>NC_134552.1:7312570-8018096 GCF_025594145.1 Primulina tabacum | reverse complement strand
TATATGAATCACGATTACGTTCCATGATAGTATTATAATTTGTCCTGGAGGTGAACGAAATCAAATAAAATACATCCGGATAATCTTTGGATTTTGACGGGTGTTGACGGTAACATGAGAATTAGCAAGCAAAACAAAACTTTGCATTTGACGCCAATAGCTTGGATTTGCTTAGAGATGTAATCGAATCGAGTCGAGCGAAACTCTTGAATGTTTGAGCTTGGTTCATTTATAATCGAGCCGAGCTCGAGCTTTATTTAACGAATATATGCATGGCTCACGAGCTTATTCAAGCCTTTATCGAACCTAAACAAACTTAATAAATATGAATTATAGATTTAAATTTTTATTAAATTAATTAAAAAATAAATTATATATTTAGAGAAAAATATATTATTCTTATTAAAATTTATAAATTTATTATAATAAATAAATTTAATAGATTTTTCTATATATTTCATAAATAATATACAAAATCAATAAATCAAATATCAAAACTATTATTTTTTCATCTAACAGATTACTCATGAACTTACCAACGAACATGTTCACGAGCTAACGAGCAGAATTCTGTAAAGCTTGAGTTTTGTTTGTTTATCTTAACGAGCCTCATTAAACGAACTCAAACGAGCTTTATCGAATAGAACTTCGAATAGCTCACGAACGGTTTGGTTCGTTTATATCCCTAGATTTGCTCACAGAAAATTATGACACTGTCGAATCTTCACAAGGAATGCAGTAATGTACATTAAAAGAAGATAGAATATACAAAAAGAGCAGAATGATGAAATTGGCAATACTGCTACAGTTCTATTTTATCTTCTTTGTTTTTGAGTCGAGATCAACCACACCCGTATTTCACATCAGGGATCGTAACACCGGAGTCGAATGGAATTTCAATTCTCTCTTTCACCACACACCGTGTTTCCCCATTTTCAAACATTGGGACCTTCCCAGGAGGGCACTCCATAGTTTCTTGTACTTCATTGTTGATTAGGAGCTGAAACAAGTCAACAAGCTTCAGCGGGTCATTCCGTTTCTTCAGTCTGGGCTGAAAACCAGCCAGACTCAAGATAGTTACCATTCCAACAATTGTAAGCATTGTCTTGGCTGTTGCAGTAATCAAGAACTTCAAACCTTTCAATGGTCTTCTTGATCTAGATTGTCTCTGTTCTCTATCAATAAGGCCGTTGTTGACAGCTCCATTTGGAGAAAATTTGCGAGTGGAAGGGAAGGATGGAAGATACTCCTTATCAGAGACAGTGGAACGAAAGGGATGTCTCGGATACGGGGGAAGGAGGAGATCGTTGTTATCTTCGGTTTCACTAGCAAAAGCAATAGCTTCGTGTATGACTTCTAAATCCTTACCTTTGTATTCCTTCAGCTCTCTGAGTAACTTCTTCTGGCAGTACTCTATCTCAGTCAAGGCTGCTTCTTTGTCATACCATTGCTGCTGCTGTAGTGCCTATCACACATAATAACAAGTAGTAAGGAGCCGTCTGACCTCGAAAAGGAGAGAGGAGAGGAGGAGGGGAGAGAGATTTTGTTATACTAAGAACCAAATGGTCCCCGGATGATTGGGCACCAGTTCAATTGAGAAAGCATTAATTAAATTAAACCAATAAAAAATAGAAGCACACGTAGATTTGCTAAATGCAAACTCTGATAACTAGAAAATCAAGTCAAGCAGAAATAACAAGTACACACAACTACCATGGAAATGTCTGGTTTAACTATTCGATGAGGCATGGAGGCCGATTCTTAGACAAATTCCAAGCCATGAGAGTGGCAATTGATTCAACTAAGGTCCTTCAAAACAGAAGTAAAAGATTTTGTCCACTGATGCAAGAAGCTAAGCCGTAAAATCATCAAAGGCAAGCAGTCTGAAGTTACAATTGCAAAAATAAATTTCCCAGGAGATACTTCATTGTTACTAAACTTACTACATATGGATCATACAGTAACTATTAACATGTAGGCTGAACTTTAAAATGGTTTCACATGCCGATATGAAGAACCGCTGAATTGGTTCTATACAGAGTGCCATTTAGTTCCAAATGCAGAAGCAAGTAAACCAATAGAATATAGCTTTTTCATCCATTTTTTTTAAGAGCTTGATACATTGTGTGGCCACTCAAGAAAAGCAAAACCAAAACCAATACGAAGTAAAGAGAACTTTCATATACTTCTGAAAACAAAAAGGCCATGGTCTGTTCTATTATCATCTAAAAATTACAACGGCTTCCAAATCACAAAAAACAATTGCAACTTGTTAACATGTTTCAAATCTTATTACCTCTATCCCACAGTTTCCATATAAGGAAGAACTACAAGGAGATATGAGAACAAAGCACAATAATAAAATAAACCATAAGTGGGAAATTTAATAAGGTTCGTGGACTCAAGAGTTTGGGATAATTTCCCAAAAGTATATCCCATTGAGCAACGATCTTGCAAATGCTTAAAAGGGGAATGAAGGATGAAGAAGAATGCCCGTGAATCTACTTTTGACCATTCTGTCATATTTTAATAAGCAACCTCCATGAGGCCTACAACTTGAAAATAATGGAAATATTTACTTAAGCAATCCTCAAATAATGCCAAAAACTCTACATTATAAAATGCAAGAGAATAATAAAACTTCCATTTATACACCAGAAAGGCTTCTTACATCCTTTATTTCAAGGTTTCAATCCTAGCGAATAGGTTCAAGGTAAAAAGAGGTTCATGCAAGATAAGGCACAAACCCTTCAGTGAAGCACACATCTTGGCCATGAAGTACGAGTCTTGGTCTGCTCTGAAGTCACAAACGGCTCACGCATGTAAGGATAGTAGGTACGTAGGTTATGAAATGCAAAGTAAATAATCAATTAACCTCTTCAACAAGTCAAGTCATAATTATTCCTTTGTCATCTAATAGTTTTGAAGTCGACATAAGACATAATTTTCTTCAAATATGTAAATTCTAGTGTTTTAGTCCTTACTGCACTTCATGTTGATAAGTCGTGCACGTTCCCGTACGCCTTACACCTAGGTTCAGGGAATCACACATATATCTGCTAGACTGCGACCATGCACTTCCAAAACTATGGTTCCTTAGATCTATCCAAAGCCAACATGAAATTATAACCAGTTTACCATTTCTCAGTAGGTAGCAAATGAAAAATCAATAGTTAGTCTCCAACTTGCGTCGACATAATATCATCACCACAGAAACAAGCCTTTAAACCATTGTCACCATTTAAACTAAAAGGTAAAATTCAATCAAATTATTGGGAATCATCACAAGTTAGACATGAGGCACGGAGCTATATTTGCTCGAAAGTGGCAAAAAGTAAGATAAGGGGGGTTTCAAATAAATGAAAAGGTAATGTCTAGTTTTTCTAAAACACAATTTTTGCATCAATAGAGTGTCAGCAATTGACAGACTTCCGGGTTCTCAAAAAAATCGAAGAAGAAACCTGCAGCGCAGAGAGCTGGCCTTCGAGGGAATCGAGAGCATCTCGAATGTTGAGCAGACTCTCTGTTTCTTCGTCGCCATCTTCTTGATTTTCGGTATCCGGGTCAGCTTTAGATACTTTGGTTACACCTCCTCCGTCTTCTTTCACCGCTCTGGTAGTCTTTTTGTGAATGCAATTGGTAATCTTGGACTTCAACTCTAGGGTTCTATCCAAAATCAGCCCCACTCTATCTGCTTCCATTTGAACACCGTCTCCGAATTGCACAGGGTGGATTTCACTCGGATTTTGAGAGAGAGGTTGAAATTTTCGGAAAACAACGGTCCAGAAAATGGTAGACAGGTGTGGCGTTGAATTAAAGAAGAGCCGCCTTCATGTGGATTTGGACTTGCGAAAAGTTGTGCTAGGGCTTTTACATCTGTTTTGGAAATTTGTTTAAAATATTTTCTTTATAAAAAAATACAAATACACACATATAATATGTGCAAAGGAATCAAATTATTCACGAAACTCGAAATTCACGGAACTCGAATTCAGCCAAATTAATTTATCAGATTAAAAATCGAGTCGAACTCGAATTTTACACATGTCTATTATATATTAAATAGGTCGTAAGTTATTTATATTATAATTCGAGTTCGATTTTCTCAAACTTTTTATCGAGTTGAATTCGAATTTTACATATCTCTATTCAAATAGTTCATGAGATATTTGTATTATATATTTAGGATTAAAATATAACATAAATCGATATTTGAAGCAAGAGCTCGAATAATTCGATACGTTCTCGATTCAATCTCAAGCTCGAGATTAATATTCGATGGACTCGAGCTTGAGCTTGAACTTCAACCTTATATATTGAGACAAGTAAACTCGATCTAATACTTTTTTTTTATGTTGATTGATGAATTAGAATCAAATCGTAGTACTATTAAATGTTTAAATGAAATTGTATATTTCACATTGCACATACATTGAGAAGACTTTTTACATGAAGAAATTTATCGTGCAATTTCAAACAAAACGGTCTTTGTTAAGTTATTTCATAAATAACAATTGATTAAATATGATGAAACACCAATTGACCAAATATTTAGCAGTTGAGGCCATTTATAGAAGCTTACAAAAAGTAAGCTAAATTTGAAAACCATTTGATGAGAAGATTGTTGTATTTGAAGGCAACTTAATGATAGTTTTACCAGTTATTCCAAAAACAACAATTCAAGAAACAACTAATACTAGTTTAGTGAATCATATTTTATTGATAAATACATAATTTATTTTATCTAAAAACTTGATAGTCAAGTCTGAATTAAGATAGTTAGAAAAAACACATTATTAAATTACTTTTGTTCTATAAGAATTAACATATGTGTACACTTTTAATTTATATTTAACGTATCATTATAAAATTTGTAGTGTCAACTATTTCTATATATGTAAAATCAACACAAAAATCACAATATAAAAGGATAAAGTAGTGAGAAATAAACTGTTTAATCATAAAAGTAGCTAGATAATGCAATTTCGTGTAATCTTTTTTTATGAGCGGGAACACACAGTAGCTACCGATTAGTTTGCATTAGGTAAATCCTTAGACTAACGCAAAATTTGCAAACCAAGCTAGCAAAGTAAATAGTACTAGACAAGTCTCGTACGACATGCTTGCCCGTAAAGATGTTAGCTGTAGAAATCGAGCATCTATCTACTTCACTAACTCAAACATCTCTTAAAAGTCACTTCTTGTAATCTTGTTTTAACTAGAAGACACAACAAATGTAAAAATAACATTACACCGTATTTGTGTTATATTTTTTTTTATTATCATTATGTTCAATAATTTTTTTGTTGAAAACACTATAATGTGTGAAAAACTCTCTTTTGATCCTCAAGATATCCCGGTTCCTTCTTTAAATTTTTTATTGTTAATAAATGTGAAACTTTAAATTTTTTAGAATACTATTATCAATTTACATATATAGCAAATTAATCAATTATATATTATAATTATTAATACTGAATAAACTAAAAATAATAATATTAATAGTACGAATAACAATTATAAAAACAATTAAATAATATTTGTGAAATTAGGAGTGAGTACGATTTCTATTAAAGCTGAAATAACCATTTCGAACATTTGGTTTGATTTTATTTTATAAAAAATCGATTAGTTTATTCAAACTTATTGCCAGTTATTATTTTATTTTATTTTTTTGTAAAGAAGTCATTCAAACCAAATAAATTTATTTTTCAATACATTATTAAATTCAATTTGTAAACAAAAATTGTAATATAATTTTTCTGACAACTCCGTTGGTTTGTTTATCAATTGGAATAATTGTTTCGAATTCTGTTTAAGCTATTTGGTTTTTGATTTTAAAAAAATAAAAATTAATTCGATTCGTGCATGTGTTACCTACTATTATAATAGTTGTTAATTTATTATTATTAATAATTATTATAGTTATTATTATTAATACTACTGTTTTTTTATTAACTTGTTTGTTATAAATGATTATTATTTTACTTACGAACTTGCAATCACACCATGTACCAACTGATGGTAGGTGTCTTTTATGCAGATTTAATTATGCATCGACTAGCCATTGTCTATTATTTGTTCTTTTGTAAAAAAAATTTGGAAAAAGACAATTTTTTGGAGTTATTTGTGCAAACTCAAGGATTGTTCCTTTATTGATTGTGGCTTACTATTATTAAAATTTTGTGGTAAGGAAGAGTTTGAAGTGTTTGCCATAGTGTCTTGGGCTATCTGGAGTGATTTATGTAAACTTCTACATGCTCCTAAGCTCTTACCAGTTGCAATCGATGTGGGATGGGCCTTTTCTTTGTTGGGTGCTTTTCGAGTGGCAAGTGCATCATGCAAAGTGATGCCTATGCAAACGCAGATTATTGCAGACAGTCTATGGAAGCGACTGATCATTGGTCAGGTGAGGCTTGATGTGGATGCAGGTTGAGATGAGACAAAAAACCTATTCAGTGTTGGGGCTGTTGTTCGAGATTCTCATGGGCTTCTTTTAGGAGCCATGGCAAAATTGGTACGAAATCGGGGGTCGATTAAGGTTGCTGAATTAGAAGCTATAAGAGTTGGAATGGATTTCTGTGTGGCTCAACATTTTGCTAATGTTTGTATCTTTTCAGATTCTCTTCAGGCGGTTCATGCAGTAACCAAACCTGATGATGAATTGGGATCAGTCGTTGTTTTAGCGTTGAAGATTCATTTTATGATTCAGGAGCATAATTTCCTATCGATACACCATATGAAGAGATTTGTCAATGGAGTAACTCATCTTTTAGCCCGCAAGGCTTTGATTTGGGTGTCTAATTTAGATTGTGTACCAGGAGGTTTTCCTAGTTGGTTGTTGAATGCTATAGAACATGATCTATCTTTGATTTCTTAATGGATCTTTTTACCTTCAAAAAAAAAAATTGATTATTATTATTCATTTTTTAATTCAAATTCAGAATTTTAAAATTGATAAATGTATTCCATCAACTAAAAACCAATATTGTAGACCACACGAAGCTTATAAATATTGAAGAAAAACAGATGAAAATCACATGAAAGTTTCACAAATCCAAAATGTATTTACATTCTAATTTTTGTTTCAAACAAAAAATAAAAAAATTATGAACGCATTGCTTTCATTTTCCATGGTCGTCCAATCCAATAATATGGGGAAAAAACTCAAGATGATGCGAAGCTTATTTCAGTGTTCTATAATTTTTCCCACAAAAGAACCCAAAGCAAGAGATTTTCACAGAAAACTGATATATTTCCTGATGCAAAAGCATGTCAAAAAATATTACTAAATATGGCCTACACATTTCCGGGTGTGTACATTTTTTCAAGTGTCTCGCTTTTGGTGTCATTCTGGAAACAAAATAAAACCTTGAAACTACGCAAATGAACAACTTTTCAATGACCCATTTCGTCTTCCACATTGAACTGAAGAAAATTTGCTGAAGCGGGCCAATTGGTTTTACCAGGGTCCAGGAAACTCAGATTCAACCCTGTCTTACCACCAGTTCTATGTCAGCTCCAACCTCAGCTATCTTAGTTTCTTTAGAAACTTTTGCAGCTCTGGCAACACCGAGAACATCAAAATCCAATGCCACTTTTTTCACTAAGCCTTCAAGTATCTAGAAAAATAAGAAATAATGTATCATAATAATGAAAAATTTGGAAGCCAAACAAATGATTAATGATACAAGTATTATAGTACAATTGCCATTGCAAACTATGTATTTCAATGTCGGTCAATGTTGCCATATATTTATCAACATCATTGTAGGTCCATTAACCAAGTATATTACATCAGCAAGTTGTCTATCTAAACATATTTTAAGAAGCCATATTAAAGTGAAATTTTTTGAGATGCCATAACAAATTCAATGCCGGGGATATATACCAGAACAAATTACCTGCATACAAGGGTTACTTCAAGACTTAGGCGCATTATAATACATATCAAACTTGGGGCTAAGTCCTTGACAGAAAACTTTGTCCACGCATCAAAATATTATAATGAGTGCAAGGGAATTGCCTTTTTAAGACATGGAAAGCATGACTTTATAATGGTATTGCCATTTATGGGAAGTGCTGCAGTGTTAGATATCATACCAGTGAGCCAATGGCCACCAAAGCCCGGAATCTTGAATCAGAATCAACAGTTTCCTCTTCTGCCATCTTCAGGAGATAAAAGGTAGAAATCACAGGTGAATTATTAATAATTTAACACCATCAGTTCGATGATATATTGACGTCACCCTTGAGAGGAAAAGGGTGTCCATCTTTTATTCTTTAAAAAACATTGTCTACAAAATTATACCTCCAACGCAGCAGGCAGAACTTGAGACTGCCCTACCTCATCCTTCATCTCAATCAAAAGAACAGAAAAGCTGAAGAGGGCAAAAAAATGCAAATAACGACCAGGGAAACAAATGAATAAAGCCATTGTTTAAGGAAAAGACAAATAAAAGATCTAGGATAAATTTTTTTTTATGGTAATCATAGGGCTAATAACTTGACAAACATCAGTCATCCCCAGTCAACTACTTGAGTAACAATGTTGCATAAGATAATTGCACGTTCTTGTTAGCAGACAACCAACAACTTGAGAAAGCATCAAGAATCTACAAAATAAATATAATGAAGAAGTATTCGATTAGACTAACCAACCAAGAATAAATAATAGGCTAGAATATAATAATGGTATACTGTTATAACATTTAAAACACAAGATCCCGTTAAACTTTTATCATATATTTTTTACGGCATTTGCCACATATATCCAGAGAAACTAACCTCTGCTCGATGTATTTGTAACCATCCATGATAACATGAACTTTTGAAAAGATTAGTCACTGCACGAAGGCTGGTCAGTAAAGTTGAGGGGAGTGGACTTGAAGTAACCTTCTTGATCAATTCGACAATAACATCTGAGGATAGATGAGTATTCAATATCAGTTTACAGTAAATTCATGGGCCGCAACATAAAAAAACAAAATGAATATCCAAATCAAGAGACAAGACACAGCCATCTTTCTCCAAGTATCACAGTAAAAACTTGTTCACTGAACAATCAAGGTTATGAAAACAAACAAAAAAATGTTGGAAGGAGATCTAATTAGGTACCATTGCCATCCTTTGATTGCTGGATAATCTTAGTCGCTCCATCAGGATGCAGCACAATCATCCTCGCAACATCAATGGCTGCAAGCAACATAAGGGAAAGTTACCAAAACACCACAACGTTGGATCTGAGTAGTTCAAGTAGGGTCACTTCCAAGTTCCATCACAGCCAATCGAACCGGTGGATATATAATTAATGATTTGTAAGAGAAGATTCTGCGAACTATATAAAGATATCAATGTAGCTAAACTTGTAATCCATAAATACCTTTTTTTTTTAACCAACATTAGAGTAGAAGTGACAGCAGTATTTTCATCAAGTAAAAAAGTGCTAACGTGATAGATGATGGTTGTGATTTTAAATGCCTGAGGTCAAGATAAAACAATATCCTTAAAATTTCATAAGTTAAATTGATGTAGAATTAGAAGGAGAGAATGGAGCAGTAGAACAGGGGAGGAAAAGAGGAGTAAACGATAGAGAACGGCGACATAAATGGTGCAATAAGGTGGCTATAACTTACGAGCCACGAGGGCAGAGAAAGTAGAGAGAGAAAAACGAAATCTGTCCTTTAGATGTGATAATAAGCCAATTTATAGGCTTGTTGGATAAAAAAAGATGTGGATAACTGAAAATAAGCATTAGATAAACCAAAACAAATAGAAGATTGTTTATAACCCCGCCAAATAAAATTCAAGTTTTCTGTTAATTTATTTTTCACATCAACAATTCCCTGCCAACAGAAAATATTGTGTCCATGCTGTAAATAAACTCTATGCCAATGAATTTTTTGCTTAAAAGAAAACTGTATGATATAAATTAATTCTGGTTCTCTGTCTCAATCTTATAAGGATACGAGACCTGACATAAATGGCATAAAAAGCGCCACGAAGCTACAATTAATCATAGTGTTTCCTCACTCCTCAGCGATTCCTATGTTATACTAGACTATCCAGGAAATCTACAAATCATCAGGTTTCTATTTATCTATTTCAGAAATTTTCCTTGCACAATTCGACTAATATACTAACACAAAAGGAAAGATAATTGCATGTGCAAGTGAAAACGATTATAATTAAAATCTAACTACAGTTACCGGGAAATAGCATGTCAAGTGGCCATGTCTTCAACAACTTCAGCAATAACGCAATGTCAACATCTGCAAATCTACTGCTGTGATAGTGTGAGGTGTCCTTCAAAATTTTAACAATGGCATTCAATCGCGGGAGATCACCCTCATTCAGTTTCAAATGTATACTCACCTTCAGAAAAGAGTGACACAGATACAAGTCATGCAAAAATTTGCATAGAACCAACAGAACAAAATGTTTTCACCACCAACATTTAACGAGTAAGAAAAATAATGGGTTGTACAACATTTCTAATCTCAGTGAACATAAATAATTTAATAAAAAGGAAAATATGACTATTTTACAAATATCATTATTACAAGGATAAATAAATATCCAAAATCGAATAAAACAGAGAGAAAGCATTTTACCGGGTCAGACAGCATTGTATTGTTAAACTCCGACATTTTTTTGAGGATTCCATCAAACTGAGCAGTGTCAAATACAAGCATTCCTTTCTGGATGACAGAATAACTTTTGTCCTCGATTAATTTGTTAAAACTTCAATACTAGAAAGGCAAGTGACATTTATATTGTACAGCATAATAGAGAAAAGAACCAGCAGTATAATCTCTAAACTATAGTGTTCAACAACTATTATACATCAATGAGAGAATTTTCTGTCATGTGTGTAGCACACGATACATGTTCAGAGAAAAATAAAAACAAAACAGCTCAGAATAGGTAGAGATGGGGAACCCTGAGTTGGCCCATCCTTAATGGCCAAATTCCCAAGTCCTAAATTTTTTTTTTTGATAGGAAACTATTTTCATTAGAATAATTAAAGATTACATATTATGTGCGGGTGAGAATTCCGCAGCACAGTAACAAAACCACTATCATAAGGAACACCTCAAAGAGAGCAACATACAATGTTGGCTTCGCTCTAAATAATAGAGACTGAAGATAAGAAAAAAATAGGAATTATGGGTGTTCTAGTTCTATGTGTCTCTCTTTCTCTTTACATGTAGTTCTTGATCAACCAAAATTAACATTCATCTATTCATCTTTTTATTACACATTTTCTACCAAGTTACAGTACACCATCAATTCCCATATAATACCCATCAAGATAATATCATCCATCGGGTAAAAAAAAAAAGATTAACACCCTTCTGATGCCATCGAATCAACATTTATGATCTCATTAAGTGGCTCACTGTGTTTGCACGAATATAGCACAAAAAGATCTTGGCAACAAACTGAGTCTTCCGTTATCATAAAAAAGAAGTGAAGATTAGTCTGCTACATAAATAGGACTAAGAGGTAACATATTAATGAAGAAACATACATGGAAGCCAAGAGCAGAAAATTCAACCACAAAATCAAGGCGTAGATGCTAGAAAATTACTTTCGGAATGTGCTTGTAAGAAGGCCTTGATAAAACATCTGCAATTATTCAAGCAATAATCACAATTTCTCTATAAATAAAAATACAGTTCATGAAAAATAGAAAGCAAAGTCGACAATGAAAGTTACCTGACACTTTAGATGGTGCTCCTGGTATATAAGCACTGGCTGAAGTATTAAAATGAGAAGGGAAAACGTATAACTAAGTGGGCATGTAAAAAACTAAGTTCTGGATAGTCGTGAATTGATGAATGTTTAACTCACAGCCAGTGTAAGGGTCTCGAAAAGATGGATCAAGGATAAAATCCTTTTGCGCTGTATTTTGCAGAATAAACTCCACAATTTGCTGCCGGAAAGAAAGAGGTAAATCTTCCTTGAGAAGCCACTTATCAGCCGCAGCATATGGATCATCTGTAAGTCGGTCATTGCTTACAACAGCGTGAAAGACAGGCTAATGGTGCAAGGCAATATATTTGGTAAATTATATTTCCTAATGGAAGAAAATCATCAGAAGGAACAATCAAGTCATAATAAGTGCAAGAATGATTAATCTTGTATTATACTCAGATACACCTGTACGAGGCTACGAGCATGATTTTAATGAAATGGAGCTAAAAAGTGGCTCGTACAGTTCTCAAAAGACTTCCATGAAAATAGAAAAATACCTGCACGATTGTATGGCAATTTGCGCGTAGGGCCACCATCTCCAATGTCGACATCGAATACTGAAGATAGTTCAAAATGTCACTGGAAGTCAAATGGAACACACACATGAAAAGGTGAATTAAGAAAGAAAAGGCTAACCATAATCGTATTGAATTCCATCAAGCAGAGGGCAGTTCGTATTATCACCAGGTCCATCAACCACTTCACCAATCTAGATATAACAAAACTGAACTTTAAAAACGAACAATCAGAGATAAACTAGACAAAAGCTGGATTGTACACGTAATTACATAATTTGAACAGAACTTTACTGAGATGCCAAGTGAAAAAGTAAATTCAGGTCGACTAATCATACAAATCTTGGTCACAAAGTGCCTAGATGCCGAGATTCGGTAATGATGTATAAACAATCAAGAAGACATCAACAATTATTTTTATAAAATAAACTTCAAGAAAGGAAATAAAACATTACAAAATGATGGTCCCAGGGCAAAGGCAAAACAAAGGGCACATGGGTGTGGTGTCCAACCATCTAAAGAGGTAAATTAAAGAGGAACAGGTTTTTCTTGTAGTGAACCAGGGGAGTAATGAGCAAGGGCATGAATGTGCTTGACTCATACCTTATCCCACCTCTGCTCACTCATATTCCACGCATAAGCCACACCATTGTCTCCTTCTCGAACGACCTTTGTCTGCCCATCACTATTTCCTGATAATCACAGAATTGAAACAGTCAGCATGTTTAATATGTCTGAAACTTTCTAGTTGTTGCTAAACTAGCCGACAAATTGACGAGAAGAAAGTTACTTCGCAACTCATACCTGGAATTTTTAATGCATCACGTCCAGGCAGATCTTGTAATTTCAGTCCCCCAACTCTTTTCCTGATGCACAATAAAAGATTATCTGAAAACCAAAATAAAAGGGCACCTAAACCAATGAGAAGCTAAAAAATAGCATCTTTCAACGAAAATCTATGTATCATCCATAATGATGATCTTGAAACATGACTACCCCAGTGTTTAATAGTTATCAGTCACGACAATCAACTTCCAGTTATCCAACTTAAAAATAAACAGAACAATGAGCTCAAGAAAATTAACAAGAAGACGTGGTCCATTACCTACTGAGCTTGTACTGAGAGACTTGACTAGCAATTGAATCAAGTTCCACAGTATCAGCAAACTTATCATGATCAGAAGTCCATATACGAACAATGCCATCAGAACAAGCTGTCACAACATCGCCATTTTCCAAGAACTTGGCATCCCAAACACAACCAGGATGCCCAATGCTTTGGACGCAAACACCATCTGCACTAACATGGTTTTCATGTAGAAACAAACAACTTCAGATAACTGCATTAGATCTTTCAAAACAGAATAAAAATCATAATTGTGTTGTAGAATATGATGCCTAAGGGAGCTTCAGAACTTAGATGCTTCCATTAATATAGCTGCAACCAACAAAGCTCAATCCAGTTCATGAAATTTTCTTTGTCACAAAAACAGTACATAGGAGAGAAATTTTGGTCACCAAAAATTTTCACTATTCATTACTAAAGAATTATTTACATGTCCTCCCTGGAGAAGTAATACACATATAAGCTAATATTTGATCAGTCAGAGAATTTGAAATTTGATTGTTGCTATAAATTATATTTTCTAAAGGATTATGAACAAAACCCTGGTTGATTTAACCAGGTACAATGACTGCAAAGAAATTGGCAAATAATCTCAAATGCTCAAGAATCATTAGAAAAAAGAAAGTCAAATCCAACAAATATTTAAATGTGGTCTCGATAAATGACAAGAGGAGGTAACCTTTCCATAACTTTGCTGAGCAATCCTCGCTACCACTGACTATAAGCCCAGAAGCATGAGCATCAACAGAATAGACTATAGATGTGTGACCAACCATCTCCATCAGATGTTCTCCACTAAGTGCCCATAGCCTGATGGAACTGCAATGAACAACAAGAATTTAGATAGCAAAAAAGTCGAGAAAATTTAATTTCCACATCAAAAGGGAGAATCAAAACAAAACACCAAGGAGCATATGCCTCTTTGGTCCAGAAAGCTTCAATCACACATATACTTGTGTTTTCTTTTCATCTATTGAGATAGTGTAAACATATTCTTCTTCACTCATTATTCTACATAAATAGAGAACAATCTACAATGGGCCTCAAGTGATTCCTGGAGTAACACGACACTCCATCAAATTCTCCTTCTTCAATTTTGCTCAAACAAGAACTCGATTTTGAGTTAAAGAACAGTGTTGAGGCCAAGTCCTTCTCAAGCATAAAATGACCAGGCTTATCATGCTTGAGCTCAAAGTGCACGGTTCAAACTAGACATCAGGCTTGACTTGAATTGTTTGTGCTCACGCAACTATGAACTTGCTATATTCTGTATTTTAAGCTACATGAGTGCGTAAAAGTGCATACACCTATAGAAGCACACGTGATTAACCTATCTATGTAGGCCCAATTTCTCAGTACAAAACCTTCTTGTGGAAGGGGTTTCATCAATAGTTGGCTTGACAATGAGCGATAAAAGAAATTAAGTAATTTACAAATTCATTACTATTAAAAAATATATATCAGAGACGAGAAATATTAGATGTTCAAGTGCAATGATTTCAAATGTAAAAAAAAAGATTCATCATTCACAATTATCACAAAACTAAACTTGAGACAATCTTACACACATATTTAATAGCAAGCACATCACTTAGCTGTAACTTAAAGTGGAGGACATGCCTAACACCAAAAGAAAGTAAAATCTCACCCATCATGAGATGCCGAAAGGATTCCTAAACCTGGCATAACAGCTAATCCTCTAACCGTATCTGCAAAACACCAAATTTTAGTATTCACGTCAGAAGATTGAATACAGCTAGTGAATCCGCACACAGTTATATAACTTATATTATGTAGGATACATTCCCTAAGGAGAAGCTAAAGCTTGTTTGTTTTCTTTAACTACATCCAAATATTTGCTAGCGTGTATGATAGGCTTCTAGGCACCGAGAACAACACAACTAAAATTAAATGTGAATCATGTTATGTCTTCATGGGTTAATCCCTTCAATTAGGTAAATCCATGTAGTCCATATAAATTATAATGGAATATGAATTTAAACAATGATTAACTCCTTGTTTACATCTGCGAAAAAACTACATAAAGCAGATTAACATGCTGCCAATTCCCGAAATAACCACTATATAAAAAGGAATAAAGAAAAGCAAATGTTCTCATCTGTGAAAAAAACTGGATAAAAGAGATTCACATGCAGTCGATTCATGAAATAAAAAGAATTAAGAAAACCATTGTCCACCTAAACTGTGGAACAAGTGTAGAAGAAGACAAAGGCATATCTACCCATGGTCATCAACTTACATTCACATCCAAAGTATAAGATGCCCGTGTTAGAGCATCAATTTTTTGGGAGCATGTACAAAAAGAGGAGCGAAAAGTTATAGATAGTAAACGAGGGAAAAAGAAAGACCTGTATGTCCAAGAAAGGTATGTGTACAAGACTTTTCTTTCCAACGCTTCAAGGTCATATAACTTGAACCTGGATTAAAGCAGAAGTAATTGAAATTTAATTTATTGAACAATATCCGTAGCTGATCCTCAAATTTGTAGCCATATTTTAATTCTTTTGCTCTTAGACTGAACGAGACATTTTCGTGATTCTAAAGCTAGATTTTCACCATTCTATACTTCCAAGCTAAATCCAGAATACAGATAATGGATGTTTTAATATAAGTCAAAATATGGACACTTTCGTGTTCTTCATAGCACTTGCATGGAATGAAGAACCCTGAGAAAATCTCACGGAGAAAACCCAGTAATTGTTTATTCACAGAGTCTTCAAACCACCAAAAGATTTCAACAAATTTTTATTATGATCAGGCCAAAGGGGTAAGTACATCAATTTGAAGAAAATTTAAATTCTTAATGAAACATGAAAAGGATATATTTGGAACTGGAGATTAGACAATGATGAACTAAAAATTAAGGCAAAAAGTTTGAATTACAGCATACACCTGTTACAAGCTCCCCTGAAGGCAACTTAATAACTGCCTGAATTGGTGCCTTGTGAGCTTCCCAAACCTCAACCTGTTTACCCCTCCTCCAGCGGCTCAACGTACTAAGTTGAAGCCATCACAAAAGAGAAAAATCAGAAAATGAGAAACACATTTTATCTGTGAGCATCAGAAATAGGATATATTCTTGTCTCCGTAAACAATAAAAAGTTGAATGGTCCAAGTTAGGAGCACTAGTTTCAATAGAAACTATAAACAGAAGTATTTCAGAACTGAGATAGAACAAATATCATGACAAATCAACGGCCATACTGATCACCAGCATATAATCTGACAATAGGGATATTTAGTGACTAACAATTGAGTACCAGTCACAACTAACCATCAATGCGCATGCATTTTGAATTATGACATTTATTGGTCAAATTAATCACATCACAATCATTCGAGCACAGTATCAATTGATAATCTGAAAAAGTACAATCGTCTGTATGACTTGG
This sequence comes from Primulina tabacum, assembly GCF_025594145.1. Lineage (NCBI taxonomy): Eukaryota > Viridiplantae > Streptophyta > Magnoliopsida > Lamiales > Gesneriaceae > Primulina > Primulina tabacum. Next base: position 8,001,282 of record NC_134552.1, on the reverse strand, counting down.
TCTGCACAGATGAGGTAACATAATTGTTCACAAGCAGGCTTAAAAAGTATTTTTTTTACAGGCCAGATTATCCATCCTTCATCATAAAGCATCTTCGAAGCCACCTTTTTTCATGTCAGAAAAATATAAGAAAGGGACAGAATTAATAGGAGTAGTGAAATTTGAGGTAGTAACGTCACATTAGAGGTTTGTGTAACCAGAACTTGAATTTGATGAGACATAATATTAAATAAAATAATGACAGTGCTCATACAGAGTTAAGATAAAGACTTCTCGTATTTATAGATCATCCAACTATAAACAAAAACCGTTCATAGAGAATAGAGATATGACGTACCAATCAACTGACGTTGAGACAATATCTTGCCCATCCAATGCAATTCCAGTGACTTGCAATTTATGAACCTTAAGAGTCTCAAATTTCTCCCCATTGGCCAAATTCCACACCAGTACAAGAGTATCCATTCCTCCTGATACAATCCTGCCCTCCGGAAACTCCTCATTTGGTGAGATCCAAGCCAAAGGGCCAACAAAACTAGTATGGCCTAACAATATTTTTGACATGATGAACTCACGCTTATTTGACCCATCCGGTGTCCAGAAACGAACGGTTTTATCCCTTGAAGAAGTGGCTATACCCGTATCGCCACATACGCAAATCCCACGAGCCTACAGATCACAAATTCAGTAAAATATATCAACTCACACCTAAAAAATGCTCACTCTTCAGTAAGTTAACCCAGTACTATAACTGGGCATTAGATTCTGGATTGAAAAACTACGCAATTGCATTTTTTTTATATTCTTAAAAAGGATAAACTTTTCTCTACAAGCCTTTGATTGAGCCAAACACAAGCAAATCACCACTAGCCCAAAAAAATAAATGACAAATATTCAAAATACTATTGCAAGAAACAATTTTTTCTTAACATTAGGATGGACCGAAGATGGTGCCAACGACAAGAATGCCATGAAACAATTCAATTATCATAATTGGACATTGAAAATAAATAATTGACAGGACTCAAGAAAGAGGAAACGAGCAATTTATCGTCAAACTAAATACTTAATCCAATTCAAGTTCACTAAAAAATGGAGCGCTCAATCAAATTTCCTAATTAAACTCGTAACAAGAACTGATAGATTGGTTACAAGCAAGCTAACACAAATAATAAAAAAATGTAAAAATAAAAGAAGTAAAATGTGAAAATATTACATCGTCTTCGTGGCCTCGAAGTTGTCATCTCAATTGATACTCCTCATGATCGATTTCCATATAAAAAAAATATTTATTGATTCCTATAAATTAATACCGAAATTCTTGATTTCTGGACAACAAAACGAGGCTTTTTGTTTTCTTTTTGTGAAGAAAATCGCAATGCATTGACCATCAATCAAACAAATTAAATTACTAGAATCTGGAGGGCTTGTCTTGCAGGCTTTTGTTCTTCTATTTCTTTATATTCTGTATTTGTTTGTTTTTTTCCCCTGGTGAATGTATATTGTTAATACTTTCATAAATGCAGTGTTTTTTTTTTTAAATGAAAATCGAAATAACAGTTAAAAATTATTATTCATTGATTGATTTATTTTATTTAATACGAAGTGATTGATTTATTAAAATTCCTTTCAAGGCCTTTTTTTTAAAAAAAAATATATATATCCTTTTAAGGGGTTTTTAGAAGCTACAATTTTAATTTAAAAAAAATCTACTATTTTAATTTGCATTTTATGGATGGAATCCAGTAAAATTATCTATTTTGAATGAATTTTGTGGGGACCCGGCGTTAATTCATTCCTTAATCGTCTTTAAGAATAATTCAAACAATTATAATAAACAGGGTCTAAATTTTTTTTAAAATACAAAGCGGAAATGTAATGTAATTCAATTCAAATTACATATTAAACATAAATATACAAATCTTGTATTATCTACAAGAATTTAACTAGGTTCAACTATCTATCAGTGCTGAATCCTAAGTTGCTTCGAAGCCCGGATCTCCACGCTATCTAGTCCAGCCTCGTTTTCTTCTTGACCTTGATCCTATCCCACCTGTTGTCATGCACACATACAAACAAGACAACAGCCGGATAACTCCGGTGAGAATTACATTCTCAGTATAAATCATGTATACATGCAATCATAAAAACAATATAAAAGCATATAACAGATATGTCTAACATGTATTCAAATCAGAATATAAATACATATCAAGAATAAATCCTATTCTACACATGTACCATCATCAGGAACATAACTCATCATGTACCATATTCAGGAACATAATCAACATAAATCAATATAACTGTCAATTAGACTCATGACTCCACATTTGAAACTAGACTCAATCCTAGTCTAGGGATCCCGGTTTCCAGAAGTTAGCATTCCCATATCAACCAACAGTAATAGAAAAGACTCCAGTTCTATCCACGTCGATAGGGTATCGATCACCAGTAATAGAAGAAATACCAATTCTATCCACATCGATATGGTATCGATCACCAGCAATAGAAGAAGCTCGTATTCTATCCACATCGGTATAGTATCGATCACCAGTAATAGAAAGAACTCTGATTCTATCTACATCGATATGATATCGACCATCAGTAATAGAAGAAGTTATGATTCTATCCACATCGATACGGTACCGATCACCAGTAATAGAAGAAGCTCCGATTCTATCCACATCGATATAATATCGATCATCAGTAATAGAAAGAAGTTATAATTCTATCCACGTCGATAGCCAAACATCCGGTGACAGACTTTGGCACAATCGCCAATACACTATCTTGTGACATCGTGCAATGTGCCCGTGGCGATACCACCACTATCAGGCACCTCTGTCACAAGATTACTCGTCTAATACCTGTTGTCTATAAATCAAGAGAACATGTACCTCAATCAAATCAATACAATAAGGTAAAGTATGTGATTTAGGGAAACTCGAGCCAAACCTCACTCGAGTTGTGCAATCCCAACTCAACATTAATTTATACCTTTATCTTCTCGGTCCGACGAAGACGAAGTATCGAAGTCAACTCTGTTCATACCCAATCTGATAATGACAATCGAATAGATACAATATCAGTATATAACTCAGTTCAAAACTTGTTCTGATTAATACTCAAATCAAAACATAATCTGATCAATGCCAATCGACATATGATATCACAATACCATCTAAATCAATACCGAATCTGATCAATATCAATCAACTGATGTTTCGACGGCATAGCAATACAGTCTCGATAACCCCGTCAATTCCAACACCACAGATATAATACCAAAACTCATAATCAATATCGGTGCAACTCATAATTTCAATAACAATACAAATCTGATATCGAATCTCAATTAATCGACTCCAAAATTCATAACAATTCCATAATCAGTCCGTTTCTTAATCTGACTTCGATTCTATGATGTCTAACATGTCAAGAACATCATATATGACGTGTATTCAATTCCAACAACATCATAATTTCAGACGACATCAAAACGTAACAAAACTTACGCCCAGTTGTAGCTGTCGTTGCTAGGAACACGGTGTCGTACTCGGATTCAAGTTCGGACGGACGGATCCAAAATCCTCGATTTCAAATCAAAATCTTCCCTCGGCCTTTTCTCGTTTCTTCTTGCCAAATTACGTTTGTATGTATATATATATATATACATAACTCGTGCATGATAGAAACGTGGCATGTTCTTGTTCTGCATGACTCGCGCATATGAGCGACTCCGAATGGCGCATATGCGCGAGACCTACTGGTCTCCATGCTCGGCTTCGCAACTACTGGCGCATATGCGCGCCTCAATCCGGCGCATATGCGCCAAAGCTTCTATTCCAAAACGTTGGGTTCTGGACTGCTCGCGCATATACGCGACATCACTCGGCGCATATGCGCGAGACACCATTTCTCGGCGCGTGTGTCTCGGCATCTCTCGCGCATATGCGCGCCTCACCTCGGCGCATATGCGCGAGGTTCTCTGGACAAAGCATACTACAGCTCGCGCATATGCGCGCAATCACTCCGCGCATATGCGCGGGATCTTCTGCCCAACTCGCGCACAGCTCGCGCATCACGTCGCGCATGTGCGCGAGTGGCACCTCCCTCGCACCTAATTCGTGTCTTTTCTCGTCTGTCCCGGTCTGATCTGTTCCGTCTTTAATCATCTCGATTAATCAAGAAATCATCCCAGATTAATCTCAGATTACGGTAAATATACCCAAATCATTTTCGATTACGGTAATCAAATTCTCGGGCCTTACAAATTTGGAGTATATGGTAGTTGTTAATAAATATGCTTAAATTAAATGAGAAATTTAATCAACAAAACAAGTCAAATTTTAAATACCTTAATCCAAACACACTCTTAATTAACTAAATTATTTATTCCAATATAAGTTTTTTTTATTCAACACAAAGACTATATTGGATCGTGTGAGTAATTTCAAAATATTTTTTTTGTTAGCAATGAAATTCTTTCAACTTTTCATGTAGATGAGAACATAGTAATCAACAACGGCCTTCATTCTCACAAGCTTGAGAATTTATAAGGAATATTTATATATTTTTGTTTCTTTTTAATATTAGTGTTGAGATGTAATAGTTAGGTGATCAAATATGATTTAAAATATTGATTTTATTGTTGCTATCATATAAATTTTGATAAAAAAAATATCATACGTTCGATTATCATAAATTGTGAGTTAATATGATTATTGTTAGAGGATTGTTGAAAGCACTAATGACAGGAGAGTGATTGGATAACCTAGTGTGGGGGCCCGTGCTCTTGATTAATATTTAATGATCAAACAATCAGGATTTATTAATGTAAACAGCGAAAGCGATTAAAAATTTTCCTTTTGAGCCAATAGAAATTTCGGCATGACCTCGCCGTAAGTAGGACATCCCAAAAATTTCCAAACAACACAAACAATATTTATATACTCGAAATAAAGTCATAACATCAATTCATAAACCTATAGCCGCACTGGCCAGGACTAAACACATATAGAGCCGGCAAGGCTCGATCACACAACTATCAATTCAAAACATCGTAAAAATAACAGTACAGCTACACGGGGCATCTCCCCGGTAAATGTATAACTCCATAATATAGTATATATATCTGGGAACTCTCAACCATGACTCGACGACTGGGCACCACTACTTGAGGCTCCACCAGACGCGTCAAATCCTCCTGGATAACCTGCTATGGCATCAAAAACAACCACAGCATAAAAATAAACGAGGGGTCCGGCCCCAGTACGACGAACTAGTAATATTACGACAAATATAACTGACATGAAATAACATCAAGTAAAATGCAATGAAATGCAATGCAATGCGTGTCGGTAACAACAAAATAATGGATACCAAAGCGGAGTCCAAATGAAACGCATCAGCAACAGTAACAGTGGTCACCCGTGCCAGGACTGCAGCAACGTAATATCATGCCGCCGCTCATCTATGCACGTAGCATCGAGGGTACGGGAGCGACCCGCTCAGTCCTCATGCAAGTCATCAGGAGTGCTAATCCTACCCACCCACTCCATCGATGATGCAACAACTCGATAGATCAATATCAATAGCAATCAAAGGAGTCAAGGCTCGAAATGCTATGCACTAATAGTATCAACTCAAATAAATGCATGAATGCAATCACGTATTCACAGAAGCACATAAGGCACGCCACAACTCATTACAAAGTACTTAACGTCATTTCATATCATATAGACGTCATAATAAAACAGTTCATGCGTACCTTAACTGATAACTAATTTACCACCGAAAATATCTTAAATTCTCAAAAAAGTCCTGGAAATGCCAACTCAGACAAATCACCTGAATATTAATTTAAATGGTCTTATTATCATATAAAAATTATAGAACCATTTAAATTCACTAAAAATCCAATTTCAACAATTTAGGCATTTTAAATTCCTAAAATTCCAATATTCGATTAAATGCCTAAAATCAATTATTTCTATTTTTATCGTCGCAAAATATTCTTTTTAGCTTTAAATGACGCTAAACTAATATTTAAGCGACTGCAATAAATTCTAGGTTCACCAGATTATACCTCCAACTCGCACAATTCCGGAACCTACAACAATAACCCAATAATTAATCAATAATGATACATTATTTGAGTCGAAATTGAATTAACTTTACGTAGGCAACAATTCGCACCGAGGCAGCTTGTAATCCGAACAACACTGGCTGAAACCGAGCCTCAACCAAAGCTAACCGGCAACAGGCGGCAAACTCGCCGGAGAAGATGACCGGAATTACGCAGAAAACAGAGGGTTCTCGAAAATTTGCAAAAGTGGTATCAAAAGAAAGCTTATGACATAAGGAACAAAACCCATCAATCAATTTTTAGTTTTGAGCAGGCGGAAGACGACGAATTTAGCGGTGAAAAGGCGGCGTTTTTCGTCGGGTTTTCGGAGATCACGATTTCACCTAGCAAGAGTGATATCAATTGATAGCTCTCGTCGAGAGGATTTCGAATATGTATTTACTTAAATTTTTGGGCGATCGGTGTGGCCACAATCGACGGTCAAAGCTTCGAAATTTAAAAACAAAGAAAACGCAGATCTCGGTCGGGAAGATGAAGACGAGGAGAGAGAAAAGAATTTTACATTTATCTTTTTTTTTTTTTAACTTAATCTTTAACTTTGGGCTAGGCTTGGGGTTCACTTGGGCTGGGCTCTAACATTCTCCCCTACTAATAAAAGATTTCGTCCTCGAAATCTAGCATATATAACATTTATACAAAAGTGGTTTACAAACATTTACCACTGATAGTACATTGGGAAATCAGAATACATGGAATAATTTATTACATTTTCAAACAAATGAGGCCATTCCTGACGCATCTTAGCCTCTAATTCCCATGTAGCTTCTTCTCTCCAATGTCTACTCCACTGCACCATAACCAGTGGAATCGTCTTATTCCTAAGTTGCTTTTCTTTACGATCAAGAATTTGCACTGGATGCTCAACATAACTAAGGGAACTATCTAACTCCACCTCATCAGTCCTCAAGACATGAGAAGTATCGGGCTCGTACTTCCGCAGCATATATACATGAAACACATCATGTATCGCAGATAGACTTTGCGGCAAGTCCAAACGATAAGCCAAAGTGCCAATTCTCTCAACAATCGCATATGGACCAATATAACGCGGAGCTAGTTTCCCTTTGCGCCCAAATCTCATAGTACCACGAAATGGTGATACTTTCAAGAAAACCTGATCGCCAACCTGAAATTCTAAAGGCCTACGCCTTTTATTAGCATAGCTGGCTTGACGATCCTGTGCTGCTTTCATTTTTTTCCTAATCATTTCAACCTTCTTTTTCATTTCTTGTATAAATTCTGGCATTGACATCTGTTTTTCTCCTACATCTTCCCAGCATATCAGAGATCTACATTTTCTACCGTACAAGGCTTCAAATGGTGCCATTCTGATGGTTGCTTGGAAGTTGTTATTGTAAGAGAACTCAACAAGTGACAATGATTCTTGCCAACCACCCCTGAAATCCATCACGACTGTTCGCAACATGTCCTCGAGTGTCTGAATGGTCCTCTCAGACTGACCATCTGTCTGTGGGTGATATGCAGTACTCATCGCCAACTTTGAACCCAATGCTGATTGCAAACTACCCCAAAACTTCGACGCAAACCTGTGATCACGATCTGATACTATGGTTACAGGCACATCATGCAATCTCACCACATGATCGATGTACATTTTTGCCATTTTCTTATAAGTACAAGTACGATCATAAGGAATAAAATGGGCTGATTTAGACAATCTATCAACAATCAGCCAAATCGCATCACAACCACGATTAGAACGAGGTAGGTGTGTCACAAAATCCATAGCAATGTGCTCCCAATTCCACTATGGCACTTCAAGACTATGTAACATACCACCAGGTCTCATTCTCTCAGCTTTAACCTGTTGGCACGTCAAACATCTAGCCACAAAGTCAGAAATCTCTTTCTTCATACCTTCCCACCAGTAATGAGATTTCAAAATATGATACATCTTTCTGATTCCAGGATGAACACTGTGCCAACTACAATGAGCTTCACGAAGTATAGATTCTTTCAAATCTATCAAATTCGGAACCACAAGTCTACCATTATAACGCAGACATCCATCTAAAGCAACACTGAACTTATCTGATTGACCTGTCTGAGTCAATTCTTTCAATCTATGAACATGTGGATCAGTTCTCTGTGCTGCTTTGATTTTTGAAACAATCTGTGGTTCAACTTGTATAGATGAAACTATAAAGTAGTAGCCCTTAGACTGATAAGTCCATCCTGAAGTTCCCAAATGCTCATGAACATTTGAAATAGTCAAAGATATCAACATTTTAGGCTGAACCTTTCTGCTCCAAGCATCTGCAACTTGATTCATTCGCCCTGGTTGGTACTGAATCTCACAATCAAAGTCCTTAAGTAATTCCAACCATCGACGCTGTCTCATATTCAAGTCGGACTGTGTGAAAAGATACTTCAGACTCTTGTGATCAGAATAAATCACAAACTGTTCTCCGTACAGATAATGACGCCATATCTTTAACGCAAATACAATGGCAGCTAACTCCAAATCATGAACTGGATATCGAGTCTCATGTGGCTTCAACTGACGAGATGCATACGCAATCACTCGCCCATTTTGCATCAAAACACAACCCAGTCCTTTTAGAGAAGCATCTGTACAGACAACAAATCCACCTGAGCCTGAAGACAAAGCTAGCACTGGAGATGTGATAAACTTTTCTTTCAAATTCCGAAAACTAGACTCACATTCTGCAGTCCATACAAAACGTCGATCTTTCTGTGTCAACTGGGTCATAGGCCTAGCTATTATAGAAAATCCTTCAATGAAACGCCTATAGTACCCAGCTAATCCCAAAAAGCTTCGAATCTCAGACACATTGGTTGGTTTAGGCCAATTGATAACAACTTCAACTTTACTAGGATCAACAGATACTCCTTGTGCATATATAACATGGCCTAAAAATAAAACTCTGTCCAACCAGAACTCACACTTAGAAAATTTCGCATACAATTGCGCTTCTCTGAGTGTTTGGAGAACTAATTTCAAATGTTCCTTGTGCTTTTTCTGTGACTTGGAATAAATCAAGATGTCATCAATAAAGACAATAACGAATCTATCGATGAATTCTCAGAATACACGGTTCATTAAATCCATAAACACTGCGGGTGCATTAGTCAAACCGAAAGGCACAACTAAGAATTCATAATGCCCATATCGTGTCCAAAATGTTGTCTTATGAATATCTTCCTCTCGGACTCTAAGCTGATGATATCCGAAACGAAGATCAATCTTGGAATACACAGATGTACGCTGCAACTGATCAAATAAGTCGTCAATACGCGGCAGAGGATATTTATTCTTCACAGTAGCCCGGTTTAACTGCCGATAATCGACGCACATTCTTATCGTTCCGTCTTTTTTCTTTACAAACAATACTGGAGCTCCCCAAGGTGACATACTGGGTCTGATATAGCCTTTCTCCAGTAAATCCTGTAGCTGTTCCTTGAGTTCTTTCAACTCTGTTGCAGCTAAACGATATGGTGCTCTAGAAATAGGATTTGTCCCTGGCATTAATTCAATGCTAAGATCTATTTCCCTTTGAGGTGGAAAGCCTGAAATCTCATCAGGAAACACATCTGGAAAATCATTGACAACGGGAATGTCTGAAACTTTCAATCGTTCTTCCCGTGTTGCATCAAGAGCATAGATAAAAAATCCTTCATTGCCGATTGACAACAACCTGAACATCTCCATTGCAGATACTAATGGAATTCGAGACTGTGAATCATAACCATAAAAATTCCATTTGCTGCCATAATACGGTCTAAATCTGACAACTCCATGGAAACAATCCACAGTGGCTCGATAATTCGTCAACACATCCATACCCAGAATACAGTCAAAATCAGTCATGGCTAATTGATTAGATTTGTTATCATAATATTAACCTCAATTCTAATCACACAGTTCAAAACTATCTCACGGGACATTAAATATACACCGGCAGGAGTAGCAACTGACACAGTATATAACAAAGGAATAGTAGCAATCTCATGCTCATCAACAAATGCAGCAGATAAAAAAGAATGAGATGCTCCTGTGTCTATCAATATGCGTGCAGGATAATCAAAAACATAACAAATACCTGCAATCACTCCTCCTGGTGCATCCTGAGCCTGTCCTGAGTCAAAGCATGGACTTGGGCTTGCTGTGGCCCTGGAAATGGCTGCTGAATAGGACCTCTGGGAGGTGGATAATTAGACTGCTGGAATGATTGGGTAGGAGCATATGGTCTAAAAACTGGTCCACGGGGAACTTGACCAAGCTGTTGTGGCTGGAACTGCTGTCTCCCTGCATTAGGACATACCCTGGCGTAATCTCCAACCTGACCACAATTATGACAAGTCCCCTGAACTCCTACACATTGGGAACTAAAATGTCGACCACCACATCGGTCACAATGCACAGTGCTAGACGACCCAACAGAACCTCCCCCTCGTGCACCGCCTGAACTGGAGGAGCTGGATTGAGACTTCTTCTTGAATTGTTTTCCTTTTGCCTTGTACCTCTGCTGTTTGGGTTGTTGGTATGACTGTACAGGCTGATATGGAGGTAAATCCACTGGCATTGACATACTACTCCCAGATCCCTGAGAAACAGATTATGGACCTGGCTGTAGGTCTCCTCTGAGCAAACTTGCTTCAATTTTCTTCGCTTTTTCCACTGCTTGAATATACGTATTAGGCGATCCAGTCATTACCAAAGTATGAACAGTCCGCTGCAACCCGTGCAGAAAACGTGATAGTTTAGCTTGATCATTCCTGGCAACATGTGGAACATAGGGCAAAAAAACAGAAAACTGTGAAGCATATTCCACCACTGATTTGTTTCCCTGCACCAACTGATTGAACTCTTCTTCTTTAGCCGCATAATATGATGGTGGTGCATATTCTTGGGTAAAATGGGCACGAAAAGCATCCCAAGTAATAATTTCACCAGAGTCCTTCATTGCTTCCTCTGTGGCTTTCCACCAGATTTGTGCTCGGTCTTTAAGTTAGTAGATGGGAAGCTTCAATTTAATATCTTGGGAATACTCCAACAAATTAAATAGATGATTTATACTTTTCAGCCAGCCTGCTGCTTTTTCTCCGCTCTCGTTGCCAAAAAATTTTGGAGGACGTAATTCTTGAAACTGAGAAATTATTAACTGCATTCCTCCAACTTTCTGTGTCAGCTGTTCCACTTCTTGCTCTATCGCTACCTATCTAGCTCCAGGTCTTTCAGGTCGAGGAGGTTCTTGGTTCACTTCTTCTTCAACATTTTGAGCGACTTGTCCTCGAGGTCGACCACGTCTACCTCTAATGATATCTGCAAGTCCTCGAACATTTTGCGCCTCAGATTCTTGCGCTATTTCTTTTCCTTTTCTACCTCTTCCTCCAGGTGCCATTCTACAAGACACGAGGATTAAATCCACAGGCAGATAACAGGTAAAAGAAATTTATAGGCAATTTCGAAATTACATACCATGCCTAATCAGCTAGTCGTTCTAACGCATGTAAATTCTAGCAAATCACACCAAATAATTCAAATAAGAGCAACTAGTCAAACACATGCACAATCATGTTATTTGTGTCTAGACTCAAGTGCCCTAGACTCTAATTCGAGCATATCCCAGTTATGCTCTGATACCAACTGTGGGGGCTCGTGCTCTTGATTAATATTTAATGACCAAACAACCAAGATTTATTAATGTAAACAGCGAAAGCGATTAAAAATTTCCTTTTGGGCCAATAGAAATTTCTGCATGACCTCCCCGTAAGTAGGACATCTCAAAATTTCCAAACAACACAAACAATATTTATATACTCGAAATAAAGTCATAACATCAATTCGTAAACCTATAGCCGCACTAGCCAGGACCAAACACATATAGAGCCGGCAAGGCTCGATCACACAACTATCAATTCAAAACATCGTAAAAATAACAGTACATCTACACGGGGCATCTCCCCGGTAAATGTATAATTCCATAATATAGTATATATATATATATCTGGGAACTCTCAACCATGACTCGACGACTGGGCACCACTACCTGACGCTCCACCAGACGCGTCAAATCCTCCTGGATAACCTGCTATGGCATCAAAAACAACCACAGCATAAAAATAAACGAGGGGTCCGGCCCCAGTACGACGAACTAGTAATATTACGACAAATATAACTGACATGAAATAACATCAAGTAAAATGCAATGAAATGCAATGCAATGCGTGTCGGTAACAACAAAATAATGGATACCAAAGCGGAGTCCAAATGAAACGCATCAGCAACAGTAACAGTGGCCACCCGTGCCAGGACTGCAGCAACGTAATATCATGCCGCCGCTCATCCATGCACGTAGCATCGAGGGTACGGGAGCGACCCGCTCAGTCCTCATGCAAGTCATCAGGAGTGTTAATCATACCCACCCACTCCATCGATGACGCAACAAATCGATAGATCAATATCAATAGCAATCAAAGGAGTCAAAGGCTCGAAATGCTATGCACTAATAGTATCAACTCAAATAAATGCATGAATGCAATCACGTATTCACAAAAGCACATAAGGCACGTCACAACTCATTACAAAGTACTTAACGTCTTTTCATATCATATAAACGTCATAATAAAACAGTTCATGCGTACCTTAACTGATAACTAATTTACCACCGAAAATATCTTAAATCCTCAAAAAAGTCCTGGAAATGCCAACTCAGACAAATCACCTGAATATTAATTTAAATGGTCTTATTTATCATATAAAAATTCTAGAACCATTTAAATTCACTAAAAATCCAATTTCAACAATTTAGGCATTTTAAATTCCTAAAATTCCAATATTCGATTAAATGCCTAAAATCAATTATTTCTATTTTATCGTCGCAAAATATTCTTTTTACCTTTAAATGACGCTAAACGAATATTTAAGCGACTGCGATAAATTCTAGGTTCACCAGATTATACCTCCAACTCGCACAATTCCGGAACCTACAACAATAAACCAATAATTAATCAATAATGATACATTATTTGAGTCGAAATTGAATTAACTTCACGTAGGCAACAATTCGCACCGAGTCAGCTTGTAATCCGAACAACAGTGGCTGAAACCGAGCCTCAACCAAAGCTAAGCGGCAACATGCGGCAAACTCGCCGGAGAAGATGACCGGAATTACGCATAAAACAGAGGGTTCTCGAAAATTTACAAAAGTGGTACCAAAAAAAAGCTTATGACATAAGGAACAAAACCCCTCAATCAATTTTTAGTTTTGAGCGACGGAAGACGACGAATTTAGCGGTGAAAGAGGCGGCGTTTTTCGTTGGGTTTTCGGAGATCACGATTTCACCTAGCAATAGTGGTATCAATGGATAGCTCTCGTCGAGAGGATTTCGAATATGTATTTACTTAAATTTTTGGGCGATCGGTGTGGCCACAATCGACGGTCAAAGCTTCGAAATTTAAAAACAAAGAAAACGCAGATTTCGGTCGGGAAGATGAAGACGAGGAGAGAGAAAATAAATTTACGTTTATCCTTTTTTTTAACTTAATCTTTAATTTTGGGCTGGGCTTGGTGTTCACTTGGGCTGGGCTCTAACACCTAGAGTTTGGACTATTGTATAATTCAAAAGAAAGTCGAGTTTCACCGTTATTTAAAATTAATATTTTTTACTAAAGCAGTAAATATATGATAATCCAATTAAAGAAATATAATTTACAATACATTTAAATATTATAATTTTAAATTAGAGGTCAACTCGCCTTTCGCCCAGGGTGAATGATTTCCTTAACCACGTCATTAGCTGGTAAAGATGGAGCGAGTAGTATGAGAATAAATGCATTGGAAACCAAACAACAGAAACTTCACAAGATGATCATGCACTTGAATCACGCAAGCAAATCATATTAATTATTTTTCACAAATTGGATTTCTGCTTCATGATTGCTGACAAATTTAGCCTGCAAGATAGAGGCATAGCTGATATGAGAGTTGGGAACTATTACAGTCAGTCGCTAATTTCTGCAACAGGTCCTCAAAAAAATGCATGGATATCAAGTGGCCGAAATTTGTACTGATAAGAACAATACACTGCCCCATCCACGGGCATAGATTACACAAGACAAATCAGAGGTCATCTAGGAGAGTAACACAATCCAGTATGAACTACTAAAACATCATCTGATCCAGGAAAGTCGTCAAGCATCGCAAAGGTAGAAGATATGCTTTCACCATTTGATCACCATATAAGAAGCCCTATGCCCAAGTACAATAAGCTGAATTGAAGAGTGTTCTTACTCAATTCTAACCCAACACAGTATTTCTCTGGACACCACAATATGACCTGATTATATGATCATCCTATGTTATTCGAACTTCTTCACCAAATTCTCTAACCAAGGGGCGAGGGCCGAGTCCAGAGATCTTCCTTTCGGTGGTTGACAAAGCACGAGTAAAGATAGTTTCTTGAATGGTGTTTTCCACACTTTTTGGTTGTCTTTTAAATAGTTTCACCTGAGAGCTAATTTAGAAGGTAAATATCTACGACGCACGTAATTTTCAAGAATGAGATCAAAAGGTCACATCGCACCATAATTACATATCAAACTAACAGGAAGATGTCTCGAGGGACGGAGAGAGAGAGAGATGCAGCAGAAGATGATGATGATATGTACCAGTAAATACTCTTGTTCTTTGTTCACATGACTCATGCCCAAAGAAAGAAGGGCATGATCCATCTACGATGTCACCCCGATGGTTTTACATCATTTGACAACGTATTCAGAATCCTTAGCAATCCATTTTCAAGACAAACGTGAAAGCAAGAAACAACATCGTTACCACTGACAACGGTATATGCTCGGTTAAACGTATATTATGGCATCTGACAAAAGCAGAAATATTGAAAGAAACATGTCCAGATAAATATAATCGAATGTCTGAGTCTTTTTTTTTCGAGGCAACTGTATAATAAATTTCACAAGTCAAGTTTCCTAGGGTATAATATATAAGCCTTGGCAGCTGAGTGGGATCCGTCCCCCGAGGTAAAGACATGAACTCCACTCCCGACGGGCAACCAAATGCAACCAGTGAGCTTCTTAACTTCTTTCCATCTCATCTTATTCACTTTCCTCTCCATTTCATCCCACTTGCCCCCTGATGCATATACGCTGGCTAATTGGACTTATCGTTCTCCATTATCACGTTCAATTTCTAGTATCTTGCTCTGCCATTTTTGTCATTACTGAAAAGTACTTTTCTCCATCTTCCTCATAGTTTTTGGAAATCATATTTTCATATGAGACAGGAGCACTTCCCAGATGGAGCTGCAAGGTATTGCGAGGAGAAACGTGTACAGTGGTTGGTTCAATATCAACTTACTATCGCAAACATGGAATTTCCTGACGTATTTGTCAAAAGATTCTTAGAGAGAGACGATTTATCTGGATGATATGGTATCTGTCAAGGAAAAGAACTTGTGATAATGAAAAAAACTTTGAGCTCTAAAAAGTATCATTTTTAGTAGCAGCACAATGAGAATTACAGAAGAAGGTTATCGCCTATGAATTGAAAGTATTGTAGCAGCATTGTAAGAATGAATGGCAGGGCAATTCTCCTTTGGCAAGAAAAAGCAGCACGTACGCATGTCTGGCTACCTTGCCAAAGGAGGATCGCACAGTCATTTTTTCCCCACACAATACGCCTTTCGTACTCAAATTAGGCTGCGTAGAGATGCCCTTACATGTTTCAGATACAAGAGATAACAGTTTATATATGCAACCTTGTCTGGCGGCACATTCATAAGTATATGCTGAAGGACATGGCATATACTTTGGACTATTCCTTCATTCGGGATTCCCTTTGCTTTTCAAAGGGTCAGGGTCCAATTATTTTCTGACCTCTCTGCATCTTCCTGTTCGTTGGATATGCTTTTTTATTTCTCCCCTTAAGTTACCTACTTATTAGACAAGAAGTGATTGAAACATATGTATGATGTGCTTTTGATGTTTTATGGAGCATTCGATCCTTTTGCTTAGGAACAAAAGATTCTTGTTTTATGATGTTATACTAGATAAGATTGATGATGGCGCGAGTCAATTCATCTTTAGCGGTAAATTATTCTGGGATAGTGTATTTTCTAACATTAGTTCCATTATTATGAATGGAATAAAAATGCTTGTTCATATTTTTGTTATTAGTGTTATAAGTAAAGTGACCGTAATTTGTTCATTATTTTCTGATGAACGATATGTTCCTCAATTTCATAGGTGTTGAGCCCCCATAGTAGAACTAAGAATCTACCTTTTCTGCAGAATGTGCAATGCCACAGTTCAAGATAAGCTTAAGCTTGATCATTATTTGTTCATCTTTTTTCTCAGATCACATTCATCGCAGGCATTAATCCTTTTTGCATTATCTAGCTCATACTTTTTTCCTACATGTATAAACTGAAATTTTCTTGACACGGTTTGTTTTTGTGGAAAGGACGTAAGGGGAAGCTGGTGAATCGTGATTGGAATACCCTTTGACGCTTTTCCATCTTTGGATCTTTCGATTACCACCCTAAAATACTCGAGTTTCTCACTTAGGCAATTATTTTCTAAAAGGTGTTTGATTAAAACCATTGTTTTCAAAACCGACTCACTCGGCCGGTTCAATTGGAAACTGGCCACAGTCTGGTTCGAAACATACTCGAAAACCGTTTTAGCAATCAAACTGGTCAAACACGGTCAAGAGTGATTGAATTATTTTTTTAATTTCGATCCGATGAAAATCCGATCATATAAACATTGATTAAAACAAGACACTAACCAAACTACCATATAAACTTGTTTCAATGGCTTCAGGGACATCATTACAGGTAACAACAAAATGAAATTTTACATTAAGAAAAAAAAAACATCAAATCCATATAATCATGCATGGCTTCCTATTTCTCACTCTTTCCGTTCCATTTGCTTGCACAGTTGCATGTATATATATGTACAATATAATATGTGTATGTACACACACACACACAACAAAAGCACCTTTTAAAAAATTAGTCGACACTATGTCACTATCTATCATGGATTATATGCAAAAAATATACAAAATTCAATGGGAAATGGAACTATGGCGTGTCCATACCCGTTTTTCGTGGCTTACTAGTCAATACAGGAAGATGCTTCATGGTTCTGTGCGCATATATACTAGTGTGCACCACGCAATCTGCCCTACCACGACTGTAGAGGCTACTGCGCCTATGTAGCTAGCTAGTACACGAACTTCTGCATGTAATGCATATGTCTATCTATAGTATGCTTCAAACCAAACACGAATGGCATATTCGATAACTCAAAGACATTATGGATGTGTCTCCTGCTGTTGTTAAAAATAAATCTAAATCAGAACTATGTGGAACCGTGACCAAATTATTGTAGAAGTATAGCCAAACTGAAACAAATCCAATATTCACAAAAATCAAATAATCCTTTGGACAATGAAAGAGTTATTAAACGAAACCAAAAAACTACAAAAAAAAAAAGAAAAAGAAAGAAAGAAAATAAACCAAAAAAAACTTTACTCATCAAAACTTGAAAAGAAGCTACCTGCACATAATAGGCATGCATGGCGACTACCTAATATAGTAAAACTGTAAAGTCATGTCAAATGATTGCATGCTATATGAGAGCTAATTAGCGTTCAATGTATGTGCGCCTAGAGTGATTGAACGATAGCCTGCAGATCTTACCCACATGCAGCAGCATGAAATCATGACCAAATATTTCGTATTATCGATCGAAAGGTCCTTTGGGATCAAGCTGTTTGCACAATTGCACGTAAGTCAGATAGAGCAGTCGATCTTTAGAACCTGTACGATGATTATTCGTGTGTTTGCAAAAATACTTGAGTTGATCTAACGTGCAGAAACCCAGCATTTGGCCCAGAAGCAAGAAAAGCCAATTAACTGTCTTTTTCTTATCGGAAATTACAGGTTTCACGCTATTGTTTTTTCCACATAATCTGCATGGAAGTAAAACAGGGATCAACCAAGCAATGGGGGCTCGATCTTGCATTTGGCCCTTGTTTTCGATGATAAATTGGAAGATTTCTAATGATTTCTGCCGCAAGTCGAACCCCATCTCGTAGTTTCGGTCGCATCTCTTGCATTGGACGTCACCGATTATGGTGTGGATCGGGATGGAGAGTAGGTGCTGGAGGCTGTGCACTGTGGCACGGAGGTTCGTTGCCCAAGAGTACGGCGGCGCGATCTCGAGGCTCTTTCCTCCTCGGGGGAGTTGAGTAGGGTTACACCGAGAGCGTGGCGGCCGTGGGTGGCCATATCCATTGCAAGAAGGTTCTTGAAAGAGTGACGGTGGAGGCGTAAATGGTTGTGGAGGGAGTATTGGGGAGTTGATGGTTGCTGTGGGGGGAAACTGTCGATAAACTGGTGACGATGGAAACGAAGGTGGCGGTGGAGAGAGTATTGTATATTTGAGGGTTTCGTTTGGATATAAGTTTCGATAAACTTCCGTCAGTGGCGGAGGCGGAGGCGGTTGTGGAGAATGTGTTGGAGAGGCGGGGGAGGTTGGGATCGGGAATAGTTGCAAAGAAACTGGTATCCGCGGTGGTGTCGGGGACAATTGCCGAGGTGTCCGTGGAGAGATTCTTGGAGAGTTTACAATTGCGCTCGTGGAAAATAGTCCATAAACCGGTACCGACGTCGGTGGCGGCGGCAAAGCTGGAGACGGTTGCGGCGACCTTGGAACGAATGGTTTAAGGGACAAAGAAAGGTTTAACGGGTCATCGTTGTCCTCTTCGGGACTGACGGCGTCGATCTTTCTCTTCTTGTCGATGTGATGATGGTTTCCGTTTTCCATCTCTATTATTTAAATTTTTGATATGATCTCTATTATATATATATGTATACAAATTACAAAGTTGTAAAGACGAGTTGGAGTAGAAGCTAAGAATGCGAGTAAATGGTAAAATTTATGGTGTGATTGATTTTGGTTCACTAGTGTCAGTCCATGTTGACAAAGGCGGCACTGTAGCTCGGGTGAATCTTTTTATTTTTACTTTTTTAAATTGATATTTTGGTTCAAACTTATATTGAAAAGTTGAAATAGAAAAACAAAGATAAAATGATGAAAATTTAAAATTTTTGTATTTAACTCAAGTAGTTTAAGTAGAAAAAAAATACCTCCCCAGTTAAATTAAGATTTTAGCAAAAAAATCTAATTAATTGAAATATATTGCTTTGTATTTTGTAAAAAAAAATTAGCTCAGGTAATATTGTATTTCTGCTCCGCTAGTGCCGGTTGGTTTGAGATAAACATAGGAAATTACTATCTTTTAGAATTCCACCATAGATATTATGATAGATAATGATCAGCTGCTAAATCACCTAGATAGATATAAACAGACATATACACACCCGCAATCTAAAAATGTTTTCCTCAATATTTGGTGAAGATAACATATATAAAATTCTGTATCAATATCAGGCCACAACCAGTTTTTGGACTCTCAGTCCATCCCTATCCAAAGTAGAAGGCTCATGACAGGCTCATATATCTTCCTATAATGTTTGAGTGTTTAATTCATAGATTCGCTATATTAACTTTCAGTAGCACTCTTAGCTGCTTTCTCATTATATTTTGTGTCTTTGACTTGAGCGCAGGGGTGGAGCCACATGCTCCTTTACCCGAGCTTTAGCTCGTGTGGTCCAATTTTTTTTAAAAAAATGTATATGTAAATTTTGTATAATTTTGAAATAATATGATATTAGCTCGAGTAGATCAATTTAAAATATTAAAAGATTTTAGAGTTTAAAATCTCAGCCTGTGCATAGCTATATTTCTGGCTCCGCCACTGCTTGAGCGTCGGAGAGGTTACGCCGGGACACCATCCTGGCCCCTTTCTAACGATCTCCTTCGTGATTTTAGGCATAAAGTAAATTCGAGTTCTGCATTAGAACTATTATTACCTGCTGAAACCGAATTCTAAATTTTCAATGAGTATCAAATATATATATATTAAATTAGGCACAACTACGCTACCTATAAGGTCTTTTTTTTTTTAATAAAACCTAAAAACATCATCTTTTTGAAATAATGGCTTGTAGATAATTCATATTTAATTTTTGTAATTAATTTCAAATGTGTAAATTTGAAAATACAAAGAATTTCTGGCTTGGCAATCTTTATAATCACTACAAGAAATTCTGCATACAACAACGCACATACGACAACGATTTTTGTGAAAAACCGTTGTCGTATGTTTTTAACAACAGTTTTAGCGAAAACCGTTGTCTTTTGGGGGTCAAAGACAACTGTTTTTTGGGGGCAAAGACAACGGTGTTTAGGATCACTTAGTGTTTTTTTAGGGTCATTGACAACGGTTTATGAATCGTTGTCTATTAGCGTGTTTTCTTGGACAATCAACAACGGTTTTAAGAAACTGTTGTCGATTAGCGTGATTTTTGGACAAACAACAACGGTTTTGAAAAACGTTGTCATATTTAGCGACGGATTTTCTAAAACCGTCGCTAATTTAAAATTAGCGATGGTTTTACGTAAAACCATCGCATGTTTAGAATTAGCGACAATTTTACAAAACCCGTCGCTAAATTTAGCGACGATTTTGTTTAAACCGCCGCTAATTTTAGCGACGGTTTAAAGCCAACCGTCGCGAAAATTAAAACATGCAACGGTTTTTCAATTACCGTCGCTTTTAAGCAAAAATCGTCGCAAACTGTCTATAAATAACACCATTTTCGGTCCATTTTCCTCCACAACACTTCACAACACTTAAAATTTTTTTCTCTTACAAGATTTTATCACTTCACACAACACTTAAAATTTTTCTCACCACTTCGTAACACTTAAAATGTTTCTCTCTTACACGATTTTACTACTTTACGACATTTAATTTTTTTTTCTCTTACACGATTTTAGTTTCGATTGTTAGTTTCTTTTATATTTATTAAATTATTAAAAGTATTTTTTTATTTTTCGAAACAAATTAGCGACGAAAATTTTGATTACTAACCGTCGCTAAAATTAACGACGGTCTTGATTGCTAACCGTCGTTAATTTGCTAATTTCTAATTAGCGACGATTTTCAAAAAACCGTCGCAAATTCTACCTATCACAACGGATAAAAACCGTTGTCGTTAAACTAATTTTCAACAACACCCTCAGTTACAATAATTTTAAAAAGACTACACGAATAAAATACGCTGTGGTACGCCGTTTTTGTTGCAGTGAATTTATTTATCTTTCAAATGATTTTAAAATAACTTGGGATCAGTTTGGCAACAATTTACGACACACGGCTCCAGTTCCCACGATGGGCATTATGTGTGGGATTAGAATCATGCAGATTAACATTGTTCAAAGAAGAAGACACAACACGTAAACCCACTTCTTCTCGCTGGATTTCCACCCCTACAGCTCATAATTGGTATGTTTTTATTCTCCAAAGCCATCACACCGTTTGTTTATCTGATATTCATTCAGTACTTCTCAAGTGTAAGAGGAAATGGCGCTGACTGGCTTTGATTTATGGGTTCCTGGCCCGTTTGATGTTGATCTTTTTCAGGAATCGTATAGGCTGGATTTCGACTTCATTCGCCTCATTATGTTCATACGCTGGATTGAATCAACGTTAGTGGATGTTATTTTTGTTTAATTCCTCGTTGTCTGTGACATGGGATTTGGCTTATTTATACTTGTATCGTTATGGATTACATTGATTTGGTTACAATTACAGTGTATTGGATTTCGGAGACGAAATGCAGAAGGTTTCCTCATGGGTCCGGTCGGTGAGTGTTTACGCCTTTTCATTTCGATTCTTTGAATACTAGTGTTTTCTTGCCGAGTTTGAGAAGTACTTGATAATTGTTGAAATTCGCTTATCATTCGTGCCGCCCTTCATGATCTTGATTCTCGAGTATTCGGTAAAAAACGGGAATCGGGTGCAAAATATTTGGTATGCAAAAGTCCGTAAAATTTTAAGTTGGTTTTTGGTGGTTTTTGTTGTCTTATATCCTATGAACGTGCACATGTACACCTTGGTTTTTAGTCTATGCATCACTTTCCGTCTCCAGCTTACTTTATAAATGTCATTAACATGATGTGACATGTGTATGATGAAATCCTCAATCTCTATTCTACGTATTCTACGAAAATTTCGATGAAAACCCCCTTTCAACTGCTTCTCTTAATGGAAGTGTTAATTTCCCCCGAATGTATCCCACTTTTGGCCTGATACACCTTTCCTCAAACTCAAACTTTTGGGAAAAAGTGATTTCTAACGTACTCCATCAGTTATGTGTAAATTCAAGGGTGAAAACAAGAAGATTAGCATAGGCTATGCAGTGAGTTGATGAGACGCGAAATCCATTGTTTCTGAAAAACCACTTCTTTATATTGTAGCCCTCATTGGACCGCCTATCAAATTTCATAATATGGATTGATGTATTATTACATTAGGATAAGCTATCATACAGGTACAGAACCGTGACTTTCATTTTGGGGTGACTAAGCTTTGGGAATAGCATATCGTATATATTTCTCTCTATGCCATGATTGGCATTATTTTAATTTGAGGAGCAAACAACGCCCCCTTTTCCTATGTAGGTTCTTTATGCAGAAACACTGATAGGTACTATGATGCATATTTTCCCAAAAAAAAAAAGAGATTGATTGGTCTAATATTCTCACAGATTGGTGATCTCGGGCTGTGTTTAATATGGCACATCACACATTTGGTTATTAGTTTATGGTACTTCATACTGGGTTTGGCCGATGGTATTGAGAGTTTTCTTATCTATATCGGCGCATTGAGGTGGTACAAAGCTTGTGATATTAGTAGAGTTCAGAATCTGGCAGTTGTTTTTGACAGTAAAGAAGCTCTTCAGACAATCAAAGTTCTTGACTTATTGCGGTGGCTTGCAGCTAATGGAGTGAAAAATGTATGTCTCTATGACAGGGAAGGTATAAAAGGGCAGTCTCCTATTACCTATTATTTTGATTTGATTTCGAGATATTTAGCTATAATGGTAATTTACAATTGTGTTCTTCGCTGCAGGAGTGCTGAAGAATTTCAAAGAAGCTCTCCTGTTATTGTTGAAAAGCGAACAAAAATCTAAGGTGCCATTCAATGTCCCTAAATGAAATTGAAATTTAAGGCTAGAAATTATTTTGCATTCATGAACTTTACTAAGTTTGAGAATTCAAATGGCGCCTCTCTTTGACTGCATTTTACTGAAACGGTATCTAAGGCTTGTCAACATTGGAAAAGTGAAAACAGTTTTTTTATTCACTAGCTAATTTGTTCAATTTAATTTGAGTGTCCACTAAGTTTTTAACATTTAGTTTAGGCATACTAATTTTAAATTTTTGATTATTTTGATAACATGAAATTAAAAGTTAGTCCTAGCTAAACTTAGAAAAGTTAATAAATCAAAAAAATCATTGTTATTTTTGGTAATTATTGTTTCCAGAACATCACATGATTGGATGACATTTGTTGCGAAGCATGACATGAAAATAATATTTCCTATTCAGACATGACGACTAACATTACAGGTCAACCACTTTACTCAACAATATTAATGCATACATAGTTATCATATAATTTTTTCCTTTTGGAAGCATCACAGAGTGTCATATTTTATGTACCTTTGTGTTTCTAAAATGCCTCTCTTCTCCAGGAATCCACAAGCAAACTCTTTTTGGAAGTGATTTCCTTTTCTGATGGAAAACATGCAGTGACCAAAGCAGCTAACTTTCTGTTAGAAAAGCACTATTTGAGTGTTAGTAAAGAGAAGCGGAACTTAACAGAGTCGGACATGAATGACGCTCTTGGAGCAATGGGTTGTTTTCGTTTTTTCTCTGTTGTGTTTTTATTCTTGCTATGGGAATAGTATTTTTAATGATGTTCATGTTATCAAAATCACTGATTTGTAAAATTAGGATATGGAGGCTCAGAACCCGATCTCATGTTGATTTATGGGCCGGCTAGATGCCACCTGGGGTTTCCTGCTTGGAGAATTCGTTATACCGAGATTGTGTGAGTATATACTTCATGCTTTGTTGAATGCCAGCAATCGAGAAGACATGGCATATATTGCATAAAGTTTATCATGACAGTTATCAAAACATTTGTCGGTAAAATTCCTATATTTAGCCTTCTTAGTTCTTATAACCTGGCATCTCTTTTAATTGAAAGTTTCGTCGAGAGTGTCCCATTTGATATAGCAACATTTGCTCACTATTTTGCTGACTTGTTAGGAATACTTTAAAAAGGTTATTTGGTTTAACAAATCAACAATTTTATATCGGAAAGATCAAAGACATATATATCATGCTCTGCCGAAACCATTACTGACCTTGAAACCGATTTGTTTACAATCCACCTCATCACATGATATTGCTGTTGCACGATGTTGCAAAACAAGTAAAGGAAATTGGCACCATTCGAGTTGGTATCTTACATTGTTCAGCCGGGCACAAACAAAGCAAATCCCGACTTGCTTTACTCGGAAATAATGGACTTCGGATCCTCCTGCAGGTACATGGGCCCAATGAAGTCTATGAAATTCGGTTCCATCATAAAAGCATTTCACAGGTTCACTATGTTGCATCAAAACTATGGTAAGCATATATACTACCCACAAAGCTGCACTTTTTATTTAATTTGGCCTGTATTGGACTTTTGACGCTTAAGTTTCACACATAGATGTATGAGAGCTAAGAAGACAAATTTCCCAATTGCTATAATATTCTTGATTGCAAATAGATCGAAAACGAAAATTAATTATTTTTAAGGGTTATTTATCCATGCAGCATTCAGTTAATTTATATTGTTTTGCCATCACTTTGCATTAGCATTCGATATCTACTATCGTCACTCCGTTTTCAATTCTACAAAAGAATTGCGTGTAACTTCCCAAACTGGATGGGGAGCTATATATAATAGACCCCTTCAGATTTTTGGAAAGAAAGTGAAGAAGTTATTGTGGACTTGTAAGAGAGTAAGTCTGTTTGATGTACAAGGATTCATCGATTGTATTTTTATTTTTCCTTTCCAGGTACATGATTGGGTAAGCTTCATCAAGTTGCCTTTGCACGCACGTGATAAAACATATTTGTCGACTGGAGATTAGAAATATACAGAGTTTTGGGATTTTGAGTTCAGGGAATTTTTGTCCAAGTTGTAGCAAACAAGTTCTATTTACATCCCATGTAGAAACTTGGTATTGATAATCAATGAATGACTGTTCAATGACATTTTGAAGTTTTTATTGAACTTTGATGCGCCTATAAGATTATGGTCTCAAGGAATATGCTTGACTTTATTCATCTATTTATGAAAACCTTTGAAATAGGTAACGAACTGAAATAATGTAATTTAAAAAATGGAATTCGGCATTTTGCAATTTAAAATATATTAATTTCATGACATTTAGTTTATTTTTCATTTTATTTGATTGGCCATGTCCATTAACTTTTTTTTCATTTTAATCTTGAGCTAAATTTATTTTGGTATATAAACTATTTATAAGTATTCAATCTGATATAAAATAAATAAATATATAGAACTAAAATTAAAAAATTTCCAGATATAACTAATATAAAATATTAAACAACATATGAATTTCAATTTATACACAAAATCATCATTTTTTATAAATTACACAATCCATAATAAAATAATAATATCCATGTTAAAAAAAATTAAGGCACCAATATTCAAAATTTTAAATGGTATATAATTTAGGCAAAAGATCAATTTTAATCCTATATTATTGTATTAATAAATAAATTTTAAAAATATATTATATTTGAGTATATAATATATATATATATATATATATATATATATATATATATATATGTCGAGATTTATTTGTGTTAATTAATAATATTAATATTATAATATAAAGATGAATAAAAATATTGAATTTTTATAATTAAAAATTGAAATAATATATAATATTTTTAAATAATAAAGTTAATTTTTTAAAAAAATATAATGTATGTTTTCGATATGAAATAATATATACAAATATCATTCTAATACATGTAAATTTGTAAAATAAAACATGAAATAACTCCACTTTCAAATCATAACAATTTTTCCCATAACTTGCGTGTATGTAATAGTAGCTAACAGAGCAATCAATTTTGTCGAAGTATTTTCGCTTGAAGACGCGGAGATCTCAGTACAATGGCTCAGCCACTCGTGAAGAAAGACGATGATCGCGACGATGAAGGTGCATTTCAGAAATTCGATTCGATATATGTTCTTAATTTCGTTTCAACGGTGAAATTTCGAATTGTTGAATTATAATTTCAGTTCTCATTTATCTTCACCTGATTTAAAGTCGACTTCAGATCTGCTGTTATGTGGAAATTGGAGATTATGATGTGAATGTTGTATGTATGACTGATTAGAACACTAGAGAATTAGATCGAGTGATCTATTAGTGTGCGATTTGATTTTCAGTTACGGATCTTTAGGCCCGTGGTAGAGGCTGGATTTCGCTTGATTTGGTTAAATCACTAGTCTTTGGAGTAAGGAACTTATATTAGGTTCGCACACTCCTAATGTTAACTGTAGGTCATCGGATAAATAGGAAGTAATTGTAGCATTATATCATTGATTCGGTTTTTACTGGATCGTTCAAATTGGAGGAGATATGATTGTTATTGAGGTTTTATCTGATAAATTTTTAACGTTATAGCCTGATTCATGTTATAACATGGAACTTGTTATACTCAGTGGATTACTCTCCGTTTTCTGGGATTGAGAAGGGTGCAGTATTACAGGAAGCTAGGGTTTTCAACGACCCTCAGCTGGATGCTAGGAGATGTTCACAGGTATCTTAATTGTTGTCATGTCAATCTAGTAAACACTTCGTGCATATGCTCTAGGATTTGGTTGATGAAAAGGAAAGGGCAAAGCTTTGAATATAATTCTTACTTGTTGTACTTTCAGGCATCTGTAAGGTAGTTATGTAAAGATTTTAAATTTAGATAAACGTCTCTAGTGTTTATGATTGCATGAGTTGTACTTTATGTTTTTCTTGGAAACCCAGCCATTTATTTTCATCATCTAAACTAAAATTTTGACTCTAAATTTGTAATTTGGATTTACTGTTGTGTATCTTTTGTAAATAATTACTTCTTTGAATTTTTTTTTTACTTTTCAGGTCATCACGAAGCTTCTATATCTTCTCAATCAAGGTGAGACATTTACAAAGGTGAGTACCTATATCTCTCGTTCTCTCTACCCCACAGGCATATAATGTAGGGTACTTGGCCCTTTCCATATTTAGCTTGCATTTTGATTTAAATTTTAATTTGCATTAGCAAATTCTACTTTAATATTTTCTTTTCTTTGGGCCCAAAATTTGATGGTCCGTTTCAATCACTAACAATAATGTTAGTAGAATATAGGAATTAAGCCGAAAGAACCATCATACTTGTCAGATCAGACCCATTTATATATTCCTCGATACACCCCTGTGGCCACCTACAGATGATCCCTCTCCTGGAACCATGTTCCTCATTTTCCTTGTAATAGTCCACATAAGAAGAAAGTAATTGCCTCCTCAGATGTGAGATCAAACTAATATAAAATGGTCATTGTAAAAACAAATAGAAACTGTAAGGGAGGCAAGATGAATCCAATGCAATGCAATTCATTATCTGGGCATGCTATAACAAACCAAAATTTGAGTAACATAGCGCATTCGAAATATCAAATCTCAACAAACACGAGGGTCAACAAAGTCAATTAATTTATACATGAGACTCGATGTTTCCAAAGCATTAAATCTATTTCATTGTGGCATAGCAAAGGAGCCTGTTGACTTTTAAAAGTTCATTGGTACATAGTTTTTATAACATTTATTTGATATTTAATTTCAGTCAGAATACTCAAAGTGAATTCTGATGGATGTTGCGCTTAATTTGACTTGTAGATCGAAGCTACAGAAGTATTTTTCTCAGTAACAAAGCTGTTTCAGTCTAGAGATAACGGCTTGAGAAGAATGGTATATCTGATGATAAAGGAGCTTTCACCCTCTGCAGATGAGGTAAATCATATACATTTGTCACTTCCTTTTTTATATACTTTCGATGTGGGAGAGAATGAACTTGGCTTTTTTATGATCCAAGGTTATCATCGTCACAAGCTCCCTAATGAAGGATATGAATAGCCGAACTGATATGTACCGAGCAAATGCCATCCGCGTCTTATGTCGAATTACTGATGGAACGCTTCTGACGCAAATTGAAAGATACCTAAAGCAGGCTATTGTTGATAAAAATCCTGTGGTTGCCAGTGCTGCTCTTGCAAGTGGTATTCATTTGTTACAGGTACAAGATGATGTTTGGGGAATCATATCAATCTTTAGTGATTGAAGATTTCAGCATTAAATAATTTAAAACATTTATAACAGACAACCCCAGAGATAGTGAAAAGATGGAGTAATGAAGTGCAAGAAGCTGTTCAATCACGAGCTGCACTTGTGCAATTCCATGCACTCGCTTTGCTCCACCAGGTACTTGTTTTGTCGTTCATTAGCATCTGTTTGATAGTTATATCACCGTTATGAACCTTTTATTTTGCCTGGACCAGGTTGCGGGACAGTGATACTATTCCAGGTCTTATAATTAGAAAAATGTATATAACTACTTGTCAACACCATGGGTATTGAGCTGGGGGCTAAAATTTGAATTTTAAAGTATCGGTGTTCTGGATACTGGCTCCATGTAAAATTTATTTAGCAGTTTGTTTGGCTTCATTTCCTGATTTAATCATGAGGAAAATAAAATTAGCTTCTAATGTTCCATCTTCTGTTAGTATTGATGGGCGTAGCATTCAAAGGTTAATCTGTCCCAGAAACATGAATCATGTCAGATTAATTCTTGTTGTTCCTTTATTACCGCCTATGAAAAGAGAAACAATGAAATTCGGTTATTTTTTCGCAGTCACCCCAAAAAATTGTTTTTTTTTTTGTTTATCAATTTATAAGAGTGAATAATCTTGCTCGGAAATTATTCAATTTTCTGATTATTCTTGGTTCATGGGGTCGTTTTGAGCAGTCTCGATGTGATTCAAGTGGCTTGACATGTCTATTATTGAATTGCAGATTCGACAAAATGATCGACTGGCTGTCAGCAAGTTGGTTACCAGTTTGACCAAGGGGACTGTTCGTTCTCCTTTAGCTCAATGTCTTCTAATTCGTTATACTACTCAGGTGTTTTTTCCTGTGATATTTTCTTAATTGCCTTGTTTTCTTGGTTTCATTTGACATTCGTTTCAGTATTACGTGAGCATTTGCTTCATTGATATATGTAGGTCATCAGAGAGACAGGTGTAAATACTCAAACAGGAGACCGCCCGTTTTATGACTATCTTGAGGGGTGTCTTCGTCACAAAGCTGAAATGGTTATCCTTGAGGCAGCTAGGGCAATCACAGAGTTGAGCAATGTGACTACCCGAGAGTTGACTCCTGCCATAACTGTTTTACAGCTCTTCTTAAGTTCTTCTAAGCCTGTGCTTAGGTTTGCTGCTGTCCGAACTTTGAACAAGGTTTGTATCTTTATAAGGATTATCGTATCTTATCTTCTCGTCGGTGATTGATTTTCTCAGTTATGCCTGAGTTGCTGATGGTCTGCCATTTTTTCCTTGCTTTCACCTCTATATTCTCCGTATTGGATGCACACCGCCAGTCTTCTTAAGGAAGGAATTAACTAGTTTTCATCTAATATAGGCTTGAAATTACTGCAGGTCGCAATGACACATCCTATGGCTGTGACAAATTGTAACATTGACATGGAAAGTTTGATTTCAGACCAGAACAGAAGTATAGCAACACTTGCCATCACCACTCTACTGAAAACAGGCAATGAATCTAGCGTTGAACGCTTGATGAAGCAGATCACCACCTTTATGTCTGATATTGCTGATGAATTCAAGATTGTCGTGGTAGATGCTATTCGATCCCTGTGTCTGAAATTCCCCCTCAAGTACAGATCATTGTGAGTGATTGTAGAGTTTTACTAGTTCCTTGTCTTCTGGGAATGTTATCTTCCTTTTTCATATTGTTTGAGTGCAAATTTCACTAATTATGTTTAATAATCTGGATTTGCTTAGGATGAATTTTTTGAGCATCATTTTGAGAGAAGAGGGTGGATTCGAGTTCAAAAAGGCAATTGTTGATTCAATTGTGATTTTGATCAGAGATATTCCAGATGCCAAAGAAAGTGGACTACTGCACTTGTGTGAGTTCATTGAGGACTGTGAATTCACTTATCTTTCCACCCAGGTAGAATTTGTCTTCTTAGAATATTGATTCATCCCTTCTTCACGGCCATCTTATTTGGATCAATTATCAGTTGATTTTTATTGTTTGATGTTCAATTAGATACTTCACTTTCTTGGGAATGAGGGACCCAAAACTTCTGATCCCGGTAAATATATCCGCTATATTTACAACAGAGTGATACTTGAGAATGCAACTGTCCGTGCCAGTGCTGTTAGCACATTGGCAAAATTTGGTGCCATGGTTGACTCCTTGAAAGTAAGTCTAAACTTTAAACTGTGCATCTCCTTTAGTATTATTGTTAAGAATCTAGAGTGATTAACTGGAAAAAACCATTTACTCTTGCTGCAGCCCCGAATATTTGTTTTGTTGAAACGTTGCCTATTTGACAATGATGATGAGGTCAGTTTGACAGTTCAACATAGTTGGTGCTTACTGCACCTTTGCTATTTCATGTCAGTCTGCTTTCTGAAGCTATGCTCAAGTTTTGCTATCATCTTATAGGTTCGTGATAGAGCTACTCTGTACTTGAGTACCCTTGGTGATGGTTCGGTTAGTGAAACTGCCAAGGACGTGAAGGAATTTTTATTTGGCTCCCTTGAGGTACCACTGACCAACATGGAGACAAGTTTGAAAAACTATGTAAGTTTCGATACTAAATTGGTGCTTGTTTTACTGTTATGCCTTCTGGATTTGTTTTACTTGTATGCTTGATGCCACTCATTTGTTCATTTGGAACAGATACAGAATCCCACCGAAGAGCCCTTCGATATCCAGTCTGTACCAAAAGAGGTTAAATCTCAGCCTCTTGCAGAAAAGAAAGCCCCAGGCAAGAAGCCTGCTGGTTTGGGTGCACCACCTGCCACCCCTTCCTCTGCGGCCGATGCTTTTGAGAAGCTCCTCTCTTCTATCCCTGAATTTAGAAATTTTGGAAGTCTTTTCAAGGTTTGTGTTTCGATGTATTTGAACTTTCTGTATAGTTTCTGATTGATTTCCATAAATTTTAATTCTTACTACTTGAGCTCTCAATAAATTTTTATATCCTGTGGTCAGTCATCGGCACCGGTGGAGCTTACAGAAGCTGAAACTGAGTATGCAGTTAATGTTGTCAAGCACATATTTGACCGCCACGTGATATTCCAGTACAACTGCACAAATACAATACCTGAACAGCTACTTGAAAACGTATGGACCATATTTTCACAAATATTTTTTCCTTTTGGGCCTCGGATGAAGAATTCTTGATTTTTGTTCTTATGCTAGGTGACTGTGCTTGTTGATGCTTCTGAAGCCGATGAGTTTTCGGAAGTAGGATCCAAGCCTTTAAGATCTCTACCATATGATATACCAGCGCAGACATTTGTAGCATTTGAGAAACCTGAAGGTGTCCCTGCAGTTGGAAAGTTCTCAAACTCGTTGAGATTTATTGTCAAAGAGGTACTTGTTCCGTAATCCGGTCAACTTTGACGGATATTTGCATTTCAACAGTCTTATATTTTTTACATGCGCTACCACTTACATCCAGATGGACTTGTGGTATGAAGAGAAAAATGTTATTCCGTCCATGATTGTTTGCTACTTGAATGCTTTTTACTACATTATCAGTTGGTATTTTTGCATCCGCCTATAATATGTGCACTCGAATAATTTTTATTTCGGACCTTGCTGAGGATAGTTTTAAGTAGATAAAAAATGTGCATTTCTAGTATAATTATTTGAATCATTATGCCTTCTGTGGCCCCTCGAGGTGGGGAATACGTCCTTTGTGAACGTAGGATTGTAGTGATTCTTCTATTACTAATTCCTCTTAAATTTTGTTAGGTTGATCCCTCAACTGGTGAGGCTGAAGATGATGGCGTAGAAGATGAATACCAACTAGAGGATTTTGAAGTTGTTGATGCGGATTATATTCTTAAAGTTGGGGTCACCAACTTCAAAAATGCCTGGGAAACCCTCGGCCCTGATTTTGAGCGTGTAGATGAGTACGGTCTTGGGCCTAGGGAAAGCCTGACGGAAGCTGTTAATGCTGTCATCAATCTTCTTGGCATGCAGCCCTGCGAGGTTGGTAGCTTAATCTGATATGATTTTTTTATTCTTGTAGCGAGTAGGATTAATTCCACGAAATTCCTGTTATAACTATAGCATATTCTAAAAAAAATTACGTCGTGTTCACCACATTCGATATGGAATTATTTTTTTTCCCGGAACTTGCTCACCATCACAGGAGTTTTAAGGCAGATATTTGTCGTTTCATCTGCATATAGAAAAAAAGAGTACATTACATAGCATTGGTCGCTCTTGACCTCCAAAACTCAAAAGCATGGAAGATACAATGGGGATCCATAGTGTCACTGTGACTGTGTAATGGAATTCTGGTTGAAAATTTTGGATGTGCAAGGAAAGTTCACTGCTCAAGAACACTGACCCCAGCCAAATAACATGTCTTTTCTGGTAAGAAACTGAATGCATTTTCTTTCATTTCTTGTCACAGGGAACAGAGACGGTTCCGAGCAACTCAAGATCGCATACATGTTTATTATCAGGTGTATACATCGGTAATGTGAAGGTGCTTGTGCGATTATCTTTTGGAATTGATGGCGCAAAAGAGGTCGCAATGAAGTTGGCTGTGAGATCTGAAAATGAGACTGTCAGCGATGCTATACATGAAATTGTTGCCAGTGGATAACCCCAACCGACCCCGTCCCGTGTTTGTTGGTCAAGATTTGGCTTCAGTTACCTTGTAGTCTAAGGGTTTTGTTTTTTGATCACATAATTTTACGTTCTAGAATTACTTCCAGCTTTACCCTTGGCGGATAATCTACCAGCACACGAAGCGATTATAGGTTTCTTATAATTTTTTTATTTAATGACATTCTTTTTTTGAAATTAAGAAAAATTCGTGCCCTTGGTCTGTCAAGGTACTTAATAGATCATGCTCTTGGCGAATTGGATTGTCGTACAGATGTCGAACGGACTTTATTTGACTCTTTTATGGCCAAAATGTTCTAAGATGTCCATTGAGTGCATCGCTGAAATGAATATCGAGGATGCATGTCAATGGAAATTTTGACGACCCGAAAGAAGAAACTAAACAAAAGTTCCTGCTTGCTATCTTTTGTTATCATAATCTTTGTTGCTTTCCGCAAAACTAAGCATGATAACAGGTTAAATCCAATTTTGATTTTGACTTCTTTGTTTCTCATCTCTCATCTATTTACTATTTCTATCTACCTTTTCTTTTCTGTTTCTTTATTTTTTAGGTTACTTTTTCTTTCAACTCATAAGATCCGATTTCAATTATGACCTCTTTTGTTCGTTTCTACGTATAAATTTTATGCATTTTGTGTGTGTAAAACTCAAACAGTTTTTGCTGTTAAATTTTTTATGATTTTTTTTAAAATATTTGATCTTGTATATTTTGTATACTTAGAGAACATATGAT
The DNA here is from genome assembly GCF_025594145.1 of Primulina tabacum. Taxonomy (NCBI): domain Eukaryota; kingdom Viridiplantae; phylum Streptophyta; class Magnoliopsida; order Lamiales; family Gesneriaceae; genus Primulina; species Primulina tabacum. The sequence continues at coordinate 7,967,377 of NC_134552.1, read as the reverse complement.
TATAATTGAATTAAAAATTTAATTTAGTCAATAAAATACATTATGCACCGCAAATATGTATGAATTAGTTAAACTTGAGTCACATTTACAGCCCCTTATTTTAACTATACATTCTATAAGTTTCATTGATCGCTTTTCACATTCTATGTGAAAAGGTTAATGCAGTCGCTCCAGAGTCCAGATTAAATGGATTGTCTAGTGGATTATGGAAATGGAGGGAGTTATGAGAAGATTGATTCAGCTTAGTAGGGCTTACAATTTGTTCGGATGATGCCGGAAAGGAAGGCAAAATTCAAAGGGAGGAGCCCGGCGCTTAGTCGTTTAGTGTATGTTCTGTAATTCGCCGATGTTTTAGAATATGAAATAGCATTCCTGACCAAGTCAGGCTTGGCAAATGGAGCAAACAAAACTGCCGGCGGAATCTCTCCGGTTAAAATTTCCTGCTGCCCCAGATTTGCGCGATAAGAAATTGTTGGTTGAATAGTGTATTGTTCAACTCAGATACGTGCTCCTGGTCAGTCAATATTTTGATTAATTAATTAAAAAAATTTATCTAGCAGTAATATGTTTATTTATATATAAAATGCAGCCATCTCGAATACAACCACGGTCCCATGGTCTAGTGGTGAGGACATTGGACTCTGAATCCAGTAACCCGAGTTCAAATCTCGGTGGGACCTTAATGTTTCAATTTTTTTTTGTAAGGACCTTTAATTTTTTTTTTATTAACTTTGTATTGAGTAAAGATTGAAACCATTGAAACAAATTTTTGGTCAGTGAAAAAAAAAAACAGAGCTCATTATGAAGTAATGCAGATTTACTGTTCCTTTTTTCCTAATTCGGAAATACACTTAACAATGTCATAATTTACAATTTACCAATGGACAAATATAAAATATCAATAAATTGCCAAAAAATTTCAACACAAATTACTCCCTTGCCACCTCTGCAATCTTATAAGTTTCTCCCATAAAAGATGGGTGTCTCAAACATGTAAAGAACCTGTTTTCCCCTTTCTTGAAATAGAGCAAGCCCCTTCCCTTGATTATCAATGAACCGGGAAGGAACAAACACAACTAAATTTCAACTCCAAACCCAATAGATGAATAAGAATGTACAGGGAAACCAACAACCAAAGATTTCCACCAAGAATCAAGAATAATGAATTTCCGTTTTAGTTATCATTTGTTCTCTCTACATCGTGCTCGTTATGAGGTTCCGGGAAAATTTCGACAGAGTGTCTCCTCGTTGAGGATGAATGACCGTTACCATTTCCATCGCCATTCTGACCACTTCCTTGAGACCCCATTGTCCCCGAGTGTTTGAAACTACTGGCTCGTTCAACTTTTCGAGAAGTCCCAGCTGCCACATCCGATGAGCTGTGCCGCCAGCTGCTGAATAAAGTAGCATGGAACGACCCTCTGGATGACATGGTTCTAAGCCTAGCCGAGCCAGTGCTTTCTTCCCTAATGACTTTCAATGGATTTTCCAATGCTTTGAGTATATAACGCATTGGAGGGCGTCTAGAAGGCTTGGGATTAAGGCAAGATCTGGCAACAATTGCCATGGCCCATACTTCCTCGAGAAGATCCTCATCTATCACAAGTGATGTGTCCACAATATTTGTGACGAGTTCTTTGTTGTTCATGCTGATGCAACGTAGGGTTGCATCCAACCACTCTTTCATGTTGGAATCAGGCGACGAACTGATGCCAAGTTTACCAGTTACGAGCTCGAGCAGAACTTTCCCGAAACAGTACACATCATAGGCACTGGTAGAGTAAGGCATACCTGGTCATTAAAATCAATAAATGAATCACATACATAGACAGGAAGAAGAAGACAACACAAACAAAACCGCAGTTACAGAAGCTTGCTGGTGTACCTTGGTCTGATGACCTGCAAAATAAATCATAAACAAATCGAATCAGGTACATATACAGAAATAAAATATTGGATCATATAAAATTCTCAATATGTTGAAATCATCAAAAACATCTTATGATTAAGAAGTGAAAAAATATGTGAAAATATCTTATGACTAGTAAATACAAAAATATGTGAATACCAAGTAAAAATGTGCATATGTCTGTCGTGAAGGCTATTATTTTCGCCACCACTGTCAAAGTCTAGAACTTCACGCTATTTTTAACATTAATGTCAAGTAGCAAAACATCTTGAGCAGTTTACATTACAAGAAAATTACTTACTGTGGCAACCGTAGCAATTTTGTTATTCTGTTTTGATGAGCTTCGCCTTCTTGAGCACATACATTACTCAAGCTTCCTAATCTCACTTCAAATTTATCGTCAAGTAGTATGCTGCTGGCATGTACGTCCCTTCAAGAATACAAAACCAATTCAATCATTAGAGGAGGATTAAGGAGGTAGAATTGCATAGATATCATTCCATTCAAGATAGAAGGCAAATGTGAGTCACTTTGAACTGATATTTAGTGCCATGTTGCAATGTTTCATATTATGCATTTTCAATGATATTTTTTTCTACGAAAATGTCGTGTGCTTTATTCACTAGTATAACATGTATGACGTAGTACTTTTGCTAGTGCTTTACCAAATTAGCAACAAAAGAGTAAAGTTCTACGGTGTATGTTGTCTGACGACCATTATATTGGCAAAGAGCTCTTGTTTCATAGTTTTCATATGATGACAGAATCAGCCATTAAGGCATACAAATAAATAGGTACCTGTGAACAAGTGGTGGGGTGCACTCGTGGTGTAGGTAACACAGACTCTCCGCAGCTCCAATTGCTATTTTGAGTCGTGTTATCCAATCCAATGATTGCAAACCATCTTCATCAGATTTCATTTTCTTGAACAAAGAACTGGCCAAGTCTCCATTTGGCATGAACTTATAAACAAGAAACTTCTCGTTCTCGTTCTCCAAGCAATGCCCCAACAGTGGTACGAATCTAGGGTGGGATACTTTGTTGAAAAACTCGAGTTCTAACATGTGTGCTTCCTTTTTTACCATTGAATCCAAATCCACTTTCTTGATGACTACTGGGACTCCACCTTCAAGGATTCCACGGAAAAGATCACCTGAATGACCATTCTTGATTAGATTTGAGTCATCCAATTTACCCGTGGCCTTGAGAATCTGCTGATAGGCAAATGAATCTCCGAGAACTGTAAAATATAATGATGTTCCGGGAGGCGGTGGGCTTCCACTGGCAGGAACAGGCCCTACACCAATGTCGCGTCGGTTTATTGTGCCTCTCCTTTTCTTGCAATAAATCAGCATCACAAATAAAATCACCAGGAGAGAGATTATCCCGATACCACCAAGAACAGAAGCCAAAACGATTACTTTTCTGTTACTCTTATGGGTTTCGGCAGGAGGAGTTTGAGTGTCATTTGTTGATCCAAAATTATCGAACACTAAGCCCCTCACAGAATAAAATGAGGCACATTCAGATGCATTTCTCTGATTAGCCACGTTCTGGAGGCAATTCAAACCTAGAGAAGTGTTGCCGCGAGCATTACTCGGAACTGTGCCTTGGAAATAGTTGCCTGATGCATCGATAAAACTGAAGCTTCTGAATACAATGGGCATATTTCCGTATAACTGATTATGGGAAATGTTAAGTGCTAAAACACTAGAATTAGAACTTGAAGTCACATTTGGCAGCCCACTAGTAAAGTTATTCACAGACACGTCAAGGAACTGCAGTGTAGGGATAGACCACAACACAGCCGGAAAATCACCGGTGAATCCATTACGACTCAAAACAAGAATCTGTAATCGAGTCAGAGGACGGAATAAATCCTCGGCCAGTGTTCCTGAAAGAATATTGTTCCCAATTACTATTCGCTGCAAGTTTCTCAAACCCCTAAAATCCAGAAGAAGGGACCCTGTGAGAGAATTAAATCCGAGATCAAGCTCAACCAGATTAGAAAGATCACCGAGTTGTGCCGGTATTGAAGACGATAAGTTGTTCCCAGAAAGATTCAAGAACTGCAACGTAGACAGAGTCCCAATACCCGGAGGAATAACCCCAGACAAGAAATTTGCAGACATATCAAGAAAAGTGAGGTTCCGAAGCAAGGCAAAAGACTCAGGTATCGAACTTGTGAGCATGTTTCTCGAAAGATCAAGAACAGAAAGGCGAGATAACTGACCAAAACTGGACGGAACTACGCCAGTAAGATTGTTATCAGATAAATACAGTTCGGCTAAGCTATTCAAATTGCCCAGAGTGGTCGGAATGACACCAGTAATTGAACAAGAACTGAGATCAAGCACTTGGAGAGAGGCAAGCTGCAAGCCCAGCCATCTCGGAATCGGCCCAGGAAGCAAGAAATTGGACGCATTGAAAGAGGACAAAAGAGTCAAATTCTGGAGGGCATCCACTGAGAATTGAGGGTTTTGGCTTCCTCTTCGGGTTCTCCTGAACCCTGAAATGTTGATACCCGTAACCCGGCCATTGTTGCACTGAATACCAACCCAAATCGTGCAGGGGTCGGATTTTATCGGCCACTCTTTAGCCTTCAACCCTAATGAAGATCTCAGCTGAAGTAAAGGCAATCTATCTTGCGTTGAAACCGATAATTTCTGCTCTAATGTACAACCAAACAGCGAAAATAACAACACTAAAACAACAAAAACCGCACCACTCCACCTATCCACCATTTCTGCTGCACCTTCATTGAACTTCAAGAAAAGCCTCCTCGCGTTCATATACACATACACAGAGCAAAACACTCAATCTCATACTAAGAATTCAGGGATTCTTACAATACAAATGAGCATGCATTTACTTTATTAAAAGATTTAAAAATGTCGAAGAAAAGCATTTAACTCTCGTTGGTGAGTTTAACTTTCTGAGAATGAATAAAAATGAATCAGAACCTCTTAGTTGAATCTTCAAAATCTATTCTTTTTTCCATTTACTTGAAAAAACAATGCCTCTTTTTCCATTTTCTCTCTCTGCCGCACTTCCTTTTCTCTCTCAACCTCCTGCAATCTTTCAGTTGACGAAGGATATAAAAGATAAAAGGGATTATCAAAAAAAAAGTCAAAAACTGAGATTTTAGGTAGGCGGAGAAAGAATTGGGTGAAAATACTGAATGCTAGATGGTTGGCACGAACATGGTTCGTAGAGAGACAGAAATCGGGATTAAAAAACTCGGAAGCATTTATCAGCGACTATGTAGATGGATCCGGGGCCGGGTCGGGTTGACAGGAGATATCGATGGATCGACAAATGACCGTGGCTTTTCCGACCCCATTTTGAATGGGTCGGGTTGATAAGATGAAATATGTCTGAGACAATTGGAGCATGGACCACTGTATCGGGTTCGGATCTGATTAAAAAGGGAAAATGTTTTATGTACATTAAAATTTACACATTGATTTATATATTAACTTTGAAATTATAAAATCATCCATATATTTCATTTGAAAAAAACATTTTTAAAAAATATTTGAGATAATTTATAATCTCAAATATATTAGATAAATTAATGTTTAATCATTTAGTTGTACATCATGGACACCTATTTATTACACAATCATGCTTTAATTATAATAATTTCATATCAATTTTTACAAAATCTATTATTTTTTATTCATAATATATCTGCGCTAATCTATTCAGGAAAGACAAAAACTTGTGTAAGACGGTCTACGGGTCGTATGTTGCGAGACGGATATCTTATTTGGGTCATCCATGAAAAAGTATTATTTTTTATGCTAAAAGTATTACTTTTTATTGTGAATATCGGTAGGATTGACCAGTTTCACAGGTAAAGATTTGTGAAACCGTCTCATAAAAAATATACTCTTCAGGAAATGGGCAATCTACCTTTCTCGAATGGAAAATAAAAATAATTATAAATTAAACTAGATTTTGTCTTTTCTAGATATATAGATTTGATTTTGTTTATAATACATAAATTATATTTCTAAAATTCAATTATTCGAAATAAAAACCATTGTGGATCATGAGTCGATTACGCTATAACGAATCCTGTCACCAATGTCAAATATTTTATCATATTACATGAAGATTATAACATTTTTTCTTTAAAAAAAATTCTCTTAAACTGAAATTTCGCCCCTTTTAAACAAACCCAAAAAATAAGCACTCTTCTTAGATTAATTTTTTTAAATTATATTAAACTCCAAAATATATTTGCACCTAATATTTTGATACAAAAAAAAAATGAGACTATCTCAAATGTCAATTTTGTGAGACATTGATTTACTACTAGACTCGACTCACGAAAAAATATAAAAATATATCATTTTTTTAATCAAAGTACAGAGCAGTTTGTCTCGTCTCACGAATATAAATTCATAAGTCCGTCAGTCATTTTAACACAAGAAAAGAGTAGTATATGGTTCACGGTTCAAGGTAGAAAGCAATAATAAGTCGTGATTAATTTTCTGAATGTTAGTTCGGATGAACAGCCTGTGGCACATGCTTCTTGATTTATTTTACCAATAATATAATATCACTGAAATAGTAAAATTGGCTAGTTTTGTGGAGAGATTCATGGTAAAAGAAGAATGTGACAAGATCGGTGGAATCATTACAGGGCAACGATCCCAATTATTTCCAGTAATTAAGAATCTAATTTTGCCACCTAATTTCCTTCTTTCTATAAATTTATTGTAAGAAATTTAATGTTTATTGAAATTATATTTGTATTTTTATTTTTTTTGAAATGGAAATTATATTTGTATTCAACACTAATTAATTAGTGTGTGACATTTATATGTATGGTATTACTTTATTGGAAAAGAAATTTAAATTTAGGGTGATCTTTTATTAAATTATGGTGCTTATAATAAGTGCACATTTTATTTAATTTAATTTAAATTTAAATAGATGGATAAAGTCGTTTCAAAATGATTTTTGTAAAAAAAAAAAAATGTAACACAATTATTTGTTACCTACAGTATGTGTAATACGATACACTTCGAGTTTTCAATTTTTATTTTTTTTAAACAATAATAAAAGAAAGAAAAAACCAAAATTTAAATCACATAACAAGAATAAAATGAAATGATTTAAAATAAATTAAAAAAAGCTCGGAATTATTCAAATTTCAAGAAGATGAGAATAATTAAAAAATTATAACAAAATTACATAAATCACATTATTCACATGAATAATAAATTAAATATAAACTGTAAATATTAAATTAAATACATGAAATATAAGGCTGATCGCCACTGATGAATATTAAAAAATCAAGTGTGCTTCTCTTTTTAAAAGTGGAAACTATAATTGGCTTAAAGCAAAATAAACTAAATTTTATAAATCATAAAATAATAACATACAATACCAAATAGACACAAATTACTTAAAAAATTCATCATTTCATGCACTATTTTATTTTAAACTATGGTGATAAATGAAATATTATTGCCATATAAAATTTTCAGGGAAAGCACTGAAATGTGCCGACAATGAGTTAGATCCATTCAACCTACTGAATTGTACCCATTTTTAAGGAATACCCATTTTTGTCCATGTCATAATTATTTGGATTTGACAAAAATGCCCTTTGTACTTATTTATTTCATTTTGCACTAGCATCATGTCTTCCATGTTCCCTAGGTAATAAAAACTATTTATATATCACTTTATGAAGAATGCAAATTTATCCTGTAACATGTACATTAAAAAAAAAACGAGTTCATATATTTTTTAAAAACAATAATTTTTGTGAGATCTTATTTTGGTCACCCATTAAAAAATTATTTTTATGTCACAAGTAATACCTATTATTATAATGGTTGACACGTATAAAGATTCGCGAAATCTTATCACAAAAAACCTACTATTTTTTTTTAATTTACACACGCGCACACACTCTACACACACATATATATATATAGGTAAAATGATGAGTGGCTATAACTAAAATAGTTAATTTGGCCGCATAGGATTAATTATGAAGTAGGTTCTGTGACGGTAAGTGATAGACAAGTTTATTGTCTACTAATGATCAGTAATATCATAAAAACTTGAAACTAAATGCATCTTATTTGTCGTAAATATGAAGCAGGTAAAAATTATTTTACAATATTTATTTAAATAATTTATGTGATACCCCCATCCTCTATTATATATATGTGTGTATTGTGGGGAAAATTCAAAGACTTTTAAAAACTAGTGTTGATTATTTCCGTATTTTTTTTTTTTTGGGTCAGAATGCGATAATTTCATTAAAAATATATGATTGTATGTTTTATATTATCCCATGCTATAAAACAAACCCCATTATAATATGTTGGGTCAAAGAACACAATATTGTGGAACCTTAATGCACATGAATGCGAGAACATTGGGTGTGAGTTCACTAATTTTTCGAGGTTCGGTCGACCCTACCCCTGCGGGCACTACCTGCAGGGGTTAATCCAACGGCTCGGATTTTTTCGAGCCAATTATTTTTTTTTTTTTACAGGGAGGTGGGCCCGGATCACTCACATGAGTGATCCGGGCCGTTAATTGCCCGTGCAGGCAGTGCCTGCACGGGTAGGTTGAAACAAACCATTTTTTCACAATATACTCAATATTTCATTAATTTACTTATCACGAATGATGGCTTTACTTAATATCTTAATTACTTAATTCATTAATTATCATTATATATAAGGATATAATAATTATCATTAATTTTTATTTTATTTTATTTTTGTATAAAACATATGGTAGGTATATATAACGAAAAATAGAAAATAAAGAATGGTAGATATAAAATAATCGAAGGAATTTAGAAATAAAGTCTTAAATACAACGAATTCATTTCGAACATAAATTTAGAATAATAGAACAGATCAAGCAGTTTGATGAAATATCAAAACTCTGACATTTCAGTACATGTTCTAACCAAACACACTTTGTCTTAAATTTTTTGATAATATTAGTATTTAAATCTCATAATTTATACTTCTATATATATATATATATATATATATAATAGATTAAAGAGATTATATATGCAAACAGCGTTGCATCGTGGTGCACACGCTGTCACGTCTATGATTATGTTGATGATTACAAGTAATCACTTAAAAAAATTAAATAATTAAGACAATCATCATTAAATCTGGATCAAGATCACTCTCTTTTCTGTGATTTCTGAATCATTCAATTATATTATTATCATTGACCAATGATATTGCAGTGATTATGTTGATTTGGTATTTATCGAAGATAAATACCAAATCAACATAATCACTTCAGTTTTATTGTCAACCATGTGGTACAAATTTCTCAGTTGTCAAACTTTTGAGTTTTGAAATATACTAATGAACAATTTGTTTTTTTTTTCCCTACTACTATTATTACTATTATTATTGTTGTTGTTGAGTAGATTTTGTGTGATACGTTCTCACGTATCTTTATGTGTAAGACAGATCAATCATGATCATATTTACAATAAAAAATAATATTGTTGACATAAAAAGTAATATTTTTTCAAAGGTCGCCTAAATATAATATATGTCTCATAAAATTGACTTGTGAAATCATCTCATATAAATTTTTATGGTATTATTATTACTATACGAGATGGGGCTGGAGGGGTTTCAGCTTTCACTTTAACTTAAGTTCTCATGGCTTTCTCATACTGTAACAAGTTTACGCCACTTCATCACAAATTGGATGTCGCAATTTGTTATTCTATTTAATACTATTAGACAACTTTTATTGTCAACCTCACAAACTTTTCGCCAAAGGTCAAAATCCTCCTTCCAATTTGCACAATAAAAAATGGTCAAATATCGGCGTTATTAAATTATATAATCACATAAACTCGGTTTTGATTGTGGTTTTTGTTCAAGCTATTTATATGTGCACGTGTTGTGTTCTTACTCACTCAACATATGATATGTGTGTTGAGTAGATAAATCATAATCATTCATTCAATCGTGATATATGAATGAATGGTCATGATTCATCCCATCACACATGTCATATCCTAGCTGAAAGATGACGTTATATATATATATATATATATATATATATATTATTTTATACACACTCCACGTGTGAAAAATATATATATATATATTGTGCATCATAAATGTGAACGATATTAGGCATTAGCCCACCATTTTGCCTTCGTCTCCGAGTTTGGTTATATGCTACGACTCTATTTTGAAACGTCTTTCTGAAAGTGCCACACGATTTCACACCACACATTCTCTTGTTATTCTTATATACCATGCTTCCAACATATGTCAACATTGGCGACATTTAGAGGTTCAAACGATCGAAGTTGTATGATTATCAGTGAATATAATTTTAGATAAAACGATAAGTTATCGATCTCACAGATTTATTGACGTAAATTTTTTCCACGTTGTTATCGAATAAAAATAACAATAACAAATAACTAGTTTAGAGACTTGATTCTTGTTAAACTAATCTACAAAATAATAATATATATTAAATAAAAGTCCGAGCTCAAAAAATTAAGTAAGAATTAGTGCTATTTTTCTTGCGTAATAACTAATAACTGTACTTGGATACATATTAAAAGAGAAGACATTCTCGATCGGCCTAACCTCTATGATCCTGTTTGTCTAGGTCTCCAAAAAACCCATTTTAATCTTTTAAGTAATATTATTAATTATTTTAATCTTTTTCTTAAATATAATATTTTATTTCACATGATACGATTATTATTTTCAGCTAAAATTTTCAGTACTTATCTTGTTGGACAACATTAGATATTTAAAAAACAAATATATTATCATTTTGTCAGAAATAATCGAGTTATTCTTACCATCTACAAGAATTATTCAAATTCTCTAGATTAAAACTTCACATCGATTTGACTAATTGAAAAAAATTACGTACCAGAATCTGATTCACAATTTTATAATTATAGGCTTGTCATGTCAAATTTGCAGCCACTAATCAAGATTTTGTGTTCACGAAAATATTACCTATATGTCTAAATTTAAAACGAAGCAAACAAAATTTGACATGGTCAAGGATATATTGAAGTCACTAAAATCAACTTTAGAAAATTAAGATATGGATATAATTTTGACATGTTCTGTTTTGTTTTATTGGTGGGAAAAATAAATAGATGTCGATGCATTATGCATCAATCAAATAAATGAATGCTTTTGTATGTTAAATGGTTTACTTATAACCTATGGATATTTCAAGATATTAAAACATATTATGTCATGTTTTATTAAAGCATAATAACGTGATATTTGGAAAATGGATTATAATATTAAATTAAAAAAAATGACGATTTGAATCTAGGGATGACAATGGGGCGAAGGTGGGTTTGTCATCCCCATCTCCGTCCCCAAATTCCATCATCACCCTCATACTCATCTCGATCCTCGTTTTTACGAGTTCGAGGATTAAACCGCGGGGGTCAAATTCTCGTCATCAACCTCATTTCCGTTTCAAAAATATTAGTGGGGCAAGACGAGGACGGGTTCGTGGATTTTGTCAAACCATAACTTATTATTATCTATTATTATTAGTGTTAATATTAATATTAATATCAATAATAATATATTTTTGTATTATTAATATTATTATTAAATATTACTTTTTAGTCGGGTTCGGAGATGAGGATGGTAATTTTATATTCCTTCCGAACTATCTCGAGGATTTTAAAAAATCCCCGTACGGAGTGAAATGAACGTTTGTTACTTACTTTACTTTAGTTAAGTTGTTGTTTAGTTGAGTTGTTGAATCTGAGTCCTTATTAAACTGACTTTTTGCGGAGTAGCATAGAACGAAAATTCTCTATCATTGTCTTATGAGGAAAGTCATTCTTCCCAAGAAATACATAGATCTCATGCGAGCTAATGAATTCAAAGATGCGTATCCAACGTGCTCGTTGTGAAACATTTATAATCATTTTTTTCTACCTTATTAGGAATGCTTTTATTTAGCAAAATTCATTTATTATTTCTTTAAAAATATATTTCCGGGTATAGGAATCCTCTTAAATAGAAGAAAAGATCGGTTTATTTATCTGCACCAGAAAGCATGAAGACAATGGATAGGACGTCTCAAACATAGGCAGACAGGCAGTGTTGCGGAAAAAACTCTTTTTTCTTCTTATTTTAGTACAAATTAGATCGATGTCGACAATCCAGTCCCGCGGGAAGGAGGGTCATGTGGAACTTGAACCCGAAAAAATTAAGGATCCACGTCCCTGTTTCGAATTTTCCCTGCTGGGCCTCAAACCTATGGAGAAAGTTATTATCCCTATTTGTATATGTTATTCTGTATATGTAAAATACAAGTCCTTACATTTTTTCCTTAAAAAATTAAAGGATAATAAAGACACGGGGAAGTTTAACCAAATATATATGTCCACGCCAACATAATTTGAGTACCATTAGGTCCATTACAGAAGATTTTCTTGTTCCGGCCCAAAAGATGTGTTGTAAGGCAATAACCGGGCTTCATATCAAAGTTAGCCAAGTATCGATGCTGATTTGGATCCAGCCCAGTTCGATTGGCATCATATTTCAGCCTATACGGAAGATTCTTTTTTCCCAAAAGTTTTACCCAATACTAGTGCATCAACCAAATTAAAAAATAAAAATAAATGGAAGAGATAAAAGAATGTTTACGGTTAATAAAGGTAAAAACTCGTGTGAGACGATTTCATAGGTCGTATTTTATGAGACGGTTCTCTTATTTGGACCATCAATGAAAAAATATTATTTTTATGCTAAGAGTTGTTACTTTTTATTATGAATATCGACAGAGTTGACATGTCTCACAGATAAAGATTCGTTAGACCGTTGCACAAGAGATCTACTCATTAATAAATCACATATAGATAATGTCAGTTGATTAAAATATTCATAAAAATAGTTTGTTATTCTTATTTTATTATTATTCACTAACAAACTCAAATTTAATATATGTCGAAAAAACAGCCCTTCAACAGTTGAAATGAACAAAATTAATTTCAACCAACAGATCTTTGTTTACTTGATGTATGTGATCAGCAAAAAACCAAGAAACATTTTTCGTAAAAATAAAATAAAAGTATTCAATTTTTGGAATGGAAATTGTAGGAGGTCAGAGATAGAATGAAAATATATTTGTAAAATATGAAATTGAATAAAAGACATCTTTGGAATTATGAAAAAGCTTCACCAATATATGAAAATTGATTAATAGGATATATTTAAAATTAATCATACACAAAAAGACAGTTTCACGAGTTAATTTTGTGAGATAAATATTTTATTTAGGTCAACAATAAAAAAATATTATTTTAATATAAAAAAATTATTTTTATTGTAAATATTTGCATGGTTGACTCGTTTTACGAATAAAGATACGTGAAACCGTCTCACAATATATCTACTCAATTAATTATAATATATAATAGTGGATCATGGTACACGTGATGCCTGTGATCTTAAAAAAAATTAAAGAATGAAGCTTTTTTGTTCAAATTTTGTGTGACGAATTTTGTGTGACGAATCTCTTACTCGACCCAAGAAAATTATTATTATTTATATTAAAAGTATTGTTTTTTTTATTCAGATATAGTTTTTGTCTATCTGTCCGTGAAATTGTCTCATACATATTCTTAATTGAAAATAAAAATAATTTAATTTCAATAAATAATATAGATAATACAAATACTCTTATGAGACGATTTTATAGATCGTGATATAGATATTTTATTTAAATCAATAATAAAAAATATTATTTTTTATTGAAAACAGTAATTATTATTATAAACATGAATAAGATTTCTTTATATATAACAAAAGCCATTGAATAATGCGATAATTTATGGGTTGATTTGTTTTAATACATCGAGATATTGTTAGATTGGAATGAGATATTTTCCTCAAATAAATAAATAAAATAATAAATATATAAACATCCCAATCCCAATGCCTTTGTGAATTGTGTGCATCTTCTTAGCAGCGCATCACGTGACGTAGGCCCACACAAACAATGACTAATTCCTCAACTCTTTGTTTAAACTGGAACTGATTATTGTTATGGGTTATATTTAGAAATAAAGATAAAACCAGTATTAAAAAAATATTTTTGTAAAAAGTTTTATAACTAATTAAAATAGACATTTATATAGATTAATTTACATGACTTTGTTTTTTTATAATAACAATATGCTCATAAATTTAAGATATATATTTTTTTCGAATAACAAAATATTAAATCGAATAAAAGTATATTTGACATTGAATAATATAATATAGATAATATAATTATAAAATATAAATATACATATTTTATTCACGTGTAAGTGATCCTTATAATATTATGAATTAGAATAATTTATAAATTACAATCAAAATCCCAAAAACATTAAATAGTTGTTAAATAATTATTACAAGAATTTTATTTTTGTTGATTGTATATACGATGAAGTAATTTTAAACATTCAGTCTATGCAATGATATCAATATGTAAGAAAAAACTTGTGTGAGACGGTCTTACATTTCGTATTTTGTGAGATAAATATCTTATTTGGGTCATCCATTAAAAATATTACTTTTTATACTAAGAATATTACTTTTTACTGTGAATATCGGTAAGAATGACCCGTCTCACGGATAAAGATTCGTGAGACCGTCTCACAAGAGACCTACTCCAATATGTAATAGCATCTACTAATGATGATTTTGATAGATAAATATTGCAATTGGATAAATAATTTGAAATATTTAGATGAAAATCATCATTAAAAATGTATATTTTTATAGAAATTATTTTTTTGAGGGTATTTAATTAAAATTAGCTTATATTTATATCAGCGCACTAAATAAATTTGAGTTTATTTATATTGACATAATCTGACAGTTACCTGTTTTTATCGAGATTAAAAATTAAAACATGTGAAAAAATAAATATTTTTTTGATAAATATATAAAATATAGAGGAAATCATAAATAATCCTAATCCTAAGTTCCCAAATGAGCCAGGTAACGCAGGCGCAATGCGCACCCGGCTCACTTTAACTCGGACACCCCGAAAACCTAGCATCCCCCAGCTATATAAACCCCGCATTACATGAGATATTATAACCTTTGAGGCGGCTACCAATTTCTGGTCTCTTCTTTTAAATTTTCTGTATCAATGGCAGCCGCAGATGTAGAATTCAGGTGTTTTGTAGGTGGTCTTGCGTGGGCAACCACCGATCAATCCCTTGAGCAAGCCTTTTCCCAGTTCGGAGATGTCATCGAATCGAAGGTCCGTTGTCGCAGGGGATCGGATCTCACCGGATTCGATCTGATCTGTTACTAGAAAATGTTACTGTTACTGAGTTACTGTTACTATTTGTGTTACTATAATTTCTCCTGAAACGGTACGTTTCATCTTCCTCATTTCCATCAAGGGGTCGAAGATCGAATCTACTTTTCAGTTTTTTCCTGTATGTTTGTTAACTGTTGATGTGTACGGATCTGACGTTATTTCGGCGGATCTGTCTGTTCTCAGGTTGTAAACGATCGCGAGACTGGGAGGTCCAGGGGTTTCGGATTCGTTACTTTCAAGGATGAGCAGTCGATGAGGGACGCTATAGAGGGAATGAACGGCCAAGATCTCGACGGCCGTAACATCACTGTGAACGAGGCTCAGTCCCGTGGTAGCGGTGGCGGCGGCGGTGGTGGAGGAGGAGGGTTCCGCAGCGGCGGATATAACCGTCGTGAAGGCGGCGGCTACGGAGGTGGCGGCGGCGGAGGCTATAGTGGTAGTCGTGATCGTGGTTATGGTGGAGGTGGCCGCGGAGGCGGAGGATACGGCGGAGATCGTGGATACTCGAGGGGCGGTGACTCCGATGGTAACTGGAGGAATTAGGTTTTTATTTCGTTTTGTGTTTGGGATTGAAACTGTTGCTTTGTTGGGATTGCATTGTGGTCTGGTTTTCTTAGGTAGGTGTTTGGGTTTTGTTGTATAAATCAATATATTTACATATTTCAGTGGAATGAAGTAAGTTGAGGTTTGTGCATTATCATTGTCGCCTCATATCACATTTTAATGTCCAGAAAAGGAAATGTTAATGCGTTTTAAAAAATATATATGTTAAATGTTTTTTTTTTAAAAAGTTAGTGATATTTAGGAATCTCAACTATTTTTATTAAAAAAATAATATCACACTGTTTTTTAAAAAATACACGGCTTGATATCAATTTTTTTATAGTAAGTATTGCCAGAATTTTGAATTAATTATTTATTATATATGAGTTGGAACACAAACTTTGCTTGTAATATGATTGGTCGATGCAACAAAATATGTAATACTACCGTATCTTAAACTTTAAACAATTTTTTCGTTGATCCCTATCGTTTTAAGGATCTTCGTTTTCACTTTTTGTCCTGAAATATACTTCGTGCTATTTCACTTACAAAAAAGATGTACATAAATTTATCGACAGATACAAATAGGTCCTCAGATTTAAGAAAATAGCGTCAAATACGATATATAGGAGTGATTTGGGCTTCAATGCTAGTACTCAGTGGATCAGCTTGCTCTTATCATAAAGGGCCGGTGACAGTTGCCCAATAATAAGTATTATATGTCTTCCCTGAAGTTTTTGTTTTTGTAGCCTACTTGGCGTGAAGTTATGGGAATCCTTCGTGTCTTTGATTTTGTATTTTAGAAAAAGTACTTCGAAATTTAAATATTTTAGAATATATGTTTGAGACAAAGAAATGATGTTTTCAAAATTGGGAACCCACCCTTACCAAGAATTGAATTGGCGAAGCTTCAAACTACACTGAAACTGGTCCAGCTCGCAATTGTTAATATATCCTCGCGATTCAATATCAAATATTTGGGCCTAGAATCAAGCAGCCCATTTCTTAAAAAAAAAAATCCACTCTCTTAAAATTTTCTATATCAAATAATTAAATCTCACAAAGATTTATTTTATTATCCTTTTCCTTTTCTGATGCTAAAAATTAATTAAAAAATTCTTTTTTTTTATAGTCATCGAAAGGGGTTAAGTCCATCTGACAGCCCGGCCCGCCAGGAAAAATTGCGGATTGGATTATTGTTTACGGGCCTACATAAACGGGCTGCAGGTTGTGGTGTGCCGGATCGGGCTGCTAATTTTTTTTTTAAAAAAAAGTAAATAATTTTTTTCTTGAATTTTTGTATAAAAGACTTATTTTTAAAATATGTTTTTAAGAAATTTAAAATTAGAATTTGATATGTTTTATATTATTATATTTATAATCGAATTTGTATTTATGTTATTTATATTATTTGGGTATGTGATTTTTTTAGTGAAATATAATCGTAGATATCAAATTTTATATGATTTATTTGATTTAACAATTATCATCTAGTGCTGTGTAAAATTGCTAATATTCTTGTTTCAAATATCAAATATTAGTGTTGTAAAAAAAAATTTAACGAGTAAACATGCCTAACCTTCACCTGTGACAGGACGGATGAGACAGGTTGAAGTTTTCCCATCGTGATGTATTGACGAGCCGCCCCACCCCGTCTAATTTGATGGAAGGCCACAATGGGACGGAACGGTTCATTTGAAAACTCTACTCTTTCATGACAGCACGAAACAAGTTAAGGATCTCAAAAACAAAAATAAATCAAAGTCATCGAAACAAAAGTACATAAAAGATTTTTTTAGCAAGCTTTTCACAAGATGATCTCTCGGATTAATATTTACGTGACATGTTGATCTGATTTATATTTATAAAAAAAATAATATTTTGTAATAAATTGAGTGGAATCAAAATATTTATACAGTAGAATTGACATGTAAAACTATTTGATTTTATTTTTGTGAAATATCTTGTCTCATAGTAACTTGCGATATCTGACATGATTATGTCATAAAGGAATATTATGGTACATTGATTTCAGCGTGGAGGATAAAAACAATTATTGGGCTTTCGACAGGTGAAATGTACTCTTAATAATCTGTTGCATTTAATAACCTATGAGTTGCTTTTCGACAAGTAAGCCAGAGTTTTTTTTGTTCAATTCTATCAAATACATAGTTCTATAAGTATTATCACGAAGGATAAAATTTAAATTTATGCACTTAAGAGAGTAGACAAAAACTTACATGTGACGGTTTTATAAGTCGTATTTTGTGAGACGGATCTTTTATTTGAGTCATCAATGAAAAAATATTACTTTTTATGATAGGGTTGATCCGTCTCACAGATAAAAATTAATGAGACCGTCTCACAAGAGACTTAGTAGTAAGAATATGTCAAGGAAAAATGTAACACGGAAAATCTATATAACATACAACATACACATTTAGTTCATCATTTTCAAAGAAAACAAAAACAAATTGGGATTCAAATATAAAATAATTCCATCAAATAAAAAAAAATCATAAATATACGAGTGTGATCATTTCATTTCATTTCTATTTCAACGATCAAATTATTCATCTATCAATCAATTATATTATACGAGAGGGTATTAGATCGACCAATTTGGTGCGTCATCAATTTGGTGTTCCATGTGACCTTTCAAATTATTTTCTAGATTGTCCCTCCCGACATTTCATTAATTTTTATAATTATAATAACATCTTTAATCGAATATAAATCAAATTAATTATAAAAAAAGTCACGTGGGGATGGTAAAAATAAAATTGAGGCAAAAGGGTGCAAGCTGAAGTGTTGCACGTGTTGAACCATTTATGGGCTAAAATACGAAAACAATGATGTACATGGCCAGCTATATTTTCTTTGGAATGTTTGTTTCAATTGGCCAAACTACTTTACCCAAAAACATAACCAACCAGGCAACATTGTATATTTTGGTGCATGGTCATCAATCTCGTCATATATACTTGCTACTTTCCTGGACTTTTATCAGATTTTTAAATTTTTTATTTTGATGCAATTCTACTCATGCTACTCTTAAAATATTTCATAAATGGTGTATCGAGATAGAAAAAAAAAATTTTGATATCGTATGCTACCGAATTTAACAAAAAGAATCACTTAACGCTCGAGTAAGAGTGAGTTTTAGTTATAAAAAACGACAGTTATTGATGAAAATTAAAATACAAAACATAAACCATATATTACTATATAAATATAAGAACATCCTATAGTAATTATGTGGAGTCATTGTGTAATTTTATATTTGCTTAAAACAACATCCATATTATCATAGTAATTATATGATTTTACTATATTATATTAACACTTTTCTTTATATATATATATATATATATATATATATATATATATATATATATTTATCATGCTATTTCAATTTAAAAAAATATAAACTAATTTATTCTATTTTTTTATATATAGAACAAGCACATTGATATGCAGGAGATTACAAGAAAAACATTATCATAACACACTATTAATGCTTTTATTATATCTCGTTATATCTCTAAATCACTTTCCAAAAATGTTCGCACATTTTAAGTAAAAATTGGAACGGACCAAATTAAAAGCAGCCCTATATATTATTATATGAAATAACTCAAGAGCAGCTATTCTGTGAAATAACTTAAGAGGAGGTATTCGGTGAGACGAGTTTACAGATTTATATTCGTGAGATATGTCAATTCGATTCATATATACAGTGAAAAATAAAATTTTTTAAATTAGAAATAATACTTTTAACGAGTCATGTTAAGTTGAAGATTTGTATCACATATTTGACTCGTTCATAAAATATTTTGTGATAACCTAAAATATAGAACATTTTTATATCGACATACAAACTCCGTATAACAACGATATGTCAAAATAGTGGTTAGGCCTTACACCACTATTACAAAATTTATATTTTTCGACAATTCTTTATGTTATTTATCTATCATCAAGATCATAAATTTGATACGAAATCTCGAACTCAAGACTCAATTGGAATAAACTCTTCCCCAAGTTTAAGGAAAAAACAAAAGTATATTTTAAGAACTTGAAATGCTTGATCGCAGTGATATATCATGAGTAATCTCGTGTACCCGTGCATTTAAGATTTTGGCACACCCGTGAAAGCACCTGTACCAGTTTATTTGATATGTCTCCTACAATTTTTTTTATAAAGATAAATAAATAATATATATTATACATACATACATTTTCGGTTAAAACCAAAATCTTCTTGTTGCTGATAACTGAGGATTCCCACAATATGCAGATATTTATTTTGTATTTTTTGTACCAAACACAGTGCTTGAGAAACAATTTAGTAAAACTTAACATCCACCTTAAGTGGTATTAAAATTACCACCTTTTTATTTTGAAATATAGAGATTCTTACAGGATTAATGTAGCTGTACTAATTTGTCCTCCGTAGAAAACGAGCAGAAGCATTTAATCCTTGAGTTCAAGTGCATTGCTCTAATTATGTTATATTATAAATACATTCACAAGACATTATGGTGAACGATTTTTTCTGTGGATCCCAAGTAGAGAATTAATAAATATCGATGAGTAGGTCTATTGTGAGACGATCTCACGAATCTGAGACGGATCAACCCTACTGATATCCACAATAAAAAGTAATATTTTTTCATGCATGACCCAAATAAATGCGTATCACAAAATACGACCCGTGAGACTATCTCACACAAGTTTTTGCCAATATCGATACGTGTAACTTTAAGGTAATATCCTAAGTTTAGTATCTCATTAATGGTATTTATACGGTTTTTTCTTAAAATATAAGTTTTGTTACAAAATACCCTTAAAATCATTCCATATAAACTATTCTTGGCCCACACTTTTTCTTCATGCTTAATTAGGAGTCTTAAAACGAGAGTAAGGATTTTCATACCTTACTCGCCTTTTCTTCCCTTTGATCCTATAAAAGAGGCAGTGTTCCTACCTATACCACACATCCAATCTCAAGTATTCTTCTCTAAACAACTTTATTGTTTTCCTTTACGATTTCAAATCCATTCTTAGACCAGTATCGTAGGCTGTTCCATTCCTTGATTAAAGCAAAAAAAAAAAAAAAAAAACAAAACGCGCACAGACACACGAACTTCACCGAACTAGCAAATGGCATCGAGCTCCATGTCTAGTCGATCGAGAAATTGGACAGCGAAGGAAAACAAGGCGTTCGAGCAGGCATTAGCAGTGTACGACAAGGACACTGATGATCGTTGGGAGAACGTGGCTAAGGCAGTGCCTGGACGAACCGCTGAAGAAGTGAAGAGACATTATGAGATTCTTGTGGAAGATGTGAAGAGTATCGAGAGTGGGAGAGTACCATTCCCTAATTACAGAACAACTCGGGAAAGTGGTAGCACGAAGAACGATGAGCAAAGGTATTTAGTATTTTAGTACTATGTAATACTTGCTAATGTCCAATAAAACTACCTAATATTTGTCTGATGAGCCTAGCCACCTTTCCATATATCAAACATCATTATTTTCTTGGTTTTTATTGCTTAGGTATAAAATGTACGTTGGCTTTGGATGAAGAGATATCAGTATAAGTTGTCATGAAAATCACCAAAAAAAAACCACACTAAATTTCATGCATATTTCGATAATTGTTATTTTAATAAAATATAGTGTTTTCGAGGTAATCAACTTGAATATTTTTCGATGCAGGATGAAAAATCTGAAGCCTCAGTGAGGGAAACGTGGAAGACGAAGTAATTAAAGATGGATATTGAATTATAAAACTAAATATGAAGATGTATTCTTAGAAATGCATGCGTGCAGTGATCTCTCCTGCAATCTATAAAGTTATCTATCTTATTTGCTAATCAATTAACTTATCTTTTGTTTACTGAAAATTTGGAAGCTTGGTCCAGTATTTAATGAATCGAATAAAATTTTCATTCTCTTTTGGATCAAATTTAATATATATATGTGTGTATATTTGAGGTTTAATTAACTAAAGTTTCGATTCAAAATACACATGAATATGAAAATTGAAATGACAAACTGATGAATGCAAAGAACGTCGACGACAAACACTGATTTTAGTTGATGTTAGAAATATCAGCTCCAACTTTTCCACAAGGGACCAAAGTGGTGCATGGTTCTTGTCGAGTTCTTAGCAGTCTCGTACACTTTAGGTTAACACTACTCATCCTAGGAACACAAAAAAATGCATCCGATACCGAGATTCCAACTTTATTTGATGGACCTGCATCTACTCCACACAATTTTCTAGAGTCCTTCGTCAAAATAGCCATGGACATCTTGAGTATATTTTTCCTATGTATATATAATCATATTGTTGCCCCTTTAAGTTTGAAAATCTTTTAGGTTTTCAGTTTTGTGACGGACTAGGAACCATCAAAGTCATGCACCCCGCACAGAATTTACCACAACTTAGAAACAATTTGCTTTTCTTTAGCACCCTGACTAAAGTTGAATAGGAAAAGGGGGTGATTTTAAATTAAATGCAATCCCCCAACAAAGATTATTAAACAAATCTTCGACTAGTCATAACTTTAAATCAATTTAACCAAATCCCAGCCGAAGTGGGTTTTTGCCATCCATGAAGTAACCAAAAAGATCTATATTTGCTGTCTGCGACCAGCAATTTATAACACGAATGAAGAATACATGTCTCCAGCTAAAATCTAGAACACTAGGCAATAAACACTTCACAATGGAACTAAGGAGAAGGTTTAACTAATCGTATCTGGACATGCAAGCTATTACCAAGGATGGAAGAGAAAGAGAACAATGCTAAATGGATCATCCATTCATAAAAAGTTCTCTATTATTTGTCACAATTCAGTAAAAAGGAAAGTAAGTGGTCATCTGAATATAATCAATATTTGACAAAAGTAAAGCTCAGCATAAGAAACATCACTACATCCAAATTCATTATTGTAACATGGCTCATAGACCATCGTGCACAGAAAGGAAATTCCAAAATAGAAACTCAACTTGTCATACTACAGTCTCCCAAAAGCCCATTATTCACACGTCTAAAATCTGGTGTCCATGGTCTAATTATAATCATCTAGTATCACAGGCTTACTCAGCCAATGTTGTTTGAAGAGGCAGAGAACTTTCCACTTCCTTGGTCTCAGAACTCCTTTCTGCAACAACTTTTGACATGCTAAACATCTGAGAATGCAACAGAAACCCGTTGGAATCAAGTAAGAGCAAAGGAAACTATACATGCTTTCTTTGAATGTTAAAATTTACTAAAATAAACCTTCTTGATTGTCTTCTGAAAGCAAGTCTTATGTTCATCCATAGAAGCATGAATAAATTCATCAATATGGTCTCTCACATCTTCTAGGAAAGTTGCATCATCTTTCTTCTTCCTCCGACATGAGGTCATAGCCTGGGTTGGAGCTGCGGAGGATGGTAACTTCTCATTTGGGATTTCTCCAGTTGCCATTATTGATCACCACCTGAACAGATGTCCAGCAGCCATTAAAGACAAAGTTGCTAATACATAAAATTTCGAAAGGAAATTGCACAAAATGGCACATCAGGAATAACATTGTTGTTAATATCTGGTTACACGTTGATCTTGTCAATGATTCCATTACATAATTCAGCCACGCTGATAAAATCTGCTTAAATCAAGTGGACTAATGAACTTGCAATTGGTTACTCAGCTTTCTGTCAGAAAACCATAAAGGAGCACTAGAACTTTCCCACGTGCCAGGTGCACATAAATCTTAGCAAATAATCATAAAAGACTAAAAGAGTAACTAAACATTCCTTCATTCATTGCTATGCAACCTTAAGAGAGGCACTTTGCAGAGTCCATAATTTAGTTCAAGCTCAGTAATTTCACCAAGTTGTAAGATGATTCGAAGGTACACACATAAAAATATGGATTCACGTTCAGCTCATTATATACTACTGTCTCCTTTCAAAAACTTAAAACGTGGCAATCACACCCAACCAAGACGAAATATTTCAAGAAACACGATAATTTCACCCACCGAAATGATTAACGCAAGAATAATTTGAAAAATATCTCGAAGATGTACAAGAAATTCCATGAAAGTGTAGTTTTTTTCAAAAAGAACTCAAATCAAGTGCAATTGCATTAGCATCATCAGTCATTCTGCCGAAAAAATGAAAAATAAGTGAGAAAGTTACCAAAGGTGAGGTTGCGGATCTTGCTTACACCAAAAGGTTTCCAATATCAAATTCAAAATAGAACTTCTCTACTGCGGACCATGACGCAGTACAAGCATCGCTCCATAAAAATTCACCAGAAGATGTAACAAAATTTAGATGATTCATAACTATGACTTCAATTTCTGCGTGTTTCCTAATCACAGCCATTAATTTTACTTGAACATAAACACCGAAAAAAATCAAAATATATCGATCTAATAACTAATTCGTACTAATCAGAACAGGAACTCTCAATTATTGCATTAATTCATATACAAGAAGTGGAATACATACCTACAATTTGGAGATTTCCAGAGAATCCTTTTCCTACGGAATCGGTTGTGAGATTTGCTTTATAATGTAGAGGGATGTGATATTAAGCCGAAGATGGCTTGCAGCTTGGGAGACAAGTCGTCTGCGTAAGGTTGGGCTTTGGAAAGGGCCAATATGGGTTGGGCTTTGGAAAGGGCCACTTGCTTACTATGATTTTATGGAGCAGAATCCAACCTCATTATATTTCAAACTAAAATATTTTTAAAAATGTTCTGAGGCAAAAACCTTCTCTTCCGAATACATAAATGAGGCAAAAAATCCAAAAATCATTATATTTATCAAAATTACATCAAACCATAACATTTTAATTATGTTAGCAATAAGAGACAAAAAATACGGTGAATTAAGGTTAGTTTTAGAAAAACCGACATCGTTGCTTCATATGAATGAGTTTATGTTACACTCTTTCGAGTTCTATTCCTGATAGAGATGTAAACAAGCGATCTCAGATTGTTTAATGTATATACATGCTCGAACTCGATTCAATTTTTTTTATCAAAGTTTGAGTTCGATACGTTAAGTGAGCTCGTTTTTGATTTTTTTAAATAAGATCAATTTCGAACTCGTCAAGCATTCTTATTCAAAATGTCAATTGATATATGAGAATTTATATGGTAGACTTCTCATTTTTTAGTTTTTCAATCACTTCTCTAACACTAATATTTTGATGTGAGAAAATATAAGTTATTATTGTACATTCAAAGTCCAACAAATTAGTCGAGTTCGCGAACATGCTCGCAAACATACGATTCGAATATATTTAAACTCGAGCTCGGCTCGATAAAATGGTCGAAAGCGAGATCGGCTCGATAAGCTTAACAAACAAACTTTTTATCGAGTCGAGCTCCGAGTAGCTCGAGAACAATTTGGTTCGTTTACATCTTTAATTCTCAATTTGTTTGTTTAAGATGATCGCACAAATATCTTATACCAAAACAAAATAGAAATGATACTTACAATATAACGGTTCACCCTTCATACTTCATACCAAAGAGGGGGTAATTCAAAATGGGGAATCAGAAATTCGGTATTTTGTGGTCATTTTCAGATTTTACACAAAAACTTGTGCGAGACAGTTTTACGGGTCGTGTTTTATGAGACAGATCTCTTATTTGAATCATCCATGAAAAATATTATTTTTTATGCTAAAAATATTACTTTTTATTGTGAATATCGGTAGGGTTGACCCGTCTCACAGATAAAGATTCGTGAGACCGTCTCACAAAAAACCTAACTCCGAAATTTTTTTTAATTACAACTCATGCGGGGAGGGGGGATCGAACCCGAGGAACCGACTAGTCCGGCAAGAGGGTGAGACCATTGGGCTACAAGCCCGGTCTCACCTACTCCGGATTTTAATCTTACCATGGATTTTTTTTATTTTTATTTTTATAATTTTAATCATTTTTTATTAAAA
This sequence comes from Primulina tabacum, assembly GCF_025594145.1. Classification (NCBI taxonomy): domain Eukaryota; kingdom Viridiplantae; phylum Streptophyta; class Magnoliopsida; order Lamiales; family Gesneriaceae; genus Primulina; species Primulina tabacum. Next base: position 7,941,584 of record NC_134552.1, on the reverse strand, counting down.
AAACCTACATTTTGTCTACACATGTCAACAATTAACACTAAGTCAATGACCAAATAAAAAAAAAACTAGGATCAGAATTATAAATTTTCTAATCAAATAAATATACTTCTAATATAAAATTTGTTTGTTTTTTAGTCTATCATTATTAATTAATTCAATCGATCAGAGTTTCATTATTTTATGAAAACTATCATCACAAATTTGACAAAAACTTATATAAAACGATCTCACAAATCGTATTTTATGAGACAAATATCTTATTTAGATCATACATGAAAAAATATTACTTTTTATGCTAAGAATATTACTTTTTATTATGAATATCAGTAAAATTAACTCGTCTCACAGATAAAAATTCATAAGACCGTCTCACAAAAAATCTACTCAACTTATATGTTTGTACAATAATATATTAAAATGTTAATATAACAATCAACTGAATAAATTATTATAAAATTTTATTGTGAATTTAGTTAAACATTTAATAACACAAAATATAAAAATATTAACGTTACATCGTTCAAACTATATGGATAAGTAGTGTCGAGGTTAACTATCCAATCAACCTTTTGCACGTGCACGTCTTCGTCCCCAATATTCAAATTATTTTATTTTATTTTAGTTTTTAAAATCGATATAATAAAATTTCATCGTCCCAACATCATTAAAAGCGTTATTCAGTTAAGCGATATTAAATATGTAGTTACAACAAATGATATCATCATTGTAGCACAAGTTCCGTTTATTCTTATACTTACTACACACTGTTGCAGAGACAGATATACTCGCTCCACAGCTTCACTTTCATCTCAACGTTCCACAGCCTCAGCCATCATTAGCTTCACACAAACTGGGAAACGAAGCTTTCGCTTCCCGCGATAACTTCATTTCCATGACTCTGCGTCAATAAATGCACACAGCTCGATTTGCACCAGATTCAAATCACCATTCCATCGTCTATGGTCGCCTTTTCGACTATAATCGTGATCCCAGATCGAATGTAGAATCCTTTTTCCCTACCATCTGCTTCTTCTACACCCTAAGAAGCCCAAAAAAAGGCAGTCTAGCATGAATGTTTTCAAATATGCAAAAACTAATTACTTTTTTCTATTCAAAGAGTAGTGTCTGTCTAAAAGTAAAAGAAACATAGGAATTATAAGGGTCACTGGAGCTTACATCTTTGTTCAAGATCATCACATTCTTCCCTATTCTTGCGTTTTTGTCAATAATACAGTTCCTACAAGAAAAAAACCAAGAGCATTTTATTAGTGTATCGACGTTCCCTGTATACAATATATATATACACGTTCAGACACATATATGCAAAACATATATAAGTATGTATAGATATACGAACAGCACAAGTTTGAATCTCCAGTTAAACTAGTTAACCTGATTTTTGTATCTCTACCAATCCCCACTGGAACTCTCCCTTGTGCTAGCAGAGAGGCAATCTCTGATTCTGTTTGGTAATAGTCAGCACCCATCATCAAAGTGTCCTGTATTTGGCAATCAAGTAAGTTTACAAGATGTCTTCTTTCCCTCGCATTCTAAAAATCATAGCTCATGTTTGAAAACGAAGAGTGTTTATTAGTTACCTTCAGTTCGACCCCCGTGTCTAGACGAGAGCGTTCCCCTACTATGGAATGCTCAACAGTGCATTCTCGTAGAAAACACCCGTGTGAGATTATTGCATCTTTAATCTAAAATGCATATCTTATATTAGATAATTGATAGTTAGACCTATGTGGTCATGTGGACAACATTGTTATTGGCAAATGATACAACTTACCTTGGATTTGTCAATTTTGGTTGGTGGCAAGAAACTAGGAGATGTGTAGAAAGGTGTTTTCGGATCGTAAAATTCAAATCTTGGAAACTGCCAAAAGGAAAGGAACAAGGATAGAGTTGCTGGCTCACATCCGAAGAAACATTGAATTAATAGATAAATGATGTTTTTTGTGTTGAAATATGCCGACTTACCGAGCTATAATTAAAATGAATAAAATTACTCCAGAAACGTGGAAAAAAGAAATTATGTGCATCATCTGGATATCTAATTTATCAGCCGTGGTTACAGTAACTATGTTTAGGCCACAAATCCAAGGTGTATGGAGTGGCGCGGGGCGTCTCTAAAATAAACAAATTTCAGATTAAACTTGACGTGTTCTAAGTCAATCTCAATGTCTTGATGAATTGTGGGCTCAAGACATGACATAAATTTTCTTCTAGTTCACAAAAGTAGCAATGAGGACAAACATGCAAACCTCATCCGTAAGAGCCAAATTAGCATCGTAGAATGATTTGATTGTCCCAATATCCTCCCAGTAATCTCTAAAAATATATGCCTGTAAAAATAGTAATTAATCAACAATAGGCACGGAATATAATTGTTGTATTCTCTCATGAATTTAAAGTTCCTTCCGTACCTGCACATTTTGTTCTCTGACAGACGAGGGTATGATTTCACAGCCGAAGTCATTTGACGTCGGATATCTCCACCTCAGGAGCTTCAACAATATTTCTTTCTTGAATGCATATACTCCCATCGAAGCAAGGTATGGAGATTTTGCAGCATCATTTGGGGATAATCCTATCAATTTACCATCTATTTGCTGCAGGAAGTCGAAAAGAAAACATGATGGTTTTCCAAAACTAGTCATATTGATGATTTAAAATATTTTGGTGGTGCATTTCTCATCAAACCAACGAGTAGCCAAGAATTTAAAGCTCATTTAAGCAGTAGCATACCATTGCTTTCTTGTCAGCATCTTTAGGTTTCTCAGAAAATTGAGTTATCTGACCCGAGCTATCGATCTTCACCAGTCCAAAATCCGATGCTCGACTGAGAGATGAGATTGGGTTAAATCCAAATCGGTTTATAAGTATAAAAAAATGTAAAAAAGATAGAAACAAACCTGTCATCAACTGGTACACATGAAAGTGTAAGATCGGCATTTCTGTCAAGGTGGTTCTGTTTTAGCATTTCAAAATAATTAGCTACCTTAATATCACGGAAACACAAAAACATTCGACATTTAAAACTCTATATACACATGAGATTTTGTGCGTGTGACTGCTTGCCTGAACAAAGTCCATATAGTCCATTCGATAAAGATGATCCCCTGATAGTATTACTATGTGTTCAATATCTTTCACCTTGGCATCCTGCAAGAATCACCAGTTTCAACAAGCAACGAGAATTTGTTAATTGTCCCACATCGGTTGGCTTAATAACTTGGGAGTTGTATATATGGGCTTGGACAATCCTCCCCTTGAGCTAGCTTTTGGGGCTGAGTTAGGTCCAAGTCTCATTCTTAACAACTGCCTATAATTAGGCCACCCGTTCTGCCCATAATTGGGTCATTTGTAAACTCTTGGGAGTTGTATATATGGGCTTGGACAATCCTCCCCCTTGAGCTAGCTTTTGGGGCTGAGTTAGGTCCAAGTCTCATTCTTAACAGAATTCAAGAAACAAACTTTAGAGGGAAAAAAAGCAACTATTAGACAATACTGGATATGTTAAAGCTCCGAGGATTGACCTCAAATAGCCATAGAAATTGCCTAACAGCGTCAGCAGTTCCCTGAAACCATTGCTTCCCCATTTCTCCTGCTGTTTGTGTCGCGGCCAAGACCTACATCCATTGAGGATTCAACTTTTATCGCCAAATTAGAGGGATAGTTATGCACAACCAGTTAGCTTTAAAAACCACTTAATCAAATAGGGGGCCTTTTCAAGTGACTTTCCAGAGAGAAGTAGTAGAGAAACCTTGAAACCAGATTTTCTATCCTTAGGATGTCGGCTTCATATAGCACTTCTAAACAAGTAAAACCCAATGGATATCACCAAATTTTATTGAAGCACCTTTTTTTTAAAAACACTGATTAAAAGTTCTCCCTTTAAACACACTCATATTTATAAATGTTTTGATCACCTCAACGCATCCATCACCGAAGCTGATACCATTCCCAGTATATGTACGAGAGATATGGCGATTGAGAGAAGCAGAATTGAACTGTGTCAGCACGAAGATCTTGTTAATGCCACTGTTGATGCAGTTGCTCATTGGAATGTCTATTAGCCTATAGCATCCTCCTAGTGGAACCTGCCATTTGTATCACACAAGGATGTCATATACTGACATCTCGTATAATCAAGCTGGACAACTAAACTCGTATATCGATGCATCATAATCTGGACGATTTAGTTCAAACTACAACACCAGGTGATGTATGGATCAATCGGGGTTCATTACCGTCTCACCCTGAATCCATGACACGAGCCTAATTTAGTGTTTTGATGGAGGGGTGACATAAATCTGGTTTCTTATTGTCGAAAAATTACTTGTCGTTGATAATCGAATTATTTTCATTTCAGAGGTAAATACCATCCTATACTAGCAAGCAAAAAGCTGCATGATAGAAAGATCGAGTAACTACTACTCGGCATCTGCACTCGACAAAATTGTTAAAAGAAAAGGATGAACTCGAGTTGGAGTCCATCAAAAATCTTCTCTCAAAATTTATGACACGAACCGACAAGGAATCCTGCCATTTATACCATCTTTAACTCTGTTAATGACTTTTAAAAGAAAAATAACAAAAGATTTAACAAAATCAAATTTCCCAGTACCAAGATATACTCATTCGAAGTGTAATTTGGACATGAAAAATATATGATTCTCACAGCTGGTGTTGCTGCTCTGGTTGTGAGGGGGAAAAGCTGCGTGCCCGCACCTCCTCCTAGAATAATGGCTGCCACATTTTTCGGGTCCGCCCTTCGTCTCTCGATCCTTAGTGATTGAACTGTCTGAAACATACATACTTATCTTAATCAACTAAAATAATGACTCAAATCTTTTCAAATTTGCAACAGAATATAGCATGGGTCCAAAATGAAATGAAAGAAAGATGAAGTTGAATGGAATAGTTACCGCTGTTTCTTGGCTGTTTTCTCTGGTGAGAACAGAGTAAGCAACCCCAGGCTTACATTTCCTCCCATCTCTCCCCAGACTCGAACTTTTTCGAAATTTGTTAGCCCATATACAGTTCTTTAAACTCCCTTTTATTTTCTCCCCCCAAAATCCATCTTCTCCGTTGCAAATCCCACTCCTACAAACTGTAGCCAAATGAGCTTTCAGTGTTGACGTTGCAGAGCAAGTATCCATCAGGGTTTTACACACAGATCAAGATTATGAAGACGCGAGAATCTTGAAAAAGAAAGGTATTAAAGTTACAAACACAAGAAAGTTGGGAGATCTGAATAATTATGGGCTCAGAAAAATCATGAAATATCACTGAAATGGAGGTGGCCGCTTTTATTTGCTTGTGAGTTTTCACGGGAAAACTTGCCGAGTTACTATTTATATCGTGACAAGTGGCTTGTAGTATGGAAGTAAATACATAAAAAAAACCTCTCACAAACACATGCAAAAACACACAGTGTGTGTGAATTTTATTGTGACTGGTGAGCTGATAGGGAAAGAAGATTGGATACTGGGCATCGTCCACGTAGCAAGGGTGCTGCAGCAGTTGGAGAACTGGGACCGAACACATGTCCAATTCCTAATATTTTATTTTAAATGTCTAGAAGTCTTGGATTATATCACGTTTAAATTTTTTTTAATTGGTAAATAGAATTTATAGATTAAAAAATTTATGGTACAAGAATGATTCAGGTCATATTGGAAAATACAAAACTGCAACACGGCAAAAATACATGTGGATTATTAATTTTATCATCACATTTTTAACGTAGTTTTCTATCAGCAGCCTTCATCATTAGGAAAAATATTGAGGCCTTATTTATAAGCGAAGTATCAAACGGTAACAGCATCGCATTTGACAATTAATGAAAACGGGTAACACGATTTAATGAGTTTTGTCGGTACTATGACAAATAAAGAATGAAAAGGAACACTGAGAGGTCAAAAACCATTATAGCCAGAGGAGCATAAACTTTGCGATGTTAAGTGAGCCTAGGAGATTATAGGGTGGAGTGATGTCATTTTATAGCATGTTATATTGTGTGAGAAAGTTGGTGAGATGAAGTTCATTTTGATAACTTTGTTGTATCTTCTTACGATCGTGAGATGATATTGTAGATATTATGTTTTTTATAGGTAAATGCCAATACGTCCTTCGATATTTTTTAAATAATTTTTCAAAAAAAAATCAGATTTTTTTTTTCACTTTTTCCGAAATTATTTTTAATTTTTAAATAATTTTTTCCTTTTTTTATATAGTTTTCTAGATATCTAAAACGGTTAAATTGATGTAATTGTTGATGTTTATATTTAAAAAAAAAAAAAAGAGTTAGCGAGCTTCACCGTGCAAAGACTCTCTGCACGAGAAACGGCAACATCACCGCACCAGATTTGCGCGTGCCGTTTCCGTGCCCCTTGGAGGGGCGAGGAAGGCACACTTTCTCGCGCGTCTTCCTCTCCCATTGAGCATACCTTGAGGAACAGATGCAGGCCGATATGTGAGAAAATGATGAATATATAGTTTTTTTGATTGAGAACAAAAGAGATGTACGATGAAGAGATATACACAAAAAATTATGTGAGATTGTTTCATATGTCAATTTTGTGAGATAAATATTCAACAATGGTTGATTCATAAAAAAATATTATATATTTTATGTTAAAAATATTATTTTTCATTTTAAATATGAATTATTTCGATGTTTCACATAAATAAATACATGAGAATATTCAGAGACAGATTCACAATAACAAACTATGTTTTTGGCAAAATAAACAATTGAAAGAGCCCGAAGTAAATTTTTTCCCCTCATTTTGTGACCAATTATGCCCAATAGAGTGAGGTTTTGTATGTGCTTTTAACGCCGATCCATCGGTTAGTGAAAATACTCGTTCTTGATTAAATTTTGTTTGTTGCTATTGCATTTATCACTGTCAGTTGTACTTTAATGCGTCGGTCAATGAATATATATCACTCGATTAAAATTCACATTTAGTAATTTCATTAGCATTAATTATCCGGCAAATGATACCATTCAGCCCATAATCACCATTAATTATAATTAATCAAAAGACAGATTGCACGCACGTACATCTTTGTCAATGGTTATCAGCTTAATTATTGCGTCCGTACTCGAGCAATTAGTTTTGGCTTCAACATAATAGTATGATATTATCCTTGTTAATGTACGTGTTATTGTACTATTAAGAAAAAAATTGCCTGATCGATAAAAAAATGGGTGTGATTTGAATGATTTTCCCTTTGCTTAGGGTTCCTTATCCTACCATTCGAACTGCACAATTTGCTAATTTGAGTCATGTCTTGTGTATCCAAAGCGCAAGTGCATCCCATATTGAGTATTGGTAAGAAAAATCCGTCACTTAAACTATATATCTGCTAATGTGGGCGGAAGGAGACGAATTTGACATGTATGTATAAAATTCGTCCCTACAAATTTTCTGAGCACTAGAATTTTGATTTTCCCGTGAATATCATTTCTTGAAATGGGAGATCCAACGAATAGAAAATTTTAATAATTTTTTTGTCTCATGCCATTTTTAAAAGGGTTTGAAGAGAGGATGGATGCTATTGATTTATCCTGTGTTTGGATGTTGAGGTAGTGCTGATAGGTTGTCTTATGGAGACCCAAAGTGGTTGAACCATCCACCTAAATCTATTAATTACCTCCTTTTTTTATACCCCGCCGCGTTCTTTCAAAATCATCCCAATTCCGATGGCCGGGATACTAGCCGCCGCCCGCCGAGTCTACCTCACCCTCTACAACTGGATTGTATTCTACGGCTGGCTCCAAGTACTCTATCTCTCACTCACCACCCTCAAACAATCCGGCCACCAATCCGTCTACTCCGCCGTGGAAACGCCCCTCCTGCTGGCCCAGTCCGCCGCTGCCGTCGAAATCCTCCACAGTTTGATCGGCCTGGTCAGATCTCCGGTTAGCGCCACGCTTCCCCAGGTCAGCTCCAGATTGTACCTCACATGGGGCATTCTGTACAGCTTCCCTGAGATCCGGACTCATTTTCTGGTCTCATCCTTGGTGATAAGCTGGTCGATCACCGAAATCATACGATACTCTTTCTTCGGACTGAAAGAGGCATTCGGGTCGGCTCCGGGTTGGCTGCTTTGGCTCAGGTACAGTACTTTTCTTCTACTTTACCCGTCTGGAATCACGAGTGAAGTGGGTTTGATCTTCAGTGCGCTACCGTATATACTGGAATCTGATAAATACAGCTTGAGAATGCCCAATAAATGGAATTTCTCGTTTGATTATTATTACAATGCGGTCTTGATTTTGGGAATTTACGTTCCGGGGAGTCCCCATATGTTACGGGTACATGCTTGGACAGAGGAAGAAGTCTCTCTCCAAGGCCAAAAGAGAGTGACCTGTAGCAGATTCAAAGCAGCTATGGTACTGTTACTTTTATTGTTATTATATTTAATAATGTAATATAGGGTGACTAAACCAATGGTAGCACATCAAGCTTTTAACCAAATTTGTTCGAGTGGTTTTGTGATCTTGGTTTCTTGCCTGAACTTATTTCGTTGGATCACTTCAAACTTGCTTTTCTTTGGGGCAATTACCATTTAGCACTCAATAACCAAAAAATACATAACCCCTTTGCAAGTAGGGCAAACGTGCCTGACATTTAAAAACAGACTTTGAAAAGATCTTTACATTTTTACGCCTTTCCGATCTTTCACAAGATGCATTTTGTCCTTTTTCTTTCATCAACTTTTATATGCATGTGATCTCATCAGTTTTATATCCTAAGTTAGTCATATGAGAGACGCTTCATTGTGATTTCCCTTTTCTCAGAGCAAAATCAGGATGTGTATTACTTTTTATGCTAAGAGTATTACATTTTATTGTGAATATCGGTAGGGTTGATCCGTCTCACATATAAAGATTCGTGAGAACGTCTCACAAGAGACCTACTCTTAAACGAGACCACGTGTAAATGTACTTGGGAAAGGAACGAAAGCACCCAAAACTCTCATTTTCTTTCCATCCAATCCTGGGTTTCAACTTGCCCAATGATCAAATGAAATGCATTTGGTCTCAATACGCATCTGGTAAAACAATAGAATCAATCATGAGAAATTCTGTTAGCATTTGGTAAGACATTGGATAACAAATTGTAAATGTGAACATTTTCAAGCGAATTTATAGTACATACACATTTTGAATGTAGAAGTGGATTTTCGAATATACAACTCACGAGACAATGAATTGAATTTCTTACATACATATATAATATCTTAACCACGGTATTATTAAAATTATCTTAATGTTATATACGTCAAAACTTACTCGATCTGATTGGTCATACATAGATTTAACACATATATATTATAAAATCTTGCTAATCTAATCTATAACATTTATCTTGAAATGTGAGCGACTTGCTCTTCAAATAAATGAATATCGAAACTCCGAAAGAGTTCTTTTATGTGTTACGAAGTGAATGACTTTAACCTTAGGATTATTTTGTCCGACAGATGCTCAAAATCATAAAAATATCAGTATAAGATTAAAAATAGAAAATTTGTGTTTTGTCAGAATTAGATGTTGTGCCAGATGTTACAACATCTCGGACAACATCTACATGCAGCGAAAAATTAACTTTTATAACACAAATTGACTTGAAATAAATAGATGGACGAGATTAAATATGCACAAGTATTAATACTTGTGCGGTGCCTGATGGCAAAAATAATCACTAGAAAACTCAATCGTTTACAAAAACCTAACACTAGTGATTATGACAAAAATCAATTTCCTCAACAAGTTGAGAAAACAAATGCTTTCTAAAACAAACAACCCGAATAAAACTAAAACAAGAAAGCAAAAACGTGAGCCAAAAAGGTAGATCCACGAGAAGCAATCTTCGGCCAACTTCTTCCCAGACGTTGTCCGCAGATGTTCTCAACATTCACAGCAGCACCCTATCACAACTCTTTAAATCACAGCACGTCTCTTGAATAAGGTTTTCTCTGAAATTCTGAACGTGCACACATGAGTGAATATTGACCGAGAGGAAGAAGCCGCAAGAAAAACTCTCACTAAAAACTCCTAAGGAAATCTTCTCACGTGAAAACTCTTCACGAAAACTTCCCACGAAAAACACTTCGACTCCACGAAAATTCTACACACAAACTCTCTGAATTTTTCCCACGAAAATTCTTTCTTTTAAGCTCCCAAGAAAATCATCTCCACGAAATTCTACACGTGAGCTCCTCCACTAAAACTCTCTCATTCTTTTTAATCTCCATCTCTCTTATTTATAATTCACTTCATCTCACAAGGAAATCTACAAAATAAAGAAATCAAGAGTTAAATCAATAATATAATATTTTCAAGATCTTTATCATAAATATAATATCTAGAAAAGTCAAATCCAATATTCCACATAATCTTATCAAGAATAAAATTAGACTTAAGGAAGATATTATATCACAATAAAATCTTAACATAATTATCTAGAAAGACAAAACCATAATTAAATATTATACTCAATCAAATCAACAAGGAAAAGATAATATTAGAAAAATCAATTTAATATGAAAATTATATCTCCAAATCTCAAAGAAACATTATTTAGAAACTTTTTATTTATTTTTTAGGATGGAAACTTGTTAAAATATCATTTTTTAGTTAAAAAATATTATTCAGTCTCAACGTATAAGATGGTGATGGACCGATGCCTACTTCCTAGAAAGTCTCGTTTAAATAATGACCACGACCCAATGGCTTGTGGAATCAGAGGTCGACTCTACCAGTCAATCATCAAATATATAATACATAAACCAACCAACTCGAGGAAAGGCCGGAGGAAGATTCCTCAAAAGCAATCAATTAAAGTAAATATAGAAGAAAAAGACTTTCTTGACAATTTATAGGATAGCAATGTAATAGAACTTTGAACTATCATCACATTACATATAATACAAAAACCTCCTTAAAATTCAAGAACTCTGCCATTTCCTTACATTAAAGTCAACAATCCCACCTCAAGAATTTTTAGAATCAGAAATTTCCCATAAATTATTTTTAAGAAATCGAGTAATTCAATGTTTTCAAAGATCGAATTACCTTCAACAAAAACACTGGTCTCAACGGCTGCCTCGGTTGCGGCCACCGCCATGTTAGTCCGATCGGTGGCCAAAGACTTCATACCACCGGAGTTCAGTCGGTATTTTGCCATCAAATCCCGCAATTTCTTCGCCACATTCAGCAACGACATGACCATAACCATAGAGGAATTCGACGGCATAGCGAAAAACCAGCTTTTCACCGCTGCAGAAATTTACTTAGGCACGTTAATCGGCCCCTCCACCAAGAGATTCAAAGCATCAATCCCTGAGAAAGAGCAGAACATCCAAGTTACAATGGGAGGAAACGAAGATCTCATGGATACATTTCATGGGTTCCAAATGAAATGGAGAGTAGTCCATCAACAAAATCAACCTCGACATGTTCGATACGACGACTTTCATTCCACCATGCAAGTTGAATTTAAATTCTTGGAGTTAACCTTTCACAAGAAGCACAAAAACAAGGTTCTTGATGAATACTTACCTTATATTGTGGAAAGATCCAAAGTTGCAAAACAAGAAAAAAGGACACTGAAACTGCACACTTTGAAGAGTGATGGGGTTCGTCATTTTCCACCTAAAACTCCATGGCAATCGGTGAATCTTGATCATCCAGCAACTTTGGAAACTTTAGCAATGGAAGATGATCTGAAGAACACGATAATTGATGATCTTCAAAGGTTTGTTAAGAGGAAAGAGTTTTACAGGAAAGTGGGGAAGGCGTGGAAAAGAGGGTACTTATTGTTCGGGCCTCCGGGGACAGGGAAATCAAGCTTGATTGCTGCAATTGCCAATTATCTGAAATTTGATGTTTATGACTTGGAACTGACTGATCTACGGTCCAATTCGGATCTGAGGAGACTGCTACTTTGGACTGCAAACCGATCCATACTAGTGGTGGAGGATATCGATGCATCAATCAATCTATCCGAAAGGAAAACAACGCAGCCTGAAAGAAGGTTTTCCCATCATGATCAAATTCAAGAACCCAAGGCAACTTTTCCGGACTTACACTGAGAAATATGTGAATAATATGTGGATTTTTGTAATCATATTATGATTTACGATTGCTTTTATCTATCCAAGATAATCTGTCCCAGAAGAAAAACTCATGTTTAGTGTTGTTCACTGCAGGTTACCTTGTCAGGATTGCTGAATTTCACAGATGGATTGTGGTCAAGCTGTGGAGATGAAAGGATCATCATATTCACCACGAACCATATAGATAAGCTAGATGCAGCCTTGTTACGCCCTGGACGTATGGACGTGCACATCCACATGTCATACTGCACTCCCCGTGGCTTCAAAATGCTCGCCACCAACTATCTTAGAGACTTGGATCACCCCCTATTATCGGGGGCAGAGGTATTGATAGGGGAAACTAAAGTCACTCCTGCCGAAGTGGCGGAACAGTTGTTGAAGAGCGACGATCCTGACCGTGCTCTCCAAGGCTTGATTGAGTTCCTAGAGAACAAGAAAGAAAGTGACAAACTTAAAGGGGAAAATCTGGAAGAGACTGAAAAGAAAGTTGTACAAATAGTGGAGGAAGATGAAGATGGTAATGAACAGCTGAAGAATGATGAAGGCCAAAATGGGCTCAAAGTGTTGGCAAAGATTACTCCTGCAAAAGCGAGAGATCTAGTGCTGAAGAATGATGAAGCCGTGAAGGCTTTGAAAGTTTTGATTGGACTTCTTGGAGTTGAAAATGGGATCAATGATGTGAAAGATTCTGATTCGGGTTTTCGCGCATCTGAAGCAACTTGTGCGCCGGAATCAGGGAAAGAAGATGAGACTAATGCCGAGTGAATTGAAGGGAAAGCCATAGCATATCATACCGTAGAAGTAGTTAACATGTTTATGCAATACGACACCATCGGATTTGTTCGTCTGTAGAACGATTGTTTCCACAGAGAGAAATTTGAGACAACATTATGTAATAGTCCATATATGACCACATTGACATGAGGTTCAAATTGTTATATCCTTTCACAATGATTATGAATTTTTCTTTTATAAATTTGCAAAACTTACCTAAGACAGAGACACTGCTAGTAAAGCAGAGGAACACAACAAGGTGAACAAGGAAAAACCCCAAAGAACTGAATGTAGATAATGAAGGGCGAAAAATGGCAAAAAACCGAAGATAGTATTGTAGAATACATCAATCAGATTGGAAGCCTATCGAGTTCGAATATGTTAAACAATATTTTAAGGAGTAGGTGACGTCTCACGAATCTTTATCTGTGAGACGAGTCAACCCTACCGATATTCATAATAAAAGTAATACTCTTAGCATAAAAAATAATATTTTTTCATGAATGACCTAAATAAGATATTCATCTCACAAAATATGACCGTGAGACCGTCTCACGCAAGTTTTTGTCAATTTTAAGATGAGTTTAAATCTAAATTATTTTAGTTGATAGTTTCAGAGTAGTGCATTCGTAGATTTAAATATTTTTATTGGTGATTTATAATTAAGCCTCTGTTTAAATGATAATTAAGTTCTAAATAATAATAATAAAAAAAGATTTCTAATTTAAAGTTTAAATCTAATCGACATCAAGCCCGAATACTTGCTCCCAAGTCATGAAAGCTTAGTGCATTAAAAGGACGCGTTCTGTATCTAGTTAGAGCTTCTTCAACTTTCATGTTTAATCTCATAATAATTCAATTTCTTCAACAAAAAAAATTGTTTGTTCGGAAACTATGCATCCTACAACAACATATTTTGATTATAAATTGCATAAAAAAATATGTACAGATATGAAATTTTGTAAGAAATAAATAACTTTTTAAAGACAAAATAAATAATTCCTATTGAATGGTGACAATAATTAATTAAAAAAATGTCTTTTCTGCGTATATATTTTCATATTCATATTAACATAAATAAATCGAGCAAAATTTTCAAAGGTATTTCACCATCACAAAACTCATGTGAAACGGTGTCACATATCAAATTTGTAAAAAAAATATTATTTTTTATGTTAAAAATATTAGTTTTTAGTGTAAATATGATTAAAATTGATCCGTCTCACGACATCTCACCATATGTCGGAATATTTCACCCTACATGTGGGGGCAGTGCCCCCTGTGTAGATCCATGGTCTAGATTTAGTCACAAGTACATGGGGTCCACTATTTTTTTTTAAATCACAAATGTGGCTAAATTTGGACGCATGATGGAACGATCCCCATATGTCCACTCTTTTACTAAATTGCATGTGATTGATGACGTTTGATTCTGTTCAGGTTTGAAGTTATCAAACTAATATTGTGGTACCTTGATTATATTTGAGATAAGATACTTATCATTTTCTTCAAACTAATTGAAAGTTGAGCAATAAATCCAAAAAACAACAACACAATCTTTCGATTTGATCACTGCAAAATGCATTAATTTTATTTCTGAAAAAACCCGCTCCCTTGTTAATATTTTAAAAATTAAATATAATAATAAATAAATTCAAATAAAAAATTGAAGCAAGAAATAATATACATGTAAAACTTTAGATAATCACAATTAATAATACAAAGTGAAATTTTTTTAGAATATTTGACTAAACTCATTTAAAATATCTTATAAGCTCTTTCAAATTGTTTTAAGAACTTATAAGTTGTGATATCTTATTTTAAAAATAAGTTGGTGAAATATTTGAATGAACTTATTTTAAACAATTTATATACATCAATATGTTTTGTATAATAAGATATTTTTATTGTCAAAATTACCAAAAATGATATAATATTATGAGTTAATGGAAGTAAAATATATAGTTTAAAATTTTAATATTTTTAAAAATAAATCTATTTTAAATTTATATTTGATAAAAAAACAAAATGATAAAGCGATGGTAAATAAAAATTTAAGAAGATATATAAATATATTTTGAAGAAGTTAAATATAAATTATAAAATTAAATTTTTTTAAACAAAGCTTATAATATGTTTCTTTTTTTTCTTTACAAAAATTTGTGTGAGACGGTATCACGAGTCGTATTTTGTGAGACGGATTTCTTGTTCGAGTCATTAATGAAAAATATTACCTTTTATGCTAAGATTATTACTTTTTATTGTGAATATCGGTAGAGTTGACACGTCTCACAGATAAAGATATGAGATCGTATCACAAGATATCTACTTATAGAGAAATGACAACAGTCAAGACCATCCATTAATCCATAAAAAAAACATGTGTACGTTAACTAACTCCGTTAAAATAATCACCACATTTTTCCCGCAGTGTCGATTAATGCACACTGTCGCCGTCACATAAATTCTCACCGACCAATTTTTATATTTATATAAGTTATTCAAAATTTTTATAATTTTTCCCCTTTAAAAAGAATTCGGATTGCTTGTGGGCAGTGGCCACTGTATATACGCTCGTATTCGAAGACTGGCTGTTGTATAAGTCGATCTTTTACACTCATCTTTCGCCTTAGGGTTCTGCCTCGCGGTTTGGTCACGTAAGTTGCATTCATGTTTTTTTGATGATTTGATGGAAAAAATATGTCTCGTACGTTTGTTGATTAGGTTGTGGGAATTGAGAGGAAATTGAATGGGTTGGAGTTCGTGATCAATTTTGGGTTAGAGAGGCTCAGCGTTTGTAGCGTGATTTTCAAGAGTTTCGGAATGGAATCTCCGTGGTGTCAGATTCACAATCCGCTTTCTTCTTGTTTTTAGATTATTGATTTTTTCCCCGGTGTAAAGTTATTTGGTTCATGTATAATTTCCACTTGGTTGAATACTATAGTTGGAAGTTTTAGAGTTTAATGTTTGTTGCTTCAGTTTTCATTTTTTGGCGTGATTATGTGTCACAGAGATGTGTGAATGATAATATTGCTAGATCTGTCAATAACTTAGATTAATTGTCTGGGAACATCATTCAGCAAAAATGAATCTTTAGTGAGAAATGTTGCCGAGATTCTGATTTATCTGATCGTTTAATTCGTAAGTTGGTTTCTTATTAAGCCAAAACCACTTTACTGAATGTGGTATGAGTTCATGTCAAAACCATGTTTTGGAGAAGTATATTTTGCTCTGTTCTCCCGCTTTGGCCTTTGTGATGCGACTAATGCATGCACCATTGTTTTCACGTCTCCTGATCTTTGTCAGTTTGTTTTTGGTTTTATTCTATTTCGAGGAAACCTTGTGTGCTAGTCCGGTTTTGTAGAATTTGTAATTGGCTAACAGACATTTATTGAATTGTAATTGAAATTTATTGCTGCAGATATCGTGTTTTGGCTGATATCCACCATGATCTTATGATTGACATCATGGATCTGAAATTTATTATTTTGTGAAGCATGAGTGTGTGGTATAGAAGTCTTCTAAAGTGTGTCGTGTTCTTTTTTCCTGTCCAATCGAAGGGTTCAACAGAATACCCTTCAGCACCTTCAGTTTCATCTCCACCAACAACGTTGCTATCTTCCCAAAGCCATCTGCATCCTCCAATCTCTACTCCTTCAAAGTGTCATCACGATTCTCCAGGACAAGTTTCTGATACTCGGATTCCAGAATGCAAGCTACAAGCATTCTCACTTTCTGAAGAGACACCTTCACTTCAGCCTTCAGCTTTGGCCAATGCATCTACTAGGGGATCCAGTGATGGATCTTCGGACAGTGTGTCAATCACTGCCTCCTCTGAGCTCATGAAATTTCGGAGAGAAAGGTGGTCTTTTAATAGTGAAACGTCGAGCTTCAGTTTGGAAAAAGTTACCAGATCCAGTGGACGAAATTCAAAATATCCTTCTTTCGATCTTCAAACATGTGGTATTTGTGCTAGGCTTTTAATGGAGAGATCTGCGTGGGGGTGGAACAACCAAAAAATAATATCAACAAATGAACTAACTGTTGTATCTGTCTTAACCTGCGGACATGTTTACCATGCTGAATGCTTGGATTGTATGACTCCTGAAATCCACAAGTTTGACCCAGTGTGCCCCGTGTGTACTCTTGGGGAGAAACAGACTTTGAAGATTTTTGAAAATGCCTTGAAAGCCGCATTGGAGTTGAAGGCTCAAAAAATTTCAAGAAAGTGTCTTGCTGATAGTAGTCCAAAGCGCGATGTCGTGCGTGCTCATAATAAAAGTAGTGCTGCAGAGGGAAGGTTTCTTAAGACAAGCTCATGTTCCAGCGTGAGAAGCTCATTAGGAGAGTCTTTCTTCAGACGCCACTTCTCATTTGGCTCGAAGGGTGGGATATCATTGTCTGAGTATCATTCCCCTAAGATGAAGGGTTCTTTCTGGTCAAGGTCGAGCAAGAATTGAGCTAAAAAAGAAGTATGTATCCATCCCTTAGTGGTTTATATATCATATTTTCAAACATGATGATATCTGATATCTTTACTGGTTTAGATTCCAAATCGGTGGTTAATAACTGCGGTAAAACAATATTCTTGTTTTCGAATTCTCTCGACTGGATTAAAATTTTCATTCATCGGACCGAATTGAGATGTGTTTTCTTTTCATGCTTTGTAGTCTCAGATTTACGATCTGTTTTGGCTACAGAAGAATTGTCCATTAAGGAAATGGGCTGCGGGTCATCATCAGGAAGAACCGCATTGTAGGGGTAGGTGCAGCAGATTCACACCACTAATATAATGAAATTGCGTGAAATATGTTGATAATATTTCGTATAGAGTAAAAGGTGAAGTAAATGGTCGAAATACGTTTTATATTTGTTGTAAAAAATGATATAATTTGATATAAAAGTTGGCTAAAATAAAGCGATGGGGAAAATGGGTTAAAGATGACCTTTATTCATTCTTTTTTTTTCTCTGAGTAAGGCTTTTTGAGATGGTCTCATAAATCTTTATTTGTGAGATGAGTCAATTTTATCGATATTCATAGTAAAGCATAAAAAGTAATATTTTTTCATGGATGACCCAAATAAGAGATCCGTCTGTCCCACGAGTTTTTGTTTTTATAACTTATATTGTTTTAGTAGCGATCTAATAAATTCCTCAAATTAGGAGTTTGTTGATAATATTGTTACCTAGCTTGTCAACGGGAGATTCTTTGATTTATTGTTAAGATGATACGATCGAATCTTCTCTCAATATCCCGATTACGATAAAACGAGCTTCATCTGTGGTTCTGTACTCACCTTCTTCTTCCTCTTCTTTAAAAAAAATCTCCAAAAAACAAATGGGAAACATTAATACTCGTGCCCATAATCCACCCCCACCTCGCCTCGCAGAAGAACTGAAACTCCACCTTGAGGGTGATGATCAAGAATTCACATGCGAAATCCGCATCGAGCCAATGTTGAATCCCAACAAAAAATTCAGAAAAAGCGACAAATGTGTGCATCCCTTCTGCACCGACTGCGTGATCAAGTACATCCGTGTCAAGCTCGAGGATGGTAACTCTGGACGCATCAGATGCCCGGCTCTGAACTGCGATCACATGCTCGACCCCCTCGCTTGCTCCCCGCTCATCGGCCCTCCTCTCTTCATGCGGTGGTGCGACGTGCTATGCGAAGCGTCGGTCATGGGTTGGGAAATGTGCTATTGCCCGCATAGAGATTGCAATGTCCTGATCTTAAACGAGTGTGGTGGATATCTGAGGAAGTCGAGATGCCCGAAATGCAAGAGGCAGTTTTGTTTCCGGTGTAAGACGGTTTGGCACCCGTGGCTGAGGTGTAGAGAGCGCGGCTTATTTTGGGATGTGAATGAGGTAGCTTTGAGAAGGCTGGCCGCGCTGAAGCGCTGGAAGAGGTGCCCCTCGTGTAAGCGTTTCGTCGAACGTGCGGGTGGCTGTCTGATTGTGAAATGCAGGTCAGTACGTATAAATTTGGGTTCATATAATTTTATTTGATTTTTTATGAATCGTGTTAGTATTTGGATACAGATACGACTGTGGAAACCGGGTTCATCAATATTGGTGTCGTTGTAAATCTCCATCAGATCGCCAAGTTTTGATTCGCTTTATTAATTTGCTTCTATTGCTAGCTTTGCTATTTGCTTTGGCTTATGGCTTCCTTTTGTTGATGAGAGAGATTCAGCAAATTACACTAGTTAATCGGTTAATTGTTGTCGGTGAAGAAATTATTTGAGCAGATCATATTGTCGTTTTGCATGTGATCATAATTTAATTACAACTTTTTTCAAAAAAAATATAAATATTGCTGATTTAAAATCTTGAGAAAATGATAATATTAGATATTCGTATTTAATTTAAGAAAAAAAAATGTTATATGTACACAAAGTGAAATTATAAAATCATTCACACTTTATTTAATTTTTTTTTTAAAAAAAACTATTTGTAAAGTACAGTTAAAATAATTTTATAATTTAACACTCAATATGTAACTTCATTGTACACGTAACTTGACCCTAAATTTAATGGCAATAATTTCCCTTGAGAGATGCTTTACCTTCTAACAAGGACCAAGGACCATTTACGAAATTACACCAACCGGGGATATTTAGCAAATTCAAAATATCACTCTCTCTTGTATAATAGTTTTTAAAAAAATATCCCAATTTATTTTGGGATAATAATAATAATAATAATGCGTTGCTTAAACGTACAAGTATGCTATCCCAAAGTATGGTATACCTTCTCTTCTATATGTAGTTGACCTTTCCCTTTATTATCTGCGCATTCGAGAGGTTACTTCATGGCTTCACGCTTCGCGCACCTCTTGTTGGCTGCTACACTCGTCGCGGCGTTGTTTTCGTTTATCCTCGCCGGCGGTGATGACATCCACGGGAGTGGAGACGACCTGCTGATCCGTCAAGTCGTCGATCACGGCAACGACGGTGAGAAAGATCCGCTGGGCGCTGATCATCACTTCGAGCTCTTCAAGAGGAAGTTCGGCAAGAAATATGCAACACAGGAGGAGCACGATCACAGGTTTTCCGTGTTTAAGGCTAATATGCGCCGGGCGAGGCGCCATCAGAAGCTCGACCCTTCCGCGGAGCACGGCGTCACTGTGTTCTCGGATCTCACTCGCTCTGAGTTCCGCAGTCAGTTACTTGGCGTGAATCGGAGACTTCGTCTACCTGTTGACGCTCGCAAGGCTGAGATACTGCCCACGAACGACCTTCCGACTGATTTTGACTGGAGAGATCACGGTGCCGTCACGCCGGTTAAAAATCAGGTACGTATCAAATTTTTTTTTGAAATTGATGGAACAGGATGTTGAATACTTGAATTATTTGTTCATCTGCGAGAATTTACACATCTTCCTTGCCTATTCAACATTGGAGTATACTGTTTAGGGAACATTCTTGCAGTTGTGTTCACTGGAGCTTATTGGAAAATAGTATCAATTTTTTTCGAATCGAACTTTTATGGCTGGGCTTGCTGTTGGTAATCTTATTTTCACAAAAGCAAATTTATGTTATAATGAAAAGAAATTATGTAATCATTTCGTTGTATCCCGTTATTTTTTGTAGCTTTAGATTCTTTTGGTAATATTCGGTTTTATGATTGCTATAGCTCTGGTAAAAATGATGGAACGCAAGTGAATATTCCATCGGATTGCTGATATCATTTTTGGGGAGAATTTGTATAATTTACACCTTGTGTATTATTAGGTATGCTAATTGTTTCCCACATATCTTACGTACTAGACATAATCATGGCATTGACATCAATTTACAGATTTACATGACTATCTTCAATTTTTTTTAACGACTTTATGAGAATTTTTTTGACGTTGGCTTCTGAATTTTGTTTCTCAGTTTGGTAGTCGTAAGCATATGAATGGCACTGGTAATTTTGAATGGTGATATTTAGGGTACTTGTGGATCATGCTGGTCATTCAGTACAACAGGAGCATTAGAAGGTGCAAACTATCTGGCTACGGGGAAACTTGTGAGTCTTAGTGAACAACAGCTTGTTGATTGCGACCATGAGGTTCGAATCTCCATGATTACTATTTTATTTCATCATGTGATTGCTTTTTGGTATTGTCAAATAGTGCTGGTTAGTCTGGTATATTGTGTTTTATGGTTTTGGTTCTCTCTTTTGACCTTGATGCTTGTATAACATAAAATTGATACCATACTCTTATTTTGTTATATTTCTAGTTAAATGTTGAAGAACATTAGGTTTTTTATTAAGCTCATCGGACATCAGACCTAAACATTGTACCTACTTATATCGACTTATGTTTTCAATGCAAAAGTTTGGGTCATTTTCTTTTTATATTGGGAAAATGTGGATTTAAAGTAGGTGGATAGATCATCAGTGGCATTATATTTTAGACTGGAGGAAGCATCCAATGATTGTTCACTAAGAGGACTTATAAATTGAAGTTTCTCAAAATCTGATTCTTTCCCACTTGTTGCTTGTTTAGTATTGTTTGGTGCTTTAAATCAACATATGTACCTGTCACTGCTCCTTTAACCGTATCAACCGAGCTTTTTCTTTGCAGTGTGATCCAGAAGAACAAAATGCATGTGACTCTGGTTGTAATGGAGGGTTGATGAATAGTGCATTAGAATACACACTTAAATGTGGAGGGCTCATGCGAGAAGATGACTACCCATACACTGGCACTGACCGTGGATCCTGCAAGTTTGACAAGAGCAAGATCGTTGCGAAGGTTGCTAACTTCAGTGTTGTGTCACTCGATGAGCAACAAATTGCTGCAAATCTGGTTAAGAATGGCCCTCTTGCTGGTATTTCTTTTATCCGTATCTAGTTTAGTTTAACATTATTGAGTACGAAGTAAGATATGAATCTGGAATAAGAGTTATTATGAACTCTCTTTTGCCTAGATAGGTTTAAAAAAAATATCTAGTTTGCCTATTACTTTTTTGTGGAGACCAGATTTCATAGAAAACTGAAGCCTCTTTACTGTCCGTATTAAATGATTACCTTCGTTTATGGAGACCAGATTTCTAGCTGAGAATTTTTTCCTTGTGATAACACTTGTATATCTCGAATGCAGTTGCTATCAATGCAGCTTTCATGCAGACTTACATTAGGGGAGTGTCATGCCCGCTAATATGCTCAAAGAGGATTGATCACGGTGTGTTGTTGGTTGGATATGGTGCAGCCGGATATGCACCAATTCGATTCAAGGAGAAACCATATTGGATCATCAAGAACTCTTGGGGAGCACACTGGGGAGAAAAGGGTTATTATAAAATCTGTCAAGGACGCGATATTTGTGGAGTGGACTCCTTGGTTTCTACTGTTGCAGCTGTTAACATTTAGTAACATCTCACAGTTGGATATGAATCGCTGTTTGCTCCTTAGTTATGTACATAAAGTAAGCGACTGTATTTTAAGAAGAATCGCTCGGCCCATGCCAAAAACTTATTTATCTGTGTAATTGTGTCTGCCAAAATCTCCATGTGAAAACGCTTTTGAATTTAGAAGACTGAGAAGAAAATGTCGTGACATATGACACAAATTATTCTCTCTATTATATTAGCTTTTTATTCTGCTTACTCTCTCTCTTTATGTATGCTCTTTAAATTGGTTCGACTATTGTTTTTCTCTGTTCTGTTGTTGTCCATTCATTTCCATTTGGAACATTTCGTTTAAGTGAAAAAACAGTCCAAATCTCAAAAACGTTGGGTCTGCTCCAATGACGGTGACGATGTAGGGTGATTATGAGAACCATATATGTTATTAAAGAATTAGATTAGATAGAGATACATGACCTAATTTTAAATATCCCCCAACTACCATAGCATCCGGATTTACTACAGCATTGTCTCCTGTGTTCTTATCCGCTCATCACTTAAAACAGAACTAGCACATTACTCGACAGAAAAAATTACAATTTGAACATAGCATGAAGCCTTTCCCCTCCATTCACTGCTAGGTGTAACTCGAATTGACGGCACCTGCGAATTCCTTAAAAGTGCCAGAATGGACGACTTAATACAGCTCATGGCCGGTAAAACAGTAGCGTAAGGTGCGATGGATTTTCTTCCGACCATTCCAGTTACTCGCCAGACGTGTGGGCATACAATTGAACTTCACATGCTTTACACACCAATTTTACCTCGCTATTCTATCACACTCTCTTTACACTGTCACCATGGACAGCTACAAATCCTTCGGTTGAAAGAGTGGCAAGTGCGTTTCGAAGCTGATAAAACATAAATGGCATACTTCAAAACGTTTCTTTATTCACATGCACCAAACAAGAATCCAAACGTTTGCAATTTACGCACAGGAATGTTAAGAGGTCTTACATCGTTCAGGTGGACTTCACCAGGATTCTGTTTTTTCAGTTCCTCAAGCAACTGAAATTCATATATACAAGTCCAATCAGCTTGCAGATATTTCATGCACGAGACGGACTAACATTGTGTACAAACTTTACATACCTCCAACAACCGAGTTGATGGGCCCCCAAGCTGCATCTTTTCCATTATTATGTTGCGGGTGGTTGTTACCAAGTTTTCCCTTCTCATCCTTTCGCTTGCTGAAACCCCAGTTGTGATAAGATCCATGTCAATGGTGCCTGTCAAACAGTTAGCATGTTTCAGCCTATTATACTCGGTGGATGTGGTCAGCAAAGGATAGCCACGCTTGTATAAGAGCCATCTGTGATAAAGCGTCCTCTTTTTTGCTGTATTTCTTGGCAACGGTGGCACATATACCTCTGATACAGGAAAAAATTGTGGAGAATAAGGACGTACCAGTTGAATGGTCCGTTGCAGACTGTTGCATTGCTACTTCAAGAAGCCTAATTGCCTCAGTTACATCACCCTTTTCAACCTGCGAGCATGAGTGATCACAGTTAACCATGAAGTTTTTCAAATTCAAGTGTGGGGCACCAAGTATAGCTTAACCAACCCATTCAGAGAAACGAATACGGGCCAAAGCCTCACTGAGGCGTATCAAACTTTCAAGTTGTCTTGGTGTTGCAGTAATAACCTGTGGAAGATGAAAAAATAGACATAACACGCCATGATCACCAGCAACTAAACATATAAAACGAACCATCAATACCTATCAAGCAAAAAGTATCCTTCAAAATACAATTGTAGCATTACATGAGTTCATAACAATAACAATATTACGAAATGTGAGACCACGATAATGCATTTGACTTTACAAAACTTATGAACAACTAAATGAGACTTGTAGAACGATAATGCATTTGACTAGCAGTAAATTAGAGACCTAAAGTAATAGGTAATTCTTAAAATGGCAATTTTGCACATTTTGTATATAGGATTGTCGTAGGGGTCTGAGCATCTTGCATTCTTCAATAAGTGAGTGGAAGAGGAAGGCAAGTGAATGAGTAGGTCCACCTAAATACAATTAGTTCAATCCCTCCAGGGAAATCCTTTCCCTCATTATAATTAAACTCAGAAGCCCTTGTTAGGAGAAAATCTTGTGCTTTCGTCTATTTCTTTTCCCGTCTTCTCACAATATCGTATACTCTACCCATCAAAATTATCTGAAATACGTGCACCCATGATGGTTGATGAAA
Organism: Primulina tabacum; assembly: GCF_025594145.1. Lineage (NCBI taxonomy): Eukaryota > Viridiplantae > Streptophyta > Magnoliopsida > Lamiales > Gesneriaceae > Primulina > Primulina tabacum. The sequence goes on along the minus strand of NC_134552.1, from coordinate 7,917,059 downwards.
TATACATTTACTACCTTTTTGCTGCTTCCAGGGAAATTTCCTCTTCTTCTCATCTCCACATAGCCTCTCGTCAACTCCTCAGCTGCTTCATCAGACAACTTTGGATGTATGTTCTTACGTGCATAGCTCACATAAGCAGTTAAAGTCGGCAGGTCAATGACATCCTGCTCCGAATTCTGGTAAAAATTCGAAGTTGGCTCATATATCCATGAAAGTCCAAATAAATATAGATATTAGAGTAGAAAGGAAAGATCCGAACTTCAGGGTCTTCAAAGTGCAATGCCACTATGTGCTTCGCAAGGCGCCTATCTGTCAGTTCATCAGCCTTGTCGAGAATTAAATAGATCAAATCAAACCTGTATAATGGTTTAAGTCAGGATAAATAGTTAACTATTATTCAGTCAGGCAAGTCAGTCATTCAAGCAAATACCACCAACTAAACCAGGCATAATCAAAAAATTCAGTGCCATTGGCATGTAAGTAGACCGATTGCGTGAAAATTAGGTCTTAAAATATAACAATCATTAAGAGAAAAGCAATAATATTGGAGTTATGCAAGTATGACCCAACAATCACTGCTCAACACCATCTGATAAAGTATGAAAATTAATACCTACAAAGTATTTACCTAGACAATAGTGTTGGAGGAAGGTGTATATTATCAATCACAGATAACCGAGGATTATAACGTGAACCAATGGGATTGGCACATGCCAGTACAGAAGTTCGTGCATTTAAAGAAGCAATAATCCCTGCCTTTGCAATCGAAACAGTTTGTTGCTCCATCACCTGATAAAAAAAAATTAGATTTAAAATACAAGAAAGTCAACGGAAAAGATTATGTAGAGTTATATCATGTGGTCAACTTTAAAACAAAATTACTTCAATAGCCTGATCATTGGCATGACATAGAAAATGTTGTGAATTTTACCTCATGTAACATGCTTCTTGCATTTTCGGACATTTTGTCAAACTCATCAATGCAACAGATGCCTCTCGCTCAGCACCAGGGCCCCACTCTCCAGGACCTACAGAGTTAATTTTCTGATAAGGTTTGCATTCTCAATGCGGCCATGAAGTATGAACTTAAAAATTCATAAAATCGCCTAGTTAACCTACAGTTTCACCAGTTTCAGGATCCTTTGTGACATAAGCTGTTAACCCCACCGCTGAGCTTCCTCTTCCACTGGTATAAATACCAAGAGGAGATAGCTTGTGAATGTACTGGAGCAGCTGTGATTTGCTAGTTCCAGGATCACCCACCAGGAGTATGTTGATATCACCTCTGAAGCTAGCTCCAGATGGCATTTGCAATGCACTCCCACCAAAAAGCTAAGTATATGCCACTTGAACAATATAAATAATATAAAAAAACTAATGATATCAGTATAGGATGCTAAATCACCTGACAAAGGAGGCCTTTCTTTACATCATCAAGCTCCCATATGTTTGGTGCCAAAGACCTTGTCAGCCTTTCATATATATCAGGCTGTCTTGATAGCTCTTTTAATTGCTCCATCTAAAACACACTGAAGGAATATTATCCGAACAATGATCGCGGAATTCCTATCACTGTTAATGATAATATTTCGAAGTACCTTGTCTTCAAAATTAGTAACAGGTTCTTTGTCTTTCCCAGTAACTCCATTTTCAGTTTCCATTGGATCCTCCACATCCACTCTTGACTTGTCAGTCTTCTTTACATGAAGACAGTCAATGTAAGTCTGAAAACAAGGGAAAAACACATGTCAAATCAAAATACCATTTCATGTCTAAGATAGTCATCTATGGACTAACCAACTTTGGTGTCTTTGGTGTGACATATCTTATCCACCATAAAAAATCTAATAAATTTATAAAACTTTTTATTTATTTATATCATCAAATTTTTTAGATATCATTAATAACAAAAAAATTGCAAAAATCAAAACACGCATACTTACCTTGAAAATTGACTTGACAGTCCTTTGTGTTTGACCGATTCTGACACTCATAGCCCTATAAATTCCAGCAACCTTACAGAAAAAGCAGCATTTTAGATCAGAAAATAATAGAAGTTTATAGCTTGACTGCTTGAAAATGAAGCTTGTAATATCTTCAACACCAAGGTACTGTAAATTATCTGACCTCAACTCTGTCACCTGGCTTGCCAGCATCTACTAGCTTGTCGTGCATCAACAAACTCACTGTGTGAGGTGTCCCTCCCTCTGGGATATCATCTGGTGTTTCTTGGAGTTTCACAACTTGCTTATCAGCAAACCTATAATGTATAATTTTCCATAGAGAAAAACAGTCAATGGTGTTCCATGATATTTAGAACAATCAAAAAGAAGTAGCAAGATAAATAAAAAAAATCACCTGCATCTGTTGTGAACAAGAGTCGTTGAGTTTCTTGAAAGACATTCTGGCTTACCACAAATAGTTGGTTCATTAATTCTTCCTGGCACCAGAAAGTTAGCAAGTTGATTACCAAAATTAGCTCACAAAATTTTGATATGACATGTTGGGTGTAAAACTAGAAAGAGAATGATCCAACCAATCACCTCTATCAACAACTATAGGTTCGCAGCAGTAACCACAGACCAGACATCTAAACACCGCTTCCCTAATCTCTGGTATGATGGAACTACACCGAATAATCATTCCTTTCAAAGAAATCATCTTCTCAACATCTAATTTAAAAAAAAAAGTAAGCAGTTTCATTCACACCAGGGCTGGTGTGTAGACAAAATTTAATGGAGTGAGCTAAAAAAATTACTGAAGCTGACCAGATGGGTTGAGGTTTCTCGTGGAAGTTGAGCTTTTAAGACTGAAAATTCTAGCTTGTATATGTTTCTCAAACAAAGGATTAATTCGGCTGACCATATCCATCAGCACGATATCAAAAATGGCTAAAACCTCAAGAGGGAATCTAACCATCTTAATATAAAGATCACTATCATAATCGAACACGTCATGCGCATCAACATCAAGTGAGTCGCCCTCAATTTCGATTACATGGTTTATAGTCATCATATACTTTCCCTCAAGCTGCTGAGGATTCTCCCTGAAATGCCGCAAAAACCTCAGAATCGCAGCATTAACGTCTTGAACACTGATGTTCGTGCCCCACACGTACATAGGCGGGGCCTCGTCTGCGTCTGCGTCACCCGCCTCCGACGAGGGCTGGGCATCGTCAGTGGAAGATGGGGTGGCTGCACCTATGGGAACGGCGGCGGATCTCCTCCCTCGGCCACGGCGAGTATTCAGCTCCTGAAGTAGGTGGAGTAGTACCAGGGGTAGCGAAGCGGAAATCCGACTGTGACTGAGGCGGGGTGGTGTACGAGGAACGGCGGCCGCGCTTAGGAAGTCTGGGGTCTCCCGGGGATGAGAATGTGTTGCCAATCGGGCTTGTTTCCCAATCATCAGGTGAAGAAGGACCTGTAATTCGCCACAAAACCTGGTATCAATCAACTCGCCAAATGAATATTAGAAAACTGTAAATAAACAAATTACCGCCGTTGATGTTTGCTGGAGGAGAATCGGAAGCCATGATCTTCAACCCAACCCGCCAGAATTTGCGAAGAAGTCGATTGTAGAGGGAAGTGGAACGGAGACGAATTGACGAAAAAGAGTTGGATTAGTTTGGCGGGAAAAAAGTGCTTGATGTTGGCGCCTGTTGTAGTGGGCTTTTTTCTGGGCTTTAACTGCATTGAACTTTGGACCCAAAAATAGTAGTTTGGAAAATCATTTATAGATCAAAGCTTTTTTAAAGATGAAACCCAATAAATTTATAACTTGATACACGTGACGAGCTTTCGTCGCAGACATTTATGTGAGTATCTTTGAGATGATATCGTGTTCATTTTTATCGATGGATGTCAACACAGTCGGTGCTTACATAGTGTTTACGGTGGGTGTTCACTGTATTAAAACGTCACACACACACACACATGTGTGTGTGTGTGTGTGAAGTTGAAAGTTTAAAACTCGTTCGAATATTTTCCAACCAATTTGAGTGGGTTTATATTAAGGATTTGAATATCAGCTCTACCCAATCCTTCTATTCAAAAGCAATATAATGATGTAATTAAATTTGAGGTATATAAGATTATGAATTTCAAATCCATTCGAAAAGGTGATGATTCCGATTTGGATAAATTTGGAATGTTTCAATTTTAGCTCTTGTTGTTTTGGTTATGAAAAAACATGGTGGATGTGGATATTGTTAGCACTCAAATCCACAATTGAAACAAAGTCTTAATTTCTTCAAGAATAATATGTCTGCAGTTAGTGCTTATAAGTAACTATTTATTGGTCTTGTTGTTTTAAAAGATAGCCAGTGATCAAATACTGTGTACAAAAATATTATAAAATTTTAAAAGAATTCGCGTGTATACACAAATATTATATAATTTATAAAAATTGCATAACTTGTATATATATCAGAAATGTTCTTATTCACACTTTAGCACATCTACTAACTATATATTAACACATTTATTAATAAAATAATAATAATAATAATGATACAACTGAATATTCATAAATGTAGCATTTATATATATGATCAAAATAATATAATTACAACATTATCTCATTATAATATATATGATATATATTTTAGATTTGCCTCCATGATTGGTTCCTAATTCAGCAGCAGAATCCACTGAATATAACTGGTAATTTCAAAAGTATGAGTAGCCTGATAATAGGCCAATCATAAATTATTTTTTAACATATTCCTTAAACACACACACACACACGTACCTGACGGGGAATTTTTAAAAAACTGGATAATTTAAAATCAAAAGGGTTAAGTTGGAACTCGAAACAACGTGCTCAAATATATAAATTATAAATAAAAAAAGGGAAGAATAATTAAACGTGGAACCCAACAGATGGGTTTTACTGTTTGCTGGTATGGTAAAATTTTGGGAATCTAACGTAACACTGTACTGCCATACACAAACAAATACATTAAAGAACATACCATTTTTTCCTTAAAAGTAATTTCAAAAGTAACATTGCAAAATGTCAGTGTAATTGTATTATCAGAATGTTGCATTCAATGTTTTTTATTACTCTGATATATAATAGACCTCACATGTGTGAAAACAAACATAGTTAGTTAAATGCATATATATAGCGGGTAAGTTAAACTCAACCTATCTGAATGTTTCACTTGAACAGTGAGCCATGTTTTGAACTCAACCATATCAAAATTTACATTAATAATCTAGACAGATAAAAAAAATATAACAATGGACAGTGGAGAGAATTCACTTTATTAAAGAAATGAGCATGCAAATTAAAAAAGAGTGGCTTGTGTGTTCACATTATTTTGAAATTGTTTTTTTTTTTGGACTCCAATTGCCGAAAGAAGTAACATGTTTTCTTAAAAACTAATATTTTATTGAGTGAAGAAGAGCTCCGGTGAATCACAACATTTTGCACTATTTTAAGATATTCGGAGGGGAAAAAACCCTATTTCAATATGATATAAATCCGTATAGCTAGGGGACTGGGCTGCCCAGATTAGCTGGTACCCCAAGCTCGATTCCCATTTCCCCCTCCCCATGTATGTAACAAAAATCCATATAGCTAGTAGTACTCGAACTAAAAAAGAAAAATCCAAGTAATAAGTCAATAGTAGAAAAAATATTGCTTGTGCTTGTACATATTTTAACCTTAGGGGAGCCCAATTCATCGTTTTAATTGTGTGTTTATTTGAGTGATGATGAGCAGAGAATTAGAAGCAAGAGAAACGAGATCAGGTGGGTCATCATCAAGCTGCAGCAAATGCCAGGACTGTGGAAACCAAGCCAAGAAAGATTGCCCATACTCGAGGTGCAGAACTTGCTGCAAGAACCGAGGATTTCAGTGCCAAACCCACGTCAGAAGCACTTGGGTCCCCGTCTCCCTCAGGCAAATTGAGCCGCAGACGTCCGCCTCCACCGCAGCCACTCATCAGCGTCACGGGGAGCACCACCTTCCACTCGGCCCAAACCCTAAAAGACACAGACAGATTCCAGCATTAGGTACTCTTTTTTACATTTATCTTTGTTTGATTTTGCAAGATTGGAACATATATAGATTCCTATATCCCATAAACACGCTGTAAACGATGGTACAACATATTTAGTCATGTTGCCCTAGCTAGTTGCTTCGCACTGTAACTCACAATTCAGAAACCCTAGTCAGCAGCAGCTTGATTTCTCTAGTTTAATTTTCTAGCTAAAAACATATATATACATATATAATATTGAAACCTTTTTTTTAATTTGTCTATCTATTTTAATAGATTTTTTTTTTGTTTTTTTAAGAATATTTTAGTAGATTTTAAACTAGCTATAGCTCCTTAAACTTTGGCTTCTAAATTTCTTGCGAAAGTACTTGAATATTTGTCATGAGATATACAAACCATACACCTTGAAATATACACACGTGCATCATATTAAGTAAGATGGTTAGATGGTACCTAAATTTCAATAAATTATGTAAATATTTTTTCAGTTATGCAATGTTTTTATGCACTCAAAATAATGATTTTTTTTCCGTTGGAAGAAAATTTCCCGAGCGAAGTGAGTTTTCCAGCAGCGTTCCGCTGCGTTCACGTGAGATCAATGGACAATGTGGTGGATCAGTACGCATACCAGACATCCGTGAGAATCGGAGGGCACGTTTTCACTGGTATCTTATACGACCAAGGACCCGAACATGAGGGGGCTGGAAATTACATCGCCGGAGAAAGCTCCTCCGCCGGTTTATTACATCAGCCTACTATTGTTACATGCACTTCCGCAACTGCAACGGGTACAACCCCAGCAACATATAATACAAGTCATTTATGTGGCTTGGATTCTACTAGTTCGCAGCTCTTTCATTACCCTAAGAGCTGAATATGTACAGTGATCATGACCTCTCTCTCAGTTAAAGGGTCAACATATATATCGAATAAACAAATTAAATAAGAGGCATTCTATTTAATTTTTCATAGGATTCCCTAATGTTACAAATAATTAATTGCATATTAATTTTTAAGATAGAATTTGCATGATTACTTTATGAAATATAAAAAAAAATAAAAAAAATTGGTCAGAAATGGTCACGAAATAGCTCTCAGCATATGCAAAGCACATGAGAATAAGAAATAATTTATCATTTACGTGCAACTTTTTTCTACTCACGACCATTAAAATAAGTATCGGAACATGCCAAACATTCTGTTCTTGATTCGATTTTTATAATATATTTGATTGTCATTAAAGAAATTAAATAATTAAAATCGTACGTATGTGTAGATTACAATTAACGTGTGATGTTTTAAGTAGAGGCGGAGCCACCCCAAAGGCTGGGGTGGACTCCAGCCCTGGATCAAAAAAAAAATTACTGATATATATAATTTTAACATACATCACAGTTTTGTTCAATTTATAAAATAATTATATTTAATAATTTAGCCCATTAAAATTATCTTCAACTCATTTAATCATAAGAAGAATCAAATTACTTTATAAACTGCAGTTTTGGAAGCAAGGACCTGGAGTTGAAAAAGGTTGTACGGCGGAGGGCCTCGATTGAGTTAGCACAAGGTGAAATGATTGTTTTTTGCTATTTAATTGGTTTATTCCATTTATTATGCAGAAATATCCAAGATATGGCTTGGTTGAGTTTGTAGTTATTTTTTTTAGTTTATGTAGTGATGAAGTCATAGAAGATTAGATTTTTGTTATGTATAGAGCTTGAGATTAACTTCCGTATGATGTATATTTTTAGTGGTTTCTGGATTTTCTGTTTTTAGTTGAAGTAAAATCATGTCAAATTTGTTCATGCGCAGAAGTTAATAAGTGATTCTTCAATGATTTGTCAAGTGACTGCGACATATTATTTTGAATTAATTTGAGTTTTTGAGACGATAATATATTGCTTTACATGAGTTTTAGTAAAGTGAAATGCTTATATTGTTGTCTTAATTTTATTAAATTCTCGATATGTGTCTATTCCTTCTATTTAGGTGCTTGAATGTTATTAATTATCGAAGTCAGTTTTGATGATCATTTAAAATGTTTCGTGATAGCTTTTACACATTTCATTGGTGGTGATCTTCTCATCCTAGACATGTGCTGATAAAATTTGATTGGATTGAAATATTCATTTTAGAAATCAATAATCGGCGAGTTTTTTCGATGAAAAACCATAAGGTATATCTTCAGTAGTTTATATCTAGTTCATGTCACTATAGTTTATCGAATCATTCAGCCGAAGGTCAAAAATTTTTCTGGCTATGCCCCTGGTTCTAAGAATGTAACTTTTTTTTCCAGATTTTCCGTTTATTTGTAGTAAGGCAAATTATTAATTAATTTCTTGGGGTAAATAAATAATATAATATTTCTGACCATTAAGTCGTCATTTTTAATCGAAATAATTATTAATGTTTATTAAATAAAATTAAATGAGTCGACATGATAATGGCAATCACTTTTTTTGGGAGAAATTATAAGATATGTGTATGTATAGAATGTACAATAATAATTTAATATTAAGTACGAGACTTTTAACATGTTTATATATATATATATATATATATATATATATAAAGTTTTTTATTATTCCAGAATATTAATATATAGGCATCTTTATTTATTTTTGGACGAAAGTGACCTTAAACAAAGCACATAATAATAATTATGATAAAGTCATTAAAATAATTTTTTATACAGTAATCTCACTATCAAAAGAAAAAAGATTGATGCCCATTGGAATATATACTTCGTACTCGAGAAAAAAAATGGCGAAATCACTTAAATTTAAGCAACAAAAGGAATCTTTTGTCCAATAATATTTCACTCGAACGCAAAAAAAAAAAAAAAAAATCTAACCCTTAAATTTTTTTAAAGTTATTCAAACACATAAATTGATGCATATTGAAATATTGTTTAGTTTGTATCCAAATAATCGTAAAAGTTATTTTCTTAAGCAGAACATTTTAAGTGATTTAGTTTCTTCAAAATCAATCGGTTCTATGTTTGAATAAGCTGATGTGATAGTTTTTCTTCCCTTGTTTTTGAAGATAATTCTATGGCAAAATCATATTTTGTGTCTTCTTTCTATTCACATGCACCTCTTTAATTTATTAATTTCCGCTAGCAACTTTTGACGCATGTGATATGCGTGTAATGTAAAAAAATATAGAAGTAGATGTTTTTCTTTTTTTAAAAAAAAAAATTGAAATTGAAATGATACAAGATAAGAGATAAGATGAAAATAAGTTTGTAAAATATGGAATTGAATTGTAAAATGACGTATTTGGAATTATGAAAAATGTTCACCAACATACCCAAAGTTCGTTAATTAGTATAATTAAGAGGTTTAAATTTAAATAACAGTAACTATATATGTTTAACTAATGAGTAAGTCTCTTATGAGACGGTCTCACGAATCTTTATCTGTGAGACGGATCAATCCTACCGATATTTACAATAAAAAATAATATTTTTAGCATAAAAAATAATATTTTTTCATGGATGACACAAATAAAAGATCCGTCTCACAAAATACGACACATGAGACCGTTTCAGACAAATTTTTGCCTTAATTAATTACATCAGGATTGACAAATTATACCTAATTAATCTAAATGGGAATGAGTTCATTTAACATTTCTTGGGCAACCCCTTTAGTTTAACTTTATGGTTACAAAGGCATGGACGATATGCTCTTTTTCTTTCACTACCATATACCATATGATTACGTAGAAACTCAGCATATTTAAAGAGGCACTTTAAATGTTTTTTTTAAATTTAAAGAGGCACTTTAAATGTTTTTTTTTTAAAAAAAATCATTTTTTGGTGTTTATTAACCCGAATTTTACTTCAGCTTCTACTCGTTTTAAAATCTCGAAGCTATTCTCACGCTGATTCTGATTTTAATTTCTTCAAAAATTTATTTTGATATTTTGATAAATAAATGAAAATTATTCTACAATCTTCACTCCAATATCTTGTCTGATCTAAAATCATCCTTCACATTCATTCAAATAAATAAATAAATAAGATGTGTTATCTAATTAATTTTTTTGGTTATTTTATTAAAAAACTAGTATGAAAATCATTTATTTATCAAACATTATACCATAAAAAAATTCAGTTTTTCACTTATATTTTTGAATACTAACAACTCCTGATTTTTTTCACTTTTTCATGATCGAAAATTTTAGTCATTTCTAGGAAAAAAAATAAATAATATTTTACAAACACTTCCAATATATTAAAGACATGGTCAGGCTAACCAAATATATCAGATCGGGCCAATTTTTTAATCGGGCTATCTAATTATTATGTGAACCCGTTTAGATAATAATTGGGCTCTACATTTTCTTTAGTTTCCATTAATATGATATGGGCCTTCTTACATTGTTTGGACTTTTCACTAATATGATCTCCAGATTCTCCACTGGGCTCTAGACCCGGTATCCACTTACGCTCCTCTGTTTGCTACATTGGATTGAAATTTCATGTTTTCTGCCACTATCTTTGTGCTAGGAGAAGCCAAGATTCTAATTCGAATCCCCGTGATAGTGAAATACACCGCCTTTGTTGTAATTAAAAACAAATTCAGGCCAACGTCTCACTTTTAGTGTACTCCTTAACTTAGGACATTGTTATTTGCTATCATTTATATTTAGTCAGACGTATTAGTAACATTGAACAAAACTTCGTTTATAAAAAATTCTTCTATATTTAAAACATGGCGAGGAATTACAGAGTAAGGGCCCAAAAGCTTACACGGTTGATTATTTACGTGAAGGAGAAACAAATTTGAATGGTTTATCCAGAGGAGATTTCTTGGTTTTGGGCGGTTGTCTCATATGCTCATTTTTAGCTGTCAAAAGTTCACCAAATCATAGCAGAGTTAAAATGCGGAATCACTGTTTTTTGCCTTCCCGAGTAGCACGTCTTTAGCTTCGTTTATTTTAGAAGCAAGGTAATGGCTACCACCTGCATCAGGATGGTTTGCTACCATCACTCGCCTGTGTGCTTCCTTTATCTTATCGGGCGGGGTGCTTTCCCTGATCAAGGTAATCCAATCATTTGATACAACGACAGACGATCATAAACATAACATAATTTCCAAGTTTCAAGAAATTTGGATGGGGCTATACTAACAGAATGTAGCAGTTTCATATCAACAAAGCAAACCTAATAAATGCCAAAAACATTCAAGTATCCATGGTCAAAAGATTCAAATGCCATTGCCTTTTTACAGATTTCTCGATAACCAAGTATCCACGATTCGGTCAACTTGTGCCGAAATTTCGAAATTTGCGTTTATGCATACAATCCTAGATGTAAATCTTGTCAAGAAAAACAACCTCCGACATTTGTCCATAATTATACGTGAATTGGCTAAGGCCACATGCAATAACGACCTCAAAAGATTTTTATAAACCCATATTCAGTACCGCACTTGGATTAAGGTGATTCAAACTCATTTCTCCCTGCACTTTGCACACATGCACGAATGCTTGTGCACTTTATAATTTTTTAATAATTATAAGAATTTCAATAGAACCAATATTTTGTGACTACAAACAGTAATATATGCTTTTGAGAAATCTGCCCCGTAGAAAGGATCGGAAACATAATAAAAAAAATCAAACAAAGTACGATTAACAATACCATTAACATATGTTGAGTCAAGAAGAAGGTTTGAACTCACCTAACACCAAGAATTAGAGCAGCCTCCCTCCTAGTCATTTTAGGCTGGAAACCACCTTCATAAAATTTACGAAGTCTAGCATTAGGTGGTCTCGCTTTAAATGCCTGCCAGGCCTGAATGCCATATCTACCAGCATAAGCAGCAGCAGCAATTGCAAGTCCTGCAATCAAAGGCGTGGTCTGTTGCAAATTTCATATTTGAATTTCCCAGCAATAGGAATAAAAAAATCATCAGCAAGTAACTCAGGAAGCAACAATCACTATAAGGAGCAATTAGCGATGAATGAGATCATTATCAGTGTTCTAAAAGTCGGATCAGGCAACCTAGGCGTTTAGAGCTTTTTTAGGAATTTTTTTTTTGGGCTTTTAATAAACCAGAGATGAAAACAATCCACTTCAGTTCAAATTGCTTCACGTATACCTAGCTTAATCATCTTGATCATAACATCCGAAAAAATGGCAAAAGATACGGAGTTCATAATTTTAGGGCCACTTTGGTTGCCTTCTCTGGTAAAAGCATCGGTAACCGGCAATCGTCAAGTCGCCAACTTTAGTAATTAAGAAAAATACGAAAACAAATCAACGAGCACTGAAAAACAATTCACGCATTCATCTAAGTGATACTCATGTATTGAATAAGAAGCGCAACGTACGATGAAAGAAAAGGGTGCAGGGCACTCACCATTATTGGTTTCAGTACAACTTAAGGATCCGATTAACGATAATTGACCTCGCGAATTTTCTCGATAATCCTTCTATATATATAACAGTCTCGGACACTGTTCTTCGCTCTTCCAGAATTGGGGTTTGAGTTTTTTTTTTTTTTTTTTAAAAAAATCTCAATCTCGTTCCGTCTAGAAAATGAACGGCTGATCAGTGGGAAAAGAACAAGTATAAATTAAAAAAATATATAAAGAATAATATTGTAATTTTTTAGTCATTAATTTGTGATAAATAATTAATTATTTTATTTTATTATAATAAATAATCAATACACAAATTGTAACACAAAAATTCAGAGTTGTATTGTTAAACAATTCAAACTTTTATCAACCCTACAAAATGTAGCCTAGAAACTATAGAAGTATGTAAACCCGAAGTAAATAAGAACTTATAAATGATTAACTAATTTTTTTTACATAAAAATGCAATAAATTTAAAAAGAAATTAAACTTGAGAAGTCTGAGAAATAAATGTTAGTTATCATTAATTTTTATTTGAGTGCAACACTGCAACCTTTGCCTTCATAATTTGGTATTCACGTCCAATTTGACAACTAGTTGATCTATTTATCCTAGCCGATCCTACATAAAAAAGACATTTTGGTGTTTTGATTTGACGAGAAAGCTATTCTCAAAAGAGAGTTCAAAATTATTATAATTGAAAATTATTACTTCTGGTTTTTTACTTTAATTTTTTAAACCAATAATAAAAGATCTTTTTTCTCGCTAAAGAAACTCAAAAACCATGTTCAATAAAATAATTTTTAACTTAAGAATTTTGTATCCAGAGAGGCATATAAAATGATAAGTTATAAGAAATTTCATCGTCCCTACATTTATTTAATCTATTTCTGTGAAGAAATGTTAAGAAGTCGCAGTCAGCTAGTAGACACGAAATGTACAAATATTTGTTCTTCTTGTAACCCAGTTAGTTTAGAAATGAAAATTCCAGAAATTCTCCACATTTGTTCTCTCCATTCTTCCATTTCCTTTAATTTCTCCCAAAGTTGACCCTCAACCGAAAATTTTCATGCTATACAATCACACTAAATAAGATATTGCAAGAAAACATTGTACAAATGGAACGGGTTAGCGTATCGTCCCGAGATAATTTAATTGTCTTAGGCCAGTGATTGGAAATTCTTCTCTAATAATTTCTTTCAGTCCATGAGCAGTAAACACAGCGCTAAAATATAATTTCCAAGATGATAGAAGGAAATAAAGAAAATCTTAGGGTTTACAACTTATTATACTATAGAAACAACAAGATTACAGAAATTGTAGCTGGATTGAACATCATCGGCCTTCTTTTCCTCGCAGGCATAGGAAGATTTTTATCAAGTGATTTTTACACAAGGTTAAGAGTACCATTTAGCTTCCTAACCCCATTGTAAGGCAATGGTACATATAGCAGAATCTTTTTTTGAGGGAAATGAGACAAAAAAAGACGAGCACAAGAGGTGTATACGTTCCAATGAATTACGTACAGTATAAACAATGACCAATTCCCTGCAAGACAAAGGAAGAGAAGGAATTATGATTGGCATCACCACTTGTGGTTTCTTTAGTCAAGTTTTCTTTCTTCCAACGCAGATCTTATACAACACCTACAGGTTTGTCATCTCACACAGGCTGATATACATAATACATTACACAGCCAGTTTATGGGGCGCCAAACATGTTGGCAGTGTATACATATGCCGCTAATATCAAAATGAAATAACAAGAGATATGCCTCCTAACGTATATAAATATGAAAAAATTGCGGGGAAAAAACAATTGCAATTTCGAAACAAGCTACAAGTATAGAGCTGTGATGTTTTCGCTCTTTTGTCTACTCGAGTACGAAAACTAGTCATTAAATTATTTGTACATAATCAATTTTAGTCATCTCCACCTCTCATGGCCCAAATAGGTGTTCAGTCACCGTGATAAAAATTAAATACAGTTTTATTATTATTTTGTGAAGGAGGTTGTTTATATTTTATAGGTGAAATGGAAGCAAATGTGTTCCAAGGAAAGAAAATTGGGGCCAGCCCGTAGACGAAATTATTGAGATAGTTGGATTGCCTCCATAACTTCTGCCAAGTGCCCACTATAATAATTGCTCACAACTGGTGAACCGGTTCACTAGCTCTATAACCTTTTTTTTCATACTACGGTCAGAATCAGCCGGCAGATTCTGAACAACATATTATTTTTCAGGAAAAAAAACCGTTAAACTCAACCCCCAAAAAAAAATTGCACGAACGTTAATAAAATGAGAATTTTCCCGTTTATCCGACAGATTCTAATGAATCCGCCGAATGAATAGGTGAAACATTATAGTTTGTTAATTGTTGGATTTTGCTGTATTCTGAGAATCTGTGCCGAATTTTGTTATGCTTCAAAAACCCAAAATGCTTCTATTGCAAGATATGAAATTATTTGATCTAGAAAATTTAATGTTTACCTTTTCTTTCAAGGGTGTCACTTTGAAATGTCAGGTGAAAGCAAAAATCCTATCTACAATTCTTGTTCGGCAAATTGGACATTCGGAGCATGCAAGAGAGCAAGATTCACATACTGCAATAAAACATTAAACATTAAAATGTAAGTAAGCTGCTCTAATCATGAGCGTTAAGAGGGGCAGAAAATCAGAAGCGAACAAGTCCGATTAACCTCCTTGTATGATTTCAAATTTTATATGTAACATGTAAAACTGCCTCACCTGCCCATTCATCAAACTTCAAGCATAAATTCAGAAGGATAAATCAGTAAGCTTACAGCAAAAATGATGGCAAGGAAGAAGCATTGCAGCGCAAGGTGTTTCGAAACAACTTCTACATACATGAGAATTTCCATCTCCATTTTCAGTGTACCTTAGTTGATTCTCCTTTATCTCCTGCATTCGAGCCTGAAAGAATTCCGGGAAACATAGTCAGGTTTCAAATAGATAATGGAGCGGGGAATCCATGTAACGTAAGACCACATATTTAAAAAAGTAGGGAAATATTTACTTTCAGGCGAACCACAAGAGGCTCATCTTTGGTAACAGTAGAAGCTGACATTGAAACATCCCGAGCATTTCTATCTTCCAGAATTTGATCCCTCCACTCAAGATCAGCAGCTTTTGGTTCTCTAATTCGATCCGTATCCTCGTCATGTTTATCTTCCAAGAATTGATCTCTCCACTCAACATCAGCAGCTTTTGGTTCACTAATTCGATCTGTACCCTCATTCTGTGGATGAGTAATCTTAAGCTCTTGCTTCGTATTTCCCTCTTTCTTTAACTGAGCAACTAGAACCCACATATTTGCCAGATCATTTTCGAGGTAGGCCTCCCTCTTCTTTGCCTCTTCAATCTTGTTCATGTACTCATCTATCAAAATTTCTTTCTCGGACATGGCAGCCTCAAGAGCAGCCTCCCGTTGTTTCCTCGCTTGCAACTCCATTTTCAAATCATCCAGATCAAGATTCCAAAATTCAATATCACCGGTAACAGTTGAAGAAACTTCAGTTGTTCGGTCAGAAAGTCGACCACGGCGACTGGTCCTCTGGACATCAACATGCTTGCGGTTACCACCTCTAGAGTTGAACTCACGAGCAGCTTGTAAATCTTTTTCTAGTTTGGCGTTGTGTAATGACATCCTAGTAACTTCACCAGCTAAATTTTTTAGTTCAACTGCAGCAGCAGCTGCTAATTCTTTGGCATAAGATGCTTCCTCCGAAAGTTTCAGATTTTGCACTCGTAATCCACTATTCTCCTCTAGAATCTGTACATGTTCGAGTTTTAATTTCTCATTTTCAATTTCCTGCGCAGAGCAAAAACAATGTCGACTTAAAATACCCAAAACACATCCTTCTCATAAATTTAATTTTACATGGAAATTAATGATATCCATATAAAGGAATCAAATCATGCGTCCTTATATCATCAGGTTATATACCTACATATTTATATAGATATATAATTAGGATTTAGTTTCAAAAAAAAGTTTTGGTCACTCGCATCTAGACTTGTAACTTGACATTCTAGGGCAACCAAACAGTGCTCCGATCAATTAAAAAAGATTTACCAACTGAATTGGTCATGACAGACTAATAACAGAACCCAAGATGAACAACACAACAGCATCAGTATAATAACCAGAAGTTGAAAATTGTACCTGAGATTGCATTTTCTTTCTCAACTCATCAGGAAATTCATCAGACACACACTGTTCAGAAGATGACGGCACCTTATCACTACTAACGGACGCTAGTTGCTGCTCCAGGTGGGCAATTTTCTCAAGCAGCTCCTTAATTTCAACACACTGAAATAACAAAAGAATCAACTGCCTTAAATGAAATGTGAACTAATCAAATGTAGATAGATAGCTGCCCACATATTGTACAAACATAAGTTAACATTATCCTTCAAAATATCTTCGAGGATTTAAATAACCTTGTTTTGCAGCTGTTCTTGTAGTACACGGTTGTCCGCAGACTTAATCTGCATTACAAAATGACAGGGATTAACAAAATCGAATCCATTTATGTGAATATGTAAATAGGAATAATAATAATTTCTAACAAAGATAAGATATACTTCTCCCTTTATCCTGTTTAGAATGTCTACATTTGTTATTCAAAATTTCACTTTTTTAACCTCACAAATAATCACTCAGTGGGAGTTGGAGGAGGGAGCGTTTAATTTGGTCAAAGTATGATATAGCAGATTCATGAAACAAGCCACAGGCAATGAAAATAATGAAGAGGCGAAAAAACAGAGAGAAACCTCTAGCTCAAACCCCTTCTCGCCGCTCTGAGCCATCAATTTCATGATCGCCTGTTACAAAAAGGAATACCTTTTTTCCCATAAGTTAATCATAAAATAGTAGCATGCGTTTCTTAGAAAGTAAATAAATGACCTGCTGCATTTCAACCATAGATGCATTTGCAACTGAAGCTTCCCCACTCTCAACTATTCTCTGCTCTAAAACCCGCATCCGCTTTTGTTTTTCTTGGATTTCATGCTCCAGGTTCTGAATCTGTTCATCAAAATACAAAACATTTAAGTGACTTCAAAATCACCACATGGCCTTACCAAGAATTTATGTGGCTCATAATACATAACAATGAGAACTCAACACTCATATAAGCGCAGACTTGCACCATTGATTGATTTTCCAAACAGAACTACTTCTCATAGTAATCAACACAAACTCAAGTTTTTTTTAATAGAAAAGCACAGCTTGAGAGGTAGTTTAAATACTATCATTTTTGTGCGTGTCCCCTACATTATCCCAATATTTAAGTACTTGAGATCAAACAAAACTTTAGTCGAGAAGATGAAAATACGTAATGTTGCAGATTTATACGGAAAAGTATTATAACTTAATTAATATACTTAAGACATGGGAGTAATAAAAACTACAAACTGATGTTTGACAATTGGATGAAGAATGCAGGATATTGGTCTCCGTAAAAATGCTATGCAGAAGCATAATGGATGAGAAAACCATCAGACATGCTCCTGTCAAAAGTCAACTCAAGTATAATATAATAGCAATGGGTAAAAATATAGAAAAGAGAGAGAGATTCATGCATCGCATCCAAAAAGAGCAGGGAACATAATTAGACATTGGTGTCATAGAGAAAGAGGCTAATGTGCACAAATAGATTTTACCATTTGATATTCGGGACAGGGAGGTCATAAATAAAAATTAAAAAAAATTGAAAAAGCTAGAACATCTGTCCTTGTGACCTAGGATTTACCACAAATTTTCAAAAAGGGGACCGTAGAGTACCTGAGCTTTTGACCCTTCTGGATTATTCACAGACTGCTCCAGCAGACGTTTTAGGGTACTGGAGCCAAATGCAATCTCCCCAGCAAGCATCTTAACTTGCTCCACTAGGAGATCAATTTGATCCAACATCATCACCCTATCCTGCAAGCAACACATAACATAAATAGTGATCGAGATCCAACTCAATAAAGATTTGTTAAAGACCAGAAAACGAACCCAATTTAGAGACAACACTTAGATGTCAGAACCAAAAGTAATCAGTTTCAACAGAAAACAAAAGATCCTTAAAAAAAATTCATGCAGATAATAACATTAACAGCTTCACTATGATAAAAGATCAGAGGATGAAGTATAAAGACGACTAATTTGTGCTTGACAGCTAATTTAAGTGTAATGGTACACATTTATCCACACATATAGATGCAAAACAAAACCATATTTGAAGTTTGATGGAGAATGCATGAAAAAGAAAATTATGAAAATCAAATACTACATCTGCTCTACAACTTTCTGGTGCAAATGAGAATGGTTCACATTTAAGTCTAACTAATATTTCGATAAAAATATAATTTTTTTGTGGAGAAGAAGTTGCAACATACTATAGGCAGCTTTGACACGCAGGAAGAACCACTGATAAGTTCACCCGCGAGAGTTGTTTCGGATATTGTACTGCCAGCTTGGGATATATCATCATTCAACTTGCTGGATGCTCTTCTATGTTTAGATTCATTAATGTCTGATGGTAAAGCTAAATCAGAGGATAAGGGACTCTTTTTATTCTCGCCATCAATCATTAAAGATCCTTTCTGAATAACATCCAACTTCTGCTCGACAAAACAACAGTAAGACAGTGAACAAAAAAGGAAGTTGTTTTTTGTCTACTTGTAGTAACAGATACAACAAGTTTCGTACTTGAGTGCCACAGAGAATAAATGGCGTACAAAGATTACACAATCAATTCAGGAAGACCTAGAGACAATGAACAACAGTAGATAAATTAAAGCTCGTCCTTTCAAAATTATCCGTTAAAAATTCAGTTAGATAGGAATAGAACCAATCTAAATCCATTACTTCGAAGCACATTCAAGGTAATGAAACAATTATCTGGATTTGAACTTTTCAAAGATAGGACAAACCGTCAAAGTCCAGATTATATAGGAAGACTACATATGACGCAAATGGGAGAATAAATAGCTAAACCTGCCATATAATATAGCTAAATCAGAGTTAGCAACTCACATCATCCTCGGAAGTAGAATGACTCCTTTGGTGAGAAGGCATGTCACTTGTATACCCTGGTATATTATGTTTTGAGGAAACAAGAATTAACTTTGTCAGCCTTTGAATCCTGCTCAATAGAGCAGCCTTGGCTTCTTCTTCCTCCTCCAATCTTGATTGCATTTTTACTTGCCCTTCTTCCAACTATATAATAAAAAATGGTTGCAGTAATAAGTCCCTCTGTCTATCCAAATGGTATTTCAAATTTCAAGCAGTTCGTCTCAAAATCTATATTAGCTCTCTGTACCATGATCTCCAATTTCCCCGTCTTTATCAAGATAACAAAGGACACATACCCGCTGTCTTAAGGTCAAAACTTCTTCATGGTTGACACCTGGAACAACTCCCCTCTTTAGTTGATCTAGTTCTTCCTTGAGAGAAGATATTTCTCGTTGATACTTCTTAATCAAAGATTTTTCATCAATTATCTGAGACATTGAAATAAACACAACCATTTGAGTCTACAATGAAACAAGAATGAAACTATGAACTCTACAGATTAAATAGATTGACACACCTTATTTTGTGCCGCATAGATTTCGACACGTTTTGCCCTGCTTGCAAATTTTAATGTATTGTGGGTTTCCTCCATATTACTTGATGCAGGAGTTACTGTACATATAAGCTGAAGAAACAAACACCGTATATATCAGGGAATACCATTCAGATATATATATTTTCTAACAACAATATTCAATCATGGAATTGCGAACTAGACCTAATGGACAGAAAAAAACTACAGGGAAGTGGGAACAAGAACATAAAATGAATGTCAAATAACAAAAAATTGTGCTGTAAAGGAAAACAAAAATTTTAGAAGTTAAAACCAGATGATCCTCGTATGCATTCAAACCATTTTATTTTTAATATATATTTTTGTTTTTCGAAAAATAAACTTTTCATCCGAAAGTAGGTTTTTTCACGCTCACCGAAACATGTCCATGGCCACTTAGTGAAGATTGTAGAAGGCGGGTAAGCTTTGAATCCCGGTAAGGAACATGTGATGACTTCCCTTCACTTAGTTTTCCAATGACCTTCGCATCACATAAAATATCAGGAAAAAGAATCAAGAAAAAGAATTACTTAGACTGATACAAAATCCACAAAAGAAATCTCTTGCTCAGTCCAATAGAGTGTTGGTCTGACTGGATTTGTTTCAGCCTTTCAGATGATTGTACAAGCAAGGCCATAAATTTGAATCAAGAAAAAGACTAGGCATTAAATAAAGAGAAGGACGTGGGATGAATAAACAACAAAATGTAAAGGAAGTAACCAAACAGAAATCTACTACGTACTGTTCCAAGAGTTAGAAGACTTTTATTAATGTATGATCCCTCCTTTCTCCTTATCCCGGTTGTTTCAGATTTAGAGCTTTCTGAACCCGCCAAATCAATCAAGTTCTGAACACAGAAGCAGAAGACTGTGAATTTTATTATGGTAAGGTGCAAAAGTTTATAATTATCATTGATAATCGATTATAATTGCAAGTATTTCCCAATCAAAATTATTCAGGTAAGCATACCAATTGTGAGAAAATTACTCCATCATATTCATCCCCATGTACACTACTCTCGATCATCTGTAACCAAAAGAAATGATTGACACTGAGGATTTAACACAGAATAAAGAATAAGAAATTAAAGTGTAGAGGTAATAACAACAGAAAATGAAAGAGGGACAACAATGCCTTAGGCAACAGAAAAGGAGAGATAACATGTTATTGTTGGTAGATAAAGAAAGGGGCAGACAGATGATATAAACGCATTATGAAGAAAACTGCTTGGGGAAACGTCACAACTCACAACTTCATAAATGATACAATAGACTAAAAACAAAGTTCCTACTTAAGGTGTTGCCGATGCAATATTAATGCTGACAACCCCTATTGGTTCAGCGAACTGACCACCTTCATTACTTCAATTGAAAGAGGACTAGGAAGACACCACATCGTTTCCATTCATAAACAAGAACATGAGCACTTTACTATATGCAAATCTACCTTTAGCTTTCAAAGCATTTTCCAACAAAACATGTCAATTCCAGATTATTCCTCTCATTTCATTAAGTATAATGCATGAATAAGGTCATCAAATTAATTTACAAGACAATGGTATATATTGAAACAAACTTGTGATATCTAGTAGAGAGTCGAATTGTACCATCACCCCTTCACCTTATAAACTATTGACTTTGTCTTGTGCTCTTTTTTATATTTTTGAAGGATATTGATAACTTTGCTTTAAATGAGATATTATTGTGAAAATGAAAAAAAAAAAATTGATATAAATAAGGTATCGAGGTAACACTATTAGGAATAAGAATAACCATGAAAGGATGATGCGAAAAATAAAACTGCGGCATTGTTATCGGTGAGTATAGCGTAAATAACACTTCTCAAAGGAATACTGACTTTTTCACTGGGAGTACGAGAAACAAAACCGGGTCGATTCACTTAAAGGGAGGTCGAGTGGGGCTCGACTAAAAAATGTACTAAATATACATGCGTACCAATGTAAAAATGGTATGACTACGGCTGCTGAATAAGTTAAAATTGTTTGATCCAACATGTCGATGCTCTGCCATTGAATTAGAAATTTGAAGTTAAAGAAAGATGATTAACAAACTCGACGCATATATTAAGCACGCAAAAGTAAAAGGGAAAACTCAGAAAATTAAATTAAAGCAAAATAATTAAATGATTAAAACAACCCTATACCTAGGGCCATACATGCAAAAACAGAAAAGAAAATGGATGGCAGTTACCTTCTCCAGCAGCAATAAATGAAAGTGCATGTCCAGGAGATAAAACAACTTCTTCTTTTATCCCTTCGACATAAGTTCCCTGAGCACATGATTCAATGGAGAGTCAAATGAAAATAATGTGTAGAGCAATTAAGAGCAGACTAACAATGTCATTGACTATCAGATAAATATAAATCCGACGAGTATGAGCTTAAAAACCTTACTGATCTGACGTATCAGCAAGAGCTAGAAAGTTAAATATATCAGAAAAGTAATTGCCTCAAATGTGTATAAGCAATGCTACTTAAACTCACATGATAAACCAGCTTGATTTTTTATGAAAGATTTATTATTAGATTCACCGGATATCATATTCTGAATATGAAGTTGGTGTATAGAAAGGCGGTTGAGTAAAACCAAATATGGAAATACCCAAAATATAATCCATCATCATTCGAAAAGGAATATCCCGAACTAGTTGCAATTAGCAAATACACAAAAGATGCGTGTAATAGTAACATACAAGCTGAAGAAATTTGGTATCTAAATACCTGTGCATCTTCTCTAACACGTAAATTTTGTCCAATTGGGTCCAACAAGTCATTGATCACCTGAAAACATTGAGATGAGAAAAAGCATAGTTTGTCAGGCCTTCAGATATACGATAATACTTCTATACTAGAGGATACTAAGTCGTAGATGCTATTCTGAGAGTTGTAAGGGGTATTTAACAAATAAGGAAAGATAAACTGCAACAATATTAACCGATGGGGTCAGGGAAAAGGTGCTAATAATGATCTTCGTTGCATGAATTCATAAAATAAGTCTGAATGCTAGAAATTTGTGCATTGGAAAGGGTACTGTTACATGTTCCAATACTAACCTCATTGTAGATCTCTAGATATGATACACGAAGTAAAAATTCACGACCTGGAGTCTGAAGGACAATTGATCAATCATCAATACATTATATAAATTGATGAACATAATATTACGCATACTGGTGAGTTAAGGTGCAACTAATGTCATCGAAGTAGGAAAATAATAAAGATTCAACTGAACTTACATCTTGAATAATGCTGAAGACATCTTTTATGGCCAATGGTATGATTCCAGGAGAATTTTGATCTCCCTAACAAGACAAGTGTTGCAGAACCATAAACTCAATGACAATCATTGTGGTATATGAAAGTTACAGTCTCAATAGAGAGCGCCAAGGGAACCAGCAAATGAAAAAAAAATGGATTTCAGTATTTGTCAACGTCGTAAAAATGTGAAAGTATATGAACATCTCATCTGCACGGCCACAGTGAAATTTTTTGTTTTGGGAGTTTGATGTCCCGGAGACAAACATAATCACACTATACTAATCCATAAGTTCATAGTATTCACCAATGTTATCCGGTATCCGTTATGTAACCACCAAACTTAAACTCCAGCCATACATAAATCCATTCGATTACAAGTCATATGCTAAGTGTCTATAAGCGGGGTATGGTTTCATGATACCATTCCGTATGAGAAAAAGGAACCACCATCACCAATAGGAAATGTATATTAAATAACAGCATGATGACAAAGGGAAGTGAATTAATGAATTCAAATTCAAATTCAAATTTCCTTCCAACTGCCGTTTCTGTGAGTAGTTTGTGGTTAAATTGGTCCTGAAGTTCTCCAAACTGTGTTGCAACAGAAACTGAACGAGTACACGTCACAATGGAGGATGTGGCTTACATGCATAGTGTGTGTCTTTCCACTACTTGTAACACCATAGGCAAATACTGTTCCTGCATGACAGCGAATCGATGTTAGTTTGCATAAACTCATGACTTGCGATGTCATCCACCTAAGCTGTAAAGGTCAACAATGTGAAACTCTAGATTGCTTTCATTACATTTAATCCATCACTAACTGTCACCAGCATGCGCCTACTTTGTGGATAAGATCACTTTCACTTGACAACATGGTTATACATTTATTCATTGTAGACCGTAAGTACAACAGAAACAGTTCATATCACAAATATACGATGTAAAAGTAAAAATAGCCAGTTTAGCATACCATTTACACCCTCCATTGCAGCCTTAACAACAGGTCGAGCAGCTATTTCATACACTTCTTGGGTGCTTGCGTCGGATCCAAATACCCTATCTGTCATAGCAAATCAAACAAATGATATGTCACATTTGCCAGCCAAGTAAATAAGACGCCAAAATCCTAATGCTAGAACTCTTGATACATGATTCTGGCAGCATGGTACACCATTCGTTAGTGTATATTATTCAACTCCCCACAAAGTATTCATAGTTAAAGTGCCAAAATCTAAATTGACCACACGGAAGAAGATTGAACGCTAGTTGAAAGTACAGATATTCCTCGATTAAAACAGAAACAAGCATGAAAGAGGCAAAGAGGTCAACCAAATCCATAGGCAGTCGTAGGATTATATTCATTCCGCACAATTTTGTCCCCGTCGGCATACCACGCTAACTCATCACCTCGCTGGTATTCTCTATCACTGCCATCATAGAATGCAACAAATCTGAATTAATCCCGCCATTTTTCCCAAAGATCATCCGCAGCTTCCTCCATTTTGCGAAATTCGAAATCTAATAAATCCAGTGAGATCTACAATTTTCCAAACTCACCTCAAAGGTCGAAATCGTATAGTAACTAATATGCTATCCCCTGATCTCGATATCGTCTCGAGAGGCTCCACAATCAGCTGCTCGTCCATTGCAGGAAAACCAACAGGGGATCGATTAATGTACCTTCCGTTTCCGCCAGGCGTCATTGATCTGGAACCACACGCGCCGCCGCCTCCGTTACCCGAGCCGCCATAAAATGAAGTAGCGGAGGAAGAGCAAGACCGCGGCATAAAGCGACCGTTCACAAACGAAGATGAAGACGAAGTCGAAGAGTACGAGCTCGAAGGCTTCACAAGATGGAACGGTGAGCTGCTCCTACCCCTGGAAGACGAAGCCGCCATTTCTAGACTTCAGTGCTGCAATTTTATGCTCCAATCAATGCACTTTCAAGCAAAATTCGTTGCGTGTGTATCGGTGAAGCGTGAGTAGTGTCAGATATCACATGGTGTGAATAACATTGCTCAATTTTCAATTGATTGCCTTTTCCAGCAGAATTATAGTGACAAAGAAGCTTCTCAGTGGAGAAGCGATCATAAATACATACGGTCGAGTTTGTATGTACTCACACACACACATACATACGTGTACATGTGTGTGCGGGACAATGGCGGTTTCTTCTCTGAGACAACGAAGAGTAGCGGAATGGACTGTGAGAGACAGAGAGAGAACGAGCGAGCTTAATGAGAGTAGAAGACTGAGGCGACATGGACTAGTTAGATTTTTCGAATTTTGTTTATTTTTATTATTTTTATTTTTCATTTGAATAGAATGTATAATAGATTTTATTTAAAATGGTAGCTGCATATTTAATTAATTATATTATATTAATTGAAGAAAATACAATAGTTGGTGACAGGCCTTATTTTAAATTATTTTAAAAAAAAAAATTAGTTGCGAGTCTCGTGACTTATGTTTCAAAGTTGTTTTTGTTTTTACTTTTCTTGAAGTTGATGTGATAACTTATTATTATAAAATGTTTTGGATTTAGTTTATATATTCTGTATTAGACTCTTCGTATTATATATTTAATAAAGTTGTAACAGCTTCGGTTATCCAAATTTTATAAGAGTATGTGAGACGGATCAACTCTACCGATATTCACAATAAAAAGTAATAATCCTAACATAACAATTAATAATTTTTTTCTGTATCACAAAATACGACTCGTGAGACCGTCTCACACAAATTTTTGTCATTTTATAATCATTTGAAAATTCATCGAGATAAAGGTGGGATTAACCATATTGAGATAAGGAGATGTTGGAAGATGGGGGAAGTTTTCTTTAACTAAGCCAAACCTAAAAGGATGATGACATTGAATAGAATCGAAAGGGAAACACGAATTTAAATTTAAAGTTGCGTTTGTGGGGACGACCTCACCTGCTTCATGCAAAGCTGTCTTATTTATATATGTTAGGTCGAAATTGTTCATTTAAATGTGGGAAATAAAGTATATTTTACAGGGTTTTAATCGATTTTCATATTACTATTTTTATTTATATTATATTTTCTTCCAAAAATATGATGCGAAATTCAACTAAACATGTACTTTTAGGCCTCATTTTTTGGGACAACTCAAGTGGTTTCATATTATGTTAAAGTGTAAAGTACGATTTTAGTCCCTCAAATGTTATGTTTGGGATGTTTGTTCTTGTGTGAATTTGGTCGCTGCTTAAATTAACTCACTTTAATTCACATGCATCGTTTAACTTCTAGAATTAGATCTTGCCGACACGATTTCAACCCACTAAAAAATGATGATTCCATGGCCCAAATATAGTTATAGTTACAGAACTAAAAGCCCGAATAAAGCCCAAGGTTGATCGAAAGGCCCAATTAGCCAGCATATCAACTATCAAGTATCAACCAACTCCGTTACTGCTACAAAAATAAAGTCGCTCATCGGAAAATGCGCTTTTAGCTTAAAACCCGGGAGAAAAACTATAAAATGCCGCTAAAATTTTGCTTGATCAGTCTAGCGTGCTGGAAGAAATGGTGGCCTCAGTTCATGGTCCATAATGTTCGTTGCTTATCCATCTGCCCAAATCTCAGAAATTCAGTGATTTTGCTCTCCGTCAAATATAATTTGTATTTAAATTGAATGTTGAGTTGTAGAGTGAGTGTCTTCGATTTTACTTTATTTTAATAAATGGAGCACAACCCCTTTATGGAAAATTAATCGTAGAAACTTCTAGCTAAATCTTCTTTTGTCTTAGTTAATAGTTGGTTGTTTGTGTACCCTCTAATTCAAAATCCACTTTGAATATTGCTGGTGTATGATTTAAGTAAATTTGGGAACGATGGACCAGCTGCTCTATGTTGTTCAGTTAATCAGTTTCCATTGAATTTGGAAAAGAACAACGGATCAAAGGAGACATAAGACTATTTGTAAAATCCACGTGACAGGGAGTAATTATACAAGAACCTTAAAAAATGTCGGGATTTAACGAATTTAAGAAGCTAGAATCAAGAACTGCTACTGTTAGAGCTACTAAGGACATGATGGACGCTGATGTTAGGGAAAACTTTATCTTGGAATGGACTTCGGGACGTCTGGTGCTCGGTATGCTCCGATTGACAAGGATGGAAACATACAAGCCGAAGGCAAGAGGGATTATCCTTTGTATATGGTAATTCTTGGGCCATTACTGCACTAATTCAAGCTTCAGATTGTGACTGCTATTCCTAGCTAGTGGAATTTTTGTTGCAATCTTTAGTCTGATTCTTTTATAATATGCATGCAAAGTATTGTGTTGTTGGCACTGGAACTACAGGTAGTATTGCAGCAAGCTGTGAGAATCTTGCTACCTCGTTTTCCTAGGAATTTGCTGCATGGGAGCTTTTTTTTTTTTATCATTTATCAGGGGCGATTTGTTGCTGCTGTCTTTCCTATTTTTAGTGTCTCGCTATCCTTGTTTTAATTCTTTGAACATAAGAATGTTTTATACTTATGAGTCGCCTATCTGATATAAGCTTTTCTACAACCAATTATGGAAATTGTCGCTTCTACATGATCAGTTCACATCTTTGGGTTCAACACTTGCCATAAAATTATTGAACACTCAGCACCCCCAAGAGTGGAAGATGCACGTTTTGGGGTGTACAGTCATCGCCTCGATTATAAATGGCTTGTTGGAGATGTAAACTTCAAGACTTCCTGTTCAACACTTTGTGAGAGTGCAGAGTACAAGATGGTCCCATTTGAGCTTGACATTTCTCCAACAGTCAACAGATCAGTACGGCAAAGCCTTGGTGCTGCTTGTCTAAGTGAGAGATCATGGCCACCAAACAACAGATCAGTTGATCTTAATGCCTATAGTAATGGCAATCATCATTTTCCAGACAATCTACTATGAAAGCATCGAAAGAACCTGCTTTGCTGTCGAGGTTTTGGCCACAATGTCATTCAGCAGCACATATTCAATATTCATGTTCTTCTTCTTTCCGAAAGATTTGAGAGGGCACCAAACAGAGAAAATTTGTTTCATTTCTTCAATGGTTGCAGATGACAACATGTTGAACTCCGTAATCCCTTCTGTAGGCAGATCGGAGGTTTCAAGAAAAATCTGTTGAGTGATGGAGATTATTTGTTCGCCTATTGTGCAAACTACTTCCTCATTTTCAATCTTGACATAAGAAAAGAATTGTGACAATCCTTCTTCAAAAATATTGCTTGCGCATTCCCAGTCTTGAACATGTTCACCATGTCCTCATCTAGTAGTAGATAAAGTGCATCCAAATCAACTTGAAGGACATTGTAAGGAATGAAGATGTTTTGAGAGTTGGTAAAAGGATTTGAGAACAAAGAATGCTGTGTGTTCAGGAGACATAAAAACAAGTTTTCAGATGGCTTGTTAATTAGCTCAAACGGGACAATCTTCTTGTCTGTTTGATTTACAAAAATATTGAAGTTTTACTTTCCTCCGATGCACGTTTTGGGGTGTGTAGTCATCGCCTTGTAAATATAATTTATTTTTGCATTAATATCAAATCTTTATACATTGTTACGAACGTACGTATATCAATACATACATATATTCACATCATCCATAAGTTTATCAAAATATCATTTTATTTATTGTTTTTTATTTTATACTACACAACTTAAACTTCTTTTCTATATAAAATTTTCTCTTGTTTAGTTGAAATTTAAAAATTAAGATTTCGTTTGGACAAATATTTATAAATTGTTTTCATTTTTATAAAAAAAATTCTAAAGTTTTTATAGTTAAAAAGTAAAAGATTTTGATTTCTATTTTTTTAATTTATAAAAACATTAAATACATCTCTTAATTGTTTCTTAAAATTTATATTTGAAGAACACTTTTTTAGAAATATATTTTAAATATGTTTAACAAAAAATTTATTCAAACATATATTCTAAATTTTTTCACTTATAAAACACTAAATACTTTTTTTAAAAATATATTTTAAATATGTTTAACAAAAAAATTCATTCAAACATATATTCTAAATTTTTTTCACTTATAAAACACTAAATACATCTTTTAAATATTATTTTAGATATATGTGCATTGAATTTGGACCTACGTACTATATATGAAGCAAAATTCTTGCTAAACTAGCTTCTTTTGTTATGTGAAAGATGCATTATTCACAATACAATATATATAGAGTATGTCCTCTTGTGAGACGGTCTCACGAATCTTTTTTCATGAGACGAGTCAACCATATCGATATTCACAATAAAAAGTAATATTTTTCTATGGATGACCCAAATAAGAGATCCGTTTCACAAATACGACCCGTGAGATCGTCTCACACAAGTTTTTGTCATATATCAATATGATTTTTTTATTTATCAAATTTCAGTCATACTAAAATATAAAGGCAAGAACCAAATAATTTTTATAATTTAGGCCCTAGAAAATTTATTCTTAAAAAATAAAAATATAATTCTGTTTAACCAATTTTTGAAATCCAAAACAGAAACTGAACTGATTTAACCGATATTTTTTTTAAAAAAACGAGATTTCTAATTTCTGAATTAATTCAATTCTATCGATTTCTTTGGTTACACCAAAATTTTGTGCACCGCTACCCTACTTTACTTGTTGCTTTGATATACACAAAATTATCTTTATCAAGGAAGAGCAAAAATTTTTCTGTCCAAATTTAAATAATTTTAACTTTATTTTCTTCATTCTTTTATGTGTGTGTGTATATATATATATATATATATATATGATATCGTTCAAACAATCAAATAAAAAAAAATGTACATGCCACACACATTGAATTAAAAAAAATTAAAAAATTTAAGGCAAAAACTTGTGTGAGACGGTCTCACGGATCGTATTTTGTAAGACGAATCTTTTATTTGGGTTATCCATAAAAAATATTACTTTTTATGCTAAGAGTATTACTTTTTATTGTGAATATCGGTAGGGTTCATCCGTCTCATAGATAAAAAATTTTGAGATTGTTTCACAAGAGACCTACTCAAAATTTAATGTAACGAGACATTTATGATAAAATTGTTAATTTATAATATCGAATACGTTACTAAAAAGCAGAACTTTACTAAATAATATGGGCAAATATATTAGGGATGTCAAAATGCAACACGACCCGTCAACCTGACACGACCCAACACGAAAAAATCAGGTTCGGGTTGGTTTTTTCGGGTTCGGATTGGGTTCGGGTTAATGACATGTTCGACGGGTTTCGGGTTGGGTCGCGGGTTGATCCGATAACTTTTTTTTGAAAATATTATCTATATTTTTATATATGGTATGTTTGAACAAAATTTATTGTATATTTATATTATAAATTTGCATCATTTAATATTTATTTTGTATATTTTTTATTTTTTTAACAATTGTTTATTTGATTTAGTAAATATACTTTAATTTACTACAATTAAACTTTCAAATTTAAACCGGAAATTTTGTTATTATGTGTTTAAATTATAATATTATTATTATTTTTTATTTTTTCGAATTTTTTTCATTAATTTTTTTAAAAAAAATAAATAAAATTCGGGTTAAACGGGTCGGGGGTTTTCGGGTTGCTTTTGGTTCGGGTTGAATTCAGATTGAAAAAAAATAAAAAAATTCACGGGATTGACCCAAAACCCGACCCGATTGACACCCCTGAAATATATGGCATTAGTAAATAACAACTTGGAGTACTACTGTGCGGATATTAAATTTGACATAAAAGATTAGAATCCCAATGTACAAGGGTTCTTCCCTTCTTTTCTTTCCCCTGTTGTTTCGTCTCACTTGTTTAATATAAATAATAACCATAACCTGGAACAAAAAGGATTTGTACCTGGAAACAAATTCCTTTGTCCGGTGTTGTGATCGTCAACCGAAGCTTCATTTAATGCCCCCTTAATTCACTCTAATCTCTCCCTCGTTTTTTAACTTTCCAGCCATAAATATTACCATCTCTCTCGTATCATGGTTCCTTCATCCACAACCGGTTCTTCCAAAACCCTTAACGCTCTTGCACCTGAATACTACCCTAAAGCCTCAGTCGTCGGCCCCGACCCGCATGCGCAGCCGCAGTTCTTCCTTTCGCCCTTTCTACCTGCGTCGTGTTCCCTCGCCTTCCCACCAATTTTTCCTGCCACCGTCTTCACTTGCCTCCCCGTCGATTTTCTGCCATGCTCCGGAGTTCTATCTGCCCACTTCACCACACCCACAACAGCCCTTCCGTGATATCAAGACATACTATTATATGGCACCAGAAAACCCTAATAGTGGACATTCGTTGCCACCGCTGCCTCAAGCGGTGGTGACGAGTCAATCTGCAGCGGTGGTGACAAGTCAATCTGTGACGACTGATTCTTCTTCCAATGTCCAGCCTGAGGAGGTGAATTTCAGAACTGTCGGTGACCGGCAATATTCCCCCCTCGTTAGACAAACTAGAATAACGCCTAGTGGAGGTTTCCGTGGGTTTCGGCCATGCGTGAGGAGGGGTAATTTAGGCAGGTCAAGTTCTTGGAGGAGAATCGAGGGAAGGCCTGAAAGCAGCAGACATGTTAGCAGATGTGTGCCGAAGGAGGAAAAAAACCAGCACCTGGTGTTGTCTCTTAAACAAGACGAGGAGAATACGACTGTCATGTTAAAGAATATACCCTATGATTGCCCGTATTACTCCCAACTTTTATACATATATGTCGGGCTATTCCGATGTTTTTTCTCTAATCTACCGCGCATGTTCTTTATTGGATTTGTTCCCATGTTTAGCAACTTTATATTATCCTTCTTTTTGCAGGCGTGAGTATCTTTTAGAGTTGTTGGATCGATTTTGCGCAAAGTGCAGAAACAAGAGTGCTTCAGACCCCGAGGAACAAATCAATGCATCATACGATTTCTTGTATTTGCCAATCGATTTTAGGTAAGTTGAAGTTGTTTAATATTTCCAAATCTAGATTAATTTTGTCAAGAAAGCAAATCAAGTTAAAGTTTTTCTGTAAGTTTCATAAATTATCTTGCATTATTAATTAATGATCAGAACTAGGAATGGAAGAGGCTTTGCTTTCATCAATTTCACCAATGCTGCGGCTGCTTGGAAGTTCTTCGATACCTTTGATTCGATGGAGTGGGAACCTCTTAAATGGAACAGATGGCCCAAAAAAATGGAGATTGCCCGTGCCAAAATCCAGGTCTAAATGTGTTACATGCATGAATGCTTTTATATTCATATGAACCAATCAACACAATACATCTCCAGTGTTATATATATATATGTATATATATGGAATTCTTCTTGCTTGGATTGTTCTGAAATGTGGTTCTCTGGTAAATAGGGCAAACAAGCTTTGATAACCCACTTTTCGAGCTCAACATTCGAGTGCGAAACCGATGATTTTCTACCCGTGTACTTCAGCCCACCTAGAGATGGATCGGGCCATCACGTTGAAACGACGAGTGTCGGAAGACGTATAGCAATACAACATTGGGAACCCCGCGATGGTGATCATGAGGCCTAAAGCCACAACTTGTGGACTCCGTTTCAGACTTTGAATGATTGGATTTTCTGCAGTGAAACCGATGCGACCCGTCACTCATTTCGTAGATTAGATTTGGCTTCTTTGGAAAACACAGCGTCAATCATGAGGAAGCGGGTGGGTCTGGGCACCTGCAAATGATGACACCATGCAGAATGAGAGAAAGAGGAGGCTGGAGCAGGTGCTGGGGTCCCCACCCCCTTATCGTAGATTAGGGTTTGGATGGGTACTATAGAGATATGGAGTTGTTGACTTGTTTTAGCTCGTAGTAATATCATACTGTATTGTTGATGGAGATCTTAATTTCTTTCTTTCTTATTACTTTTGTTCTATTTAATTAATCTGCATATATGGTTATTTTTGCTTGGGCATGCATGCGCGCGCTTTTAGCCATTAGCCATTGACGTATATTTCATGGCTGAAAGCTCGAATCCGATAGCAAGTAAATATTTAATCCACTGGATAAATTTTTTTTTTTGTTGCTTAGCACGTTTGTCTTATTTTTAAAAAAATCGTATATTATTTTATTAATTTGGAAAAAAATTTAATCATCGGTCAAGGTCAATTCATAATGATAGTTTATTAATTTGAATATTTTTTCCAAATTTAGTTCATTTTTGGTGGACTTACGTGCGTCCGAAATGTCTGGCATAACATTGGCATGGTTTGTTTTCACGTCAGAAATCAACATGAAACAACTAAAATTGAAAATTAAATATAAATTAAAAGATTAAGGCTGAGAATTGCACATCTTATAGATCAAAATTATTCAATTTGGACTGTATTCTCTCTATTATTGTATGTCGGCGCGCGTATTCATTGTATTAAATATTTACCGCATTAATTGTATTAAACATTTTAAGGTTGTTTTTAACCGTAAAATATATTTTTGTGCATTTTTTATGCTGAAATAATGTGATTTTTATATCAAATATAACATTTATTTTCAACTTTTTATTTCAAATTTTACATTTTTTAATTTAAATTTTTTTATTTTATGTATATTACTTTTAAACTTTTATTTAATATCGTTTTAATATTGTTTGTTTGCATTTTTATTTGTATTAGATTGTTATATTATTTAGTTATAAATTGTATTTTTATATTAATTATTTACATTTTTTTAGACTATTATATTATTTATAAATCATTAAATCATATCATTTTTTATTAAAATTTAAAAATAAAAATAAAATGATTGCAATTTGGTGCAAAAGAAAGGGCGCTATTTTGGTGCAAAATATAGCGCCCCCATTGGAGAATGAAAAGCTACGCTAAAATGGCATTTGGCATAGTATTGTAACTATATATACTTCTATCAAAAAATACTTTTACATTTTATCAGATATTGGCTATTATGAGTGTTTAAACTTTGGTTTAAACGAAAAAATAATAAATTCAAGCAAAAAAATAGAAATAGCGAAAAAATCAAAATCAAAATTTTTATTTTGGAATTCAAATGTTAAAACTGAAGTTCATTCGTTCCAGATTATATACGTTACATTTCCAATACTTGAGTTCATATAATTTATTTTGGATTATGTATATCGTAACCTAACTCATGAAAAACAGAAATTTAATTAGATTGGTAATTTTATTTATATTTTTATTTGGATTATACATTTTAAAATAATATTTAGTGAATCGAGTATATTTTGTTAATTTTTATGACTTGTTTAATTGTTTAGATTTTGTATTTAAAAGTTTTATAAAAAAAAATATCTAAAAAATAATATATTTTAATTGCCAATTCAAATAATTTTTTAAGCCGAAATAAATGAACAGTTTTGATAAAAATCAAATCGAGTCGAAGTAAACCAGTTTGAGTATAAGATTATATATTTTTAAAAACAAATTTATCTTAAATCGAATCCGATTAAACGATGAATGTCCCTACAAACTTGGTCAAAAAGATGATTGAATTATCAATGGGCGTGTATGCAACATACTTCTTTTTTATTTTGATATAAATATTTACTTTTGAAAAAAAAAATTATTTAAAAAATATGAAACAAAATTTAGATTGATAATATTGGCAGAGAGGATGTATACATTTTTATACTCAAACAATATATTTTTATTGTTATATATAAAATAAATGATACGTCAAGAGATCAGAGTTCAGCTCCACGAACGACTTTTCTTTACTATATTAATTAGAAATATAATTACATTTTATTTAATATTATAATATATATTTATATCATAATTATATATATTTGTGTAAAGCGACACATCTAGAGACTCTTATTTTACTTTTTTTTATTAAATAATTTAAAGAATACATAGGTTGAGTGGCGGGTACCACAAGAATTAATTGTGGTATGCAGGTGTTTAGGTCTAATCATTATAATTTGCTTCTTCAGTTGAAATGATTTCGGCACCCACAGTTACCCCAAAAGATCCACTTTACAGTTTCTTTGATTGCCATGCCAAAGACGCCGAGTAGTGTCTTGTTATAGCCGACATATCATATAGCTTGATTTCTTCGATCCGTACAAAGAATTCTT
The DNA here is from genome assembly GCF_025594145.1 of Primulina tabacum. NCBI lineage: Eukaryota > Viridiplantae > Streptophyta > Magnoliopsida > Lamiales > Gesneriaceae > Primulina > Primulina tabacum. The sequence goes on along the minus strand of NC_134552.1, from coordinate 7,881,705 downwards.
TATTTTTATTTTTATATAAAATTGTGGATTAAAAATATCACTTCAAAATAAAGAATAAAAGATATATTTAAAATAAAAATTTTACTCTCGATATAACATAGATTCAGCCTATCGATATTTTCTTCTTTTTAATCTCATATTTATAGCCGTCCTAAAATATAATATTGGGGTGGGTAAAGGTGTGGTAGTGTTTTCTTACTTTTATGTGTGTGTATTTAAACTTCATTATAATCTTAATTTTAAAAGCGATAGATTTATGTAAGTGACGGTGATATTTGTTCGATAAATTTAATCACATGTATAAAGCATGTTTTTTTTAAGTTATATTTAAAACTCAAACGAGGGAATATTAGAAAAACAGAAATTGTTTACAAAATTTTATCATGTGTCAATTTTGTGATACATATTTTCTACCGACTTATGAATTATTGTTCGTATGTCAAAAATATTATTTTTCACAATAAGTATGAAATGGATGAATAAGTTCGAATAATCTCACTGATAATATCTATTATGAGACGTACTCTTAAATTTTATCATGCATGTTTTAGTTGTGTGATTCGAATCACTACTTCATTGTTTAATTTGATTTTCGTGAGAAAATATTTATGAAGAGGATTTTTGTCCAAATTAATGAATGGTGAATTATAATTGTTCACTATATAAAAAATTGGAAATTATTTTTTCCTAATTAACATATTTAAATTACAAAGTTAAGGCAATGTCAAAAAAATATATCGATTTATCAAAAGTTTTGGTTGATGTTAATGACGCAATCCAACTTTTTAATAATTTTACTTAATTATTTTAATAAATAAGAATCAAACACATGAACTTGTGAAAAATCTTGATAAACTTTGTTCATATTGTGACGAGGGAAAGGTAGGGCTATCGTTGGACGATAAAAAAAGAGGACGAGATTTACTTGGTTATGTAGTTTGCGTATTATTATGTTAGTTCAGGAATATACTCATTGCGCACTAACTGGTGGCAGTTGTAAAATTTATCGTCATAAAAATTATAAGAAAATCAGGGGATACGTTATACTTAAACGCGATGAAAAACGATATTTTAATTAAAAAATATAGATTAATTGGATATTCAAGGATATTAATTAGTATTTAATCCATTTTATTATTTTAAAAGTGACCAATATTGATAAAATTATTTTTTGGGTAAAACTACATTAATATTTGTTTTATTTTATAGATCGTTAGGACAATTAATTCAAATAATAGTAAATTTATTGAATTAGACATTAATATAAAAATTAAAAAGGACAATCACAATGCATTCGATCACTCACACCATACAATGGATTAATAATTATCGTTTTTATATTTTATCCAATCGAATTAAATTATCAAATAAAGATTTAATATAAAAACTTTAATAATAAATTGGTTTACTCGGTTTTCCTTATTTTTGTGAATAAAACAAATGAAATCAAATCAGATACACATATCTAATGTTTAATAATAATTATTGGTGTGATAAAATGTGTAAAATGAAATCGGCGCGAAGTTGTCACATTTAATGTTGCAACAAATTCAGAGACAAAACTGAAATATTGGATAAAATTGAAACAAAGGATATTGATTTTTGTTCTATATTATGAACACTCCAAATTACAAATTGAGCGAACAAAAGACTGTTTTCGAACTTTTTGATACGAAGAACAAAAATATATGCATCGGTATGTGTATAGGACAAAAATATCAGTAATTTCAAATTTCAGGCTGTGTAAGAACGAAAATATACGCAATATGTGTATGATACAAAAGCATAAGTATTTCAAATTTATATGCAATATGTGTATGATACAAAAGCATAAGTAATTTTGAATTTCAGGCTATGTAATAAATTTTTATTCTGATTGGGGATGTAACGAGTCGAGAAAAATCGAATAATATCAAGTTTGAGCTTAGCTCGTTTACGATAGATAGAGACTTGAACTTGATCCGAGCTTTTATTATTAAGCTCGAGCTCATTTTTTTAATAATTCATTTATCATGTTTATCGAATCTAACTAGAGAAAAGTGCTCACGTTTTTATTTTAATTTTGGTTAACTTTTTTTTAAAAAATATTAATAAATTTTAATTTTTAAACTACATAGATTTATTGGTCATTTTTTGTTTACTGAAATTTTGTCAATGCATAATTTTTGCAATAGTATTGGTTATTATTTCTCTTACTTTCATTTTTTTATCATTATTATTAATTTATTGGGATTTATTAGCAGTTTTTATCAATATTAGGTTTTTTACTTAAAGAATGAGTAATAATAATATTTATCAAAAGAAAATTATAAGCGGCCGGGTTTCAAACCTCGGCACTTGTGTAATTAAAAGAGGGGCCGAAAGTCCGAAACCACGGCCCCCGAACAATTAATATTTTTCGTTGTTGACTCGAGACTGTGCAGTGTAGCTGCTCTCATTTCGTATACCTTCTCTTCGGGCACTACACGCCGTGCGTGCGGGACATTTCTCTGCTTCGTTTACCGAATAGCGGCGTTTCTCCGTATAGGTCAATCAGGTTCATCTCTCTATCTCCATCTCGTTTACTTTTGCTTATCTATTGTGAAACATCATGTGCATCTTCAGTTGTTATTGATGCAAATCTACCGAATTTGGTTATCTATTGTGAAACATAATGTGCATCTTCAATGACTTGTTTTTTATGCAAATCTACCGAATTTATTTAATTTACGGTTTTTATGTATTTTCTTCGGATTTTCCTATTTTACCTGATATAATTGATGTTTGTTATTCTTATTAGTCGTCTTTGATGTTTTGTGTTGTTCATCCGAGTAGTGGCGAGGGTTTCAGATTTTTGACAGTTTTTGGATATTTATGTCTTGTTTTGAGTAACGCTTGTTTGCAATTGATTATATGTCAAGGTTGTATTTAGGATTTCAAATGAGCGACTAATGTGGCTCGAATCTATAGTTATGGTTTCAGATCTGCTTTTGATGTAAAAGTTTTTGTTCCTTGGTGTTTTCATCAGTTGTGTAAATTTATGTCCACGCGCACGACAGCACAAGGTAGATTTGGATGCGATATATCCCTTTCTTTGATTTTTTTAGATTTAGATATCCTATTATTAAACAAGAACGGATTGCTCGGCGCCAGTTATCAACTGAAAACTTGTCCAAAATTGAAATAAAAAAAAGAAAGATTAAGATTTAAGAATAATGTACTTTGATAATGAACTGTAAATTGTTACAAGTTTACAATTTTGTGATGGCTAGTTAATGCGTCCCAGAGGTCTTTGGCAGTTTGACTCTGGTTATCATAACTTGCGTAGAGTCTGTTAACACATTATTATGGTTAATGGCTGAAATAAAGCATTAATATGGCTGGTTCAGTTCATAAAGAGAACTCTCACCCTGGTATATTGCAAGGACTGATGACTCTCCAGTACCCATAAACTTTTTTCTTGCAAAATTCATTCCTCTGCATGATACCCGGTGAGTGTTGCCAAAATCCAAATATATTAAGGTGTAATGGTTTGTGTCATGACTCATTCGAGTTCGCATGTCTATAACTTGTGGGTCAGTTTATTCATTTGTTCAACTTGCTGTTTGTTAAGAAATAGTTTAAATATGAAATGTTGTCGCAAAAGTCTGTGAGCAGCTGAAACACTGTACTATGATAGTTGACATGCTTTAAAATGATTTTATTATCGGTGGTTAGATATCATATGCTTGTTGTGAGAAGAGGTGCTTGTATGGTGTGACACTAAGGATGGTTGGCTCAATGTGTTTTTGAGTTCAAGAATTTGATGGGAGCTAATTTCCTTTTCCATGCATGATGTACGGTGGTATTATTTGTTGAAAATTGCAATAACAATGTTGGAATATGGTGTTTACGAAATGAAGGAAGAGTGAAGATTTCCAGGACTGATTGATATGGACTTGGATGTGTGGTTGTGGTGGACAGGGAGGATGCAACAACTGTGGTGTCGGTGATATTGTTGCATAGAAGTTGGTTGTTGATTTGGATATTTAGGAAAATGAGCTTAGACAACAGTAGCCGTAGCAGGAGCCGAAGCAGAAGTAGGAGTCCAATGGATCGGAAGATCCGTACTCAGCACTATTCTAATCGTGTTGCACCATATAGGCGGGAGTCGAGGAGGGGCTTCAGGTTATTTGGTCTTGATCCATTCATTTTGTTCATAACTATTATTTCATTATTGCGTTTTTTGCATTGAAGAGGGGGCAATTGAAGTGAGGGATCAATATGAATGAAACCGTATCTTGTGCTGTGCCTGGCTGCTTTCGGCGTATCTTGGGTCTCGATCCAATCTACTTCATACTTGATTTTATAAATTAGAATATCTAAATCCTTTTGCTCTCTCTTCTCAAATCTCAATTCCTTCACCCAAATCCGAAGTAATATTTATATAAAAATACATGATGGAAAGTTCGATGAAAGGGATTGATAAGTTACTTTTTGTCTGCTAGTTGTTTGGTCTTTTCTATGCTTTGGAGCATCACGGCTTAGTCTTACTCCCCCCCTCTATTTTATGTGCTACTTAATTGCAGTGAGAACAGTCTGTGCAACAACTGCAGGAGGCCTGGCCACTTTGCTAGAGAATGCCCCAATGCAGCTCTATGCCACAATTGTGGTCTTCCTGGGTAAGTTTTGGTATAGGCATAGTGGGTTGTTTACATTTAATCGTGTTATGATTGCTAGTATCTCAGTTGTTTCTTACTTATCTGTTTATTTTTTTCGTTCTTGTGCAAGAGTTGTTGGGTGAACTAATATTAATCCTGATGCGCTGAATTTATTTCTTGGCATTAATGTTTGAACTGCCTCTCTTACTGAATATATTTCAAGGGTCTTTGTTCATCTTCCTTGAATATATTTTCGTACCATATATTACGCCTGCCTGAAGTTTAATTCTTACTAGGCTTAAAAAATTTGAATCAGGCATATTGCATCAGAATGCAACACAAGATCTCTTTGTTGGAACTGTCGTGAACCTGGCCATATGGCAGGAAATTGTCCAAATGAGGGCATCTGCCACACTTGTGGAAAGGCAGGCCATCGTGCTAGGGACTGCACAGCACCTCCTGGTGATCTGAGGCTGTGCAACAACTGCTACAAGCAAGGCCACGTGGCAGCCGACTGTACCAACGACAGGGCTTGCAAGAATTGCAGAAAACCAGGACATATTGCACACGACTGTCAAAACGATCCCGTCTGCAACACATGCAACATATCTGGGCACATGGCTAGAGATTGTCCAAAAGGCTATACATTTGAAGAAAGGGGGTCTGGAGCTCGTGGAGGTGGCTTTCGTGACATTGTGTGTAGGACTTGCCAGCAGGTGGGGCATATGAGTCGGGACTGCATTTCCATGACTATATGTCATAACTGTGGAGGAAGAGGCCACATGGCCTTCGAGTGCCCGTCTGGTAGGTTCATGGATAGGTATCCCCGAAGGTACTAGAGGAAGAAGTTTGTGGCTTTATGTATTAAGGCCAATTATGCAGTTTTCTTTGTTTTGCATTGAGCTGGGATTGATGTTTGCACTCTTTAGTACTTTTGTGGTCGGACTTATTTAGTTTGGTATCTTTTTTTGCACCATCTGTTCTCCGAGATTTATGTTTGTCTAATGAAATTTGTACTGCTTGGATATTTATTTTGAGCAGTCGGCAATTGTCTCATTTTATTTTCCTACGTGGATGCATGAGGATATTGTGTGAAGTAGTTTGATCATTTTTTTTAATATGTAATTACGATAGCTTTTCACATTGTTAATGCAATGCCACTTGCACTTATTTACATCCTAGTTTTTTATAGAACATAAGCATATATTTTATAATAAAGGCATATATCAGACGATGGTTGGAATCAGATCTCATACAGGTTGCCACCATTTTGTACCACACAATATTACCATAGAGAATCTTTTCTGAACTGAATCATGAGTATGTATTTTTGATTTAAAATTCAGATATTCCAGATCCTGTCGAAAAATCCGTTGTGGTCTTGTTGTTAAGTAATATTCGGCTCTCACTCGGAAGACCCCAATATCAAGTCCCGGCGTCGGAAAAAGTTTTTTCACATTTCCTTTTCGAAAAATGACCATACAAAGTTTGGATATTAATTCCTTGAAAACCTTTATTTTGCAGATCTCCCAAAGGTATGGTTTCTTTCCTTGATTCTCCTATGATCCTTAGTTACTGAGGTGTTTTTTTTACCGCTTTCAAATCTTCAGTATGTTTGCTTTTCAGTTTTCACTAACGTTGCTGAAATTATAAATTGTATTAACTACAAAAATGAAAGAACATTTTCTGTTTTTAAAAATCATAAATTTAGAAGGAATTGAAGCAAAGTTGAGTGATTAGAGTTTCACTTTTCGAGGAGCGAACCGCTTTCTGCTGGAAACGACGGCATTTTCGAGAATGGCGGATGATGAGATGCCGATGAGGTTGATGAATTTTGTCTCAGAAGAGCAGTTAAAAGAAACTCGGAGAACTCGGGGTGTTCGAGTGGAAGATGGTACTGCGCAGAGAGATAGGTCCCTTTACGAGATTTTGCAGGAAAACAAGGATAAGAAGGATGCCGAATTCAACGAACGATTCAAGCACAGGCCACCTAAAGCTTTGGATGAAGATGAGACCGAGTTCCTCGATAAACTGGAAATGTCGAGAAAAGAATATGAACAGCAGCTTGCAGATGAAGAAAAGCTGCAGCTGGAGAGTTTTCAGGCAGCCGTAGCAGCACAATCTACTGCTGTACATGAGCTAAAGGAGGCACCTTAAGTTTCCAAGGTCCAGGAAAATAAATCAGTTCTAGGAAGGAGGAATACTGCAGCTCGTCCGCTGGGAATGCTAATTAAAGTTAATCCACAAACTAAGAAAGCAAAAATGAACTTTGCCGATGCAGAAGAAGCTTCGACCGTGGTAAGATCATGTAATACTGATACGAAAGATACGGCGAGAAATCAGGACGGTGGTAATGATGAGTCTAGGCTTGTATCTAGTAGCAGTGGTTTGGTGTTATATAGTAGTGATGAAAGTGAAGAAGATCGCAATATACATTTGCTTGACAAAAAAGAATGTTCTGTTTTTTTTAGGATTCTGATGGGTTATACGAGAAGGCCTTTAATTAAATGCCGATGGCATGTGTCGAAATTTTCAATCTTTCACATGGTTTTTTACCTTGAAAACGCGGTGTTTTTACGTTGAGAAGTTTGTTTTGTGTCCAGAGATATCGTCACTGTAATCACATGTGATTTCACGTGTTCTTGGGTATTGATTTGCATAATGGAGAATTTTCTCTGTGTTATCCGTCATATACATATGTTTGAAATGGTGATCCACCCGCTCACCAATCAGATACTTGATCAAGTTTTTAAAATGAAGTCGATTTATCTATATCGGTATCGAAAGATTTTTTTATGCATTCCCTGAGATTGAAATTGAAATCTTGAAATCAGGAAGCGCTGCTGTTAAAGTATTTGAGCTACACACACCTTTCACGTATTGTGTTGGTGACTAAACGAAAGAAGGCTGTATCTTGTGGTTTCTATTCTGTAGAATTTGCCCTATATGGAAAACATGCTTCCACTGGAATATGTTGCCAGGGATCATTATCGACTAACCAAACATTGTGAAATGTTACACAGCAGAGAAGCAACATCGAAAACTCTCTGAATCCAACTCGACTCTGCTGCTCGTCGCAAAATGGGTGATGTAAAGAGTGGTTGGGAGACGTTTAAATTCAGGTAAATTAGCTGAACCTAATAGTCGTGATGGTTAAAGCATGAGAATCCCGATTACTTGTGGTCATTACATAACTTGGAAGGTGAATGAATTTGATTATTTGAGGTACCGTAGGACGTCTGATCCTTGGGTGGTTTTTGTTTTAGAAGCATTTGAACTGAAGCAATCAATCTATATTTCCGAGAAATGGAATTCTGGCATTCCACCTTTGGGGAACGGCCTTTTATAGCATCTAAGGCCATTGCAGGTGTTTCAAGGCATTGAAAGTCTTGAACGATGCACGATTTTATATTCTCGTTCCTTGGATTGCAGGCAAATCAAATCCAAACAGAAATTTTGTTTACCTTTTTATACAACTGACTACAAGTAGCCATGACGTTGCATGTTCTTTTATATTTGCTGATTCAAACTGTTGATGTTTTTCTCAGATTTTGATGTTTAATTTCGATTTGCTAGCACTGCATTCCCAAGATCTGCGCATACTTTGTGCAAAGGTTTAAAACTCAGGTTAACTATGTTGTATACCTACCATTTGAGAAATTTTTTTTTTTTGGTAGGTGAGGGAGAACCCGACACTGCAAGCAACCTAACAATAATTGATATTTTACCAGGAATCTAAGCCCCATCGGTTGGTAGGCCTTAAAAGTTAATTAGCTTCAATTATCAAAGCTGACCCAATCAAATGAGAGTAGATTGTGAGACAGTCTTACGAGTCTTTATCTGTGAGACGGGTTAACCATACCAATATTCACAATAAAAAATAATAATCTTAGCATAAAAAGTAATATTTTTTCATGAGTAATCTAAATAAGAGATCCGTATCACAAAATACGACAAGTGAGACCGTCTCACACAAATTTTTGCTATCAAATCATGGGATTAGCACCCAATCAAACTAACGAACAGAACATTAATCAGAAATGACCATAGCCTCACATTTACATGGCCGATAGAATCTTTCAAACAGCTCCATTTTTGGAAGAACGTAAAGTCTTGAAAATATCAAGGTTTTTCAATTCGTGATTCTCTTTTTTTTGTCAATATTTTTATTCATACTTAAATATCAGCCTGCGGTTTTTGCAATCACAAGTTTCTTGAATGTTTTGAGGTCTGATATAATTTGTCATGTTCTTTTAGTTTAAAATCGGAGCTTTATTTGCGGGGTTTGACAGAAATTAACTTTGAAGTACATAGGGGACTTTTTAAATTTTTACCCCCAAAATCACAAATTGGAATAATTTATGAACAAATGGATTTCGGAATAGAACAAAGATATTTGTTGTCCTGACTTTGATGTTCTTCCAGGGAAACAAATTGATATTACTCAGTTTCTAAATTTCATTCACAATTTCTGAACATCCAACATCAAGTTGCTTCTAATGAACTATTTTTTAAAAAGTTGAATAAACCAATATGCGACGAATTAATAAACATGAAGCAAATACAGACAAGACTATATGAATGGAGTATTGTGTATGATTGGGTCTATTTTAGCAATTATCACATCCACTTGGCAACCTACGAATGGTCCAATCATGACAGCCTCAAATGTGACATCTTTTGTCACAATACTACACACAATTATAAATTCAGCCATGCATGAAGAAGGTTGATGTGTGGCAAAGAGAGTGTTAGTGGGGGGATAAGATTTTTGAACAATCCTTGGCCTTTGCTTCTATAATTTCGGTTCATATCATCAAATTTCTTGACAAAAAAAAAGGAAAAGGGAAAGAAAATTATTGATACCAATGGCCTCAGCCTCATTCCTCAAGCCATCTCCTGTTCTTGACATGTCTGAGTTCGTTAAAGGTCATTCCCTCCTCCGCCACCCATCCACCTCCGCTGCCACCATTCGCTGCCAGCCCAAAGCGGCACCATCTCCACTCACTGTCCGCGCTTCCGCCTATGCCGATGAGCTCGTCAAGACTGCGGTATATGGCTAACTTCATCATTTGGCTTGGTTCAGTTCTTGCATTATGTTTTATGAAACTGCCTTTTGTAGTTTATTTGATAGTAAGTTTATTGGAGAGAGTAGTGTTTGGCTAATCGAGAGATTGACTGTTTTGTGAATATGTCTTTGGTGTAGAAAACTGTTGCATCACCAGGGCGTGGTATTCTTGCCATGGATGAATCAAACGCCACTTGTGGGAAGCGTCTAGCATCCATCGGGCTCGAGAACACTGAGGCGAACCGTCAGGCTTATCGCACGCTTCTTGTCTCTGCCCCTGGACTCGGCCAGTACATCTCTGGCGCAATCTTATTTGAGGAGACTCTCTACCAATCCACCATTGATGGCAAGAAAATGGTGGATGTTCTTGTTGAGCAGAATATTGTTCCTGGCATTAAAGTCGATAAGGTAATCAATAACAACCTGTTCCATTTCTTAGTTTGCTGAGCTGATCATATGATTAGCAGGCAGCAGGCTGGACCTAAGAATGTAGTCGATGTTGCGACTGTGCTGCTCTGTGAATAAGAGATTTGAATGATATTTGAATGCTTATGTAATGGGATTTGATCTTTGCAGGGTTTGGTTCCTCTTGCTGGTTCAAATGACGAGTCATGGTGCCAAGGTCTTGATGGCCTTGCCTCTCGCTCTGCTGCGTACTACCAACAAGGTGCTCGTTTCGCCAAATGGTGAGGGTATTCGTTCTTTTGTAACCTCTCAACTGAAAATATTTGTAAATGCTATTGGTAGTGACCTTAAATAAAGCTTTATATCCTTGATTCTAACGAAATTTCTTGATTCCGACCTTGCTTAGGCGTACTGTTGTGAGCATTCCCAATGGTCCATCTGCCTTGGCAGTGAAGGAGGCGGCCTGGGGCCTAGCCCGCTATGCCGCCATTTCTCAGGTACATAATATTGCCCCTTCCCTTTTTAACTGTGAGATATCATGCCCAGGGGAGATGGGGTGACGAGCGTGACTCAGGAATTTCAAGGGAAAAATTACGTATAAAATTTCAAATTTTTAACATCCAACTGTTTAATAAACTCCGGTTTTTCACGATGATTCAGGAGGCTGGACTGGTCCCAATAGTGGAACCAGAGATCTTGCTAGATGGAGAGCATGGGATTGACAGGACTTATGAGGTAGCTTTGAAGGTGTGGGCTGAGGTGTTTTTCTACTTAGCTGAAAACAATGTGTTGTTTGAGGGTATTCTCCTCAAACCAAGCATGGTCACTCCTGGTGCAGAATGCAAGGAAAAGGCGACACCCGAACAGGTTGCTGCATACACACTCGGCCTCCTCCGCAAGCGAATTCCCCCAGCCGTCCCTGGAATCATGGCAAGTATTTCCAATTTTACTTCATGTAGGTGCGCGTGTAAACGAGTCGAGTTTGAATTTGTGACCATCTTTTAATCTTTTGATGAGCAGTTTTTGTCTGGTGGGCAATCTGAGGTGGAAGCAACCTTGAACTTGAATGCCATGAACCAAGCCCAGAACCCGTGGCACGTGTCGTTTTCCTACGCTAGAGCTCTTCAAAACACATGCCTGAAGACATGGGGAGGACGCCCGGAGAACGTGAAGAAGGCTCAAGATACTTTGCTCATCAGGGCGAAGGCTAACTCCCTGGCTCAACTCGGTAAGTATACCGCGGAGGGAGAATCAGAGGAAGCCAAGACAGGAATGTTTGTGAAAGGCTACAGCTACTAATAAATCATATTTCACTACCAAAAAACGGTCCGCTTTTGTGACGAATTTATGAATGAAAGGAAAAAAAGCTGTGCTATTCATCGTTGATTTATAGCTATTTTTGTTCATTATTTTTACTTTCTGAAAACTTAATTGATATTGATGTATGATGATAAATGGAATAGTGTGTGTGTGTGCGTGTAAAAAAAGAAGCATGATAAATTATTTTTTTTAAAAAAGAGATGGTTAATTTGAATACTTCTCAATTTACGATGTTGTATATAATGCCAAAGCGTGTGCAATAAGGTACACATGTAATTATTTACACAATATTTGATTTGTGGACACCAATTTGTATAAAAACAATGAAAATCTAACTTCTAAGAATCATGACAATTATGGACACTAAATTTGACCATTAGTTATAGTCTCCTAAACTAATATAACACCAAAACGAAAGAAAAAACAATAGAAATTGATGAAATAAACTCTCAACATGATTGTGTATTAACAAATCAATATGAAATCACAAAAACATTAAAAAATATAACAAAATAGTGCAAAAATATGTACGAAGATGCTAATATGACTGTAAAAGCATGAAAAAGCTTGACTGAATCTATGAGAATTCTGCAGGGAGTTGCCTGGAGTTGTGCGAGAGATTGTCGTGTTTTCTCTGTGTTGGCTGATTCCTTTTTTTCTTCACTGTGCGGTGCGATTTCTTCCACTTCCCCCATGACCCACGATCTTCTCTCATTTTCTCCCTCGATCTTCTCCTCTTCCTACAATATTCTTGACTTATCTGAATAAATTTAAATCAATTGGAATATATATGCCACATTTGATGGACTTTTATAATTTAATTGGGTTTCCATCATTAAATTGGATTTTCATAATTAAATATTTTAGTCCAAACAGTAATATTGTTACATGTAGAGTTTTATTGGTGTGACATTCATAATTATAATGCAGATCAATCGTGTCAACGAAAATATTATAGAAAATGCTGTAGAAATGTAAATGTTGTAGATTTTCGACTTCAATACATTATATTATATATATATAAATAATTAAATTTCCAATGGCAAACGTTATTTACGCTTCTGACAATAATAATTTCAACTGTCAAACATTGTAAGCATATGTGATTCTCAAGCATTTGATATTAAAGTAAGAATATTACATCGATTTATATCCGGTAGAGAGTAATGACAGCCTTGCCTTGATTTATTCGACAATTACATATTTAATAATCTGATTTTCATTGGCTTTTTAAATCTTTATTTTTCAGAGGACGTGTAAGTTGATTTGAACACCCCTATAGTATCAAGAATTTACTTATGCCTATAAAAAAAAATTTTAAATGTATACTTAAACCCTGGTCAAGATATACATGATATAGTAGTTAACGAGAGGCGTTTTTAAACTATACTGGAATTGAGTAATGAGCATCAATTCGAACAGATAATGAATGAATAAACATCTCTTACAACAACAATAAATAATAAATGAAATTCAAATGTATCATAATAACAACTCGATTTGATTCAATATTGGATCAAGATACATTGTTGCACATGTAAAGGATTTGGATTCTCTACTGTTGGTGAAAACAAACTGGTTCTCTGCACTTTTTAGACAACTTTTTAGACGAGGATATCAACTGATCATCACATTTCATCTTATAACTTTTTAGATTTATTTGACACTACGTGAGGTTCACAAGATGATAACTGATAATCTTACTTGAAAAAATGCACAACTGGTGCTGTGTGATTGAAATCAAAATGTGAAGCATGCTCACGTACATAGTTAATGTATCCAAGGAAGAGAAACAATCGGGATTGAATTAAATATACAATCAACCCTTCAACGAGTATTTCTTCCCCGTGAAGGCCTGGAATTTCGGTTCTTCTTTCTTTGGAGGCTCTTGCTTGCTGTCTTTTGAAGTGTCCTGTGATAGGAAAACAGATATCAGATCCAAAACATCTTCTTAAGCATCTAATATCTTATGATTGAGAGAAATAATTGGAGAAGTATGAACGACTTGGCTTCTTTTTTTTTTGGTGACGGAGCATAATTGTGTCGGATCTTAAACATGAAATCTGAAATAAATTGCATTTTTTATACAGGAAAAGGATACCTTTGAAGATTCACTAGTGCGGTTTGCATTTGAACCAAAAACAAGCTTCCCCTGAGACTGGCGACTGGTGCTCTGTGAACTGGAACTGGATGCAGAAGCTTGTCCACCATCATTGGAAACATTCGGTTTCTTGAAACTGGGTGCAGATGAAGAGGCTGGTGGAGGCTGGGTTTTCAGGGCTTTTCCATCCAGTCTTCTCCCGGTGCCAGTAAATGGATTGAAGTTAGGTTCTGTCTCAGCTGCAGGCTCCTGGCCTGAACAAATGAACAGAAAAAGGCACAAAATGGCCAAGATAATGGTTAGTAGATAACTAGCATAGGAAGGATTTGTCCAAGAAGAAATCTCGACTTCCTTGAAAGGAGAGTGCAAGAAGAGAAATGTATCCATGTTCATTGAATGAACGGATGAAGCTTGCAGCAGCTTATTTTCTAGAAAAGGGAACCTTCAGTGAGCAGTAACCTCTTGATTGTAACATAATCAATTGCAACATACTAAAGTGATGATAAGATGATGAATATAAGAAAACGAAGAACATCAAAAAAATCTTACCTTCTGTTCTTTTGCCTGTTGGAATTGGCCGTGCAGGTTTTTCCGGCTCCTTGTAATCGAGAGGAGGAGCAAAGTCCACTTCACAGTCGGTTTCAATAATACTTATGGCATTAGAAGGCTTCGACTCAATTATGTCTATGTAGTACTTTTTATTGTTATAAGCCACCATGATACTATCACCAGTGGTTAAACAAGAAAAATTCCTCAATGTTGTCTCCAAGCTGCAAGAGAGAATTTCAAAAATAAAAATATTAAACTAAGTTAAGTTAACCAAAAAAAGAGAACGGAATTTCAAACAATGTCATTTTTTTAGAAAAACCAAAAGAGAAGCTCGACAACACCAAACACACATATGAGAATCACAGATACAGCAACATGTCAATTTTATGTTCAAGACTCACATAGCTTTTGGATTTGATATATCCAAGAAGTCCTTTGTGTGAGGTTGCAATTTGACATATGTACCCTTTGGAAGAGTCACATTTTTTACTCGTACAATATCTCCTTCTCGCAACAACAGATTCTCCATCATCTGCACGATCACGAAACATCAAATGATGTCCCAGAGTCCTAAAAGTCATGATATAATGTGCACGCAGATCGCACATACCCAGTAAGGCATATATATCATGCCTTCTTCTGCAATGAACTCCAGAACTCCACAATGAGAAACACGTTCGGTTGCAGTGTTTCGAAGCTCAAACAACATAGGGTAATCAATTTGAAGTGATGCTGTAAGATAAAGTCAAGTAAGATCCGGGGCCCCGGGTTCAAAATCCAAAACTACCCAAGCCCAAGGAAGAGGTTTATAAAACAATATAATGTCGTTAGAAAACAATAAGCCACACAAGAAAGGACGTGAAACTAACCAAGGCGGTCTAAAGCTGAAGGAGGCATGATTACTGAAACAAAAAAAAAGAGGTGGAATAAGACATCATGGGTGGTCAAGGAAACATACCATTCTGCCTATCATTGTAGTTTATTAGACTGCTTACCTTTGTCACCATTTTCTATCTGCGCCTGCAAATTAAGAGAGAGAAAAAAAATCAGAATTAGATCAAAATTGATTAAATTAGCAAATTCTGTAAAAAGTTCAAGTTAATAACAATAGTGAGAGTAGATGCATCACATGTCCAAATAAAATATCTCAAACATCATAGAACAGACAAAAAAAAAAGAAAACCCAAACTAAGAGTTCCAGCAAAAAGATAGGATCCATGGGCTAAAAAACAGTTAGTGGTGTTGACTCAGCTATAAGTTACATGTGTGAGCATCATTGCAAAATTAAAGTGAAAATTAATCAAAAGTTGGAGAAGCCGTCAAACCTTGTCAATGAAAGAAGCAGGATAGCACCGATATGTTTGCTCAAATGACATTCCATGGTATCCATATCCGTTGAAAAACTGAAACAAGAAAGCAAAAAATAAATATGAACACATCTAGTGAAGGCTATCATAACTGCAATAACACAAAATAAAGTGTGTAAAAAATTCGCAAATATATATCCTCACAAATTGACATTAAAAGTGATGTCGTGGATGCATACTAAAGCAGCAAAAGCCCAATTAGTTTGACATCATGCTGAATAATACATTATTACTTTATTTTAGCAAGGGCTTATACACAACACAGATGGAGATCTTCAAGAGAAAACTTCCAGAGCAAAGAAGAATTTTAATTTTCAAGCACAGAAAAGAACAATTATTTCCAGCATAGCTTAACACAAAGCCACATAACAAATTCTTAAAAATCGGAATTCGACTCAACGCTCACCATGTTTAATAAATCCCAAACGGCGGAAACACGCTCCCAACTCTGAATTCACCTGCCGAAAAAAAATCACGAAATTTTATTAATCAACCAATAAAAACGGGAAAGAGGTTAAATCAATCACACAATAAAGCTGTTCTTCTACAAGAATCCGCAGCGCGAAGACGAAGGAAAGGAGAATACTTCTAAATAGCAGTACGTAAGCACCGATCTTTCACCAAGATTTCAAGGGTAAGAGAAGTCCAGAGCCCGAGTCAGAATGGAAGTAACTGAAGGAAAGAAACTGGAGAGAAATAATAATAAAGGAGAGGTCGTATCCGATGCGTCTTTCCTGTGCACGAATCTTAATCTATCGGTGGATGTGATTGGGCTGGATCTTTCCTATATCGTCTCCTTATCTAGTCAAGCCCATCTTATAAGATGCGCGGCCCATATTATTTTAATTAATAGCAATATTTAAATATTATTATCATCATTATAAATATTTTAATAGTAATAATTTTAATAGTAATAATTGCTAATAATAATAACAATAATAACAATTTGTGTATAAAAATAGGTTTACAATATATTCATACTATTAGGGCATTTTTTGTAATCGTTATACAAAAAATGTGTTATAGTCATACCAAAAATATTAATATCTTTAAACTCAAAAAGTTTTATTTTATCTAGAACTTACTTTTAGAATAAGATGTTACATCCCTGAGATAGTTGGGCAAACATGAACTAGTTGTAAATAAATTAGTTATAAAATAATATTCTAAAAGAGTCGACAGTAAAGCATATCATAAGTGTGGCTCAAGTAACAGACGACTATGTCAAATGCAGGCAGGTAAAGTCCACTAAGAAAAACCAAAGTTGCCATTAATACCTTATGTATGAATATAAGACTGGAGTGCAGTAGTAGAAATTACAGAATTTTATCGTACAAAGCTACAAAAATACACAAAGTTGATAAATCCATCAAATAATAAACGCTCGATGAGCTCCTTTATTCATTAGGAGGAAAAACCCAATATTTTAATACAAAGAACAGCACGAAACAAAGATAGATATGTGGGATATCTTGGATGAGAGTAAAAATTTCGTTCAAAACAAGCCATGATTTTAGTTATCCACTACTCAGCTCTAGACTGGCCGGCTCGTGAAGACAGAATGATTCCAACAATTAGGCCGTAGAGTGCCAGAGCTTCAGCGAAAATGAGAATAAGGATCATCCCCACAAAAAGCTTCGGCTGCTGTGCGTTAGCCCTGGAAAGAAGATTTCAAGTTGAGATCCATTTAAAAAACACATACACATAAAGATACATATAGCTGTTTGAAATCCTTTCCAATGATGAACTGGGGTGGTTGCAGCTGATCACATCACAAGGACATAGAAAGATGTAAGTCATAGCTCAATCGTCCAGAATATCAAGATCTGAAGCTAAACAAGAACATGTCACTGATTGATTACACCGGTATGTTTTCACTATTCATTCTCGAATTATATTGGCTCTAGTTTTTAGCGACCTGGTTTTGGCGGCATTAGGTATTAACAAAGATTAAAGATAATTTCTCTTCTTTTCGCTTTCCAATTTACAATTTCTTTTTCAACAATTCAATTTACAATTTCTTTTTCGACAAGCAACAAAACAACTTGAAGGAGAGTATTTCGACATCAGCTACATCAAATTACAAGTCATACGGGATCCTGTAAACAAGCACAAAATTTAATTGCTTCATGACCGAGTAAACTTATAAATGAGATTTCAAGTTAAAAAAATTTTGCTCAATCATTAAATACTCTCTTGTAATACATGCACTAAACGTGTTCTTCAAAACTTGATGAAAATCACTTAAATTTTTACTTCACTGAACCTTTCAAATCGAAATCTACGGCCATGAACAAAAACCACCCTAATAAACTATGCCGACAATTATATTTAGTTCTGAGCAAAACCTGGTGATATCACCTAAGCAAATGAAAAACTTTAACTTACAACTTCACAAAACAAATGAAACTTCAGCTCTGAAAGATTAGATATTCCATGAAATTAATACAAACATACCTAACACCGGCATCTCCGACAATCCCGATTGCCATTCCAGCAGCCAGCCCAGCAAGCCCACAAGAAAGGCCCGAAGAGAGATGAGCATAGCCATCAAACAGGTAATAAGACTTAGCTTTAGGGTTAATACCAGTGCTGATAATCACAGCAATAATCAGACCGTAAATACCCAAAACACCAGCCATAACCACCGGCACAATTGACTTCATCACCAGCTCTGGCCTCATCACACCCATCGAAGCAACACCAACGCCACTCTTAGCAGTCCCATATGCAGCACCCATACCTAGAGGAAGAAAAAAGAAACAAAAAAAAAAGAAACAAAGAAATTTTGTGAAGTTATCCAATCCAAAATAAGTGTCCCATGGCAGGTCATTTAATTGAACACGAAATGGGAACAAGCATACATTTTTATTGGTTCCAGTCAATCTAATCCAACTCAGCTTATTACTTATTCCGCGACCTACTTTACAAGTTAAAGCGAGCAATCTTACCATGAACTCAAAAACTACAGTATAATTTCATACTCCGGTTTGATCCACGATTTCTCAACGAACAACAATCTTTTTTTCCTCCAAACATGACATGAATTGCAAATACTCCAACACGTTAAATTCTCATTAAAAAAAAGTAAACATGAGTATAAACCAACAAAATGAAGAAACAACTTTGTATTCATTGATTTCTTCCACAGAACACAAGATCGAAACATATATAAACAAAATTGACAAATAATCACATCAAAGGGGAAAAGACGTAAAGTAATTACAAGAGAATACAAGGGCAGCAGCGGCGCCGAGGAATCCGAAGAAGGGAGCAGTTTCATCGCCGCTGAAGGTTGAAGACATTATTCTGGATTGAAATTCAGCTCTAATTCGGAAACTTTTGCTGGATCTGGATTCTAGGGATCGATTTCTCTCTTTCGTCTATTTGCGTGGATTTTTTAATCATTAACGAGCAGTCGGAAAAGAGAGACGGAGGATTTTTCAATTAAATTAAATAATATAAAAAATAGAGATCAATTTATCGAAATATCAATTTCTTTATTTTGGTAAGCGGCACCTGTTCCAAAGCCCGGCCCTTAGATTTATTAATAAAAAATATTATTAATTTTTCTATCATGACAGCTTTATTAGGGATGATATTTTCGGTCCGCGAAGAAAATCCGAAACAAAGCGGATTTAAGATTAATTTTCGGGTTCGAGTTCGATAATTTTTTTGAAGCTTCGAAATAATTCAAAATAAATATGAAGATAATATCCACATCTCCTAACATGTCACAATAATAATAACAATAATAGTGATAATAAATTTGTGTTTAGAGATTCATCGAACATGATCGTCCTGCCTCCGCTCCATTATCATTTTTGAAACGGGGATGAAAATTTGATCTATACGAGTTCGATTTAGGTTCGGGGAAGGAAACGTGATGTGGAAAGGGATTCGGATGCATCTTTGTCAAACCGTTTTTTATTAAATATATGTAAATTTGTAATCTTAATTCCTTGATAACAAAATTATCAACTTTCTTTTCTCGAAGGTAAAATAATTGTATTGTGCAACTCGAGAATAATTGATGCGAATCACCTAAAGTAATAGCCCTTTGATTTCTGATTTAGTTCATGTTACTTGTACAGACAATGTCTTTATCAACTCAACACATGATACGTGTGCTGATTGGATAAATCATGACCACGTATTCAACGATGATGTACAGATGATTAATCATCATGTATTGAATAGATAAAGACATTACTCATATATATAACATCTATCCAACCTTTTTGGCCCTATTAATTAAATTAGTGACATTTTCCCATATTCTTCTTTTTTTCACGTGCATGGCATTTTTGTAATCTAAGGGTTTGTTTGGAATGGCACAATATTAAATCTTTGATAATTTATTTTATTCAATTTTATTTATAAATTTACTAATTTTTTTATTTTACATCAATCAAATCATTAAATTTAAATTATAATATTACATCTAATAAATAATATTATTAATATTTAATAATTATTAAAAAATAAAATAATAATTTATCATCTTATCTCAAATTTAATCAATTAATCTAAAAAACTATTATTTATTAATCAAACCAAACACTTTATTTATTTTTTATTTTTTGAAATGAACCATACACTTTATTAAATATTATAATTTATTTATTATATTATATGATTTATCTTTACATTATTATTTATTTTTAAGTTCAAATGATACCCAAGTGTGACGTATATATTCGAAATATATTATACAATTAAGTATATAATTAAAAAATGGTGGAATATATGGAAGAAACACTCAATTGAAATTTTATAAAAATGTTGGATAATTACAACCCAAGAAAACAAACCTAAAAGAACCATGCACATGCATGTCAACACCAAATCGACAATACAAACATTTAAAAATTCATTTAATTTTCATCTGTCACTCATATTAATCTCTCTTTTCCAATTGCTTGGAAATTTATTCCCAAAACTATATTTTTTTATTTAAAAAAAGAAAAAGAAAAAGACCTCATTTGAAGACACAGAAAACCAATTTCTTGTTAACACCACAACAAATAAATCAAACACAGATGCTAAACGCACCCTTGAAAAAGCTTAAGGATGGTACGGAGGTAGTGGTGGGAAATGCCCGAGTTTGTGGTGGTGGTGGTGGTGGTGGTGGTGGAAGAAGTACTTTGGAGGAAATTTGATCTTCGGAAATGGCGGAAGCTTGGGGATCAGTGGAGGGCATGGCTTCTTATATATCGGGGGCTTATAAACTGGTGGTTTTGGCATGTAGACGGGAACCGGCGGCTTGTAAACTGGTGGTTTTGGCTTGTAGACGGGGACAGGTGGCTTGTAGACTGGAACCGGTGGCTTGTGAACTGGTGGTTTTGGCTTGTAGACGGGGACAGGTGGCTTGTAAACTGGTGGTTTTGGCTTGTAGACGGGAACTGGTGGTTTTGGCTTGTAGACAGGAGTTGGTGGCTTGTAAACTGGTGGTTTTGGTTTGTAGACGGGAACCGGCGGTTTGTAGACTGGAACTGGTGGCTTTGGCTTGTAGACAGGAGTTGGTGGCTTGTAAACTGGTGGTTTTGGTTTGTAGACGGGAACCGGCGGTTTGTAGACTGGAACTGGTGGCTTTGGCTTGTAGACAGGAGTTGGTGGCTTGTAAACTGGTGGTTTTGGTTTGTAGACGGGAACCGGCGGTTTGTAGACTGGAACTGGTGGCTTTGGCTTGTAGACAGGAGTTGGTGGCTTGGAAACTGGTGGTTTTGGTTTGTAGACGGGAACCGGCGGTTTGTAGACTGGAACTGGTGGCTTGTAGACGGGGACAGGCGGCTTATACACTGGAACTGGTGGTTTGTAGACGGGAACTGGTGGTGGTAGAGGCTTGACAATCGGTGGGAAAAGTGGCTTATGCTTGTAGAGCGGCGGAAATGGAGGGAGAGGCGGCCAAGAAGGGAAGCTCTTCTTCCACGGATGGGTGAATGGAAAAGGTGGGTGCTTGAAGAAAGGCCAAAAGGTTTTGGAAGCACACAATGCAGTTGAGAACTGCAGATTTTGGCTCGGCCCGAAGGTTTGGATACCATTCTTTTGGGATTTCAACACGATCTTCGCGGATTCGATGCCATTGTGGGCTGCGCAGGGGACTGCCGCGGCGCTGTGGAGCTGCACGTAACAATCTTGATGGAGTTGTTGTGAGACCGAGATCTTGAATTTCCCATCTTTGTCGAGCTTGGTATCTCCCATTCTTTTCGTTTCCCCGCTTTTGAGCTTACAATCAACGCTCACTCTGAGACCTATATGATCAAGCATCTCGAGCATGAAATATCTTTATTCGAGAAATACATACGTTAGATACTTGTAATATCGAAAAAATAACTAAATTATGAATCCCTTTGTGATTAAATAAAATCAGAGTCGATCGAAAGTGTGAAGATCGTGTTATAATCTATGCCTTTTATGTTTGGTGTTGGAGTACTTGTTCTACAATATATAAATAAATAAATAAATAAATATATATATATATATATATATATGTTTGCGTGAACAAACAATAATGTTGCAAATTTTTTTACCCGAAAATGCCTGAGCAGTTTTAATGCTGTACTCCTTGCAATCAGCACAATCTGCTGCCCCGACAACCTCGAACAATGTCTTGTCATCTGCGCTGCAAAGCCCCAATAAAGACACCAAGAGAATTCCCCAAAGGGCTGTCTGACAAAGGGAATGAACCCTCATTTTAAACTAAATCTTCTCAGGAATCCCCGCCACCACTTGAAACGAAATGCAGACAAAAAACTGATCAAGGGCAGTAGCCCGAAGTGATTCCTGAATGATTGCGAGCCGAAGTTGTTCTTTATATAGAAAGGCACAACGACGGAAAATTAATGTCGTCACATGCGTTTGGGCCCCATCGATGGCGACATGCATGCGCAGCTTAGCTAGCACTGGCCATTTTCTTCATTGAATGAACTTCAACTGCGTCATTTCCTTTCCATCCGCAAACCTACTCGCTCATTCTCATTAAGAGTATATCGATCAAATGTGTTTTATATATGATAAAACGAAAATAAATCACTCATGAACATGATATATATGAAAACTATATATTAAAAAAAAACCTTTCTACGCAACATAATACAAGATTTAGAACGATTTGGGTTTAGCTGTTCTTGTACATGATCTTAGCTAGTGTGTGTTGAAATTATCCAAAGATGTGTTGGATGGATACATTTGAGATTATATATTCCAAATATATTGATTTCAAAATCCTCGACTTGCTTGGATGAACAAAGTTAAATTTCAAATTATGTGATTTTAATAATAATTATGTTATATTCCCCGCAAATCTCTATCTTCAAATCAAATTCAACCTGAGTGAATATTGTAGGTCATGTCATGACTTCAAATCTTCCAACACGAAATTACATTTTGTTTCAATTTTTCAAAATTTGGCAAAATCTTGTATGAGACGGTCTCATGGTTCGTATTTTGTGAGAAATATATCTTATTTGGGTCATTCGTGAAAAAATATTACTTTTTATGCTAAGAGTATTACTTTTTATTGTGAACACCGGTATGATTGATCCATTTCACAGATAAAGATTCGTGACACCGTCTCACAAGAGACCTACTCTTTTTTGTAATCACGTCATAGAAACAAACCTATCAAGAAGAGAACATATAAGCACGCAAATTTTATTAATAATCAGCGTCTTTTTATATATTTTGTCATCTTATAAAGGTATTTTTTGCTTGTAAAAAATTACATCATGATCCCAAAGTAGTTATTATAAACATTTCATGTAGTATAAGATAATATAGATTTGGGAACACACATCAAATTCAAATAGATTAAAAAAACACACAAAATAACTATTCTAACGTAGATTTATTTATAATCAACTAAATAAAAAAACAAAAAAAATATTCACAAATAAATTTATTTTCTATAAAAATCGACTGTACAGTGGCACATAAGCAGTACCAGCGATATGAAGATTAAATTTTCTGGTTAATGTATAGTAAATTAGTTTGGTAGTATCCCTTTCCAGCTCCACAAATTAATGAAAGCACATGCTTCTTAATCCATAATCAACGGTTGAGACATTGACATATTCACACTAATCAATTAATGCTCGAAGTAATTCAAATTTAATCTCTCTCAAAAGGAACATGTTAAACTACTTAGAGTAATTAACTTTGGTGTCATGGTCTGTTTTAATAATTATATATATTAATAAAATGTTAAAATTTTAATGTAAGTTAGATCTAATTCAGTAGATATAGTCATTGTTTCTTGGGTTTAGGTTGTAGGTTCAATTCTTATTGAAAGTCATTTTTTTATTCTTTTATTTTTCAATTTATTTTTTAATTTATATATCAAAATTACAGTGTAATCCCTCGTTATTTCTTATAATTATATTTTGATCCTCATTTAAATATAAATCAAATGAATTATAAAAAAATATGTGCGTCGATGTACTTGTATATATAAAGTGTTGTGTACATTTATTGTAAATCTTCATTTTTTGGTGGGAAATATATAGATGGCTTTTCTCAATAAATCTCGATTTATTGATTCTTAGATGGCATGATGAATTTCTGTTAGGCATATGAATATTGAAGTATCGGTACCAATAATTTTTTATTTATCTGTATTATTGACGTGATTTGTGGGTTATTCTTTATTTTAATTTTCCCTCGAAATATCGGGCGTCACGTCTAAAGTCCCACATGTGAATCATAAGTCATACAAATGGGCACACGTACAACATAAATCTTCTCCTCTTTTGAAATAAAAATTCTATCGATTTATAAATATTTCTCACTGTCACAATTTTCCCACATAAATATCAAATAAAAATTGCAATTCCAAGTATTTAATTGATTATTTTACAATAAAAGAATACCTAAAAATACACACACCGCAAATAAACTGTAATTTACATACAACATTCGTGTGAAATTTCGATAATTTCTTGTGAAAAATTAATAAGCGCTTACTATTGTATTTTTTTTAAAAAAGCTCCAATAACATCAATTTCATAATTTTAAATGTACACGTACATTTTATGTGTTTGAATGTACAAAAATTGTCAATACACCATACAACAAATATTTGTACAGTTAAAATATATGGTTTTTGCAATATGACACTGTAAAATGATAATGGAATAAAAATATAATATCACAAATTGACTAAAAAATAAAAATAAGAACAAATGATGTGATTTATATTGATTTATACTAATTAGATTTTGGATTATACGTAAAAAAAATACGACGAAAAATAATTTTATACACAAAAAATGAAGTTAAAATCATGTTAATATTTTTTTAAAAAAAAATCAACACCTGAAAGGAAAAATGTAATCTTTTTCATTTGGATATTAAATTCATGCTCGACGAAGATTTTTTGCGAATCTCAATGATTATATTCTCCAGGAATTCACTGTCCATATATATTCTTATTAGAAATTTGTATTTATTATGGTATACATTGCATACAAAAACACACTAAATTCGTCACAAAAAATAGCAATTTATATTCGCCAAAAACGTTTGTGAAACAGTTTCATAGATCGTATTTTATGAGAGATCATCCATGATAAATTATTACTTTTATGCTAAAAATATTACTTTTTATCGTTAATATCGATAGGGGTATTATTTTTTATGCTAAAAATATTACTTTTTATTTTGAATATCGGTAGGATTAACCCGTTTCACAGATAAAGATTAGTGAAACCGTCTCACAAGAGACCTATTTTTCATATTCATCCAAAGGCCCATCAGAATATATTTGACTAAAACATGCATAGATCGAAACAAGTATAAAAAATGTCGCCTCAGTATTTCTCATCTACTTGTTTGCAGTCACCTCTAAGAAAAAAAGAACATATGGTTTCTTCCTCGTGCTAGGATAATGAGGCAATCCAACGGCCGATAATTTAAAAACAGGCTTTACTATTCCATTATCTTCCTCGAGTCTTCGAATTCCTACAATCTCTCAAACGAACTGTTGCCTCATTGAGCTGATCCTTCTTTGCAGATGACTCTTCGAAGATGATCGTCTACTTCTTCTTCTTTGATTTGTTGGCCTGAGACCGTGTATATGCAGTGCCCTGAATGTTAAAAGTAGTAAACTGGTGGGAAACCACTTTTTCCAAATGAGTCGAGCTTATGGGAAGGAAACAAGACAGAAGTATGATGCAGACCCAAAGCCACCTCGATGAAATATTATGGGGATTGTTTCGCAGAATTCAAGCTTGTGACCTACTGTGAGATTAAGTTATAAAGTACGTTTCTTAAAACATCTAGCTCATGATGATTTGGTTCAACGATTAGTATTTATTCATCAACATTTATGATTCCACTTTCTGGCGGGTGGTCGGTCTGTATCGAATTAAATTCACAGAAGACAAGATATGTGGGATATAAAAATTTCCTGACAAGAAAAATAAAGGACCAGAGATAAAAAGAGAAGGAATTTTTTTGAGAATTTGTTGTGTTACAGACCTGCAACCATTCATCCATTGAGACGTCTGTTGTCTTAGTTCCAACTTCCACCTTCGGTGCCTTCTTGGTTTTCTAATTAATTAACATACATAGAACAAATGTAAGCATCTGATCAAAACCGAGAAAAAAGCGCAAATCTATGGTGGAAACTAAATTTAAAGATGGAAGCAAACTAATTTACTACTACTACATACGATCACAGGCTCTACACCATCGATTTAAAGGCAGAAAATTATATATGAGAGTGGTTAGGAAACTTGATGGGGATGGGGATGATGGGAAAATGGTCCATAATCCACCCAGTATGAATTTTTTTGGGTCTACATTTGATAAATGAGATGACAGGTGTATATTACACAAAACATGTGCTTTTGATAAATGAGATGTCAAAAAGGTAAAATCAAAATTTGAAAATTAACCAATCAAGCAAACGTGTTTTCCACTATAGTTTTGTTATAGTGAATCATACAAGACGACGTCCTTTACCACAATTCAAGGGGCTTGGTCTTAAGTTGCTTACGTCCTAGAGTAATTTTCTGGTATAAATACAAGATACACTCTGTGAACTAAACAGTAAAATACTGAAGAGTACAAGTGCATATATGGTAATTACCTTTGAGAATTCTTGTATTTGACTCCGTATCCAAAATCCTAGAAGACCGATAAGGGCTGCCCCTAGGCAAAACAAGAAAACTGACTCAACACTGAGTAGACCACCTGGCTCAGTAACTTCAATGGTCCCATTGTAGAAAGTACTCTGGTATGGGTGCTGGTCAATCTCATAAACAATAGATCCCACGAGAACATATGCACCAGACTGCAGGACAACATAGATTATATTTTGCATGTAAAAATAATCTCCATAATATCAAATGCTGCTAAACCTGGAACAGTAAAATTCAACATGTCTAAAAACTTACCTGTAAGAACTTGCTAACAGCATAAACATAAGGGAAAGTAGCTTGAGCTGATGGAGGAACCGAAGCATTGTTAAAAGCCTAGTAGATAAATACAAGTATCAGCAGCGTAATTCCAAATCATACTGATCTGAAGCAGTGTTAAAATCCTAGTATATAAAATACAAGTATCAGTAGCATAATTCCAAATCATACTGGTCTGAAAGTGTTATTGATAGATAAATACGCAATTTTTAATCCAGGACGGAAGATAGGTGCTGAATCTAACAAAATTATCATCTAAGAGGTCGAACCCAGTATCAGTGCTATATACTCCTCGCACTAGAGTGGAACCATAAAGACCTCACATATGATTCATTGTCACTGAAGAAAAAGCAAAGAACGAGGTATTAGCGACAGGGTGTATGCCCAACACGTGTGCACTCAGAAAACTAAGTAAAAAATCTCGATCAAGAATCATTAACACCTATGTTAATTTTTCTTGTCCTGTTATTCCAATCTTAAAGATCTGCTAAACCTGTTACTTGGTAGACATGTTGCTGAACACAAAGAATGCTAAGGTTGTACGTTAACCTCATAACAAGAAGTGCAGAACTTAATGATTTGATTGAATAACCAACCATTTTGTTCCGCGTAGACCTTCTCGGTAAAACAGATCAAACTTATCCAATTGTTGAATCAATTGGGACATGTAATAATTAAAAAGAGAAGTATTTTTGAAAATATCCGCAAGTCAAAAGTCACACGTGTGGTTTAGTAAGCATCTTCAGGCACAAAAATCCAGTAGCACTAAAATTCCAATTAGTAACGCAAGGAGTACATAAGAATCTCATAAATATGCTTAAAAACCTGTCAAGGTTCACCAAGGATGAAATGGTTTCTATTTATCAAGCAATTTTCCTGATAAGATAAAAAATGATTGCCGGAAGCACGGAATTTAATAAATGCAACATAGTCTATTACAGCTGTAAAAGTCACTTTAAAAATTCGAGGTCACATAAAATTGTCCAACAAATTCAGCCATAACAAGGAAAATTGGTTTCCAAACAAATATAACAGACAAACAAGGTCTTTTAGTTTGGCATTCGGACTACTCAAAGCTTAAGGAACATTAATTCTCATCCAATTTTAATAATCAAGTTTGTTCAAGATTACTACTATCACCACATCGCTCGATACACAAAATGAATTTTTAACTCTTAACTTCCTCACTTTCATCACCACGATGATCCCAATGCAAAAACTTACTTGAAAATTTAAAAATATCTCACTGGTCAAACAAATAACTTCCAAATGGCAAAACACGGAGTCGAGGAAAAAGAAAAACTCAACTTAACACCACGTAAAAATTCTCCTTCCATAAGTGTAGTAGAAAAGCATAAAACATTGCAGAAAAGTAAGTAAGATACCTGTGCAGAAAGATTTTGCAACAAGTAGCTTGGATCATACGCGGGATGAACACTGGCGTGGATCGCAATAATGTTAATACTTGAATCCCCTGCTGTCACCATCCAAAATGTGACAAACAAATTAAGGAATCCATCATTTTTCAGCATAAAGTACAAATTTCAAAAAGAATCGGGCATATATCTGTAAGTCATCTTGCCATTTTCCATGCCATGAAAGACAATCTTATCTCAGAAACAAAATCAACAAGAAGCTAGAGCTATATGATGTCAAAATTAAAACAACTCCATATGTTCAGCAAGAAAACATCATAATTTTCAACCATACACAAAGAATTACCTTCGTTTTTCATTCCAACTAAGAGTTCACTTTCCTCCCCAGCTGCAACCACTGAAAAAAATGAGAGAAAATAACTCAATATGTGTGTAATTATAAGATGGGCGCAAAAGTTTCATTGTATCTCATAGAATAATAGGAACACTAATTAACAAGGAGAGGACCATACTCAAACAACAAATACTAACATTTAGAAGGGTTTTTCGGGAAAACACAAACTGTTTCCACCCCTGGAGCTGGACCAAAACTCCCACCACCGAAGTCTTGGGCATCTTCACCAATGATCCCAATATCTCCTTCCTCAGCCGATTCAACAACTTCTGCATCAGGGTCTGGCTCACATCTTGCAACTATCAAGCAGTAAATAGGTTAGTCAGTGAGAAAACAGATTTCTGGTAAGCAGGGGAATGTTCTCATAAACGCAATATAACATGAAGAAATTTAACCCCGTCGTGACAGACTGACAGTCATTTGTCAGAAAATCATAAAATTTAAAATCTCCTTAACTGAGCACCTAACTCAAGAAAATGATCGAATGGAACATAATAGTCGCTTAACAGTAATAAACTCCCGGAAAATTACGTAGCCAATCACGAGAAAACCTCATCGTGCGTAAAAAAATGCGTCAACAACACGACAGAGTGATCCGCAACAGATATTCAACCAAACCCACAAAATCGAACAACAAATGAGGAAAAAAATCCACCACGGACCAGAAATAAATAAACAGAAGTCAAACTAAAAGTAATCAACGCATAGTATAAAGGAATATAAAAGACGGCTTCAAAACAAAAGAAACAAAATAGAATCTCGATCTGATCTAACTCCAGTCTCTACAGAACCCAATGCAATCAAAAGCCGAAAAATAGCAAGACCCAGCACAAAGATAAAATCTTTTTACATGCATGTCATCGAGACGGTCAATTATAACAGCCCCAACCAATTCCGAATGAAATAGAAGAGAAATACATAGTCTTTACAAAGCGAAACGGATCTGTATCCAAAATGCTTACCTTGTAAAATTGGAGGCGAAATGAGAAGCATACAAAGAATCAGAAAAACCCTAATCGCCATTTCCCCTCGATTGCTTACCCCACGGAGAGAGAACAAGAAGACTTCACCTGCTGCTGGGCCGTGCACCGTATGTGCAGTGAACACAGAGGGGACTCTCCCTTTTAAGGCGTGGACTAAAGATCAAGGGTCAAAATAGAGATACCCACTATTTCCGGATTTAAACTGTAAATTTATGTGGGCAAATTTATTCTTATTTTGAGGGGGGAAAGGTGAATATTCAATGAAATGTGGTGTAAAATCGATGTATTCGAGGCGGACGCCAATTATTGGTTGGATGCATGAGATTTCCAGCAAATATTAGCCGCAGAACTGAATGTTTTTTTATGATAAGAACCCTAAGCCCCAGACCAACCCCAAGCCCAATCCTAAGCCCAATTCCAAGACCAAGCCCAACCCTAATACTAAGCCCATTAAATTATAAACGATGGCCCATTAAGTTTTTTGAGTAATTAAATGATTAATTAATTGTAAATAGTTGGTAAATACAGGAACAATACGCAAGACACATTGGAGGCATCAAATTTTTGTAGATGACGAACTGATGGCATGCATACATAATTAAGAGTAGGTATTTAGCTGTGAGACGGGTCAATCCTACCGGTATTCACAATAAAAAGTAATACTCTTAGCATAAAAAGTAATAATTTTTCATGGATGACTTAAATAAGATATATGTCTCACAAAATACGACCCTGAGACCGTCTCACACAAGTTTTTATTCATAGTTAATTAGATTTATCAATTTAATATTTAATATGTGGACATATTTACATTTCAAACTTATTTGTTCAATTTTATCGACAAACTCTAAATACAGATGCCATCTTTTTTTGTCCAAGAAAAGCAAGAGAAGGTTTTAAAATTTTGAAATAAAATCAATAAAATACTGTTGATGTTATAATTGTACTAAAGTTCACTCAAGAAAGTCTTACAAATTATTGATAAATAAACGCATCAAACATTATATATAAAAAAATACAATAAAAACATAACATTTAATTTATCTCATAAACCGGTGGTTTAATTTATCTCATAAACCGGTGGTATTTTATAAAAAGAAAACGAATTTGTCTTAATCAACCAAAGAATTATTTTTCTTTTTGCTCAATAATTTTTATCCATTTTCTATTTCTTTTTCTTATTAGAAAAAACCATATGTGAATTATTCGAAATAAAATAAAATAATTATTGAAATGACAAAATGTTGTTGATTGAACTATTGCATATAATAATATGAAAATGGAATAAAAATCTAATTTTAATTCGATAATATCAAAATAATAGTATGAGTATATTTTTTAGATGGAAAATTATAATTGGAAATGATAAAGAAACATTGCCAAACGCGTCCCAAAGGCAGTGGTTTCCACGCTCCAACGCTCGCGTGGTCAGGGAGGGGGTAGGTAAGGGCCGATTGCTATTAAGAACGACGCCACATGTTGAGCAACAATATCGTTTGAGGTAAAGGGAGAACCGGGGGATCTCAAAGCGACAGTTCATTGTCCTAGAAAGCGGCGGAGCAACATATATCTTCCGATGGCTTTGGTGTCAACGTCACTAGGCGCCGCCGTCGGCGGGTCTCAACTCTCACCTCAGCTGACTCAGTTCTCCGGCCTCCGCAAAATTTTCGTCAGGTTCGAGAACTTGGCATCCGATTCTAATTCAACTCAGTGCTTGTTTCAGAACGTCGATTCGCATGTACAACTCGCCTCCTCTCGTAAAGAATGCCGCGGTGTGGTAGCGATGGCAGGATCCGGCAAGGTTCTGAAACCTTTCATTGTTTCTTTCGTTTTTGGATTTAAACGAACGGTTCAAATACCACGTTAATTTAATTTATTAGAACCTATAATGGTTTTTGGAGAAGGAAGAAAAAAATTTATTTCTGTCCAACGATTGAACCCATAGTTTTCAAGTTCCTGTTTTGCCTTAAAATGTCTGATGTGCTGGCAATCACTTGTATTCAGCACCTGATAGTGTCAAATCTGATTGTTTTATTTCCTTTCACTTGCAGTTCTTCGTCGGTGGAAATTGGAAATGCGTGAGTATTTCATTCTTGATTATGTTGTTCCATTTTTTCTTGACCTTTGGTGCTTCTTTTATTGTTGCCAATCCATTGGCTGCATATTCTTTTTTCTTTGTTTTATATATGTAGTTGAGGTGAAGAATCACAATACAAAAGGGCTGTAGCTCTTGAAAAGTAATATATCAATCAGTTTGTATAAAAATCCAATCAAGCTGTTGAGTATACCAGGCAATAGGAATTCTCAGTAAGTCCCCCAATTTAAATTTATTTAATTCCACGTCTTGAGGGGTCGGACAGTTTCATTGAATGCTGCTAAAAATTGGGATATATTAACCTAGGAACTTCGATAACTTAAGTACAAAGTGAAAGAATGGTTGGGAAGGGAATAAAATTTTGGACATTTAATACTTAATGGAATCTAAAAGTTGAGAAGGAAATTGTAAAGGAATGAATATTTTCTATAAAATTTATTGCCTGAATCATAATAGGAAGGTCCATGATTTTTTGTTATGTAGAGAATTGAAACGAATAATCCTTGTGCACTAGTCTGGTATAGGCTTCTTAAGCAGTTGGTGAGAGCATATATCTATCATACCGTTTACTCCTTGAGCTTGAAGTTGATTCTTTTAACCGATATAATTTTGATTCATCACTTGAATGATATACGAGAATTTTGTAGTTTGCTCAAGCAGATGACATATGGGTTTTGTAGTAACTTTTTTCTCCTCTTGTGGAAACATCCCTTATGTGAAAACTTTGTTCATAGGTTAAGATTTACTAAGTAGCACCACACTTTTGACCTGTGCTGATACACGTTTACCTGTCAAACTACAGGTGTTTCACACCTATTTAAATGTTATGTTTGTGCTGTTTCCGCACTAATATTTACGGTGTGAAGTTGAATTATTTGAGTGTTTAATATGTTATTTCTGCTTCCTCTTTTTGTTTGACCCTATCCTTCCTTAATTAAATCATTTGCTATTTTTTAATTAGAATGGTACGAAAGACTCCCTAAGCAAGCTTGTCTCTGATCTGAACAGTGCAGCATTGGAGTCTGATGTTGGTGAGTTCTTCTCTGCTATTAAAATTATTAATGTGATGTTATTATCTGAGTACATTGAGGGGTTGTATTGTATGGTGTTCTTATTTTCTGAGTATCTCTACTTTTAGATTCCCCGCCATGGTTTATTGTGTTGAATTTCATTCTCGTTCTCATTTTTCTCTCAGCTTGATTTCCATAGAAATATGAAAATGCAGAGATGAACAATCATTTAAAATTGCAAACTGCAAAACTATCATTTACCGAATTTTTCGCCTTTTGTTCTGTGAAAATCCTTTACAGGTAATGAGGCCATATCACCCCATGCTTCTTTCCGGGAGTTAACAATGAATTTGTATTATCAACATTTTCTAAATCCTGCCATGGACTACAATTTGTAGAGTCAAGTAGAATTGCATTGTTATCATAGAACTAGTATTTCACCCGTGCGATGCACGGGATAATATTATTAAAAATTAGTGAAAATGAATAAATATTTAAATTGAAAAAATAATATACTTATAAAAAAATAAAAACTATTTTTTCGGTAATTTTAAAAAACTTTATTAAATACTACGCATGTCGATTAATTTTTTTGGCTAATAATCACTATCATATCTCAAAATTCTAGATTGTGTTAGCCTAAGGCAATGACATGTTTTTTATCGTGTTTAGTGTATTGATGTCGACCACCAACCTTA
This sequence comes from Primulina tabacum, assembly GCF_025594145.1. Taxonomy (NCBI): domain Eukaryota; kingdom Viridiplantae; phylum Streptophyta; class Magnoliopsida; order Lamiales; family Gesneriaceae; genus Primulina; species Primulina tabacum. Next base: position 7,848,300 of record NC_134552.1, on the reverse strand, counting down.
ATACATATTTAATTCTTTAATTTTTGAGAAGATGTATATTATTATTTTTTGACATATGATAAAAAAAATATTTTTAAATCACATTCAATAAAATTAATGAGAAATACTTTTTTAAAAATTCAGTAATTTCGTCTAAATCCACATTCACAAAGAATTTTGTGACATGACACGTGTTTGACACATTTGAATGATAACAATAATTGTTTTATCAATATCTTTATCCAAATGGGTTGTGATTTTATTTATAAAATCTCTTCATAATATACACAACAGCCTATTATTCCGAAAGAAAAATGAAACACGTGATCATAAGTAAATTATGTATAAATCAGAAAAGTTATTTAATTAACATTTATTATGTGTATTCCAAAATAATGTCATTAAATTTTATAAGGTGTCTTCTAATAAGATGCTTACTTTCTATAGAATTGGTTTACTCATTTCCATTACGGGAAATTTATATTATCATGTATCCGTGAACTTTGTAATATAGAAGAAAATTATCACATTAGTAATACGTAATAATTAAAATTTTGTACAAATAGATAAATAATATTTTTTACTTCTCGATTATGAAAGACAGATATCAAAGTGTCTTGTTGTTTCCATACGTAGGTAGTTCATAACAACGAACAAATCTAAATTTAAACGAACATTACATCTTGAAATGATTCAACTCATATATGGTGCTGAAAAGATGAGTCATTTCAAAATTCAATTTTGGAGTAGATAAATTTAGTAAGGTAAATAAAATAAAATTGGTTTCTAATATAATATGCAATATTGCATTATTTATAATTTTAAATTCAAATAAGACATCACAAGGGACGATAATTATATATTTGATGCTTTTGACAGAATTATATCATACATTAACTCTTTCAAATTATGGAAATCTCGAATTGCATGCATTGAGTGTCAAAAATTTCTGATTATTGAGGGTAATATACATGTTTATTGAGAGTAGTTTAATATCCATTAAAAACTCTTTTGAATCTATTTTTTTATTTTTTTGTGCTCTCTTAATTGAATTTTTAAGAAGACAATTCAAGATATACAATATACATATGATTTTGGAAGAAAATTACAACGCATTAATTCTTTCGAAATAAGGTAATTTCGAAATAATATGTATTTGAGATAAAAAAAATTTATGATTATTAAATGGTAAATTAATGTTCATTGCAAAATCTTGTTGTAGTGATAACTTTTAAAATTCAACCAATTTTATTTTTAGAAAAATTAAATAAACTAATTAAATATTGTATTTTTTTTTATTAAGTAATTTGAGCAGAAATTACTTAAAATAGAAAAATTTAATTTTGAATGATTTACCTAATGAGTGATACTGAACATTGCAATCATTTGTATTTTAAATTTATTTATACAGTTTTTAATTAAACTAATTGATATAATCAATGTAAAATTTTTAATATAATGTATGTTTTCAATAGAGTTTAGTTTTAATTTGAGTAAAAAAATAAAAAAAACATATAATACATAAATTACATTTGAAGTAATATAAAAATTAATTAAATTCAAAATTGAATTAAATGAATTGATATAATCAATGCAAACAATAATTAAAGTGATCATTTATTACAGTACACATATATCAATATTCATAATAAAATTTTTTTTTTTTAGAAATGACATTTTGGCGGGAAAATTACTATTTTTGACAAAAACTCTGCTTTTATATATTTATATATATATATAGATTGTGGTAGGTAGTTGTAACTGCTTGTTAGCATGTGATCACTCGTGAAGATTAAGTTATCGTTCTATTTTTTTAATATGATAGTGTGTTGTAAGAAAAGGTACTAAATTATGTGGTATGGATGGGAATGGAAGGGAAAGATTGTTATACCATCTTTCTAAGATCTAAAATCCGTGGTCCTTTCGTTTTATATATACACGTCTCAATGTGATGCATATAATTCAAGTGAAATGAGAATTCTTTGCTCTATATAGTATTCTGCCCTTGACCTACGCAGATGTTGTCGTGGCGCCACCTTTTGTCTATGTTGATCAGGTGAAGAGCTCATTATCTGATCGAATTGAGATAGCTGCTCAGAATTGCTGGACTGGAAAAGGTGGTGCATTTACTGGCGAGATCAGGTTTGTTATCTCAATATGATGTTCTCTAGATCAAGGTTAGCTTGTTTGTGGAAAGAAAGAAAGAATTTGCACATTTATTGCCTTTTCATTTGAGGAATGTGCATGCTATGAAGTGTGCTATTATTGGCTTGATATGCATTTCTACTAGATTTTAAAGGTTAACGTGTGATCTCATTGATCTAAAGAAGATGGAAAAATCGAAGAAATTGGTTCCTTTGCTGACATTCTTCTGCATATTGTTAATTTGGCTGTATGTTACTTGATGGTTTCCACATTTTGTCATACCATTTTAATCGGTTCCACTTGAGTTGTTTCATATGCTTATTTCAGCTGGTTATTCTAGCCATTTTCCCCTGCAATTTTGCGCTCAGTTAATAATCCTTAATGCTTTACTCTACTCGACCTTTATAATCGACACAATTGTGCTAGTTACTCTAGGTGCAAGGATTTACAATTTACTGCTCCATCTTGTACAGTGTGGAACAAATAAAAGACCTTGGCTGCAATTGGGTGGTTTTAGGGCATTCTGAGAGGAGACATATAATTGGAGAAGACGATCAAGTAAGATATGAGAGTATCCCCACTCAAAAGGATTTCGTCCCAAAATCTAAAATATGCATATCGACAACATTATTGTCTTATACATATCACCAATTATTTCTGTCTTTCATGGTTTCTTCTAAAAAGAGATGGGAAGAAACTATGAGTTCGTATGATCGTAAGACTTTCTGTTTATAATTCTTGCTAAATTTTCTAAATGCTCTAAATCATGTTTTCATCAAATTCTGTAGTTCATTGGGAAGAAGGCTGCTTATGCATTGGGTCAGAATATCGGAGTGATTGCCTGCATTGGAGAGTTATTAGAAGAAAGAGAAGCAGGAAAAACTTTTGATGTTTGTTTTCAGCAGTTGAAGGCTTATGCTGGTAAGTTTAGATCTCTCTCTCCGCATGTGTGTGTGTGTGTGTGTGTGTGTGTATTGAAGTTCATGATATGCAGATGCTGTCCCGAGTTGGGATAAGATTGTCATTGCATACGAACCCGTATGGGCTATCGGAACTGGTAAAGTGGCCACGCCAGAGCAGGCTCAGGAGGTGCATATAGCTATCCGTGATTGGCTTAGTAAGAATGTGTCTGCAGAAGTTGCATCCAAAACTCGCATTATTTATGGAGGTGTGTAATTTCCAGTTCGAATTTTTTAGAGTTCCTATCCTGTATCCATCTATTACAAATAAAAGAGAATATGACTTCTAGTACTTAGTACTCGAATAATTTATGAAGTCTTGATTTTGGTTCGAAGATCCAATGTAACATCAATCATGCATCCAGTTCCAAGATTTCGGTGGTCTCAGTTTTCATGTTAGAAATTTTTATCCATAGGTTCCGTCAATGGAGGCAACTGCGCCGAGCTTGCAAAGCAAGAAGACATTGATGGATTTCTTGTCGGCGGTGCATCCCTCAAGGTGTTATATTGTTTTCCTGTTTTGCAAATAAACATTATCTTCTTCTTGCATTAAATCGGAGAAAGATAGTATTGTTTTATGTAAAATTTAATACAAAACACAAGGACTTGATGAGGTTTTACAAGCTAAGATGCTTTATACTTCAAGCTGAAAGAGCGAAAAAAAGGTCCACATTGGACATCTACTAAATTTGTTGTCACAGATATTGGTGTGAAATGTCTCTCTTATCTCTAGTATTTACTCACTGTAGGGTCTCGAGTTTGCGACTATTATCAACTCCGTGACTTCCAAGAAGGTCGCTGTATGATGTTTGAACGGTCGCAGAGGTTTATAGAATTGCTTTATTTCATACAACACCGTGAGGCATCCCTTCATTTTGCTCCAAATTTTCGAATAACGTCGATCGTTTCTGATGAAACGGGTAGAGTTTCCTGGAACATTGTTTCTTTGGAGGAATCCACCTGAGTGCAGCAAACCCTTGTACGGACCTTATCGCAACGTTGTAACATATATACCACACTTCCAATGTATGACAGATCAACATCATTGAAATGTGTCGGTTTTGAAATGGAGTGGATCTCGCAAGTTCTTCTATTTGTGAGTTTTAAACTTTAAACATTTTCTCTCAAACTTTTTTGCCTATCCTTTTTCTGTTGCTGAAATATCCTTCTTTTGAAGCAAAGTTTGCATGAAACGGTCGTTCTCTCAAGATACCTACTTAAATTTAGTTTACCAAAGTGGCCAATGACCTTATTCAATAAATTTTTAAAAAAACTTTTTAAGTTCTACGAGCTAAACCCACTCGATTAAATTTATAAAATGAAGTGCTCAAAAATATATATGTGATCCGAATTATATGCAGATCTAGATCACGAGGTCGAATTTAATAATTTTCTCCTATCTCATAGATTTAAATGAATGAAAGGATCGAAGGCATATATCGATAGTGTTTGCAATCAAAACCCATTATAACTATATTTTGTTAAAAATAAAGAGTAATTAAACTAATAATCACTTCAATTTTTTTAAAGATTAATTAACATGACTGCCAAAAGCACGTGATAATATTATATTTCTCAACGCTCCAAAGTCCAAATTCCAATAATTAGTTGACCTGAAATTAATGTTAGCTCAATCTGTTACCAAATTGAAATTATACGATCACTCCATTTGTATTATTTTTATTATTATTATTATTTTACTAAATTCCAAAAAAAATTTGACTGACCTTTGTACTCAAACCACGCATATGATTTTAAAATCTAATTAAAAAGTACATATATCCCAGAAAAGAAATATGACTTTTATATTTGTGATAGAGAGAAATTAAAAATTAAAAATTATAGCCTTGCAAACATATTTTTAAAATTTTGTATTAACTGATAAAATAAGAATAAGTGTAATTTGGTGAGGTTCTTAATTTTACAATTCCTTTTATTTATAATTTTTTCATTTTCACAAATTTCATCCATTTTCAAGAATCGTCTTCCCTCAATTTCCCATCTATCGTGCCTTCCTCTTCTCATTTCCCTGTTAAAAAACCCATAGGAAAGCATACACACATACAGATATGAGGGCTCCACGAAGACCGATCCAAGCTGTGTCATCGTGGGTGCGGCGGCAGCCACCCAAGGTGAAGGCTTTTCTTGCCGTCATCAGTGGTATGGCGGCGCTCGTGCTCCTCCGCGCAATTGTACACGATCACGATAATATTTTCGTCGCCGCGGAAGCGGTTCACTCTATTGGAATCTCTGTTCTTATTTACAAGCTTATGAAGGAGAAAACTTGCGCCGGTAATGGTTCAATTTCGTTTGTGTAAATTTTTGGTTTAGTTTACGTGTTTGCTAGTGCTGTTGTTACTGTTTTAGGGTTTCATTTGAATAGGGTGATTGGAGGATGAGAAAGTTTGAGACTTTTGGGATATCCAGGGAGATCTTGTTCCGACTAAATTGGAAAAATTGGGAAATGGCGTTGCTTTAGTGTTTCTTGTGTTGCAAAGATGTGATTATGGCTACACTGTTTTCCTTTTGTTATGGAAAATATAATATTGGGTTCTAGTTGAGGATTTATTTGCGCCATTCTAATGAAAGAAGGAAAAAACATTAATCCTGCCTAAAATCTATGTTTTTTCTTTGACCTTTGTGTTTTGCTGCTCTTTTAGGGGTCGAGATCAACCATTAGTTCGACTTGAATTGTGGACCGTCTTTATAAATTCAATCAGTGGCCTTGATGTACTTTATTAATTAATTTAAATTTTCATACGCTTAATAAAAGTTGTGAAGGGTCTATTATGGGGTGTAAATATAATATGCTGTAAACTAAAAGGTCGTTTTACTTCTTCTATAATTGTGGTGTTGAAGATAACAGAAAGTAGACACTTGAGTTGAGAGCCCCAAAACGAACAAATTTGTTATTAATACCTATAGACATTTGGATTGTGACTAAGAAGATTTAGCATGTGACTCGGCTTCTGTTGAATTTACAGTTTTTTTTTGGTTTGTCGATGTATTTTGGTTGCATTTCTTGGCGAACTATCTATCTCCACTTTTAGTATTAGAATTGGGACGTGGTGTGGGTTTTTAAATGATTTCTTTTGTTCAACATTCCAGGTTAGTTTTGTGAAGCGAGCAAATGACTATGTTATTGGTGCTTTCTGAATGGATTTTTTTAATTGCCGGATGCTGATTCTCTCCAATCATTTTTAAATCAAATGTTGCAGGGCTTTCACTGAAATCCCAGGAGCTGACAGCTATCTTTTTAGCTGTTAGATTGTATTGTAGTTTTGTCATGGAATATGACATACACACGTTGCTTGATATGGCTACACTAGCTACAACATTGTGGGTTATTTACATGATTCGTCTTAAGCTAAGGTCAAGTTACATGGAGGATAAAGACAATTTTGCACTATATTATGTGGTGAGTCTTAATATGTGCATGGGAATCATACTCTCTTTTGCTTACTTATTTTCTTGCCAAGTTGGACTTTTATTTGGATTTGACTGTTAAGAAAAATGAGTATCTCACTTTCCATGTTTTGCAGTTGGTCCCTTGTGCTGTTTTAGCTCTGTTGATACACCCATCTACATCGCATCACTTGGTCAACCGGATTGCTTGGGCCTTCTGTGTTTACCTTGAAGCCGTTTCCGTCCTTCCTCAACTACATGTCATGCAAAACACTAAGGTAGAGTTTTTCTTTGAATTTCTGTGTTACGTGCTAGCTAAGTCCTACTTATATTTTAATTTTGGCTTTTCAATTCCTCTGCTACAGATTGTTGAACCATTTACAGCTCATTATGTATTTGCATTGGGTGTTGCGAGGTTCCTGAGCTGTGCTCATTGGGTTCTCCAGGTTTGATTCACTAACTTTATCATGATCTTTTAAGCATTCTTCAGTTGGCTTGCTGCAAAATGTTAATCATAGTAATATCATATCATCTAATCCTACTCAATCATGTCACCATTACTCATAAATGGTTACAAGGTACTAAATGGAGTAAGAAGGCTTTACGAAGTCATGTGATGTGGTCATTTTATTTTCTTAAGCATGTGGAAGTTGATGTTTGGTGTACCCTATCTGGCTATATCTAAAAAGTCAGGCTATCAGGCATGTAATGTAATAATCTTGTAATTTATGTGGAAATTATGTTTTCCGAAGTTGTTTTCATATGATCTGTTCTTACTGCAGAATTGTGTTAATGCATTTTGGAAGAATTTGAAAGTCCAATGGCATTTGAAATTACTCATCTGACATTTAGGCTGCTATGCTCAGTAAAAGATTTTGATTTGCCCTATTACCACAAACTAAAATTTCTGGTACAATCTCTGTCTTACATTTATAATTTGCAATTGGCAGGTGTTGGACAGTCGTGGTCATCTTCTTGTGGCATTGGGCCATGGACTATGGCCATCAATGGTTCTTATATCAGAAATTGTTCAAACTTTCATCCTGGCCGACTTTTGTTATTACTACGTGAAAAGGTCTGCATCCTAGGTCCTATAGCTATCTTGAGTAATGCATTGTATTTCAACTCATCAACCTCGATGTGTTAACCTTCAGTGTCTTCGGAGGGCAGCTCGTGCTGCGTCTTCCTTCTGGCGTGGTGTAATCAATTTGGCTCAAGACATGGCTTGCCCCAGTCCATCATCATGAAAATCTGGTGAAATGAAATGCTACTTGCTCTGGCAGATTCGTTATTTATATCAACCCTTTGGTTTACTATATACCCAACCGACTAAACCGTCTCAGCAGTAATCTGTGTAAGCATTTGAATCAATGATGATGGATACTTAGCCTAGAACCCATGTTGGATGATGTTTCAGTTCTTTACATTTTGTGTTTCTGGATCTGTAACTCTCCATAATGGATTGAGCTTGGGATAATACTTTCGATAAGGGGAAAACACTTTTTAATTTTCTTAACACTTCGAGTGATTAATTATATTAAAATTGAAAAAAAAATATGAAATTTTAATATAGTGAAATCATTGAATGATTACTAAAATTTTAGTGTATTAAAAATATTATATTTATTTATTCAAATAAATATAATGCACAAGTTTTAAATTCTAAATTTTAAAAAAGAAATTAAGTCATTGTGTAAGTTTATATAAAAACCCACAACCTCACAATAAGAGACATTAATATTTTCTAGTCATCCTCATTAGTTGATCATCTATTAAATTTTATTAAAGTTGAGGACATGATAGTAACCATCCAAGGACATCAACTTTTTTTTTCAACTTTACCCTTATACGATACTAATATTATATTTTTTTTTGTTTTAAATTTCAACACACACTTTTATTTTTAATTTTTTTATTTCAACAATTCAAATATCAATTTAGTCTTTTCATAATTTGTCAGATTTTATTTTAGTCCATCAATAATGATAAAAAAGATTGTATACAGACGCATAATATGTTGTACACATGCATCGTATGTGCAGAGTAACTAATATAAATAAATGTAGCATTCGCCTATAAGGAACAAAAACATAATCAAATTATTAATTAACACTTAGAAATGAGCCTAAAAATAGGTTTTTTATTGTACAAAAAAGAAATCTATCATCATTATGTTACCCCACTCTCCAAAATCCCTTTTTCCGAAAATATTTTTTTTATCCATTTCTATATTTTTCAAAGAAAACATTACATATAAATTGTAATTTTTTTTATTAACATCGTATTTTAATCAAATTAGAATTCTATGCAGCTCATTTAATCATTTATATATATATATATTATAAATATATATAATTTTAGAAAATGGCAAAAACTTGTGTGAAAGGGTCTCACGGGTCGTATTTTGTGAGACAGATCTCTTATTTAGGTCATCCATGAAAAACTATTACTTTTTACGCTAAGAGTATTACTTTTTATTGTGAATATCAATAGGGTTGATCTGTCTTTCAGATAAAGAATCGTGAGACCGTATCACAAGAGACATGTTACCTTTAAATTTTCTTGACAAATATAATAGCTGTTCTAAAAGACTTGAAAGTTCTACTCTTTTTATAGCATATAATATAATACATCTTATATAACAACAAATACGCACCTTTACCAATAAACGCACTATGTCTCGATTTATCATTATCAGTTTCATTTTTTTTGGGGGAAAATTTTAAAGTTTAAATAAAGATAAGAGATTTACAGAAAGAAAACAGCTGTAAAGCAGAAAACGAAGAGAGTTCGAAGGAATAAAGATTGATGATTTTGTTTGGTTTCGAGTGTGAAGGGGGACAACCTACTACTAATAATAATATACATTACTTAATTTCAAGAGTATCGTCCCATCTCAATTGAAAATGAGGTACGTTGAGTAATTATACAATCTTTTTTATAATTAATTTAATTTATATTTCATCAAAATCATGCGTTGAGTGATTGTACAATATTTTTTATAATCAATTTAGTTTATATTTAAATCATAATCATACAATGAGTGTGTATTTTGTGAGACGGTCTCACGAATCTTTATCTGTAAGACGGGTCAACCCTATCAATATTCACATTAAAAAGTAATACTCTTAGCATAAAAAATAATATTTTTTCATGGATGACCTAAATAAGATATCTGTATCACAAAATACGACATGTGAGATCGTCTCACACAAGTTTTTTCCCAGTATAATTATGAAAAATATTTAGGAACTAAAGTTCAATTTTGAAATATTTAATTTGAAAAAAAAACAAATAAAATGAGAGTTTTTCAATAAAATGTACCAAATATAGAACTCAACACTTGGAGCTTAGGACACATTATATTAAAAATCTGACATTTTGTTAATATATTGATGTAAAAACAATTTAAAAATATTTTAAAAAAAACCTCACCAAAACTATTCACACCTCTGTCTTGATATGTATACAATATAACAAAAGACACTTTCTCAGTATACTATTATATATTCTTATCCTCTTTTGGTGTGCTTCATGGAACAATAAATATTAAATCAGTGGATAAACATGAAATTTATAACTTAAAAAAGACAAAAAAAATGTTTATTTAAAAATTAAATATACATGCAAATAAAAGAGTACAAGTACAATGTAATCAAATGCTCCCTTATCTCCAATAATTTGCCAAAAAAAAAAAAAAATTGGGGTTGGAATTACGACTTGATATATTTTGAATATTAAAAAAGTATAAATTTTTAATATATTTTCTAATAGCATGTCTCTTGTGAGACGGTCTCACAAATTTTTATCTGTGAGACGGGTCAACCCAACCGATATTCACAATAAAAAGTAACATTGTTAGCATAAAAAGTAATATTTTTTCATGGATGACCCAAATAAGAAATATATCTCACACAATACAATTCGTGAGACCACCTCACACAAATTTTTGCCAATTTCTAAACCATCACTCTCGTAATTTGTATATATAAGAAGAGGCATGCAGGAAGATCACAAAAAAAAAAATTAATAATAATAAAAATAAATAAATTCCTTGTGCATTTTGACAAAAAATTTGGCCCACAATTTATTATTGAAAAAAATTGTATTTTTTGTTTATTTGAGTCGGTAGGCTGCATTATTGGAGGGCTCTGCGTTGTCTATTTGCATGCATGTACTAACTTTCCCGAGTTTCTATATGTCCTCGTATCACCCTTCCCGGCCTCTTCTTCCATTATTGATTAAAATTTGTCCTATAAATAGTCCCCTCGTTGTCTCACTTTCTTCAGATACAAAAAAATTTAACTCGTTTTCTGTTAATTTCTCGAAATATTTCATATCGAAAATAATAAAATTTAATGGCTGGTTTCAGAGTTCTTATTGCTTCAATCTTGCTCACTCTGCTTGTCATGCATCAAGTCCAATCATTTCAAGTAAATCAACCGGTAGTTGTATTACATAAGCATGTATCTTCAATTTTAGTTCTCTAATCACGATGCTTGCTATAAGCTGAGTTTAATTTAAAATTTCCAAGTTTTGGTGACTTTATGATATGGATCTTGCAGATTAGTAAGGCCGTTTCAGGAACTGTGAATTCCGTCCCGAAAATGGGTAAGCTATATTTTTGGAATCGATAAACTTAACTTTGAAGAACCACTGCTGTACTTACTGCGTTTTCATGCGGTTCGTTTTCGTTTTTTACGAGTTAATAGTGATACTGTAGTTATTGTTTTTCCGAGCATGCAGACTGCGGGGGAGCCTGTGAGGTGAGGTGCAAATTGTCGTCGAGGCCGAGACTGTGCAAGAGGGCTTGCGGCACATGCTGCGCCAGGTGCAACTGCGTTCCGCCGGGCACGTCTGGAAATTATGAGGCCTGTGCTTGCTATGCAACCATGACAACTCGTAATAACAAACGCAAGTGCCCGTAGTTTTATGCCGTCTGCCGAGCTCTTACATATCACGCATTTTCTTGAATAAATATGGGTGTTGCAAAGGTTTCTTGTGCTTGAATTCTTGTATTTTCGTTTGTTCTTTTCCTTCAAGTTACTTGAAGTGTAACTGAAATTGTTTCTTCGTTTCTAGTGTGGAATAAGATTTTCTATTTGTCGACGATACCATATGATAAAATTTTACATCTAAGAATGAGACAATATCTTATCATGAAACACCTGACAAATATCTAATCAGTATATACTATACATTATTGAGTGCAAGTCAATATTTGAAATGTAAAACTAGGATAAACAGCATTTTCAACTTGCCCACATTGGACAGTTAGCTTCTTGGTAATTAAAGATCCCGTCAAGACCAAATGCAAAGCATTCACCGATTCGCCCTGCTCTTGCTTGTCCTACGTGACCAATGCACCTTCGAGCAACTACGGCAGGAAACGTTATAATTTATGCCATGCTCTGATCTAATCAGTACGTACGTTCTTCTAGTGGGGTGTGCCAGTGCTTCGGTATCCCTATTCGCTTCACAAAATTATTTAACTCAAATAGTTTCAATTACACTGTTTTATTTGCTTATAAGCTCCCTGAAAGGTGGTAAATGGCGGAAACAGGCCTATTACAGCTGATATGTTAATTAATAATCTCTGAATTGAAGTCAAACACCAGATAAATTCCTTGTTATCTACTACTTTCCATGTGATTCCTCATGTGCTATGCTTCTCAAAATCTGACCAGACACCACACGTAAACTTGATGATCACCATCCCATCAAGATTCTAAAGTATATATATATATATATATATATATCTCTGAAGGGGCGCATTTGGTTGTTTATGTTAAAGAGTATGGTGAGAAGAATCGCGCGTTTTGTAATTATTCCAATTTTACACTTGAATCATCTTCATTTCAAGATCTACAATGTTAAGTGGAACAAGAACTTTGTTCACTCATGCATCTATATAGATAGATTATGAAGAATAATTTTATCGTAATTTTATGAGTACACAAACTTGTACGATCACCTGCACAATGCACTCCGCGGTACATAAGTTATACTAGCATATTCCTTGAATATGTTTGTTTATCTTTATTATCCCGAAAACTCTGTATAGTTCGAACTGCATGTCACCCGGGGATGAATTCAGGATTCAGTTGATGAAAGGACTTGAAGAGGAAAGGACAATGCTGGTTATTTATTCGTCATTTATTTTGAATATTGGCCTGTACCTAAATTTTCAGATTATTAAAATTAAGAGCTGTTATTTAAGTATAAACCCTGTAACAGAATCTAACTGGAAATCCATTAATGCAAAGGATGACTAATTAGATGGTCCCTGTCTCTTTCAAACGAGGGACAAAGGAAATTCAGACATTGGTTTCTTTTTCCTAAATATTATCAAGAACTTAGGCTTCCACATTTGCAAGGAGCAGCAGATGGCCCAACAATAATCATACCTAACAGTAGAAATACGATTCATAACTAGTCTAAGGCTGTTTATGGCGGAAAGAGGACTCTTACCAACATGTTAGGATGCCAACAGACCCACGGTTAGGAATCTCCGTGGAAATCACAAAAATTTAATGATATGACAACATAATGGCCCTCTGAGCCATATGCTATGTTATCTTGAGTATGATGTTTTAACGAAGATCATACATGAGTTTTCCTCGTTTCAACCTGTCACCGATTTTTAAAGATATTTTATGTGATTCCTCATGTGGTATGTTCCTCAAAATTCACCAGACACTATACCTCAACTCTCCTCTTCACCACTGGGTCAAGATCCTATATATACTTCACCTGTATGGCCTTATACAACAAGACTCAAGTGTTCACGAAACTATTCAGCTTTCTACCAAGGTCTATAGTCTCCTCCTCTGTTTTTCATCAATTCATACTTCAAAACAATTATGGCCATTCGTCAAATTCTGAGACGATCTTCATTCAAAGCCAAAGGATCAACTTCAACGGGAACTGATGTTCCAAAGGGTCATTTTGTCGTTTATGTTGGGGAGAGTACCGAAAAGAAGAGATTCATTGTTCCAATAGCATACTTGAATGAACCTTTGTTTCAAGATTTACTAAGTCGAGCTGAAGAAGAATTCGGGTTCGATCATCCAACTGGTGGCCTCACCATCCCATGCAATGAGGATCAATTCACCAATCTCACCTCATCCTTGTCCAGATAATGATATGAGTGGTCAACAAATAAAATACTGAAACTTCATATCTAGGAAATACTGTGTTATTTTTAATCTTGTTGCTTTCAATATATAAGAGTAGTTAGTCTTGTCAAGATTGTAAATCAACGAAACTATATTACAGTTTCATAAAATGTTGTTGAACTTACACAGACTTCATATTTTTCACTTGGCTAGTTCGTTGACTCCAGACAGTTTTCAAACGTTTTGACCTTAGCCATTTTTCTTTGATATAAGCAAGTTTTACAACCAAAAATATGAGATTCGAGTAGTTCAGAACATCTACATAGTTGGAACAATCTTCTGTTCAATTACCTGCATGGACGCCTGACAGTGACTTAGTCCTATTACATTTCGGAAATCATAATCTAAAGCATCCATTGAATTTTAAATGTACATATTTTATTTCCCATAAAATTCTTTAAAGTTTCATAGCATCTGGACTGGACCTTCTTGACACACCTAGGCTCACAGGTTAGTGGCAATACTCAATACAATAAGCTTTATTAGTAAATAGTTCGCATTTATCCATATCTCGAAAATTGATTAATTTCAACCTCTACAAAGCCCATTATGCTTGTTTATGAATATTTTCAAACGTTTCATCCAAACCAAGAAGGGCACTGCATAATTCAAGAAATGTGAGTTTTGAATGCCAGAAAACTAGAGATGTTTTTCAAGTTTTGCCCAATGTCATCACATAAGTTTTTGTGCAGACCTTTTTTCCCCAGAGACATCAGACAAATTGTAAGCATCATTCTTCTAACCAATGTGTTATTTTTTGATCGAGCATTCAGAGAAAATAATACCTTACAACCCTGTTCTTCCATAAAAAGAATCTTTCGAGGTCCCTAAAGTTAGCTGGTCCATAGTTTCACCGAGAGCTAAATTGCCGGGATTTTTCATTCGATGGATGATCGCGCGCCATTCAGAGGGATAGTGGCAATTGAGACATGACATGGTTTCTGTTTCCAAGTCATTATCAAGAATCTCGGCTTGCATAATTGTTGAATGATGGACGACCCTACCAATTATAACACCAAACAGCAGAAGAAATAAACATCAATAAGCCTCTCATTTTTATGTCAGGACCCCAACAGACCATAGCATCTGAATCCTCTGCTGAAATCATATAATGCAATGGTATGATATAATGGACCTCTGCACCATACGCCGTATTATCTTGCATACGGTGTAGTACCAAAAAATCATAGAGGGGGTTTTCTTGTTTTTTATCTGCTGTCGATTATCTACGGCATTCCATGTGGTTCCTCATGTGCTATGTTCCTTAAAATTCACCACCTCAATCAAGATCTGTAACTAATATGGTATTAACATGTTCATCTCTATGCATATATACACCTACCTATAAGGCCTCATCCAACAAGTCTTTAACAGATTCACATTTCGCTTGCTTCCATAGAAATTTTAGCAGATTCTTTCTTTTTATATTGTTCCTTGTTATTCATCTATACCACTTAAAAACATGGGAAAAATGCTGAGACACTCTTAACTCCAAGGCATGGTTCTCTGTCGCGGTCGCGGAGATCGGAACGGATGCTACCATTCCGGTTACAATGAAATTTCGCGGAACTGTCGCGGAACGAGTATTTAAAAAAAAAAATTATAAATATATAAAATTAAAAATTTTGGAAAATATTTAGAAATATGAAAATTAAAATAAATATCATTTAATTAGATTATTTGATGTAAATAAGAAATTAAAATATTTTTAAAATTTTATTAACAATTTATTGAACACAATTTATATCGTCATTATATTTAAAATATTTACAACCATATCGAAAATTAAATATACTATTAAAATTGTTCAAAATTGCATTATTTGTATTAGAAAGCAAAGATATGTGCGTTAGGACCTACAATGCATGTGCTCAAAATTACACACAGATTTTTTGTTCTTGTTGCATCTGTACAAATCCCTTCCGTTCCGTTCCGTTACGTGCCGTTCCGCGTGTCCCGTTCCGTTCCGCCGTTAAATCCCCGTTTCGTTATATGAAACGCCGATACAAGCCATCAGCCTACACACCCCGGAACCTCGTCAAGGTTGATTGCGTTCCGGTTCCGAAACGCCTGTTCCGGTCGTTCCGTTCTCATTTCGTCCAACCATGCTCCAAGGTAAAATTGTTATTTACTGTTTTCGAATTATCTCACTTGAGGTATATTCTATCTAGAGTTTAATGATTTTTTAAAATATAAATTTATGAGGATTCTTGCAAATTTTTTTTTTTTTCAAGATTTTAATAAATTTTTGTAAATTTTTATAGATTTAGAATTTAATTATAATATATTATTTTTTTAAAAAAAAATTAAGCTAATAATTAAATAACATAGATAATATATTTAATGTAAAATATTTTTTAAAAATTTATATTAGTAAATAAATTAATTTTTTTAAAATTAAATCATTTAATTCTCACATATATATATGTGTATATGTGTAGATTTGTGTGTATATTTGTAAATTTTTAAAAACGTATAATCGTATTAATCTGTTACATTGTGTTTTGAATTGATAATATATATTATGTGAAAATAATATTATTTATAATTGTTTGAATATAATTTTTTTATAAAAATATTTTAGTTTACATATGAATTGAAATGCTAATTTTTTTAAAAAAAAATCAATTTTTAGTCAAGAAATTAATAAAAAAAATTGATTTTATTTATTATAAAATTACTATTACTTTCGATTCTAAAAGTCAATAAATTTTTATGATTTTGTTATATCTAGTGTAATAAGTTTATTAAAAAAATTAATAGTTCTAATTTTATAAACTTTTTAGAATTTCAAAATTAGAATTAATAAAATTTTCCAATCAGCGAAAGACACGTACCTATGCAGGGTAATGTCTTCTCCATTGCGCTCACTGGTCACTAGAAAATTTGATTGTAGGTCTTCCCCCATGGGATATTGATACCCCGCTATGATCCAATTGAAACCCTAGTTACATTTCGAGTTTCGGGTAATTTAACGATTGACTGTTTGTCGTAATGTCTCAGAGCCAAGGTGCAGATCAGCCCGATATAACTGACCCGCTTCTAAAATCGCAGAGCTCAAAAATGGCTAAATCATCGGAAGACTGTGAGAAAAAAGTAAGATATTTTCTTTAACTTGCGATTATTATGTTGTTAGGAATTGGTGCAATGTTTGGAAGAAAATCTTTTTGACTTTACCAAAAGACCTTTTTTTGTATGATTAATGAATTTTGCTAATTTTAAAATACTTTGTGTGGTTGTTGCGAATCGTATAGAGCTTGGTTAAGAAGCTTAAAGATTCAGAAATCTGTCTTCCCATTGTTTATGGTAACATTGCGGTTTGGCTTGGCAAGAAGGCGACCGAGTGAGTATTAATTTGTTTTCTTTCACTTTTTTCTAAAAATAATTTGTTAGATCATAGTAATGCGAGTGTTCAAAGTGTTTGATATAATTGTCGAGTAGTTTTCCATTTATCGCTCATCTTTTGCTTGATCAGGCACCAATCACATAAATGGACAATATATGTTCGTGGGGCGACGAATGAGGATCTGGGAGTGGTGGTAAAGCGTGTGGTATTCCAATTGCATTCGAGCTTTAATAATCCCACAAGGATTATCGAGAATCCTCCTTTTGAGTTATCCGAGTCTGGATGGGGTGAATTCGAAATTGCCATGACCCTTTTCTTCTACAGTGATGTCAGTGAGAAACCGTTGCACTTGTGAGCCACTCAACTTGTTATAATGTTATCTTCTGTGTATGTGTAAAGTTGAGTTTGTGTTGGTTTCAAAAAGTAACTTGTATAGAACAATCTAGGAATAAAGACAACAGTCACGCCGTTTTACAAAAATGGAGGTGTCGTATCTTGTTTGTGTAGGTTTCACCATTTGAAGTTGTATCCAGAGGATGAGTCTGGCCCCCTGTCCATTAAGAAGCCTGTCGTTGTGGAAGCCTATGATGAAATTGTTTTCTCAGAGCCTACAGAGGCGTTTTTTGTTCGGGCGCAAAATCATCCTGCACTTGTTGTGCCTAGACTGCCTGTTGACTTTACAATGCCACCTGGTCTCTTTTTCTTAATTGAATTTACTATTTTGGTTATTCATGACACATTGGAGTGATATTGATTCATCTGGTCTTTATAGTGCCTATGGAGGAACATGGCGATGGGAAGAGAGGTGACACCAAAGATCATCCCCTGAACCAATGGTTTACCAATTTCTCTGAGGCTGATGAGCTATTAAAACTCGCTGCAGCTCGCCAGCAGGTAAGTAATGATATGAGATTGTACAAAATCAAACATTCTGAGCTTGAAATGCTTCAAGATTGGGAGAGGAATATCGCTCTTCCCACTGCACAAAGAAGAATAAAAGAAATAAAGAAAAAAGTCTGAAAAAAAACCAGAGTTTCGATGATAATAATCTTATAAAATGTAGATGTAAATTGTTAGGAAACAGAATTTGAACTGCCAGTGACTTGCTTGTTCCGTTTTTCGATTCCTCTATGTGCTGGATTTGATGAACTTGCGATGAGTTTGAAACTTGTTTGCTGCTATATTAGCCCAATCTTTATAAAGTTTATGCTCGCTTACTGTTGCTTGGCTATCTGAACACGTATAGGTGCAAGCACACATTGCAAGGCTGAGAAGGCAGATGAATTTGATAGATGGACAGCAACAACACTTGAAAGCATCTGACCTGTGAATGTTATTTGCATCCCACCGTACGAGCGTCGTCATTGAAGATAAGCAAAGTTTTCATAAAACCAAAAAAAAATTGCATACCATGTTCTGTATCTGTGTTTGTTCCATTTTCTGATTTTTTTTGGCACAAAACAACGTTGGATTTACATATGAAGGAAAGTGCTAAAAAGATGCCTCATTTATTATTTCATCTTCTCAAATTCTGTGTGTTACTTGTAACGTTGCTGGAATTTCTGTTTATCATAAAAATTTACAATGCCGATCTTTAACAAAGACCAAATCTTTATGATCACTCTCTTTAATTTTTCTATTTATTTTTTGAAATGCTATTTTTAAATTTATGCTGAAAAGTATTTCATTACATTAAAGTCCATATCATATAATATAGTATCATATATCCTATGATACAATAATTACTTGTACATGCATTAGCAGCATATTAGAATAAGTAATCGTCAAAATTTCACAAAATTTGGAACTTTAAATTTTTATTTATTTCTTGCTTGAGCTGCTATGTCCGCCCTTGGAACACGTTCATACTGGATTTGTTATCAAAATGACATTTCTGAATCTATGATGCCTTTCATATTAAAACTCACAGAAGAATCGTATACCCAGGAATATAAAAGCTGCAAAGGTTTCACGAAAACATATTGAAGTTATGTACATACATCACATGCATAACCTTGACGAAAACAAAGTTCAGTTTCTTTAGTATCAAGTATCCTCGACCGGCATCGCCCAACTAAGAAGAAGAAAAAAAGAAAGAAATGTCACTACGATGTTGAACCCAAAAAATAATTAACAGAAATACAAATTAAAACATTCATCCAATGAACAAATTCTACAGACACAGCATTGTGCCTAGTGCATAAATCTGACGCTTCATTGTATTATAATTTGTCTGTAAGCTAACATATATGTGGTGAAAATGGGCGAGCGGTAGGATTTTTTGGACTCCACGCCTCCATGTGTTGCACTGCAGGTGAAAATTTCTAAAAAAACGAATGCAATGTAGCAAAAACCGCTAAATTTGGAGAAAAAAATATTTAAGAGAACAGGTCGACAATCGTATTGTTATGGAGTCACCATAGGAGCCTATTGCTTCGATTCATTTATGATTTATCTAAGATGGAACTGCCATTCATTTGCTGCTGCTGCAACTGATGCACATTTAATTGAGTTGGCTGCTGACGGAGCTCGAACATCTGGGGATTGATGGAAAGCTGCTGAAATTTGGTGGCATGATCACTAAGTTCAGAAGTGGCGATTTTCAGATGTTGCACTTCAGCTGTCAAAGCTTCGTTTAGTGCTGTCATAAGAAACCAAAAGTAAGTGAAATTCAAAAGGGTCAAGATTGTCAAATTTAGATGTGATGACTTAAGTCACTGAATATAAGGTTCATGTGACCCACAACCTTTCACATACCCATTTGTGTGGAGTCGGATATGAGAACATTTTTCTGATAGAGATTAATGTATTATTTAGCAAGAATTCCATGTTCTCTCTTATGACTTGCTCCCTATTTAGCAAGTTCTTTTTTTTTGGAGCATCATTAATTCTTCAAGGGTTTAACGTGTATGCAATATGCGAAATGCTCTTGTGGTATTCCATTGGGAAAAGAAATTTAAGGATACTTCACATCAATACATCATTCA
Organism: Primulina tabacum; assembly: GCF_025594145.1. Classification (NCBI taxonomy): domain Eukaryota; kingdom Viridiplantae; phylum Streptophyta; class Magnoliopsida; order Lamiales; family Gesneriaceae; genus Primulina; species Primulina tabacum. Next base: position 7,828,301 of record NC_134552.1, on the reverse strand, counting down.
CAGTTGAAGGCAGTTAGTTTGCCACAAATATCCCAATTCTGAATTCTGTACTTGATTAATAACAGTGGCAATGCACCTGAGTTTATGGAGGCGCATATTGTTTAAAATACACGACTATAAACCATAAATATGTATCATTTTAGGAGATGTGATAAAAAATTTCACTAGAATTGCACCCCATCCCTGACCAACTATTTAAAATGCGAAGGACATTAATTATTGCTACGGTAATGGTTCAGAATGTCTGTAGCATTTCCTATAAATTATTTAAAAAAAGAAGAGGAAGAAAGCAAGAAACCAAGTCTCCATAAAATGCAGCTAGAAAAACTAAAAAATTTAAATCATAACTTACCATCTCGGAGTTGGGCCTGTTGATCCATGGCCTGCAGCCGAAATTTCAGCTCATTGTTCTGGTTGGTCAGACCAGCAGAATCCCGCTGAAAGAAAGCAGAAACCCGTGATCAAGAAATATTTTCACACCTAAAAATCTTGAGAAAAATAAAAAAATCTAATCTCTCTCTCACCTGAAGTAAAGTAAGTTGGGCGGACAATGTGGTTGCTTCTGTCTGTAAGGTTTGGACCTTGTGTTCCAACTCTGCAATATATCTTGTCTTCCGTTCTTTTGACCGAGCAGCAGACTGACGATTAGCTAAAATCCTAAAACAAGAACATTCTACTCATAACACAGCTTATAAAATTCGTCTATTTCAAGAGGAACGAAACCGTAAAGGAAGGACAAATTACCTTTTGGCCCGTTTTGGATCACTTAATGCAATTTCAGCTAGTTTTTCATTCGCCATTATCTTTTTCAATTCAGCACCACTAAACTCACCATTGCCGAACTCCAAGCTAAATGAATTTGAATTTGCATCCAGAGAATTAGTAGGCGAGAGTTGACCATGATGTGTCCCAGGAGATGGGGGAATTTTATTTGATTCATCAGCAAAGTCAATCTTACCCATGAAACTATCCATAGAGAGACTCCTATAGTGTCGAGTGGTTGGAGCAATATCTCCCCCAGCATTTCTTTTGACCCCCTCCCTCTTCTGAGACACTCCGGCTCTTGTCATGTTGTTTGCACTATCATTTACACTACTACTCGCTTCATTATCACTGTTGTCCCCTCCGTTCGTCTTGCCACCACTGGCTCGACCATCCAAATCATCCCGATTCTCACTTTCGAGTTTCTCATCAGTACCCGAAGAATTGAAAGCATCGATGTTGTCCAAATTCATATAAGCAGAGAACAAATCATCAACAACTTCCCCTTCCGACTTTCTCTCCCCCATCCCTTCTGCACTGCTCTCACCTCGTTTCTCCCAGCTCGATTCTCTTTTAACCAACGGAAAAGGCCGAGAAACAAATGTATCCAAAACACCAGGACTCCTCAGCGGAATTAGCGGAGGAGAAGACTGCATTATAGACGAAAATCCAAAAGGGATATCACTACTGGAACGTCTATGAGCCTTACGAAGAGGAATACCATCCCCGAGCCTCAATGAGTTACCCCTTGTGAAAGCAGAGGGAGGCAGCAACGAATGCAGATTCCCACCACCATCCTTGTCCTCCATAGACACGTCCGACGCTTGCTCAGAAACCGGATTTGAAGGAGATTCCCGATGATAAGGTGACGGGCTTAAAGGTGGCAAGGAATCGAGTGCAAAGAATGAGGGTTGAGACAAAGATCTAGTATGCGATGGCCCTGGGCCATTACTAAAATTTTGCATGCCAATTTGCTGATTTCCGGAGCGGTTCACCGGGATCTGCGAATAAGGTGAGATAGGTGGAATTTGGGGATAAGAGGGTGGGATGCCAGCCCTTTTACCACTATCTTCGACGCCTAAATTCGGGGATAATTGTCGAATTTGACCATGAACTTGTGGCATGCTTAACAGAGGTACATCTTGTTGTTGATTCATTAAAAAGGGATTCTGTTGTTTTGGAAGTGAAGACGGTGATGTTCTGAACGATGATTTAAGTATTCTCAGTATCACTATTAACTTCCTCGTTACCACTCATTTCTCCAGTTTCCACACAATCTTAGCTAGTCAGGGTTTCAACACAATTCAGTTCATTCAACCTGAACATCGTCGAATCAACCAGCCATTAATCTCTCAACACACTATCAATCTTGATTTAAACAGATCAAATGATATAATTGCACTAAGAATACCAAATACATACGCGCATACAAAATCAGAACAAATAAACAGCGTCAAGAACAAATAAATAGAAATCAGAATTAAAAACAAAATTTTCCAAAAGCATTCATTACCCGAAATATTTTCCCAGAGACAAGCGGCTCAAATTAGCAAGAGTTTTTCTACCACATTTCCGGTGCAGATCACCAACATCCCTCTGGCGACCGCTCCACGTGATCGATTACAAGCGTGTAAGGATATACGTATGTATATTCTCTCTTTCTACAAGTAACTTTTCCTCTCTAAGAAGATAGAAGATGACAGGTACAACTAAATTTTCTCGATTTCATTACAAAGTAGTACATTGCTCCTCCCACTTACTCTCCCACCACCTCTTGCATTTCTTCCCAAAATCGTGTGAATTTAAGCTGAATTTCGATTTACTTGAATTCGAATGTCCATTTCAATTTCATTCCGACCGAATTTCGTTAGTAATGCCTTTTTCATCTGCCTCCGTCTATCAAGGAGAGTGAATTTCGTTACGGCCCAGATTGATATTGAGCCCAAATTGAAACAGTCTCTGCTTAATCTACACACACTTTGTTGACAGCTCCAAAATAATTTTATTAAACTCGTCGAATCATTAACGATTTTATTTGAATAATATATAATGTCTCGATTGTAATGGAAATCAATTAAAAATTATCTCAAAATTACACTAGGCTTGCATGAAAGTAGGATATTCGAAACTTCAATATCATCCATATATAACACAAGATCAAAGAGTCGACATTATTATTGAGATAATGAAATCGAATAATTATTCGGAAACAATATTAAAACGACAAATGCAGGTGAAGCTTGAAGGGGCTGGGGGAACTCTCTCGTTCAATGTTACGCAACACATAACACGCAGCGCGAACTTTTCTTGTGTTCAACGTTATCTAACATCCATCGATACGTTCGACACAAAAAAAGGTTCCACCAAGCAAGAAAGTGTTGCATAAAATTGTTCAAGAATAGGCATTTCATTTGAAAACAATATGGTTAAAACGTGGAGGAGATTTATTAGATTCCGGAGGCATTCTTGGCGACATGTTCTCTAGTCGTTTTATGAAAGAGAGGGCGTCGTCGTTCCTCGCCTTGAATTGGTCCATCGCCAATAGTATTCCTAGACAAACACAGTTCAACTCAATATATTATACTCAATACGCATCAAAAGATAGCAAATATTAGTTCTATTGTCATGATCATTTGAATGGTACTGTTTCTTTAATTAGACTAAAAATTAATCCAGAAAAGAACAGTGAATAAATAATTTAAGAATTTAATATGAATAAATATAAGTGGTTTAATATATTGGTTTTTAATACGAATAAATATAAATGGTTCACATAATTAAAAGTTTTATGCAAAAAATTTTTAAAACAAAACCTTATTCGACTGTTTAATTGCAATGGATGACTATAATTTAAAAAAATTGGTAATAGAGAGCTGTAATAAATATTAAAATTTGATATGATCACTTGTTCATAAAATTAAACTATGGCTGTGATTTTAGACTAATTTATCTATATTTTTTTTAAAAAAAGGTTAAAAAATAATTGTTGGTGAGACCAGGAGAAATGGACGAGGAAAATGGGGTTTGGATAATTTTGACAGGGAGAAGAAGAATGAGACAAAATGCAGGCAAACGTTGAAGGAGAGGTGAGTTGATTTGATTGATTCAGACCAGTCTTCCACACTCATCATTCAATATCCATCCCCATCACTATCTATTTTATTTATTTATACTATATACAAATTTGATTACTTTTTTCTGTATTTTTTTCCTTGAATTGTGGAGAGTTGATTAAGTTGCATTGACCGTACGCAGCGTAACGTGCCTCCTCAACTACCTTTTCGTTACTCTAAAAGGATAAATAGAATATATTTGAAAGGAAAAAAAAAAAAAAAAACCTTGCCCATTTGTATTTTTATTACAAATAAATAGGTTTAAGAGAATCCCATTCGTTCCTTAAAAGCGAGAGAATCGCATTCGTATTTTTATGGAAGGACCATTCGTACATGTTAATGTTCGATGCATACTTCTGTGTCCCCATTGGTAGAAATAATTTTCAAGGACCGACTTGGGATCACCTTTGGATCCATTTTAAGAATTGTGGAACTAAGCCCAATAAAATGGGCCTTTCCAACTTCTAGAGTTACTTTTTATCCATATCTCGGTGTCCTCTTTATAAATTCCATTTTAGGGTTTTAAGCTTTGAACTTTGCAATCGGTTGGGTTAGCGTGTTATCATATATTTCAAATGCGTCTGTTTTTTGTGTCTGAGATTACGATTCAGCTATTATTGAAATTATTTTAGGTCTCCTACCGTTCGATTTAATACATATTCGAAGTGTAAAATAATATTTTTAGTATCTGTACTATTTTATTAAGTTTGAGACACTTAGAGTAACTAATTTTGGTGTCATGGTCTGTTTTAATAATTATACATATTAATAAAATGTTAAACTTTTAATGCAAGTTATTATATGTAGTTTAGTGGATAGAATCATTGTTTCTTGGAGTTTAGATTATAGGTTCAATTCTTATTGATGTCATTTTTTTATTCTTTTATTTTCAATTTATTTTTTAATTTATATATCAAAATTACAAGTGTAGTGCCTCATTATTTCTTATAATTATATTTTGATCTTAATTTAAATATAAATCAAATGAACTATAAAAAATATTATACAAGCACGCAACGCTGTGCGTCAGTGTACTAATAAAAATAATATTTATTTTTTCATGAGTTGAGTTTGATACAGAAACATATTTGAGTATTTCGAAACTCAAACTCGAGTTTTTATACGAGCTCAAATATAATTGATCCAAGCTAAAATTCAATTTTTAAAATCTTATTCATATTCTACTCTATTTAGTTAGTTTGACATTCAGGATAGTCTATGTTATATAAAAAATATGTTATCTTATTTTAATATAAGTATATCATTATATATTTATCATATTTTTATAAAAAAAAATAACAAATATATTGATGGTGTAAAAACTAATATTTGATTTATTTACTCTCTTCTTAAATAAACCACGTGCATATGACCAAATTCAACCATGGTAAAATAGGAAAACGTGTCACTACTCAAAGCAAACTATGGTTACTTTTTTTTAACTCCAATCACCACGCGTCTTTCCACTAACAACATGTCTCGAGATTACGCGACGCGTCCACGTTCAACGGCTGCGATTATACCTCTTCCACAATATAATACCATATCTCACCGCTTTAACCTTAACTTCGAGTGAGAAAAAAGACCAGTGATCAGCTCAACAATACAGAAGAAATGGTGAATCCTAGGGTGTTCTTCGATATGGCAGTCGGTGGCCAGCCTGCAGGCCGGATCGTGATGGAGCTCTACGCGGATGTCGTCCCGAAGACTGCTGAAAACTTCCGTGCTCTCTGCACCGGTGAGAAAGGCGTCGGAAGATCTGGAAAGCCGCTCCACTACAAAGGATCCGCTTTCCACCGCGTTATCCCCGGGTTCATGTGCCAGGGTGGAGATTTCACCGCCGGGAACGGCACCGGCGGGGAATCGATCTACGGCGCCAAATTCGCCGACGAGAATTTCGTGAAGAAACACACTGGGCCTGGCATTTTATCAATGGCGAACGCGGGTCCGGGAACCAACGGATCCCAGTTCTTCATCTGCACGGAGAAGACAGAGTGGCTGGACGGAAAGCATGTGGTGTTTGGGCAGGTGGTGGAGGGATTAGACGTCGTGAAGGCGGTGGAGAAGGTGGGATCTGGTGGTGGGAAGACCTCCAAGCCTGTGGTGGTTGTGGACTGTGGTCAACTCAGTTAGATTTAGGGTTTTAATTTGGGGATTGCATTCCTCTCTGTCGTTTGATTTGTTGAATAATAACGTTTTAAATATGAGTTGCTATGGTATAGATAATTACAAAAACCTTGGTCCTTTTAGCAACAGATATGGAACAAATTGGCATCATTCTATATTCCTCAAGTCAAGTCACAATTATGGCCTATGAAACTTGGGCATATATTTGATCACACAATTAGCGACCCATCAAATACGTTGCTGCTCGATTGTGTGTCAAACTTGTGGGGAGTACAGGGTGTTTATTAATTTTATTTAAATTGATTTATAAGCTCTTAAGCTGTTTTAGAAGTGCTAGAAATTTAAGTCCCAACCATCCAGTTGCGCTGTGTCAACTAGAGGTGTCACAAAATACACCCGAAAAGCGGGGGACTGGCAGAAAGCAGTCGTGATCAAAACATCTTGTCTTTTAAATATTATTATAAAAAAATATAGTATGAATTTTTTTTTATCATTTGATAATAATTAAATAATAATAGCAAGATCTTGTCGTTGAATCGAGTTATTAATTTTGGTTCGGTAAAAACTTGTTTGAGATGATTTTATGGGTCGTATTTTGTGAGTTGAAGTTTTATTTTTTAGGTTAATAATATTATTTTTTATTGTGAATATCGGTAAGGTTGATCCATTTAACAGATAAAGATTTGTGATCCATTTAACAGATAAAGATTTATGAGACCATTTCACAAGATAATTTTAATAATTTTTTTAAAAAATATCACATTTAATTACGATATTTATTTTTAATCGTAATTTCTTATTTGTTTTTAATATTTGGTGTGAATTTCGGAAACTTTTTAAATTTGACAAAAATTATGTTTAATAAAAGATATTTGCTTACCATGTTAGTCGAAAATATGATAACTTTGTTGTAGCTAAGTATATAATTATTTATAATCAATTAAAACAAACTTGAAATAAATGGGAATATTGTTCACATCTTTATTGTCCACATTTCTGAAGAAATTTTCTTATCAAAGATTCATTCATAGAGCAGAAAGCAGTATAGATGGACAACAATGAAGTAAACTCCATATCCTTCCATGGCATTATTCATTTTCCTTAACAAATCTAACACCGACACTTGTTCGGTTTCTACTGCTACTCTTTCACTTAATGTCAGTAACCTTAAATGCAGCTCCGTACCACAAGTGAAAAGCTCTTAATAAATGGAGGCAGTTGAACGTTGCAGCACAGGCGCCGATTATAATGACTACGTCTCCATCTATCTTTCTTTTTTTCTACTCGTTCACACCAGGATTTCTCTTTCTCAAGCTTCACTTCTTAAGGTTCTGCAGACACCCTTTTGTTTACTGCTTAATTCACAGCTCCTCGGAATCCATGGATTGGTCAGGGAAGATTTTCTTGACCGGGTTTCTTCTTGTTTTTGCAGCAGCAGCCATTGATGGAGTATATGGAGATACAATGGTTACGGGAACTGTGTTCTGCGATCAGTGCAGAGATGGCCAGATATCTCTCTACGATTACCCCTTATCCGGTAAATTTTGAGACTTGCAAAGTTTTATGCACAATTATTCTGAGTCAGGCTGTATTCAATGAAAGTTATGTGTGCAGCGAGTAAAAGTAGTAGTTCTTGGGTGCAGGAATGAACGTGACATTGGCCTGTCCAGGCAGTGGCGGCCAATACACAGCATGGAGAGAAGAAACAACAAATTGGGTGGGAAGTTACGCAATGAAGTTTGATGGGACCCCAGATTTGAGAGGTTGTTATGCGCAAGTTTCGAGCGGTGGGCAAGGCTCAAGTGACTGTGGGGTAGCCGCTGGTCCAGCTGGGGGTCTAAGATTAATGTTCAACATGTTTGATATGGAAATGTATACTGTGGATCCATTGCTAGCGCAGCCTGCTGAGCCTATGTCCTTCTGCCCAAAATCCCCCACGCCCACAGTGCCGGTAGCCCCTGTGAAGCCTCCACCAGTAAGGCTTCCACCGGCAACTCATCAGCCACCGTTGCCTCGATTTCCTCCGACGCCTCTGACGCCATTCTTTGAAGCTTCAGCATGTTCACATCAGTAAGTTTAATTTTACAGTAACATAAAAATTTTGGAATTTCTTGATCAAGATATGTAAACCATACATCTAACTAGCTACACAACAAACCATTTCCCTGACATTTCAAGCTTTTGAGCCTCGATCATTGACAAACAATAGATTAGCACACATATTTCAAAACCAGACAGGGCGTGTTTGGGAACATAGGTCCTGTGGCTTGGTCTAATTGTTATGGTTTTTTTACTGGTCTAACTTCAGACTTAATCCGATAACTTCGCTACTTTTGCCATTTCAATCCTTTTTTTGTCGATTATTGGTGTGACGCCGGACCGATCACGTCTGCACTCCCTCCTCGGAAGAAATGACTAAATTACAAATTAAATCAACTTACCCGACTAAAACTGACAATTAGACAAATTTTGCAATTTTCACTAAATTTTTTCACATTGTATGATACTTCTTGTAGACAGTGGATGATGCCAGAGCACAGATGCTATTGGAAGGTGGTGAGCCCGGACACCAAAGTAGCCATCGTCTTTGGCCCTTTTGCGGCCCAAAAATACGGCACGGACATGACCTTATGGCAAGGCATGAGTGGAAGAGGCGACCCGTACAGAACCCTCCTAAGGGAAGGAACAACCGCACTTTTGAACTCATACAACTGTATAGCCTTCCCATATCACTCATTCGCTGTAATCCAACACATGAACTGGGCGCTAATGGGATCGACTCGACAAGTTCTCCTTACTGCTTTGCGCTTCATGAGGGCCAATTCAGGAACCAGTTTCAATGCTACCTGCAGATTTAATGCTTGCGGTTGATCCAAACATTTGCAGTTAAATTTTGATTAACGTGTGTTTCCGGGCTTTCTTGTTTATTATATCTTACATATGTGCTACATCGATTTGTTGAGGGTAATATATGAGATTTCATTTTTGTTTGTTATGTACGATTGCCAAAGAGAATCATTGAGATTATTTTAAATTATTTTATACTCACGCGTGTGATATGGCTCTGTACTGCTGAAATTTGTATTGACTATGAGAAGCATTTGAAATTGGAAAAAAAATTTATTTGTGGTCCTATGATTTTGTTATTACGTCATTTTGATCATTCACCTTATCTTGATTCAGTCGGTACCGTATTTTTTATATATATAATTTTAGTCATTTTTTATCGAGAATACAGATGTGACATTATATACATGGACGTCACATCAATACTATAATAATATAACTTTAGCACCAAGTCAAAAAAAGACCAAATTTCAAAACCACAAAAATAAGAAACTAAAACTGTGAAGATCGAACTCACTTATGCAAAGCCATGAAGGAATTTACCATGTCAAGCCATGAAATCTGAAAATTTAAAAACACGCACATTCAACCAATCATTGAAATCTATTTTTTATTATGAATATCAGTATGATTGACCCGTCTCACAGATAAATATTCGTGAGATCGTCTCACAAGATACCTACTATAAAAAGTAATATTTTTTCATTGATGACTCAAATAAGAAATCATTCTCACAAAATACGACCCGTGAGATCGTCTCACACAAGTTTTTATCTACAAAATAAAGCTCATAATAATTGGAGGCAGTCCATCGTTGCAGCGCAGGCTCCGATTATATTTAGTACGTCTTTGATCTACCAACTTTTCACATGTTTAATTACTATATATACACACACACACACACACACACGCAAATCATGATGTATATATATTTTACCTAATATGGGTATGGTGTATGTTTACAACTAAACATTTAAGAATATGTGTGTGTTAGATTGTCTCGTGGATGATCGACGTTGTATTCATAAAAGTAACAAACACCTCACGCCAACAAGAAAACGGCCATCCGACCAACTACATATATAAAATTTTTGACAAAACTAATTGGCGAGGAACGCATTGTGACAGAAAAAACAAACGTACTACTTCAAATAATGGATGTCGTTTTTTTTATCATTAAAATGATCCAAAATGTTGTAATTACATTTCATGTCTTGAAGTTATAATTCTGGCATTTGATTTCATGTTTTCAAAGGTATATATAGTGTAAATATTGTTTTGTTGAGTATACGTAGTGTTCGCGATAACTTATTTTCAATGTTTCTAAACTTATACATACAATTTTTAAACATTTCATTGATGAAAAGCTTAGAAATATCTAAATTAAGCTCTTGTAAATACTACCATAATATATAGATACGACTCTTCGATTCTCCATCGTAACAATTTATGCAAGTTAATATTGAAAATATAAAGGTTAATGTCATGCATTTCCCCAGTTTTATCTTCCTCGTTACGATTTATACAAGCGTAACGTCTTTTTATAAAATAATAAATCTTAACGCAAGAGAAATAAGTTTTCCCAAAAATAAATAATGGATTTAAGTCACATCACATGAATATGAAATTTAATTTTTAAAGAGTGGGTTACATATCACTCAATTATTATAAGCTCCAAATTAGTAAGTTAAGGGAGACCGAAAATTAGCTCTCATGTCTCACCCTGCGACTCGAGTTCGACTCGAGTCCTCCGAATCGTACAATAGGATAAGTTAAGGACCAAGGGCATAGCTAACTAACTCACTGCCCCTCTATATAATCCCGGGCATGCAGCATGAATCCCCCAACTTTTCGACTCGAGATACTAAATTTTTTCTCCAAAAAAATGGCCAAAATTGTTATAGTATCGATGTTTTCCGCATGGTTCGTCATAGCCAGCGCCAACGGGAGCAATAACAACAATGAAGAACCATGGCTCCAAAATGTTTGCCAAGGGAATGAAAGGGTACACAAACTTCATTTCTATGTCCAAGATGTGTTGGATGGCCCAAACGCCACCGTCTGGGAGGTGGCGCGATCAACCATAACAAATGGTTCTCCCACGTATTTTGGCCAGGTCGCAGTTATCGATGACTTGATAACATCCGGGCCTGAACCCACTTCAAATGTACTGGGACGAGCACAAGGGCTCGTTACTTTGGCAGACATGCAAGAGTTCGCATGGTCCATGAATTGGAACTTTGTTTTCACTGCAGGTAAATACAAGGGGAGCACGCTCAGCATTTTGGGAAGGAAATCAAATTCGGGCAAATACCAGGAGTTGCCGGTTGTTGGTGGTACCGGATTTTTTCGAATGGCTCGTGGATACTGTATTTCCGACACCTACTTTTTCAACTCGAGCGCTAATTATGGAGTCTACCAGTACACCGTCTATGTAACTCTGGTGGATCAGTTAAATTTAAGTGTTGAAATGTTGGCAAATCAGTGACATGATCATTTGGTGTGACCATGCATGTTGAGAATTAAGCACTAAGTTCTTGTAATAAAATGAAGCTCTAGTTTCCTCTCTCTCTCTCTCTCTATGTGTATATATATATATATATATATATATATATATATATATATATATAAATACATTATATACGATGCACTTTGTTTTCAAGATATCCAACATTTGTGTCAATTAGTGAAACATATTTTTTGAGGAAAAATAAAAATATCGTGTCTGAAAATGCCCAGTGTAGTTGTTTTGTAATAACTTTTACCTGTTTTTAATAAATCAATTCATTAAAAAAAAAAACAAATATAATGGTGTGGCTAGAGCAAAGTTGACTTTTGGTTTGCAATGTTTTTTTCCCTTTTTTGGGATAAAATCAATTGAATACGTAGTTACTTCTATAGTTAATTGAAATCAATAAACAGAAATTGAAATATTTAACTTTTGAATTGTCATTCAACTCCAAATATATATGTATTTGATATTACTGTCAAATTAAGAACATTTCCAAACCCTCAACTATCCACGACAAATTAATGTAATATTGATTGTAATATATAGAAATATGAACTTTGATTTCACAACTTTACCGAACATGTCTCTCACTGCCCCTATATCTGTAATATCGAGCTAGCGCAGCATAAATCCTACAAAATAAAATCAAGTTTTCGATTCGAGATACTAAAATTCTTCTCAAAGAAATGGCCAAAAACGTACTTTTGATGCTTTTTCCATTGTGCGTCATAATTATAGTCAGCACCAAAGGGAGACACGATGACCATAACTAAGAATCATGGCTTCCAAATGTTTTTCAAGGGAAAGAAATTAAAATATTACATATAAAACTTCATTTCTATGTACAAGATGAGTCAGGTGGCCCGAACGCCACCACCACCAAAGGGTTCCTTTTCTTTCGGCCAAGTTGTAGTTATCGACGATCTTATAACATCCGGCCCCGAACCCACTTCGAATAAACTGGGTCGATCACAAGGGATTGTTACATTCGCGGACATGCATGAGTCCTCATGGCTGCGGCCTTTGTATTTTTGGAAGGAAATCGACACGGGGCAAACACCATGAGTTGCCGGTTGTTGGTGGTATGAGAGTTTTTCCACGGCTAGTGGTAGGGATGTAATCGAGTCGAGTCGAGCCGAGCCGAACTCTTTGAATATTTGAGCTTGGTTCGTTTATAATCGAGCCGAGCTCGAGCTTTATTTAAAGAATATATGCATGGCTCACGAGCTTATTCAAGCCTTTATCGAGCCTAAACAAGCTTAATAAATATGAATTATACATTTAAATTTTCATTAAATTAATTAAAAAGTAGATTATATATTTAAAGAAAATATATTATTCTTATTAAAATTTGTAAATTTATTATAATAAATAAATTTAATAGATTTTTCTATATATTTCATAAATAATATGCAAAATCAATAAATCAAATATCAAAACTATTATTTTTTCATCTAAAAGATTACTCATGAACTTACCAACGAACATGTTCACGAGCTAACGAGCCGAATACTGTAAAGCTTGAGTTTAGTTTGTTTATCTTAACGAGCCTCATTAAACGAGCTCAAACGAGCTTTTATCGAATCGAGCTTCGAATAGCTCACAAACGGTTTGGTTCGTTTACATCCCTAGCCTAGTGGATATTATGTTTCTGTCTGACACCTGCTCGTACAACTCGAACACCGTTCAAATATTCCATTTTTTTTCTCTCTCATGATCAATTAATGTTTTGAAATACTGGCAAATCTATGACGCTTGTAACGCTGAGTAATTTTATTTAGTTAGCTTCTGTTCACCAGCAGCAATTAAAAAAATTAAATTTCTCCTAATTTATAAAATTATATATATATATATATTCCAAGGACACCCTTTAGCTTATCGAACATCCAGATTTAATGTCTTAATCTATAGTTTGCTTTGACGCTTTACATAGATTGTTGTAGACGCGTGTGGTCCCTCTATAGAAACATGGAGAAATCCTTAAATTTTCTTTGAATCAGTCATTTATTGAGGCGAAAACAGAGATATGAATATGGAGAGGGATCCCATAGTTCTAACACTTCTCTTCCTAGCAACTATTGTAGGCATCGCCTATGGCATCCCAACCAGCCCCGACTCCCTCGAAAAGTGGTTCAAAACCGGATATTCGGTGACGGAAAATGTCACCCGACTCCAGTTCTACGTTCGGGATGTTTTCAGCACGCCAACTCCAACAAATGTGGTGGTGGCTAGAGCAAACTCGACCTTCGGTTCGCCTACCCTTTTCGGTCTTGTTTCGGTTATAGAACAATCGGGCCAGAGCCCGGATCCAAGATAATTGGTCAGGCACGAGGGATCATTGCTTTAGCCTCGTTGGAGGATACTAGTCTCCACATGACATTAACTATTGTTTTCACAGATCGGGTGTTTAATTCCAGTACACTTAGTTTAGTTGGTCACAATGCGTATCTCACCAAGGTACGTCAAATATCTATAGTTGGTGGTACTTGAATAACTCTTATGTCATCATTTTTTTCTCGTGGAAAGATTTTCACTAAAAGACTTGGAAAATTACAAAAGTTTGTAAATGTCTACTTCAGCAAAACTTATCACTGCATAGCTGAAACTCTTAGTATATTCACAAATTTAAACAAAGAGACCGTAAGAATCTCAGTGTCAATTACAATGATTTCCCAAAAAACTACTAACCACAAAAAGATCCTTAAATGATCGGATGGAATAAGATACGCATGTGGTAAAATTTTTATCGATCAGTTAGATTCTCAAGAACTTAATAATAATTATGATTCAAAAAGTTAGACGCTTGAAAGTCCATCTAACTGATATATTTATAAGTTTCGATTCCAATAATCGTCATTTTTTAATCTGGTAACCTTTCCCAAATTGAGAGGTCGTTATGTCATAACATCATCCTTTCTAACAAAGTACACCGCAAGTAGTGTGCATGGACTAACGGCCTGATAAAGCTATTACATGATCTTATTTGATCTATTAGTTGGGTTCTGATGCTTAAAGAATTATCTAGAAAGCTTCGGAGAATGTCTGCTACAAAGCCCGACTAATTCAATTAGGTAGGATCATCAGTTTCCTTCTATCAGTAACCACTTGAATCAGCTATCTTCCAACGTCTATGTTTGGCATCAGTCAGTCTTAATAAGAATAGTTTCTGCTTTGCCAATCTATTCAGCTCGATAAACATTACCTCATGAATAATCAATTTTCCCTTTTAAATTTAGATTGCATTGCCTTTTAATAAATCTTCTTAAATCAGTAGCCTTAATTTAAATCACCAAAACTTAAATTATCCAACAACATACACATCTATGATAATATTATTTGAAGTCGAAGATTTACAAGATATATTTTTTTTTCCTTCTCTTTTTGCAAAAAAAATAATGTAACAAGTAAGAAATACAAAAGATTATGGTTCTATTTGAACGAGTATTTATAAAACGTTTTTATAAAAGTTTTAAAAATTGCTTTAAGAACAAATATACATTTAAATAACTATTCTATAAAAAAAATCAAGAGTTAAAAAATAATATATTTTATTTTCCATCAATGGCATCATTTCTAAAAACATTTTTCAATTGTTCGAAGAACACTTTTTCAAAAACGTTTTACAAATATTTTATTCAGACATATTTTTTAAGTTTTTTTTTCACTTAATAACACTAAAAATATTTTTCAAATATTTGCCCAAATGGATATATAATTAAGCATTAATTACGTAAACCTCCCTTGCAGTTTATCATAATTACAAAAAGGCTCAAATAAATGTTAAAATAACAATTATCAACATTTTTATATATCTTACATATTACTCCCTATATTAAAAAGTTAATTGAAAATGTTTTAAATTCAAAAATCTCTACATTCTAAATTTGTTAAAATAACTTATACAAATTAAAATTTCTAATGTTTTCATAATTATTTTCTAAAAAAGTTATCATATTTTTGGTATTTGAAAATTTTAATAGACCAAAAAATATCCGTAATCCAAAAAATGAAATATATCATTTCATTAATATTACATATATAAATATTAATTTTTAATATTTTCAAATTTATTTTTATTATTAATAAAAATTTCTATTTAATCTAAAATTTTATGAAAAATTCTCAAAAAATTAATTATGAAAAACATTATAGATTATAATTTGTATAAGTAATATTAATATAGGATAAATTCTCAAAGAAAGGGATAAATTTACAATGTCGTAGAGATTTTTGATTCATAAAAAAGGTTTTATTACTTTTTTAATGGAGAATTAATATGTTAGAAATGTAAATATGTTAAGAGTGAAGTTAATGTAATTCACCCTATAATTAATTGGACCACATTAGATGTACCGTGTGCTTTCCTAATGATTGAATGATATTAACAAAACAAGCATTTTTCATTCATCTTGTAGCTAACTAAAACTAGAAAGTTCTTGAAAAAATTTATTTATTACTTTCATTGTCTTTATTATTAATAATTTTTTTCAAAATTAATTGTTAATCTAAACATATTTAAGCAAATATAAGTCCAAATGACAGAAAAAATCGTGGCAAAAACTTATGTGATACGATCTCACGGATCGTATTTTGTGATACAGATATCTTATTTAGCTCATCCATAAAAAAATATTACTTTTTATGCTAACAGTATTTTTTTTATTGTGAATATCGGTAGAATTGAATCTCACAGATAAAAATTCATGAAACCATTTTACAAGAAACCTATTCAAAGTTATACAACACATCATTATCTTTTGCATTTGATATTAGTTTTAATTTCAAAAATTAAAGAGTCGCTAACTAATATAAGAAGAAGTTAGAAAATCCTGATGATATTTAAAATTAAAATTTATTTTAATTATTATAATTTAAATAATTGAATTCGTTTTATTTTAATTATTATAATTTAAATAATTGAATTCGTATATTCATCCTAAAAGGGTTCTCTCATTCTGGCCAAGAGGGTAGAAGTCCTGGACTGGATCTCTCACACAAAAACACAAAGCCCAACCACAAAGCACTGTATCAGACCCAACTTCTATCAGACAATCACAACTTTTGTCTTACTACTGTTTTTCCAAGAACCATTGTGTGTTATATACTGGATCCAAAAACTTTGGACCTCGTATGCGTTCTGAATTGTTGAACTAAAACCTAGTTGAAAATGTTGGGAAATTGCAAGTCGATGGCGATCAAGATGATAATAATATCCAAAAATGCGAATAAAATAATCAACAAGAACATAAAAATTTACGTGGTTCACCCAATATAGGCTACGTCCACGGAGCTACTGCAACTTTTATAACTGGAAGAAATATTACAAGTGTATACACCAATACACTCAATATTTCTCACACTCCCAAGCCCGAGTATACCGAGAAAATAATTTCTCTAACTCACACAAGTGAATTCCCGCACTCAAGAAAAAAATACTCTCTTTTTTTCTGTGCACTTTCTTTTTTATCAAAGCTGAAAAGCTTTTGATTTTGAGATACAATAACTAAAGTAATTGAGCTCTATTTATAACTATTTCCTTCATTCCGTTTTATTAAAAACCGATATGGGATATGTGATTTATATTATTTTATTTAATGTGTGGGCCCCACCACATTAATAAATCTCACCTAACAATTCTCCCACTTGAAGACTTGATTTCAATCATGTCTTCACACCATCAGTGCAGCAGCTCATACCTCCTTTGTTAGTCCAAGAGACCAACTGAAGTCAAACACAACTTCAGTTTTTCAATGATAACAGCCTTCGTGAGCATATAACTCTTTCTCAAGTTTATCAATCTCCTCCAGACAAGCTCCTGCTATCAACATATCATCTACATGTATCAGTAGTAAGATATAATAACTATCAAGCTTCACATAACAATAGTGATCAGCCTGATACCTCCGAAAACCATCATTATTCATTACACCATCAAACTTCTTGTACCACTGTCTTCGAGCTTGTTTGAGACCATACAAGCTCTTCTGAATTTTGCACGTCATTCTCTCTTTCCCTCGTACTTCAAATCCATGTGATTGATTCATTTCTTCATCAAGATTACCATGAAGAAACGTCGTCTTTACATCTAACTGTTCCAGATGTAAACTTCTTTTACCATCAATCCAAGTATAGTCCTGATAGTAGTTAATTTTACCACCAGAGAGAAAATATCAGTGTAACCAATGACTTTCTTTTCACATTTTTCAACAAGTATTTCTTTGTACCGCTTGCTACCGTCATGTTCTAACCGGTACTCCCACTTGCTATGTAAAACCTTTTTACCTTCAGGTAGTTCTGACAACTCCCACATGTGATTGGATGACAGTTAATCCATCACATCTTCCATGGCTAACTCCCACTGTTTAAAGGTCTCATAAACATCCGATTTATTTTTCACAAAATAAATCCAAAATTTCCTGCTCGAATCGTCAACAGTATTGACATAATATCTCGAGTGATCTCCAAGGGATGTCACAGGTAATGATCCACATACATCAGTATGTACCAGCTCCAAATCAGCTGATCTCGGTTTTCTAACCTCTTTTGAAAAGCTCACCTTTTTTCTGCTTTCCAAAAAATACAGCTTCACACAGCTTGTGTTCAACGATCATTAATTCCGGTAGCTTTCCGTTTTAAACAAGCATTTTCATTTCCTTCTCACTCGTATCCCCAAGCCTACTATGCCATAGACTTGAATTAGCTCCAGCATCCATAGCCGCTAATTTATTTCTCAAACTGAAAGTCATATAAAGTGTTCCAGTTTTCTTTCCCCGAACAACAATCATAGCTCCCTTTTTCACTTTTCAGGAACCATCACCAAAGGTCACATTATGACCTTCGTCGTCAAGCTGTCCAACTGAACTCAGATTGTGTATCAATTTTGGTACATGCCTTACTTTTTTGATTTTCCAGACAGATCCATTTGTAATCTTCATCCGGATATCACTCATACCAATTATTTCCAAAGGTTTTCCATCAGCTAGGAAAACTTTTGGATAATCTTCTGCAATGTAATTATCGAATACATCACGATTACCAGTGGTATGAAACGAAGCTCCCGAGTCCATAACCCAAGAATCAACCGGGCTTTCCATGGATAGTAATAGAGCATCATGTACCTCCTCAGTAACAACATTAACGTCGTTCTTTGTTGATTTGCAATTCTTTTTCATGTGACCAGTCTCACCACAGCTCCAACACTTCACATTCTTTTCAAATGTGTTAGTCTTTTCCATTTCTTGACTTGGATCTACCATGTCATTGGTTAAAATTTTTTTCGCCACTCATGCCCCTTCCTCTATTCTCGAGATTTAGAGCAGAACTTGATGATGTTCCTTCACCAGAATCCATCTTGCGAACTTCTTCGGCAAGAATTTGATCTCTGACATCATTGAATTGTAGCTTTCTTTTTCCAACATAGTTGCTTACCGCTGCCCGCATTGGTTCCCAAGTGTCAGGTAAAGAGGCCAAAAGAATAATTGCCCGAATCTCATCATCAAATTTAATTTCAACAGATGTTAGCTGTTAAACAATGGTGTTGAATTCATTAATGTGTTTAGACACCGATTCATCTTCTCTCATCTTCAAATTAAATAAATTCTTCATGAGATGTACTTTATTATTTGCCGATAGCTTTTCGTACATGTCCGACAAAATGGACATCATTTCCTCTGTTGTTTTTGCCTCCGCCACGTTATGTACCACGTTCTTCGTTAGGGTCAATCATATTACCCCTAACACTTGTCGGTCAAAAAGCTTTCAGTCATCATTCTCCATCTTTTCCGGCTTCTTTCCAGATAGAGGTTGAGAGTTTGGGAGTGTGAGAAATATTGAGTGTATTGATGTATACACTTGTTGTAATATTTCTTCCAGTTATAAAAGTTGCAGTGCTCCGTGGACGTAGTAGCCTATTTTGGGTGAACCACGTAAATCTTTGTCTTCTTGTTGATTATTTTATTCTGCAAGTTTGAGTACTATTATCATCGTGGTCGGCATCGCTTCGGGGTAATTTTTCCCAACAGAAAATTATCTCCAACCCATATTAATAGGATTTTAATGTATTTAATAACGCCCACTTCTCCCGTGTAAACCTAGAGCCAAACTACGCCTATATAATACTCGACCCTGGCCTAGGCTATGTCGAA
Source organism: Primulina tabacum (assembly GCF_025594145.1). NCBI lineage: Eukaryota > Viridiplantae > Streptophyta > Magnoliopsida > Lamiales > Gesneriaceae > Primulina > Primulina tabacum. The sequence continues at coordinate 7,808,796 of NC_134552.1, read as the reverse complement.
GATGAAAAAATTTCACGCCTAGCAATACAGGTGTCATCATATTCCTCAGCCTCCATGTTTATGGGATCTTCAAGAAAATGGTTACGCCTACCAATACGGGTGTCATCATATTCCCTAGCCTCCATGTTTATGGGATCTTCAAGAAAATGGTTCTGCCCACGGGAAACAGCTCAATCGGCTCGGTGTTGCTGGCCCAACCTTGTGATGGTCTCGGTAGTACCGGTGCAACATGGCCAAGGCTGACAAAAACAGTGTTTTAATGTCGGTCTGGACTCAAGTCCTTTGTCTCAAGACACATGAGGAATATGTTGTACAAGCAGTGCTGAACGACAAAGGACGGTAGGAGAGAACGACGGTAACAGAAATTTCATAAGAAATGGTTTCGTTGTCGTTAAATCATATCCTTTCCTGGAACGTAGAAGCGGGTTAAAAAAAATACTGAATCTAACACCTTTTCAACTATCACTCCCTCATTCTAGTTTCGTCTGTTCCGGGGGTTCTTCTCAACTTCTAGGGTAGGTCAAGAAAGGTCTTCTTGCCAGCAATCACTCCACTCTCCCGGAAAATCAGAAACTAAAATACCAACAGATTCTGGGAAATTTTCAAGGACTCGAGAGCTCTGACCCGAGGAATTCATGGTTTTCTTTTCCAGAACTCTTTACACTTAATTTCTCGTCAGATAAGTCTCACCTCCACTTATTAACTCACTCAATTCAGAGTTCCTGTCATTAAAAGCATCATCCTCTTGACTCCTCACAGGACTAAGAATCCACAATCTTTTCCTTAGCCTCCATGTTTTTGGAGGGAAACCTTACCATATTTTCCCTCACTTCCAACTCCACATCTCCACCATTCAGATCCCCCAAGTTTCAGCAGCAATTGAAATAGCAAACTCGGAAATGTTCGAGCCATTTTCCATCACAAAACATATATAGTACATATATATCCAAATTCACCAAAAACAGGATGGCAATCATAACTATTAAATGACAAACGATTTATTAATTATTATTAATTAATTAACATAAGAGCACAAACAAATCAGACGCAACCATTGTACAATTCCTCCCCTCCACAAGTACAATACAGTAATTTATGTGATTGCTTTTGCACAAAAAGAAAAGAACAATTTGAGTATTCAATCATAATGCAGTCTTATAATTACTTTTTATTTTACTAATAAAAACATTCTGTAAATAATAAACTTAATAAAATATATGAACAATGACTGCATTACAAGGTTATAACGCTATTTATATATAATATATTAAAGTGTTAAATCAATTACATTAACTGTATATAAACTATATATTATATAATATTAATTAATAATAATATGGTTTAGGAAGGTATCACTGGATCGAGAAAGATGAGAAGCTAGTTGTTCTGTAACTGGGGATTGGAACAAGACAAGGATGTCTCAACTGATTTAAATGTTAGGTGGGTCTTCTCTGGAAGGAAATTAGGTTGAACACCACCAAGTGGTTAGAATAACATCAAAGTTAACAGATAGGAACATTGGGACTCCTGCGGCGCACTAGGGGATTGGAAATCAGACACAATACTACACTAACATAGAAGAAAACTTACTTTGAAATTCCTAATCTACCATGTATACTCTGATATATTGGGTTGAATTATCGTTCAGAACAGTAAAATACATTGGATCAATAGACCCCCCTTGGTCTAGAAAGATTTTTCAAACATAGACAGCCATGTGTTTGGACCAAAAAAGGTCAATGAGAAATAGATCTGGCATTTCATTAACCAATCTATTGCACTATCTGGACTTAGACATGAATTCAAAGGGAGCTCGATGATTCAACAATGCCAGAGTACCGAGATAAGTGAATGTTTCAGGGGTCTAGCCTCTAGGCAAAAGGCACGAGGCTGCTGCTTGTGGAAGACGGGTATTTATTTCATTGTTGAGATATATTACATCACATTTTCGCCCATATGGAGTTGTCCAAACTGAAAAACAGATAATGACGTGTTTCATCAACAACCAGAGATATTAGCCAAGCAGTTCATCTCAAAATTATTGTGTGGCTTTCAGCTGAACTGCTGAGCCAAAAAGTACATACAGGAGATCATCCTCCCCAGAGAAGAGTAATTCATAATCTTTCAATAGCTATCACCATGACACGTGAATGCTGTTGAAAATTAATATCAGAGATCATACAGTAAACATGGAGAAGACAGACGCAGCCAGGTGCAGCACTTGAAACAAGCGCAAGCCTCTGACTAGGCTCGAAGCATCCAAGAGGCGCAGAAGCTTGCGCCTTTAAAGAAGTGGGCTGTTATTTTGTAGTTGAATAAAAATCAACTCAAGCCAAAACAGTTTTGAAGCCCAATTAGCAAAGCTCATGACTACCTAATAACAAAACCCCTATCTCTCGCTCATTTATGCAAGATTTTTTTATCAAGAAGCTCAGAAGTCATCTATGCAAACTTTTACTATTGTCACACATTTTATTGAATATAAAAATCTACAATGTTTCAGCTCCTTACAAGACTTATAGTATCACAAGTGGTGAATCTTAGTTAAATATAATGGTCAATATTATATTTCAAGAAAGAGAAGCAAATATTATGGTCAAATGGTGCTTCTTAGGTAAATGTAAAAAGAAAAAATAAAACAGAAAATACAAGACATATTAGAAGAATGAGAAACCAATATTACGGGTCACCGTGACAAAAATATAATTTCCATCACAAGGTAAGTCCTTATCATTCAATGATCTAATTTCTTCAAAACTCATGTCTCACAATTGTTTTGAAAGATGATGACGATGATATAGCTGAGGACGAAGAGGAATCAAGTGAGTTTTTTTCTTTAACATACCATGTACTTGTGACTTTCTATACAACTTTGATGATGGAATTTTTTACGGTTATCATTTACTTTATTAATTAATGAATTTTTATTTATATTTTTTCTATCTTGGTGAAAAATATTTTGATAAGGTAATATTATAGCATAAATCGCTTTAGATATGTTGAATTTCAAAATTTATGTCAAATGGGCGCCTTAAATAACTATGATATACAGGGTTTAAGAAACAGAAAGTGATGTTGAAAGCTGGCAAAATTGCAACGATGATTTAAAAACCATGATTAGGATGCAGAGTGGTTTCGGTTCTAATTCTGAGCCAATGGGAGAGATCTTAAATAAACTCGTTCAACAGCGGCTTTACGAAAGGACCGGTTCGGTTAGACGCATTCCTTAGAAATACATATACATTCACGTATGAGATCCAGAAAGCCAGAAAGTATCACCAATTACTTCAAATATCCAAGAAACTAACTAAAGCGCTCCACTAATTCCCACACATGCGTATTCAGAACATTACAGTTCCACAAGAAAAGAATCGAGTTGGAGTACAATGACCATCACAACTTATGGGAACAGACAAATCAATGAAGCACTGAAGTAAAAATCGAGATGATTTAAATAGACATTTGAAATATGAGGGCAAATAGACTAAGATCATTCGAGCCAAACATGTATATTCATATACATGTACATTTCGCGAACAAAAATAGACACCACACTAGTTTCAATACCAGTATAACATAGGAAAATACCATGGCTGATTAAAAAGGTGACCGCTTGTATCAAAAAAGCAGTAGATCCAGATGAAACAATCCCATTTTAATTCATATGACACGGTTAACCAAATCAGAAAAGCTAATAAAAACCGAAGACAAACCAATAAGGGCACAAGACAGCGAAACCTAGGCGATCTTCACGATAAAGGAGTAGCCTAACGGTTGGCGTTCGGGCACTCACGAGAGAAATGCCCCTCTTCACCGCAGTTGTAACAGGCCCCTCCAGCGCCGCCACCGCCGCCTCCGCCACCATACCTACCTCCTCCACCTCCGCCAAACCTTCCACCACCTCCGCCGCCGCCTCCCTGTGTGCAATCCCTTGCAAAATGACCACTCTCACCACACTTGTAACAACCCCCGCCTCCACCACCGCCACTACTATATCCCCCGCCTCCACCACCATATCCACCTCCGCCACCACCGTATCCACCGCCGCCATAGCCTCCTCCACCGCGACTGCCACCTCTACCCCCTCCTCCGTACCCTCCACCGCCACCTCTACCCCCTCCTCCGTACCCTCCGCCGCCATCTCTACTTCCTCCTCCGTACCCTCCGCCGCCATCTCTACCTCCATACGAACCACGGGTGCTTCCCTGCACAGATCCACCGTCAGGACCGGTCACGTTGGCCGCCTTGGCTCGTCCATCGCTGCCGTGCTCCACCGTGAACTCGACAGACTCGCCATCACCGAGGCTGCGATAGCCATCGGTCTTTATAGCCGATTGATGAACGAACAGATCTTCACTACCATCATCTGGAGTGATAAACCCAAATCCCTTTTCGTCATTGAACCACTTGACAGTCCCCTTCTTGACATCACCATCAGCCATCTCTGAACCCTAGTTTTCTCTCAGATTTTACGCGTGAAATATTGAATTTTTAGTTTGATTTTATATCCGAGAAGTATAGGGTAGCGGATTTCATTTTCGAATAAACCATCTTTGATTTCTCAGTTGGGTTCCGAATTTTCCGATCTCAATTTTTTTTTCTTTTTAAATACATTTGTTGTTTTTTCCCAACATTGGGAAATGAAACCGACATTGTTTTTATCGAGAAAATCCAACGGCCAGGGATTTATGATATTTGACATGTGGGTTTGGGGCGCACAAATCTGCTTTTTCTCTTCTTCTTTTTACCAACAAATTTAATTTATTTTAGAATCTCTATAATAAATAATAGCTAAACGATGAAAACATACCTGAGTAGATTTTTTTAAGACGATTTCATGAATATTTATCTATGAGATGAGTCAGTTCTACCGATATTCACAATAAAAAGCAATACTCTTAGCATAAAAAGTAATATTTTTTCATAAATTACTTAAATAAAAAATATCTTTCACAAAATAAGTTTTTGTCTAACATGCATCGACCGTGGCACACAATATTTTTACCTTTAAAATAAAAATTATCAATTTTCCAAATTGAAATAATAAAAGTAAAAGATAATATTTTGTAAATATGGAATTGAGTGGTTGAAAAATATTTTTTGAATTATGAAAGACCTTCGTCAATATACTTAAAATTGGTTAGTATAAAGAGTTTAACTTCAACAAATAATAAAGATAATATGATTATTTCTTGTTCTAATTATCCTAAAATTTGATTAAAATAAGGATATTGAGTTTTATTTTGCATGTCAACAGTCAAAAGGTGTCTTATAGTACATTTAAATCTTTTATAAATTTAATATTTATATAACGATGTAACAAATAAATTTAAGAAGCAAATTCAAGTAATGGTAAGAAAAAAGTAAGAGAGTTGAAATAATATCATTACCATCGTTTTAATATGAACTAGTGTCCGTAGAGTTGGAATAATTATAAACAAGTAGTTTTTATTATTTTCAATTCAATTATTTTTCTTGATCTAAAAATTTTAAAATATTTATGAGATATGATTGAATTTAAAATTATGTAAAAATGTAAGATTGAAAATTTTAAAAATAATTGTTTTTAGGAAATTTTAAAAAAGCTTCCATAAATAAAATCATTTAATTAATATTCATTATAATTTTAAATAAGACATCGGAAAATCAATTAAATGTTAGTTAGAGGACATATTGGTTTTATAATTTTAATCATTTTTGTGAAGTTTAAAAATTAAAATATGTTCTATCTAACTTTTATATATTAAATGAAATTTCAATTTTAGTTGAAGTAAAATTTTGTAGAGTTTTAAAATATAATGTAGTATTCAAAATTGACTTTTACAAATTATACGAAATTCTGGTTTTGATATAAAGGTTATATACCAAAAGATGGTGGTAATCTTCTTCCCATTTTTCTTTGACTATAACTGATTCCTTATTCTAGGTTTTGGATTATTTTTTTTTAATATCATTTGATGTTTCAAGAGTTTTTTCTTGTTTTTCGAGGATATATTCGATGTTTTGTGATACATATTGTAACTGATCGTCTTTTGGATTTTTATAATGTCTTTCCAAATTTTAGAGAAATTTAATAATATCTATATGAATTTATTATTTTGAATCATATTTTACCAATATGATTATTAAAATATGGAGAATATAGATTCATCTTTTTGGAGAGATATTGCACATTTACAAAATAATTATGTAACCCTGAACTTCAAATAATGATAAATTACGATAAAATATTGTAAATTAAATAATAAAAATATATATTTCCTACTTACAAAAATAATTTCAGTTAATCCTTTTTAAAAAAAATCATCATGTATAAAAAATTCAATTTGTAGACAGACAAAAGTACGCATGAAAATAATAGTATAGTAGCATTCGAAAATAATAATAATAGTAATAATTACAATAATATCGTGCAAAAAAAATATATATATATATATATAATATAATAAATAAATAATATTAAATTGGGAGGAACAAAAAGTTAGTCAAAGGTCAGTGCGAAGTGCAGAGTCGAAGAATATATGGGGACGGGGCGAGTCTGTGTGACTGTGGGGTTTTTCGTCCTTTTGTGCCTGCATAACAACTCCTTTTGTGTGGGTATATATGGTATATATATGTTAATCATTTTTCCAAAAATATATATTAATTATTATTAACATTTTAAAAAAAATTAATTATATCATTTTTTATTTATTAAATTCCAATTTTAAAAAAATTAATTAGATCATTTTTATTTATTAAATTCCAATATTATCTTTTAATTATTATAACCTTATTAACATTTAGTATAAGAAATGCACGCATTAAAAAAAGTATACATGCATGCAAAGTTATATAGCAATATTATTCTAAACTCCGATACAAGTTAATTATTTAGAACATTTTTTAGTGAATTTTTTAAAAATATGTGGACGATTTAATAATGTAATTTGATCTTTTTATGATACACTAAATAATGTTTTTTTATATAAAAATATTATGTTATGTTATTATAACGAGGTATATTATGTTGTTTCTTGTTGGCATCATATCTTAAATTTGTTTTTTTTATAGTAACTCTAAATTTTGTGTATTTTCAATTTTTTCTTGATCACATACAATAATTAAATAAATAAATATATATATATATATAAGTAAACTATTAAATAACTACGTGAACACTACTGATATCACGTACACCTATTGAATATATAATTTCATCATATTTAACAGGTGGACTTTATTTAAGATGTGTTCACATAAATATCTACAATAATTACTAGGGGTGTCAAAATCAGATATAACTCATCAACCCGACACGATTTAACCCGGAAAAAACCAGGTTTGAGTTTGGCATTTTCAGGTTCGGTTCAGATCAATTTGGACCCGATAACTGGCCCGAAACAAATGATCGGGTTGCGTTGGGTTCAGGTCAACCCGAGTTGACCCGAAAATTTTATTTTTTAAAATATTATTAATAAATATTGCCTACATTTTTATATATTGTATGTCTGAAAAAATATTTATTGTATATTTATATCATAAATTTTCATAATTTAATATTTATTTGAACATTTTTTTATTTTTTAAACAGCTGTTTATTTTATTTAGTAAATATATTTTATTTTTATACAAATTTAAAATCATATATACGAAGAAGATTTTTTTATTATGTGTTTAAATTAGTTTTTTTTTTTGGCATTTTATTTAATTTTCTTTTAAAAATTTAAAAAAAATTCAAAATCATGTTAATCAGGTTGATCGGATTGATTCAGACTCGTGTTCAGGTTGAGAGTTTCGGGTTGGGTATATGTTGAGCACTTTTGAATATTATTATTGCTCAACCCGACTCAACTCGTCCGAATCGACACTTTTAAGGAAAACCACAAAGATGAATTACACACACACATATCTGAAACAGAGTTTTTGCCAAAAAAAAGTAATTTCCCGTCAAAATATCATTTCTAAAAAAGGAAAGATATATCATGAATATTGACATATGTTTACTGCAATAAATGATCACACCAATTATTGTTTGCATTGATTATTTCAATTCATTTAATTCAATTTTGAGTTTAATTAATTTTTAAATTAATTCAAATTTAATTTATGCGTTATATGTTTTTTATTTTTTTACTCAAATTGAAACTAAACTCTATTGAAAATGTAAACTATATTAAAATTTTTACATTGATTATATCAATCCATTTAAATAAAAATTGTATAAATAAATTTAAAAAACAAATGATTGCAAAGTTCAATATCACTCATGAGGTAAATCATTTAAAAATATAATTTTGCTATTTTAATTAATTTCCTACCAAAATTACTTATTAAAAAAGAAATACAACATTTAATTAATTTATTTAATTTTTCTAAAAATAAAATTGGTTGAGTGTTAAAAATTATCACCTCAACAAGGTTTTCCAGTGGACATTAAATTACAATTTAATAATCATAATTTTTTTATTATCCCAAATGCATATTAGTTAGAAAATACCTTAATTTGAAAGAATTAATGCATTGTAGTTTTCTTCCAAAATCATATGTATATTGTATATCTTGAATTGTCTTCTTAAAAATTCAAATAAGATAGCACAAGAAAATCAAAAGAGATAGATTCAAAAGAGTTTCAAATAAGCATTAAATTACTCTCAATGAATACATATATTACTCTCAATAATCAGAAATGTTTGACACTCAATGCATGCAATTCGAGATTTCCATAATTTGAAATAGTTAATGTATAATATAATTATGTCAAAAGCATCCAACGTATAATTTTTGTCCATTGGGATGTCTTATTTGAATTTTAAATTATAAATAATGCAATATTACATATTATATTAGAAATCAATTTTATTCTATTTATCTTACTAAATTTATCTATTTCAAAATTGAATTAAGAAATGACTCCTATTTTCAGCACCATATATATTTTGAATCATTCAAAGAAGTAATGTTCGTTTAAATTTAGATTTGTTCGTTGTTATGAACTAACTACATATGGAAACAACGAAAACAACGAGACATTAAGTTTGAAATACGTCGTTCATACTAGAGAAGTAAAAAACATCATTATTGTATTTGTACAAATTTTTAATTATTACGTATTACTAATGTGATAATTTTCTTTTATATTACAAAGTTCACGGATAAATGATAGTATAAAATGTCCCATAATAGAAATGATTAAATCAATTCTGAAGAAAATACGCATTTTATTAGAAGACACCTTATAAAATCAATCGACATTGTTTTGGAATACACATAGTAAATGTTAACAAAATAACTTTCTGATTTATTCATAATTTACTTATGATCACATGTTTCATTTTTCTTTCGAAATAATAAGCTGTTGTTTATATTATTAACTGATTTTTGTACATAAAGTCACAACTCATTTTGATAAAGAAAAAATTATTGTTATCATTCAAATGTGTCAAACACGTGTCATGTCGCAAATTTGTTCGTGAATATGGATTTAGACGAAATTACTGATTTTTTTAAAAAGTATTTCTCATTAATTTTATTGAATGTGATTTAAAAATATTTTTTAATCACATGTTAAAAAAAATAATATATATGTATTAAGGTTGGTGGTCGACATTGATACATTAAAAACGACAAGCATTATGTCATTGCATTAAGCTAACACAATATAAAATTTTGATATATGACAATGATTATTAGCCAAAAAATTAATCGACAATTGTTGTATTTAAAAAGTTTTTAAATTAGTGAAAAATAGTATTATTTTTATTTTTTATAATTATATTATTTTTTCAATTTAAATATCTATTCATTTTTCACTAATTTTTAATAATATCATCCCGTGCATCGCACGGGTTAAATACTAGTTTCTAATAAAATGGAAGTCGCATAAGTGATGCTTAGACAGACTGTGTTGAAGGGATCAATTATATATACTAGTTCACCGACACACACGTTCCGTGCTTGTATAATATTTTTTATAATTCATTTGATTTATATTTAAATGAGAATCAAAATATAATTATAAAAAATAGCGAGTGACTACACTGTAATTTTGATATATAGATTAAAAAATAAATTGAAAAATAAAATAATAAAAAAATGATCTCGGTGAGAATTGAACATATGACTTAAATCGAGAAATAATGATTCTATCCGTTGAACTAGATATAACTTACATTAAAACTTTAATATTTTATTAATATAAATAATTATTAAAATAGATCATGACAGCAAATTTAATTACTTTAAATTTTCAAATTTAATAAAATAGTATAGAAGTATATATATATATATATATATATATATTATTTTTTACTACCATTTTCAAATCCTGTAGCCGACAATATCTAGAAAAAACTGATAACATAGTCCACAACGAATACACGCGTGTTGTTTTTTCATGATTTTGAAATAACGTAACAGATATATAAAAATAAATGTATTCACCGGTAAAGTACACTGAATCGAAGCCATCAAAATCATGGCCATAAATTCATTTACAATGACATTTAAATTTTCACCTCTTTTTCCTTTTCGGGGGGAGGGGGGACCACCAATAAATCAAAGTTTTAATGGAGCTAAATTGGTCAGGTCGCAGCCCATTTAGAATTTAACGGACTGAGTGATAATCTAAGGCCTAATTTAGTTTGATTTGGACCGAGAAAAAGTCTGGGCCCGTCTCGACCAAGTCCAATTTAATTTAATTGTTAGTACACAAAGTTTTGTTATTATCAAAACAAAACAAAGAGACAATTGTGTATATACATGATATATGTGCACACAACGAATTTTAGAGATTACGAAAGGGTATTCGATTTGGTGGAATATAAGTTTTTGACAAATAGTAATGAGTCTAATTTTTAATACCAACATTTTATTAAACGAACATGTTGTACATAATTTGTCAAGTACAATTTATCTAACTAGTATGATTTTCAAACAATTGTATTAGTCAAATGTTTATTTAATGTGCAAGGAAAAATAACACGGCATGTTCTCACTTAACGAGGAAAAAAGGAATTTTAGAGGGCAGAATAAATGGTGATCAAACATGTTATTGTTTATATATCACTAATTCACATTCTATAAAATCATTTCAATAGTTTCAACGTGATCTTGTCCACTAAGTAAACACAATTTCTACTTCTTTGTTTTTTTTTCCGGCCCTCTTAATTAACAATTGGCCCAGTATTTTCCTCCTTTTAAAGCGAGTCGGACTTATATTTAATTTCCCCCATATAATATAATATAATATAATATAATATCCCACCATAAATAAAGATTTAAAGAAAGGGACTCCACTATGACAGACATTGGAGAAATTATGTAAATAACCCCGGTCAACTCTTAGGTCATTTTCTTAAAAAAATAGTTGACCGAGGTTAAAAAATAAAACACCCCTATGACGACATTTGACCACCCTTTTACGCTTACTACTCACAATATCCTCTACAGGGCCAAAAACGACGCCGTTGCTATCGTCGAAGTCCCATTACTACGTCGTTCCTTCCTCGAGAAAATCGTTTGCCACCTCGATTGCAGCAAAATGGGTATGTGTGTTTTTTGTTTTTTTGTTTTTCTTTTAAGCCCCTTTGAAAGATTGCGCACAATTTTAATTAGAGCGTGTCTCTTGTGAGACGATTTCACGAATTTTTATATGTGAGACAGGTCAACCCTATCGATATTCACAATAAAAAGTAATACTTTTTCATGGATGACCCAAATAAGAGATCTCACAAAATATGACCTGTGAGACCGTCTCACATAAATTTTTGTCATTTAATTATTCATTACATTTATACTGTTTAATTAATATTCTAAATAGTAAATTTTTTTTAATAAAAAAATGCTTTGAAAGTACTTTTATATTTTTTAATTAATAACTAATGTTATATTTAATTATAAATGGGAGAATATATGATATTATTTTTCATCAGATAAATGGGATATTTTAATTATATTTAATATAGTTTTTAGTTGAAATTTGAAAATTCGGTTAGAAGTCCCATAATTTAATTTAAGGATTCATTAACGACTAATATTAAACTAAAAGGAGTAATAAAGTCCATATTTTTCTCACATGTCTGTACCTCGATCACTCTTCAATGGCTACTCTTCTACTTCACTTCCTTCTTTTTTCTCTCTCGCTGACTCAAATAAATTGTGATCCAACGCCCAGAACTTATATTGTCAGAGTGGACAGTTCATCCAAGCCGTCAGTTTTCCCCACTCATTACCACTGGTACACCTCTGAGTTCACGGAACCCGCTACCATTCTCCATGTGTACGACACTGTTTTCAAAGGATTTGCTGCAGTTTTGACCCCAGATCAGGCGGCTGCAACGCTTCAGCATCCATCGGTACTAGCTTCTTTCGAAGATCGCCGCCGGGAGCTACATACCACAAGATCACCGCAGTTTCTTGGGCTTCGGAATCAGCGAGGTTTGTGGTCGGAGTCTGATTACGGTTCTGATGTTGTCATTGGAATTTTTGATACTGGGATTTGGCCTGAGCGCAGGAGCTTCTCGGATTTGAATCTTGGCCCGGTTCCGAGAAGGTGGAAGGGCGTTTGCGAAGCTGGTGTGAAGTTTAATTGGAAAAATTGTAACAGAAAAATTGTTGGAGCTAGGTTTTTTGCTAAAGGGCACGAGGCTGCCGCTGGTTTTGGAGGGATTGTCGGTGGCATTAATGAAACCATCGAGTTCAAGTCCCCGAGGGATGCCGATGGGCATGGGACCCACACGGCGTCGACGGCTGCCGGAAGGCACGCTTTTGGTGCAAGCATGAAGGGCTACGCTTCTGGAATCGCGAAAGGCGTGGCGCCAAAGGCTCGTTTGGCTGTGTACAAAGTGTGCTGGAAGAATGCTGGGTGCTTCGATTCAGATATTTTAGCGGCATTTGACGCAGCGGTGAATGATGGTGTCGACGTCATCTCTATTTCCATCGGCGGCGGTGACGGAGTTTCCTCGCCATATTACCTCGATCCTATAGCAATCGGAGCGTACGGTGCTGTTTCACGTGGGATTTTCGTCTCCTCCTCCGCTGGAAACGACGGCCCCAATGGTATGTCGGTAACTAACCTTGCGCCGTGGCTGACCACCGTCGGTGCCGGCACTATCGACAGAAATTTTCCGGCAGAGGTCGTTCTCGGTGATGGCAGAAAGTTCTTCGGCGTCTCTTTGTACTTCTGGCAAACCATTGTATGGCAAGATGTATCATCTAGTTTACCCCGGTAAATCAGGTGTGCTCTCTGCCTCCCTTTGTATGGAAAATTCACTGGATCCCAACTCTGTTAGAGGCAAGATTGTGATATGTGATCGTGGCAGCAGCCCACGCGTCGCCAAAGGATTGGTCGTGAAGAAAGCCGGCGGGTCGGGAATGATCCTCGCCAATGGCTTGTCCAATGGTGAAGGTTTAGTGGGCGATGCTCACTTACTTCCAGCTTGCGCCATTGGCTCTGATGAAGGTGATAAAATCAAGGCATATTTATCATCCAATCCGGAGGCCACCGCCACGATAAACTTCCAGGGCACGGTCATTGGTATCAAACCGGCTCCAGTTGTTGCCTCATTTTCCGGCAGGGGGCCGAATGTGTTGAACCCTGAGATTCTGAAACCGGATTTGATCGCCCCTGGAGTTAACATCTTGGCTGCATGGACGGAAGCAGTTGGCCCAACTGGCCTGGATTTGGACACTCGAAAAACGGAGTTCAATATCCTTTCGGGCACATCCATGGCTTGCCCTCATGTAAGTGGTGCAGCAGCCTTGCTTAAATCCGCGCATCCAGATTGGAGCCCTGCTGCGATCCGGTCTGCTTTGATGACCACTGCGAATTTGAATGATAATTCTCGGAACCCAGTTCTTGATGAGTCTAGCAAAAAACCAGCAACTCCATATGATTATGGAGCCGGCCACTTGAACCTTGATTTAGCTATGGATCCTGGACTCGTTTATGACCTGAAAAATCATGACTATGTAAGCTTCTTGTGCGCTATAGAATACGGCCCAAAGACTATTCAAGTGATCACTCGATCACGGGTCAGTTGTCCGGTCAGGAAGCCATTGCCAGAGAGTTTTAATTATCCATCAATAGCTGTGTTATTTCCAAGCTCGTCCAAAGGGCAATCCAAGAAGGTATTCTTTCGTATGGTGACAAATGTAGGAGAGGCGAATGCGGTTTATCGAGTGAGAGTTGAGCAGCCAAAGGGGGTCAAGGTCAGGGTCAAGCCTGAGAAGTTGGTCTTCTCGGAGACGGTTAGGAGGCTCGGGTACTATGTCTCAGTTACGGTTGATGATAAGAATTTGGTAATGGGTGAATCCGGTGCTCTGTTTGGATCACTTTCTTGGCTCGATGGGAAGCATGTGGTTCGGAGCCCCATCGTGGTCACCCAAATCGACCCGCTGTAGAATCGGGTAGAAAATGCGGATCTTCATTATGGGTTCCTCGTAGAATGATCCCGTGGAGGCTGAGTTGTAGAGTAAGCTGGGAAAGGGCAGAAGCTTTTTAGTTTGTGTTTTGGTATGTTTTTTATTTATTTATTTACTTTTGTGAGTTATTTTCATCTTAGTTTGTTGTTTATGAGTAACTTGAATACTGAATAGTGTGATGTACTTGTGAGAATCAAATGTCTTTTGGTGCTGATTTTTTTTTTTGACGGTGAAAACTATTGTAATTCATTGGAAACGAAAAATGTCTTTAATTTTGGTGCTGATTTTATTATCATGTAAAATAGAGGAAAGAGAGACATTATTTGGAGTAGTGCAGTGTTGTGTCCACATCCCATTAAACATAGGAAACGAATATAAAGACTACTGTTGTGCTTCTGAGACAACTAACTTTTCACGACTGAATTTAACATATACTAACTCAAAAAATAAAGTCGTGTGAGTATTTTTAATAAGTAACTGTATTGGTGAGATTGTTTCACGAAGTTTTATCTGTGAGACGGGACAATTTTATCGAAATAAAAAATAATACTCTTAACATAAAAAGTAATATTTTTTTATGTATGACCCAAATAAGAGATTCGTCTCACAAAATACGATCTGTGAGATCGTCTCACATAAGTTTTTACTATTAAGATTATTGAATAATTGATTTAAAGGCATAAAATTTGATTCTGGAGTAGGTCTGTTTCAATTATTTTTTTTCTCTCAATCTGGTATTGGGCAAATGTTGGGACTCATGTTCGGGATTTGAGCGATAAAAAGATGATATCTTAATAAATATTTTGTGAGACATATCTCTTATTTGGGTCATCCATAAAAAAATTATTACTTTTTATGTTAAAATTATTACATTTTAATGTGATAATCAGTAGAATTGACATGTCTTACAGATAAGATTCATGAGACAGTCTCACAAGATATCTACTTTTAAATGAGTCATCCAATCTTGTTCCAATAATGTGTGTGTATATATATATATATAGTGCCATCATAAAATGATTATGAAATTGGAACCGATTGCATGAGGTTAACAAGTCACGTCAAGAGATTAATTGCAATTGACACGAGCCTACCAAATGCAAGTCCGATTCTTATAATAAATCTTTGGAAAATATCTTTTTCCAAAAAGCAAAAATTAAGAAAAAAAATCTTTGAAACGACAAAAATAATTGTGGGAAATATCAGCTTACAGATAAAAAGTTTCATATAGTATTACTTATTTATGTTTAAAATTTTGTTTGATCGACAACATAACAAAATATGTGGTCCTTGGATAAGACTTCTACGTGAGATTAAAATCATTATACACAACAATTTATAAAAAGTGGGACTTTTTCTGATCTGTGGGCTTAGATGTTGTGGAGATACTGTCAAAACAATGCACTGGAATATATTTTTAAAGAATGGGATGTACTTTTATACAGGTTTCGTTCCGAAAATTTTTCGAGAAACCCGAACTTTAGACAATGAATCAGGCTTCTCCGAAACTCGACGTCGGACTAGGCCAAAGTGCAGACCTTGTTTCGGTCTCTAGAGAAATGGGGCACAATCTTTATCATTACACTGAGAATGAAACCTATAAGCTGCACATAAATGAAGATTGTAGTCCAAGAGATGGCTATATATTGTAACTTGGAATGAGATTGCTTGTCCTTTTTGAAATATAATTGATAAAATTTGTTTGTTTGTTTTTTTTTTTTACACTTGGCATCATGTTTTAAATATTACTTACTGTAAAGAAAATATACGTACCCAAGAAAGTCCAAGGCAGAAAATACTGAAACCAGGGAAGTTAAAAGGAGCTTCGTCCGACAAGAATAGAGCTGGAAAAGATAGGATAAGATAAGAATACTGCAACCACTCCAATACATGAAGATGTGTAAGTTTTTGTTTACATATACGCAACCGGTTTTTGTTTACCTGAAAGAGGACTAAATGCCAATGGAGAGACTACATTGGCAAGTGAAGCTACGCCCAAAATGCATCCTTGAGCAATCCCCTGATATATTAAAGCAAACACAGTCCTAATATCAGTGTTCCACCATAAAAAAAAACAATTCTGTCCGGATTAAAGCATAGACTGGTCGAGGCCCGAGGGCCCTTAAGAGTTTCCAAGCCTCTAAGAAATCCTTGAGTCGAGAAAGTGACCTGCTCACAGGGCCCAACTTGCTTTGAAATAATGCATCTTACCTGTAAGTTTCAGAGACATTTTCAAAATTTCGTAAAACAAATAGTAAAATCAGACGACTACTGAAAGTTTGCGCAGCTTACACTAGGACTAGTGAGGAAAAGAAAGGTTCCCAGCAAAGCAGCGGCATAAGGTACCTGCAGATTATGCAAGTGATGAGAACTTGAAACAAAGTTTTTAATGAATAAGAATTCAAGTACCATTCATGGTGATTGACATTGTACGAGATAGATTAGAAGATTTGAAAATCTTACCCAGGGAGTCCATGCTATGCTGTAAAATAACATCTGCACAAAACCCAAAAAGAGGGAACTAAGAATCTCACTATTTCCAGAGGATTCATAAGTTTATTGCTATAAAAGAAAGGTTTAAGAGTTGGAAGTAGCATACATTCAGAAATCCAGCAAAGAGTCCAATGGAAAGCAATGTCTCCTCTCCTAAAATTGGACCAAGGATAGGCATCAAGAGCATCTTCAAAAAAAGTTCAAATTTCACAGATCAATCACCAAACTCGACCAATTAATAGAACAAGAGCCATAAAGAAATATACTAGCGAGAAACAAAATAAGAAAACATGCAAGGAATAAGCAATTGCAAGATACATTTGATAAGGTTGCTCCAAGGTAAGTTATGAGCCATATATCGGCAAATTGATCTTTCCAGAACTGGAATCGTGCCTTCAAGTAATACTGCAGGAAAAAAGGGTAAATGATCGTTGACATAATTTCAGCTTCATGTGATTAATCACATTCAGTGCAATGCTGAGAAACACCGTCAATTTTGGGTTTCCTATACATAGACATTACAACATTTAGTTAATACCTAAAAATTTAGAAAGAGTAAAGATCAAAAAAGGATTCGTTGGAGGTAAGATAACAGCCAGTACGAATGTCCATGCAGAACTCAGCAGCATGTTACACGCTGGGATGGTTGCAATAAATAACTTAAAAGAAACGTGGTATCATTTTTTGATCATCAACACGAAAGTCACATAAACGCAGAGGAGGAAGTGTACCATCAAGAAAGCTTGAATTCCTGCCTCCGAAAGGCCATTGAAGAAAGATATAGCTGTTGCAAGTGAAAGAGTAGTGCTGCATATACAATCAGAGGTCAAAATGACTGTCATTCCATAAAATCAATCAAAATTCGCAATTATGCCGAAGTATTTCACAACACAACTTCAAAAATCACGAAAGCAATAGAGGCAAGCCATATTATGGGGAAAAACAAACCTTTATACCATGATAGTAGAATAGAACTACATCAGATTACCGAAGTTCTCGTACTATAGCTATTTGTCGAGAAAGAGTTTAAATGACAAAATCACGAGGAAAGTATTTGAAAATGCACCTGTTTCAGCAGTAAGTTAACGAAGCACAGCAATATGAAAAAACCCATCAGGGAATCTAAGATTGCATAAAAAGATGATGATCTGAAAGATAAAAACTCTATGGCCCTATCTATGAAAATGGTTAAGAAAGCGGCAAGTTCTTTAGTAATGGAGTTCAAACTGATGCCAAAATCACAGGCAAGTTATCGCCCTACCTACTCCTCAGCATTTGAATTACATCATGAAGAAATGAGCCTTTTGTGCCCTCTGTCTTCTTCATTGTTCCGTATCCAGTTTCGTTGGTTTCAGTCCCTGACTTTAAGATAGGCTGCACCAGAGCATTAATGTGTTGAGGTGTCTCCTGAAGAAAGACTCTCATGTACACTGCTGCTACAACAGATACAACTGCTGCTACCTGTAATGAATAGAAACATTAAACTGACCAGCTGCCAAAACACGGAGGATACTAAAGGGTAGCATGCTTGTTAATAAAAACCTGAAATATCTGAGTGGGGGGAAGTAATCGGGCAGCTAATGTACCACTGACGGTTCCTGCGGATATTACACCAGACAATAGTCCAAATGCCGACACACGTTTCCCCTCTGATACATTGTCGGCCTGAATAAAAATGTTTACATCTAATGATCAAAACACAATGCACTGAGAAAGAATGATGTCCTACAGAATTCTCGAATAATACTTCAGCAGCTTCAATTATACATGCTTCAGATCCAGCTTTCAAAAGACCATACTTAAAACTATGCAAAATAGCATGAATTTGTAGGCAAAGTGACTTCCATTAACCAGTGAGGGTGAAATGTATTCACCCCCCCTTGGAAATGCACAATGGCAAACAGATCCTAATTTAAAAAAAAAGATGCAAAAGCTCATGTGATTATAAAAATATTGCCAAAAACCTCATCTCCTACATTAATGTGCCCAAACGCGCATTTTTGCACATCTCTATGTTCATCGCGGTTTTACTCAACCCAAAATAGTAAGTGTTAACAATATTCTGATACAGAAACACAAAATATAGATGTGATGGTGTTTTACTAACCAAACAACCAAGGGAAAGGCAGATGAGACCACCATCGCTGACCATGGAAGATAAAGTCTTCAAAGCAAAATACACGTAGAAGGAAGTTGATGTCCGATTGAATGCCAATACCACTGCACATAATTTCCAAATAAAACATTTAGACAAATAGAAAACGTTGTGTAAAGTTAAGATATGCAAAATAAAATAACATAAACATCAAAGGGACGTGATATGATTCGACTTTTGGCCTACTACATGCTTAAAATAGACGAAAAAACCATTATCAACAGAATAAAAACTACTAAAGCTCGACAAATATCTGTCAACGCCGAAATCTCAAATCTAAAATATACCAAAAATGTCTCAACCAAATAATTAGAACACACAAAGTATCAGAGAGACTGCATCTCATATGATAATCACTTGAAAAGACACAAAAGAGAGAATACCAATCAATCCGGAATACTAACAACATAGGGTATATACATTAATTGGGAACACTTTGGTGTGGTTCTTAAAAGTGTATCATGTTTATAGGCCACAGAAAACCCAAAAACCATAGGCCTTAGGTTCAAGCAAACTATACGGGATTAATTAAAGCCATAACCGATTGAAAACACCACTACCACTTAACTCAATTATTTGTATTAAATTCCTAAAAACTCTGTACAACGCCAATCCCGAAAAATCAAATGAAGGTGTTCAAAGAAAGGCTCCTTGTCAAATCCACTTCGTCTGGATTCTTTCCCTAACAAACAAAGAGATCTAGGTGAAATTTCCAAATGAAATGGAGCATAATCTTGGAAAGAAACAGCCTATGTGTTTCTCAGTACTAGATGGAACACATGCTCATTTGACTGAATACTTGACATAGTGAAATGGCCTAGAGAAATATGAATTTTTAGAAGACATGAAATTTTAAAATTTTCCTGTGTCAAACATCTGCCCTTTAGCATCATATCCAAGAGTTCACATTCAAGATCAAAACTCGGATCTCAACCAATGTACTCCCATTAATAAATGATCAATGATTTACGTAATTAAAACAGCCACTATTTATGACCATAGAATACAAGTTTGAGTTAGTGTCGATCACACTGAGGCATAGCGTAATAAAGGGTGTATAATATGAGGATAATGTGAAGGAAGTATAACTTTCAATTATCATATAACTCAAGCCAAACCAAATACTAGATGAAACAAGCATGTTTCGTGCAAATGGTGCCTATATTATTATGATGTAATCTGCCTAGGCGAAACCGAATTTCATGTAACTTGCATACCCAGTGGAAGACTGCCGAGGGTCAAGGGGATTGTGAGCAAAACTTTTCGTCCATAAGCATCAGACAGCTTGCCAATAAGTGGAGTCAATACCACCGACCCCACTCCCGCAATCTGCGTGAAATTAAACAAAATAATGTAATCCGCTAAATCCACAACATGCCGTGTGATGTTTTGAGATATTGGATACAAATTCTAGCTAGATCATCGTTTCCACTTGAAGTGTCCGAAAAGATTCTTGAGTTCTTTCGCAATTTGGTTTCAAATAATCCATGGTTTGTAACAACAATTTCAACCCAAACCTCGAACTTTAACCACAAATGGGTAACAAACTAACAATCTCTCTGCATTTTTTTATTTATTTTTTTCAATTTTAGAATGGCGATATTGGGCTTCCATCTCCAACATGGAGAATTTCTTTAAATAAAGGTAATTAATATTAAAATTATAAGTTATTGATTTTTAAGAATTGGATTAATAAGAGAATTCGAGATTTTATTATTTAAGAAGTTGTGGTATTGAATTAATTGAATTGAATTATTCATATAATTTACTTTCATGTAAATTTCACATACAAATAGACAACTAACATACTAAAAAATATTAAATTAATTAATTTATATTATATTTCACGAAGTAATTAATGTATTTATTAAAATAATAACTTGATGTTTTAATAAATTTGCAAACATAATTTAGTTGAACAGATTAATCAATTGACAAGTTGAATTTTATCTGTCCCGAACACAAAATCTCATCTCAAAATTTATGATCTTCATATATGATATGATTATAAGGCATGTAAGCTACTCGATCTCATGCATGTTTCGTGTTGTGGAAAATGTTTATTTTAATTGGGTCTCGATCTGATATATTATTAAAAATTTGATATTTTGACGTCAGATCATTATAATTTATTATAATTGTGTCTACATTTAGGTCACAATTAAGTGGAAAAAGAAAATAACATGTCACTTCTATAATAAATCAGTAATTACTGGTGTAAGACAAAATTAGGTGAGAAGACACATATCCAATTTTGACATTCAAACTCCGTCTGACCATCTTCCATCTTGAATTCATATACTACGTTTTTTCCCCTGATATTAACATGTTACATAAAAATAGATATTTTATGAGACGGTCTTACGAATTTTTATTTGTGAGACGGGTCAATACTATCGATATTCACAATAAAAAGTAATAATTTTTCATGGATGACTCAAATAATAAATCTATTTAACAAAATATGACACGTGAGACCGTCTCACACAAGTTTTTGTCATTATATAATTTTATACCCTACATAATTTTTTTTAAAACGATAATTCCAATAAAAAAGAGTATAACTATCATAAATTTATTTGTAATTTTAAATAACACTACATCACCGGTCTTAAAGAATCAAGTTGTCCATTTAACTAAGTAAGCCGAACTCTAAACTCCACAAGTTTATTTCGAATGTCTCTTGTTAAGAACTAACAAAAAAAAAATTATATTTTTGGTCATATATATTCTCTCGTTATGATTTTGGTAACATATATTATCAAATATAAGTCTTACTTCGTTATCTTGCGATTTTGGTAATTTTAGTCTTTCTTAGATGTGATGCTGACACCAATATTGCGTTGACATATATAATCATATTAGCACTCTGGATAAAAAAAAAAAAAACTAAAATCGTCAAAAATATGAATATACATGACTAAGGTATAATTTTAATAATATAGATGATTAAAAACCCAAAATAACAAACGTACGTGACAAAAAATACAACTTTTCTACTCTGGTTTCCAAAATATATTTGATTTATTTTCATATAACCATAACTTCAATTTTTTTATCACAAGAAATCTAAAACCATGCATGAAAACAATATTAATTGAATTAACAAGTTCGTAGGAATTCATTTTGTGAGAGCATACGTACGTACCGCTTGCTGAAAGCCTGTAAGATAGATTGCGAGGGAGCATTCAGATTTTCCAGGGCAGATGGCCTCCATCGTCACGTCAGCAATGGTCGGGTTCACTAACAACGAAGCGAACGTCGACAAGAATACCGTCACGAACAGATGAACCAAATTCTTCAAATTATCCATTTTTATTCCTTTCCACTCCCTCAATTTGATCACATATATATATATATATATATATATGTACTTCTTCTTCCTCCCTTAGCACATATATACACACACACACACACATATATATGTGTGTATATATATAAGAACCCCCAAGTTCTCAAGAAATCTTAAATGTACATTTTTTTTCCCTCACCAAACACATTCAATTATTAATTTGGACATATCTAATTATGTCTTCGAAACTGAGTTAAAGATTCTGGATTAGCCGGCGAGGTGTTCGTGTTGTTATTTTTTATTTTTATTTTTATTTTTTATTTTAAAAAAATCGTAGATGCATATATATTCTCTTGTGGTTGGTGAGCAGAAGGTCGACATTATCCTTAGATGAATTTATATTTATGTATAATTTACTGATTACAGTGATTTTTTTTCTTTTCTAAGAAAAAGAATATTGGAATGATTAGTACTACAGTTATATAATTAATCAGCTTCTAACAATTTGTATCGGTGTGAAAGTGAGTGGACAATCAATATATATATATATATATATATATATATATATATATATATATATATAGTTTTGGGCAAAAACTTGTGTGAGAGGGTCTCACTGATTGTATTTTGTGAGACAGATTTCTTATTTGGGTCATCTATGAAAAATATAATTTTTATACTAAGAGTATTACTTTTTATGGTGGATATAGGTAGGGTTGATCCATCTCACAGATAAAGATTCGTGAGACCGTCTCATAAGATACCTACTCATAGTTTTGATATATTGTACATCTATTGTACACACTTATATAAACATCGATGATGTGACACTCACATATTTGTTATATAATTTTATATGTTT
The DNA here is from genome assembly GCF_025594145.1 of Primulina tabacum. NCBI lineage: Eukaryota > Viridiplantae > Streptophyta > Magnoliopsida > Lamiales > Gesneriaceae > Primulina > Primulina tabacum. The sequence continues at coordinate 7,785,591 of NC_134552.1, read as the reverse complement.
CGATACGTCCAAAATATATATACATATATAATCATCTATATATTTTAGTAAAACGATCATCTGTACTACATCATTAACGAACTTTAATTTCGACGTGATTTGATATATTTTGTAAGTCGTAACAAACTTGACATTAATATTTCCCAATCAGAAATAAGTTGATTATAAAACTATAATTTAAAAAAGAGTGGTTGGGTGGGTGCACGGAATGAAGCAATGATATTTTATTTCATAAGAACCATTAATATATTTATTGATATTTATCTTGAATTGATAAATTATATTGTCCGAACCTTATAAATAAATTAAATCTAACATTCTTAAACGTTGCTTAATTAATTTATTGGACAACTTTTTCGTGATCGGTTGAACTGTTATTTAATTTCTTTTGTTATGTATAAAAATAAATAAATTGGATCGACCTTTGATTCAATTTCAAGTAGTAGGAAACGATCAAAACTAATCATTTGGCGAAGTCTTCGTCAGATTAATATTTACATATAAGATCCAATTATTTATAAATTTTGCAAATGACATAATAATTTTAAACTACACACAATTTAATTTGTCCTTGCAGCCAGTGGTGTAGCCATAAATATAGCTCTGTCTAGGCTATAATTTTAAACTCCAGAATCTTTAATATTTTAAATTGATATACCCGAGCTAATATCATATTATTCCAAAATTATACAAAATTTACATATAATTTTTTTTTAAAAAAACTAGGCGACTCGAGCTAAAGACTGGACATATATGTATGTGGCTCCGCCAATGATTGCAGCCATTTTTTATGGTAAAAAAAATTATGATTTTGATCGAATATTTTTACAAGCTAAAGGCAATAGGATATTGGAATTATTGTGATTTGCATAGAAAAAAAATTGTCGTGTGGTAGATTTTGTGGGTAAGACTTTATAAGCACTTAAAATAACATGTATGGCTTTCTGTAAGGTTTCCTCGAATTATTGCATATTACCGATCTAATCTAGAATTATATGTTGATTATTTAAATTTTTATGTGAAATTTTAAATATGCACACACAACGCACGACACACTATATTATCAAGGCATGCATAATTTATCCTAACTAATATTGGTGTACCAAATATATCCTTATTTCATTGAATATTTTAATGTTAAACAAATCATAAATTAGCTATGACATAAAACTATTTCAATTTATCATCCAAAATTTATTATAAAACACCACAAATTTTTATAAACCTTCTTCTGAACAAATAATTTATAAAATTTGCACTTTTAATGTAATCTTTAAATTTTTTACACAAAATGACTATATATACTTACTAAGGATTTGGTCGCGACGGTTTTCTCAATGTTTTAAGTTTTATGCGTGTTAAGAAATGAAAGATATCTTTTGTTTTGAATTCTGATGTTATTCCACCTTTTCCTTTTATGAATCTATATTGGGTTGGAACTGCACCAGATATAGTCAAATTGTTGCATTTTGCTCTTTAATTCATTTCTTTGATGGTTATATGCTACACTATCGCGGTTTACTATATTGATTGGACTAATTCCTTTGTGCAGACGTTCCCGAAGGAGCCATGATCATACGCAAACACCGAACTGAAAAATCTGTTTAGTTGCTAATGGTTCAACGAGGTCAACCTCTCAATGCCGAGAGATCGATCAAGTTTTGGATGTGTTGTTTATAGGTTACGTGACATGTTTATATTTTTCTTGTTTCCGAACTGTGAATACAATTCGATCTTTATATTGCATACTCACAGTCACGATCATTCGTCTGAAGTCGAGTAATCACAAACCGTGTCTGAGATTAAGAAACATCCCGAGTTGATGGAGAGTAAGAGCGGGTTAGGATTGTGGACTCCCTATCCCGGGAATCTTGATTTGGTTGTGTTACCCCCTGTAGCCGGAACTTCCAAAGCTGGGTGACACGTGAAAATTTGTTGGTTTTTCATTTCCCCCCATTTTTTCTCCATTTTTAAGGAGGTCACTTGAGCCAACTAATATTTAAGGTTACATCAACTATTTTTTATATATGTATATTTCATTTGTATGTAGCAAGTGCATGGAAAAGATACGCGTGCTATTGGGGGATGGATATGGCATAATATTGTGAGTTCTTGCGAGAGCAAAATAATTCCTGACGGGGAATCAAAGTTTCGATCTTTAACTCAAAAAGGGGGAAATGTCATGTTTCATTCATTTCGTATGTATCCACGACCACCACCAAAACAAAAGTGTCGCATATTATTCAAGATAATACATATATGAGAATGATATGGAGAACTCTCTCTAACGAAAATGTGAAGGGAAGTAAAATTCCAACAGCAATGCAAAGATACAAGACGCATGCTGCCAGATTGTAGAGGCCGCATAATAGTTAAATCAAATACTTGACGAACCTAAACACACCAGTTTATCTAGAGTGACTGCAATTATATAAATGGATTACAGGATCTAACGAAAGAATGCTAACGTCTTGCACTGCCGGAGAGCTATGGCTTCTGTGGTGCTCATCAAAGATCTCATTCATTCAACCCTTATTTTAAACCAGATATAGGGGGATACGACATATAAAAAAAAATTGCACGGTGAATAACATTATCACATGGCAAACAGAGGAACCGAGTACAAGAGCGAGCATGCTTGCCTTTTTCACTAGTTTGCTGCATCCCTGCTATAGTATTGATCGAGAGTCTTCGCAGGAATACGATGAAGAAGCTCCCGGGGGAAGATCCGGAGCAGTGTCCAAGCCAGATCAAGTGACTGGAAGATGTTGCGGGTGTCATAGGCTCCTTGTGCGACGAACTTCCTCTCAAATTTGTCAAGAAACTCAAGATATAGCTGTCAAATAACGCTCCATTAGTCATCTCACTTATTTATTCATGAAATTTTAAGTCATTTGTTATGAATAACTCACCAGATCTTCCGAGGAAAGCGCTTCTTCTCCGACCACAGCTTTCATTGCTTGGACATCCTTTCCAATGGCATAGTTTGCATAAAGCTGAGAATATTAAAATACAGGGATCAACAGTTGAAAACTTATGGATGAAGAAAAGTAAAAACAGTTGGAGTGATCCCGCTGGAGAAATTTGAACAAATGTTACCGAAAAAAGGTAATCTACCTGGTTAGATACATCAGAGTGATCCCTTCGGGTCATGCCCTCACCAATTGCACTCTGCAGTAAGAAGTGACATTTAATTTTGTGCAAACAATGTCAACTATTATTCACCTTTGATAAATCAAACCAAATTAAATATATATCTGCATCCCACATACCTTCATCAAACGAGACAAGGATGGCAGCACATTAATTGGAGGGTATATCTGCAAGTTCAGTAATGCATCATTTGTTTAGGTAAATGTTTCAGAATCGATGCATTCATCCATCAACAAGGAAGAAAATTCATCCATCGACAAGGAAGAGAATCCCAAAATACTACGCCATCAAGTCCAATATGAAGGACTACAAGCAGTCACTTGAAATGTTTCACCACAGCAAGACAATTTGATTCGCCAAATTGTTTGACACAAGTTACAACAGTAAAAAGGTTATAAAAGATTTTCTCTAAATATTTTAAAGAGAGAAAGTTGAGAAGGTAGGGTCACCGTTTGTATATTACTTCTACAGACTAACTGGTGTGCAACAATCTATCTTTACCTGCCGATTATGAAGTTGTCTGTCAATATATATCTGCCCTTCGGTAATGTAACCAGTAAGATCTGGAGTTGGATGTGTTATGTCTACAGATGGAAACAGAAAAAAAAAAGGAACTGGTTAAATAAAAAATCAATAAGAGCTGAGATTAATTTTGCTACCCATCTATTAAAAGAATGATGTAGTACCATCATTAGGCATGGTCAAGATTGGAATTTGTGTGATGGATCCCTTCCGTCCTTCAATACGCCCGGCTCTCTCATAGATAGTTGCAAGATCAGTGTACATGTAACCAGGATATCCACGCCTTCCTGGGACTTCCTCGCGAGCAGCAGACACCTATGAAGGAATTTATACTGTAGTTGACACCATAGCTTTTTAAAAAACATGAAGACAGAAAAATCAAGTAGACTGAAGTAGTAAATAGCAGCAAGGATAAACTAGTACTGTAATGTAGAGACATTTCGTAACAATTGTTAAAAAGAGACGTAAAGGCACTTCATACTCCAAATTTAAATAAAAGATAAGGGATACTTCATACTTTAATGACTACTAGATTCTAGAAAAGTACACAATCCTCATCTATCGTTAGACAATAAAGGAAGGAGCTTTTGCCCATGATACCTCACGGAGAGCATCGGCATAAGAACTCATATCTGTCAATATGACCAGGACATGCTTCCCACATTCATATGCTAAATATTCTGCAGTTGTCAGAGCAATACGAGGAGTAATAATACGTTCTATTGTAGGGTCATTGGCCTGCAATCAGTTCATATTAGAAGAGAAGAAAACGAGGACAACTGTTATCAAGATTAACGAAAAAGTAGAATTACTTAATTTGTGGAAGCAAAAAACTACCAAGTTAAGGAAAAGGGTCACCCTCTCCATGGATCCATTTTCCTCAAAATCACGTTTAAAAAACTGTGCAGTCTCCATGTTGACTCCCATAGCTGCAAAGACAATGGCAAAATTGTCCTCTCCATCGTGCTGTATCGTAAAATAGATCATCATCAAAACCAAAATAGATTATCAGAACCAAGTTGACACGAATTACTTGGGATACCAGCATAAGAAACCACATACAAAATAGATAAACTAACCGAATACCCATGAAGTAGAACATTTTAGAGTAGAAAAGTATAACTAATAAATTATAACAGGCACGCCCACATCACTAATAAAGGCTATCCTAACAAGAAAGCAAGGAGATTCCCTCTTCACAATATCATGTTGCATCTCCGTGTCGTATTTATTACTACACTCATCAATTTCGTATTTAGTATCACACAATGCAGAGCCTTCAAAAGGTGATAAGAGAGGACTGTATTATTGATGCCATTGGTTTCACCGCATAAAGTGATGGCATAACAAAACTAAAAAGCAACAAAAGGAAAACTATAAGTATATCGAGCATAAAAAGAAAAGTCTTAAGCAGAAGGCTAATCAATAAATATTTGCTCTAGATATAAAGAGCTATTGGGGTGATGATCTTATACCTCGAGAAGATTATCAGATTTCTCCAACCGTTTCACCAAACCAGCCTGGCGACAGATCTGGGCAGCAATTTCGTTGTGGGGGAGACCAGCAGCAGAGAAAAGAGGGATTTTCTGCCCTCTGGCAATTGAGTTCATGACATCAATAGTTGAAATTCCAGTCTGTATCATTTCTTCAGGATAAGTTCTCTCGCTAGGATTGATAGAACTTCCTAAAGCACACATGGTAAAGAATATACTTATGGACAAGCAACACACATACATTTAGACATAAGTTAACTTCGATGTCCACTGTCACTCACCAGATATATCCAAGTAAGCCTCTGGAAGAATAGGAGGCCCATTGTCAATGGGTTTCCCAGAACCATTAAAAATACGGCCAAGCATGTCCAATGAAACAGGTGTTTTTAAAACCTGGAAAAAGGTCGCAAAAGAAATCTTATGAAAACAGACATTGTAAAAAAAAAAAAACAGAACAAAAACTTGGCGATCCTAAGAAGTGAAAACTTTTTGTGAGAATCATTCCCTTTCAACCAAAATAAAATTGAAATTTCAATCTCATAATAAAACACATCACAAATTGATTTTGAACTTTTCAGTGTTCAATAGAATTCTAAATCAATTTCTGGTCAACTGAATTTCGGATCAATCTATGTTGACATACAGCATCTTATAGACAACAAACAACAATAAAGCACCGCAAAAGTTAAACCCTGTTGCTAACATAAGCGTCAACATATGGATTGATTAAACAGGTTAACAGATTCAACACGTCTATGAAGGAATATACCAAGTTCAGAACACTATATCAGGAAGGCACATACATAGATGACAGTCAGCGAGTGTTCATAGCAACAACAACATGTGACATGACGATTGTAAACATATAAACAGCAAAAACAAGAAAAGGTAGGTGTGTTCATAAATAAAAAAATTCACAAACCAAGTGATGATTTCATAAAAAAAATATCTGACAGTTTATAAAAATTAATTAATGCAATTCAATAATTTCGTAAGATAAATATAAAACAAGTTCATAGTGAAGACAATACAAGAAATAGGAAAAGGATACTGCTTTTTTCTTGTTTTGCCTGTGGGTGGAAACATACGAGTATATAGAGAATGATGATAATCATGGACCAAGAAGTCCCAACTACTTCAGTCAAGGAAATTCAAAACAACATGATTTTGGAGAAAATGATCGCCCAGAAGAATTAGTTTACCTCCCCTGTGAACTGGACAGTTGTGTACTTGTTATCAATTCCGGATGTTCCTTCAAAGACCTGGTAAAAAACTGGATCAGAAACACTTCCCTCAATGTTGCATTCTTCACATTGAAAACATCGACAGGGTATTGAAGTAACTGAAATCGAGATATATCATGTAACATGCACAACTCTGACTAGCCAACATATAGGATAACTCATGAAAACTCGACAACTTGCCACTAGAATCCTAAGAATTGCGGGAAAGAAAAACAAAATGCTAGCATTTATAACATACCATAAATGCTAGATAGGCAACGATTGTGTGATTCATTTGAATAAGTTTGGATATTCAATGGTCAGCAGGATGAAAATAGATCTCGCAACAAATTCTTAGGAAATAACATGAACCCAATCAAAAAACAAAATAGAAATAAATTATTAAGTCATCACCTGAACAACAGCCTTTTCCCCATCAACTTCCAAAACTTGCCCACGTCGGGTAGTTCCATCCCCTAGGCGAATATTAACAATCTCTTGGTACTTAGGTCCCTGAAGAGTTTCATAGACACATTTATGAGATCTTGTTCCCAAATCCATACAATAATACTGAGATATATATACGTAAATGAAGAGCAACACAAGAAGAAGTAAATGACTAAGTACACAACACTCACCTTGACTTTGTCAAGGATAACCAGAGGTCCAGCAACACCTGACACAGTTCTGTATTCTGCAAATAAATAAAGAGCTTTCGTTGATATGCTCCTCGTATACACATGCAGTGAACAGTGTTTGAGGGCATGAAAAGGTCTCATCATGACAACCACACGATAACCATTTGAGATGGCCACCAGTAACACAAAATAAATAAAAAGACAGTTGCATAGCTAAATGTGCCCCTGAAAGTACATCTTATAATCTCAAGTACAACTAAAACTTTATATAGTGGCAACTGTCATTATTTTCATTTGCTATGACGTGTGCAGAGCACTAACAAGATTACGGCATATCTTAGAGAGTTTTCACATGCATTCCAACTATTTTCTTTTGTTTTGAAAATAGCATTCCAACTATTAACGACAGCCCACGTTTCATAGTGACAACAGTCGTGAGAGACATCCATAACCAATAACATCATAGTAGGAAACGGGAATGGTTTAGACATTGGGATGGCAATTTCCTCCGAACCCGACGGACCAGACTCGAATGGAGGAAGGTGTGGAAGAGATTTTTTACCCGATTGAATAAATGAATAATCGGGTATAGAGATGGAGACGGATGTAGTAACATCTTACCCATATTCGACCCGAATACCCGATTAAATAAATAAAATATATATATGTCTATCTATGTAGCACGGATACCTTAAAATTTTTTTTTTTGAAGTATCGGATACGGATACGACACGGATACGGATACGACACGCGGATACGCGTGTCGAATACCTCAAAATCCGTATCGTTGACTTTGTTTAGGGTTGACCAGCAGGAAACGTTTTGGACACGGCGAGGACACGCCATGGATACGGCATGGATACGTTTTTCGGATACATTTGGGCAAAATTGCAAATATTTAAAAGTTTTAGGGGTTAATTAAAAAAATTAAAATTTCTAGGGACTAAAGAAAAATAATTTAAAATAAATTTGGATGGGCTTTTAAATCCCTAAATACATTTGTCCGTCTCTTTCATTCCATTTCTATAATTTTTACTTCTCAATACTAAATTTATATAAATATAAATATATATAATATTTATATATATTTTAATGATTGTCGTATCCTAGCCGTATCGTGTCTAAAATTTTCAAAATTTGACGTGTCGCCGTATCCGTATCATACTCAATACGATACTCGTACCCGTATCCATGCAACATAGATGTCTATATATACATATATTTATGTATTTCTTTATATTAAAAATATTAATTATATTTTGTTTTTGTTGAATGATGATAATTGGATGAAACAACTAAAATTATTAGTATAAAGCTAATGTTATTTTTAGTGTTGGAATAAAGTATTTATAATATTTTGTTATTTCTTATATGATATTTAATTTGCTACTTTTTATTTTTAATATTTTTATTATTGTTCTCTAAGAACTTGGTAAAAAAGCATAATTTTATTGAAATAATTCAAATTTACAAAAAAGTAATTGTAGCTGGTAATATGATACATGGGTAAGGTATAGATACCCAGTATTCGGACAGGTATGGAGACGAGAATGAATTGAATACCAGACGGAGATGGGGATGGAGATAGATACAATAAACGAGGATGAGGACGGAGACATAGAATCCTACCCGAACCTATTACCATCCCTATTTAGACATCACATCTATTGCGGGGTGATAATGCGCGCACCACCTCCAGACCACACCAAAAAGAAAAACAGAACTGGACCGCAATTCAAATTATTTTTTAGAAAAAAATTGAAATGACAACATACCCATTCCGATTTCCAGAGTTCCCTCCTCCAAGTCAGAGTTGTTTTGTGACACCCCCATTTTGAATCTATCAACAAAATCCCACACCACTCAACGTCAATAGAAAGCAACTTCAAGCACTGAAATTCAGTTGCAGTGAGGTTCCAATTATTCGAAACCGAGGAAAATAAACTATAATCCTAAAAATTAACAACAATCCTAAAAGAAAAGCTCACAATACATTAATATGAACATGTAGACAGTCCATCAGACATCAACGAAATCATTTTGAGACAAATGAATCCCATAAACTGCGAAGCTCCGATCACTCGGTTCAGGTAAATACCCTCACGCGTGATTAAAAAACGCATACACATTAAATCAGAGACGCAAAATATAAAAACAACAAACAAAACACAAAATCACAATCATAATCAATTGAGATCCAAAATCTAGAAGTCGGATCTCGAAAACTACATACCTCAATTCGGCTATGAATCCGACAGGACAGCAGGAGGAGAAAGATATCAGAGCGAACCGAACCGAACTAAACCACACCAACAAAAATTAAGACAATCACTGAGATCTGAAGGCTGAAACTCAAGAGCTGTTATTTTTATTTATTAATTATATGATTATATAATATATATATATATATCTCTCTCTCTCTCTCTTACAAAATAATTATTCCAACATTTTTCTTTCTATATCTGTGTGTATGGTAAATAACACGTGATATGTACGGCGTCTTCATTTACAGCAGTCTAACAAAAACTTTTATGATATTGTGTCGTTGCCTAATTTTATGAGTCATCTTTTTTTAATCGATCTTAACTCATACAAAATATTAATTTTTATATCAAAAATATAATTTTTCACGATACATGTTAATGAAATCGATCAATGTCATAAATATAGATACGTGAATTTGTCCTAGACTAGAATAACCTACTATTTAATATTTATGAATCACAACTAAATGTACAACTGTGGACAAAATTGAAAGGCAGTGTACAACCATCGGAGCACAATTTTCAATTTGATTTCAATTGGATTTAATTCCGGATTGAATCTGAGGCTACACATCAAATAGATGACCGACGTGGGTGGGACCCGATTTGACAGGACAGCCTCGTCGCATATTCTTCTGGACAAAAGGAATTATGGACACACCAATTTGAGGATTAAAAATTTTAAACGGGAATTCACCGAGCCATGTCAAGCGATGGATTTTCTATATATGTGAACTTTTAAAAAATTTCTCACTCAAATTTTATTTTTATAGTATGTTTCATGTTCTATCTATAAGTTATATCGATTCTAGATCTCCCTTAAATTACAACAACCTCGTTGTTGAAGTCCGAATTTGAATAGCAAGGACAAATTCTCTTGTGTTGAGCTTGAATTGATATATTTGATTTTAAGTAATAAGATAACCAATAACAATGTATCTGTTGTGAAAAAGTAAAAATTTATGGTAAAAAGTAAAAATCTCAAACTCTCAAAATTTAACAAACTACACACTTTATAATATTTTTCTCTCTACTCAATTGTGATTTTCTTCACAAATGAGAGATCTATTTATAGGAAATCTTTACAAATAATCCAAAAATAAAATACATCATTACCTACATCATCACACACTAATTTTTAATATTTACAACTCTTATTTTCAGCATTCAAATATTCAATACTCACATTTTAAATATATTTTTCAACACTCCCCATTGTGATGATGATCATAATGATTGTCTTCATTACGTGTTTTTATACTGCCTCGTTAAAAACCTTACTAGGAAAAACCCATTGGGATAAAAACCATAGTAAGGGAAAAAGAGTGCAGTCACGTAAACTCCCCCTCATGTTGACACGAACAATTCTTCACAAATTTCGTAGATTGCGCATCCCAATATTATATATGTGCTTTCTGAATATTGACGTAGGAAGTGCCTTTGTGAAGAGATCTGATGAGTTTTCACTTGATTGAATGTGACGAACATCAATATATTTATTCTTCTCTAGCTCCTTAGTGAATGCGAAGAACTTAGGAGGAATATGTTTAGTTCTGTCGCTTTTTATGTATCCTTCTTTCATTTGAGCAACACATGCAGCATTATCTTCATATAGTATCACAGGCTTCTCATCAGATGATAATCCGCATGAAATTTGGATATGTTGGGTCATTGATTTTAACCACACACATTCACGACTTGCTTCATGTAGTGCAATAATCTCGGCATGATTTGATGAAGTTGTTACGAGCGTTTGTTTCTGAGAACGCCAAGATATTGCAGTGCCTCCACGAGTAAATACATATCCAGTTTGGGAACGTGCCTTGTGTGGATCAGATAAGTATCCAGCATCAGCATAACCAATTATACTTGGATTAGCATCTTTTGAATACAAAAGTCCCAAGTCTGTCGTTCCTCGTAGATAACGGAATATATGTTTAATTCCGTTCCAGTGTCTCTTTGTTGGATATGTGCTAAATCTTGCCAACAGATTCACAGCAAAAGATATATCAGGCCTTGTACAATTTGTAAGGTACATAAGGGCACCGATGGCACTTAGATATGGTACTTCTGGACCAAGAATATCTTCATCATCTTCACATGGACGGAATGGATCCTTTTCTATGTTTAATGATCTAACAACCATTGGAGTACTTAAAGGATTTGCTTTATCCATATTAAAACGTTTAAGGATCTTTTCTGTATAATTTGTCTGGTGAACAAACATTCCACATTCTTTTTGTTCAATTTGTAAACCCAGACAATACTTGGTTTTTCCAAGATCCTTCATTTCAAATTCTTCCTTCAAGTATGACACAACTTCTTGAATTTCTTTATTCGTTCCAATGATGTTTAAATCATCAACATATACAGCAATAATTACGCATCCGGATGTTGTTTTCTTAATGAAAACACAAGGGCATATTGAATTATTTACATATCCCTTTTTCATCAAGTGATCACTTAGTCGATTATACCACATTCGACCTGATTGCTTTAACCCATATAATGATCTTTTTAATTTCACAGAATAACATTCCCTGGGTTTTGAACTTTGTGCTTCAGGCATCTTAAATCCTTCAGGGATTTTCATATATATATTACTATCAAGTGATCCATATAAGTAAGCTGTAACAACATCCATAAGACGCATTTCTAAATTTTCAGATACCGCCAAGCTAATCAAATACCGAAACGTAATTGCATCCATCACAGGAGAATACGTTTCTTCATAATCAATTCCAGGCCTTTGAGAAAAACCTTGTGCAACAAGTCGAGCTTTATATCTTACTATTTCATTTTTCTCATTTCGCTTTCGAATAAAAACCCATTTGTATCCAACAGGTTTTACACCTTCAGGTGTAAGGACTATAGGTCCAAAAATATTACGTTTATTTAGCGAATTTAATTCAACCTGGATGGCATCTTTCCATTTTATCCAATCCTGCCGATTTTTACATTCACCAAAAGATTTTGGTTCATGATCTTCGTTATCATTTATGATGTCGATTGCCACATTATAAGAAAATATATCATCAATTTCATCTATATCTTTTCGGTTCCATATTTTTCCAGTATTAATATAATTGATAGAGATTTCATGATTCTCGTCAGTTTGTGGTTCTGACAGAACATTTTCATCATCATGTGTTTCTTCAGGAACACCATTCTCTATTTTGTGATCATCATGTGTTTCTTCAGAAACGTCATTCTTTATTTTGTGATCATCGTGTTTCTCTATGAATTTTCTTTTTCGAGGATTTTTATCCTTGGAACCGACTGGCCTTCCACGCTTCAGGCGTTTAATGACATCATGAGTATCTTCCATTTGTTTCTTTGGAATTTCAATTCGAGCAGGGGCATTTGCAGCATGTATATATGATTTAGTTACCCCTTTTGTGTCTGGAAATGCATCTGGTATTTGATTTGCTATTCTTTGCAAGTGTACAATTTGTTGTACATCTTTTTCACATTGTTTTGTTCTTGGATCCAGATGTAACAATGATGATACATACCATGTAATTTTTTTTTCGGTATGTTTCTGTTCTTCCCCTAACATTGGGAAGATTTCCTCATTAAAATGACAATCAGCAAAACGTGCTGTGAACACGTCGCCTGTCTGAGGTTCAATATATCGAATGATTGATGGACTATCATAACCGATATAAATTCCAACCTTTCTTTGAGGTCCCATTTTCTTTCGTTGCGGTGGTGCAATAGGCACATACACCATACATCCAAAAATTCTCAGATGAGAAATGTCTGGTTCTTTACCAAATGCAAGCTGCAATGGGGAGTATTTATGATATGCACTTGGTCTGATGCGAATTAATGAAGCAGCGTGTAAAATTGCATGTCCCCATATAGAAATAGGGAGCTTTGTTTTCATTATCATTGGTCTAGCAATCATTTGCAGACGTTTAATCAATGATTCAGCCAATCCATTCTGTGTATGTACATGAGCAACAGGATGCTCAACAATGATTCCCATAGACATACAATAATCATTGAAAGTTTGGGAAGTAAATTCACCAGCATTATCAAGTCTAATTTTCTTGATTGTATAATCAGGAAATTGATTCCTCAATTTTATTATTTGAGCAAGTAATCTTGCAAATGCAACATTTCGAGTTGATAATAAACATACATGTGACCATCTGCTGGAGGCATCAATCAATACCATAAAGTATCTGAATGGTCCACATGGTGGATGGATTGGTCCACAAATATCACCCTGAATACGTTCAAGAAACATTGGTGATTCAGTTTGGATTTTGACTGGTGATGGTCTTATAATAAGTTTTCCAAGAGAACATGCTTTACATTGAAACTTATTATTCTGAAAGATCTTCTGGTCTTTCAGTGGATGACCATGTGTATTTTCTATAATTCTTCGCATCATTGTTGAACCAGGATGTTCCAATCGATCATGCCAATTGGTTAATATCGAAGAATTATCAACTACCATGTTTGATTCAATGAGACTTATATGTGTATAATGCAATCTAGTAGGGAGCATTGGTAGTTTTTCAATCACATATTTCTTTCCTGATTTATATGTGATAAGACACATATATTTCTCATTCCCTTCATTCATTGTTTGAGTATCATACCCATGGGAATATATATCATTAAAACTCAACAAATTTTTTTTCGATTGTGGTGAATATAAAGCATCATTGATAAAAAATTTTGTACCATTAGGTAACAAAAATTGTGCTTTACCACATCCTTTAATCAAGTCTACAGGACCTGATATTGTATTCACCGTTGTTTTTGTTGGTTTTAGTTCCAAGAAATATCTTTTATCTCGGAGGATAGTGTGCGTTGTACCACTATCGGGTATGCAAACTTCAGCTTTGCTCATAGCATTTTCCATATTTGAACTTCAAAAAAATATGCAATGAAATAAATTACTTGCAATATATATTTAAATATAACGCAAATCATAATTATACAATAAAACATTATTCTATGAATACATGAAAAATAGATTATTGTACATTTATATTCTACCATTATATTGTTCATTTTCAGAGAAATCGTTGAGAAAATCTGCAGCATCAATATTGTTCATTTCTATCCCACCAACATATTGATCATTTCCAGAGAAATCATTCATAAAATCACCAGCATCAAAATGAGTTGAATCACTCAAACGGTCACTGCGTTCAGTGAAGTTGGTCTCCTTTTCTTTCCCCTTTAATGATTCTTTATAAAGTTTACAAAGGTGCTCAGGGGCTCGACAAACTTTGGACCAATGTCCTGGAGTACCATATCTGTAACAAGAACTTTCATATCTTTTTGAGTGCTTCTCATTAACACTTGTATTCTCATTATGCCTTTTCTGTTGATGGTTTGGGACGTTCTTTTGAGATGAGTTATAAAAATAACTATCTCGATTATTTTCAAAACCACGGCCTTGACCACGACCACGGCCAATTCCACGTCCACGTCCACGTCCACGACCTCGACCTCGACCTCGACCTCGACCTCGACCAAAACCTTGTCTTTGAATTTGATTTTGGTTTCCAGGTTTAAATTCATTTTTACTTAAAGCATTTACTTCTGGAAATGCTGTTGATCCAGTGGGTCGGGACTGATGATTTCTCATTAATAGCTCGTTGTTTTTTTCCGCCACAAGAAGACAGGCGATGAGTTCAGAATATCTCGCGAATCCACGTACTCTATATTGTTGCTGTAGAGTAATATTTGATGCATGAAACGTGGAAAATGTTTTTTCAAGCATCTCAGATTCTGTGACCTCATGTCCACAAAATTTTAATTGCGAGATTATTCTATACATCGCCGAATTGTAATCACTGACTTTTTTAAAGTCTTGGAATCTCAATGTATTCCATTCATCCCGGGCGGTCGGAAGTATAACTTCTCTTATATGTTCGAATCTTTCTTTTAATCCCTTCCACAAAGCCATGGGATTTTTTTCAGTCAGATATTCACATTTCAATCCATCGTCGAGATGTCGACGCAAAAATATCATGGCTCTTGCCTTTTCTTGTGACGTGCATATGCCATTTTCTTTAATGGTCTCGTTTAGACCCAATGACTCAAGATGCATTTCTACATCTAGAGTCCATGGCATATAATTCTTTCCCGTGATGTGGAGCGCAACAAATTCGAGCTTTGTTAAATTTGACATGGTGGTACTAAAAAAAATTACGATGCATTTTATTAGTTAATAATTATTGCAATACAAAGTAACGGATAAACAACAAGTACAAGTATTTGTAAAAATAAAGAAAACACACGAGGATGATATTCTCCGATAAATAAAAGACTCGTGAGTATGATAACCAAAATAATTAAAAATAACCTTGAGAAAGCCATCTTCTTTTTTCTTCGAAAAATTTGATGATGAATAATTTTTAGAGAAGAAGAGAAAGTTGGAGTGATGGAATGTGTTTGTGAGATCATATTTATAGGGCAAAAACTAGCCGTTTTTTACCATTTATGACCGTTGGGGTACAAAAAAAAATAAAGGTATGTATTTGTATAATTTTATGGTAATAATATGATATATATAATATTAGACATGTTTAAATAATTATGTATATCATATCATAATATTATAATGAGTGTCATAATTTATTTTGTTTAAAAACCTTATAGGCTTTTATACTTGTCGTATCCCTTACCGGGAGTGTGGGATGTCGTCTTAACATCCTCCCAGGATTTATAACAAGTTTATGAAAAATTTATTTTTATTATTTCTAATAATAACATTATATTGTATATTAAATAAATACACAATAAATAAATAACAGTAAAATAAATATAATTATTTTTGTTACCTTTTTCTTCTGTTTGGAGCTTGGAAAAGTATGTAGGACTTTTAGAGGTTCGTGCTGATAACGTGTTGTGAAAAAGTAAAAATTTATGGTAAAAAGTAAAAATCTCAAACTCTCAAAATTTACCAAACTACACACTTTATAATATTTTTCTCTCTACTCAATTGTGATTTTCTTCACAAATGAGATATCTATTTATAGGAAATCTTTACAAATAATCCAAAAATAAAATACATCATTACCTACATCATCACACACTAATTTTTAATATTTACAACTCTTATTTTCAACATTCAAATATTCAACATTCAAATATTCAATACTCACATTTTAAATATATTTTTCAACGGTATCTATTTTATTGTGCTCATTTTCAGTTTGTCTTTTTCCATAATCTCTCGCAACTTTGTCGGAAGATCCTCAACGATACTCCAGTCTCTATCATGTTCAAAGGCTGCAGATGTCAAAAAATCTGTTTAGTGATTAGGTTCTTACATGAGGAGACTAAATTGAACGATGACGAATATGATGTCTTCTCGTCGTAAAAGATGTATTTTAAATAATACGTAAAGAATTCAAGAATAAAATAGGAGGAAAGAATCGAGTATTTAGCATCCACCACCCATAAAGTAAGAATACTCTTATAACCAACATGCATGAAATCTTAAAACCAAGACAGAAGAGATTGTCACTCACAGAGGCTTCTTCTTAGTTATAAGTAGTAATAATGATTAAATTTTTATGATTTTTTTTAACAGAACAATTTCCTTTCACATATGTCAAATTCATGTTTCAAACCTCGCATTTAATCCATTGACTATAGCCAACTTTCTCCTTTCCGTAATTCATCGTTCCCCTATCGTGGCCATTTGGTATCAGATCTGTTTGGCCTACGTGAAAACTACATTTATAAATATAATAATTCCTATTTTGAATTAGCCTTGGACTTGAAATTAATACTTCAAAAGTCATCTATGAAAAACAACTTATGATCTCATTAATTGAATATCTCATAATAAGATGTTGTATAAGATTTAATTGTCCAATTTTAAGTTGACTAATTTATCTAAATCAATTTTAGATCGGGTCTAACGTTAGAGTGTTGCCCTATGCGAGCAAGAACTCAAGTACTCAACTTTATGGCCACGCTTTGATTCAATATCAGAAAGAACCATCTTACTTTGTTTCCTACACCAGTTCAAAATCCGATCAAAACGACCATTGCTAAAAAAAATGTGGTCCTTGATGAGAAGATCACTCCCCAAGACGATGTTTAAATTGATAGCTTGGATTAGTTAATGTTTTCCGAAGAAACAAACTAAAAAGTTGGATACTATGTTTTCTTCCAGAGATATGAGTGGAAAAAAGTGATGTAAAAATGGTGAAGAATGGCGAGGAACAAAGAGATTTATGTCTGCTGAAACTCCATAGCAGCCAGCTTTTAATCAAGAAACAAAAATGGTGTCAAGAAAACAACTCACTGAGTTATATAATCTCCTAGCAAATACAAAAGAAGGAAGTAGAAGATTTACACAATAAAAAAAATGAGTTAAGCGGGCAAGAAAACCAGTCCTCGCTCAATCTCTCCATCCAATGTCCTAAAATTATCCTACTTTGTGAAGCTCGCCTGTTAACTGACTTGACATTAAATGGATAAAATATGGGGATTTTAGTATCAAATAAACGGTACGGAATCAGCAAGGAATGAGTAACATAAACAAAACAGAAAAATAACCATTTTTTTCCGAGCATTTAGCAGTTTTCAGTGATCTTATTAGCTGGAACTCGCCTCAAATAAGAATCATACTATTTATTACACAAGTAAATAAACGATACAGAAATAAGGGAAAATAATACAAACATGAAAACAAAAAATAAAGAGAATAAATCTATTCAGAAAACATATCTAGGACGAATATCACCTCGATTAAGTTCTGTTTTTCCCAGTGTAATGTTTCTTGAACATCTCGCCTACCCAGGTCGATTTTGTTCTCAGTTAAGGATTACAGTGTACATTAAAGATTTCAAGGATTACTCTCTTTTTCTTTCAAGTGGGCATAGTAAACGGCGCGAGAGCATTTGGAGCAAGATTAATGCCACCCCCTTTCACGGATAGGTTAGGACTCCTGGCTGAGGTAGCCCTGCTCACAAGATGTGAGTCGAGGAATACAACCACAACTGTGATGTCGTCGTGGAAATGACGACGGACCCCACGATCAATTTTCTTCAAGTCTGAGTATCTCATCTCTCTCTTCTTTGCCGCCTCTTGCAATGCTGTTTTCACTAATCTTCTAGCACTCCCCTGCAAGATTGAGGTGCAAAAAGATTACAGTACTTTTTGCATTCTTTTGTTCAAAAAATTACGTTAAATACAGGAGATCGGAATAAAATCGAGCTACCTTCTATAAATTAAAACGTTTAGAAAAACTGGTTTCTAACATTGTTTAATACAAGGAGATGACAAAACCCCCTTTATATTTCATTAAATAGATATTGAGTATTTATTTCAGGATGTTTGTTGGCTGATGAGGACCGGCTAATACATTTATTAGATATCAAACCTATTGCTAAGCCCCACTTGAATAAGTTCCAACTTCTAGGAAGAATACTTTACAACTTCAACAACAATGTCGAAGCCCGAAGGAGCTTCTAATTTGGTTAGTCAAAGGGAAAGCAACATGGAAATCACATGCATATTCTGCTTTTACAGTCGACTATAGATATTTTTATTCCATTTTTCTCCTCATTAAATGAAACAACGAGAAAGCATAAAGGAGTTTTCTCCGGAATCTTACACTCCGCGGATGATTTTGGACCAGATCGATGGCTTCTTGATTTGTAAGATGCTCCCAAAGGCCATCCGATGCGAACACAATGAATTGATCATGAGGTAGTAACTGGTGCACAGTAATCGCTGGTTCAGGGCTCAAAATTGGTCTTTTGAATGGTTCCCGGAGTCGAAATTTCACATACAACGGCTCCCTGTTGTATTCCGCTTTCTTCAAATAAAAATCTCCAATCGATCTAGAAACCTGTATTCCAAAAGAAATATATTTGTTTCATTAGCTACACATAGCAGTAGTTTCTTAAACTACGGATTGTTATGACATGAAGCAACTAATTTTCAATAAACCAACCTGTATAAGACCTTTCACACGCCACACAGAATGCTTGAGAACAACGATATGCGGATCATCTGGGTGCAGAGATTGCAGCTCCTTTCTCACAGATTCAAAGCTCGCATTGTGCTCTTCTGAGAGTTGAATAGCAAGGACTTCCCCGGTAGCCTTAACAAGTCTCCCTATAACAGCACGCGAATCACCAAGACTGGCAACGTAAAGAGTCCCACTGCAGATGATTCCAACAAGACAGCAAGAGCCAACTGCTGCTATCTGCGGTTTCATAGGCCATTGCCTGCTCACAACCGAGAAAAACCCATCTTCTGTTGCTTGAAAAGCCTTCCGGATCACCTCGACTGACATAGATTGATTTTCGGCAGTGAACCCTGGACATTTTATATATTAAATAAATAGAATAAACTGGGATTTCACAACATCACGATCAATCCACTTTGTCGAGAGAACACAAATTTGCAACCGTGGAAGTATAAAATCGTTGTCTGTCTTGTTCCAGTAAACTCGAGCATATTACAAAATAGTTTTATCGCCTCCAAACAAGAGGTCATAAGATAGAATTCAGCAGATAATCCCATTTATATTTTATCAGGTTGCTCTTGATTGTTACTTCTGATCTTTATGAATATTCCCCGCTTTCCAACTTACACGTTAAAAATTGAAGGGACGTGTTAAATTAGAAAAATGCTCAAACTTTGACAGAAGTGATTTTTGACAACTTCGATCACAGCTAATAACAACTCAAAAATAGCCGCGTAACAAGACTTACACTTCACATTTTGAAAGAGATGTTGAAATACTTACTCTTTAGATGTTGAAAGAGATGCTCGTTGATGAACCGTGAAGTTTCGGGGCCGCCATGCCCATCATAAATCCCGACGAAAGTACCATATGGCCCTGAATCATTCAAGCTCAGAGAGCCAGACTCAAGTTGACTTTGATCCTCGAGTAAATTATTGGCTTGAACTACAGCCATTGAAAAATCTCCATTACAATGTTGCCCGGAGTCCTTGTACCATAAAAGACCATCTTGCCGACCACCAGAATCCGAACCAGAGTGAATATATTGATCCGAGTTTGGCCGAAAACAGGCCCTCAAAAATTTCAATAATCCAGAAAACATCCCTCATCTCATCCAAAACACCATCCAAAATAAAGCTCAAACTTGTAACCTCGTTGTCGACAAGCACAGAGTAAACGCACTAAAATCTAGGGCAATACAAACCAATGGATTTCAATTAGAACATCAACAATCTCACCAAATGAAAAAAAATAGAAATTTATTGAGATTGCTAAATCAAGTTCGATTCAGTTGAGAAATGCAATAAGAAAACCAACAAAGAAGATCTTTCAAAGCCACACTGATTTAAGATATAGACTTGCAAACCTGCGTAGATATAGATATCGATTTCAAGAATATTCAAAAGCAAATAAAACTGAATGTGAAAGTCTCAACAATGGTCAAACTAACATTTCCAAGTTGGCCCAGGTAGTTCAAAGTCTAGAAGTTCCAATTCAAAAAGTGCAAAAAAATTTAGAGAAATGAAATTTGCAAAATAACAAAAAAAAGCCCAACTTCATGGAACCACAAAACCCTCGATCAACCATCAAATCATACACCACAGCTTTTCTGATTGATACCAAGACAGATAAGGGGGGATTTGATATATACGCCAAAAAAGTTGCCTCAAGAGTTGATCAAGAAAATATCTGAAAGTGGAAGGGGATTTAGACATATAGATCCATCAAATCGAAGGAAAAGGGTAAAAATTGAAGTGGGTTTTTGTCTTCTAGCTCCACAAACTGTCAAGAATACTAGAAAGATTCCTCAGATGATGAAGTGATGGAAGCGAAAAGTGGGTAAAGGTAAAAAGAGATGCAATAGTGAAGAGGAAAGGGGAGCGGTATTTGTACGAAGAAGTGTATAATTGAGGCAACTGAAACGCTGAACTCTCTCAGCAGACAAAGCGCATTAAAATCCAACAACGGAGAGCTTGAAGCCAGCGAAGAAGTGGACCAGTTATGGGTTCCACACACTGTTCCAGCAGATACAGAATTGAGAGAGAGAAAACAAGGAACCTAACCTACACAGAGGGAAACCAGGACGAGAGAAAAGAGAGAAACCGGAAGGGGGAAAACAAATAAATTAAATAGAATAATAATAATAAAAATACAACAAACATACTTACTGATACTCACGGGAAATTTAGGGTCTGATCCACGCAAGCGTCACTAATCCAGACACGGGCTTCAAAATTACCCTGGGCCTGAAATCACAAATAAGACCGTTAGGAGGGGGCCAGGAGGGTGTCCCGGCGTAGCCCCTCCGACGCTCAAGTCGAGACTGAGGATATATGGGGGGAGCAGCTAAGGGCGCTGCTGAAAACAATATAGTGAATTCAATAATCATACGCTCCAACCTGATATTTATAGAAGAATACCTGGGCTTGTCATGGGCCATTCACCTGTGGGCCTTAATGATGGGCCGGGAATTTGGGCCGGATCTTGATGGGTTCATCCATGGGTATCACCAGTCTCCCCCTCCCGAGTCGAACTGAATCGTAGGTTCAAAGTTCGATTGATTGCGTTGTTCTCGGTTTACAACACGTGAGTTGTGCATTTTCTTCCAGCCCTCCGCCAGTCTCCAAAAAGTTGGAAACAAATTAAATATCAATCCTAGCACGCTTCATCATCACCTCGCCTCCTGCACGCCAGCCCCAACAGCGTGCGTCCGCCCTTGCGCGCCTCGCCCCCTCGCGAACTCGCCCGGCGCCCTCGCCCCGCGCGGCCGCACAGCTCCCGCGCGCCACGGCCCTCACCGAGCTCGTCCGGCGCCCTGCCGAAGCACTCGCCCCCTCGCGCACCACGCTCGCCTGCTCGCCTGGGCGCCGGCTCGCCCGCGTGCCACAGGCTCGCCCTCAAGCCCTCGGCCATGCCTTCGCCCTAGCGCCTGCTCGCCAGCGCCACGCCATGCCACGCCACGCCAGCTCGCCCGCACCCCGCAGCTCGCCCGCCACTCCAGCTCGCTCGAGCACCAGCTAGCCCCTAGCCCCTCGCCTGCCACTCTCACCCTCGCCCGCCGAGCGTCTGCTCGCCGCGCGCCCGAGCGCCACACGCCAGCTCGCCCGCGCCCGGCAGCTCGCCCGCCACTCCGGCTCGCCCGAGCGCCTGCTCGCCCCCGCCACGCCACGCCAGCTCGCCGAGAGCCTGCCTGCCCGCCACTCGCTTGCCCTCGCGCCACAGGCTCGCCCTCACGCCTTCGGCCACGCCTTCGCCTCGTCCAATACGTTGAGAAATTTGATATATTCCCTTGCGAATGATTGTGTGATTTCTGAAAAAATTATGGGGGCGTTGCTCCCACACCCCCGCGACCTGACCGGGCAGGTCGATCCCCGTAAACTCTGCTCCCCGTAAACATCTTTTGTTATCGACTAACCAAATAAATTTTTCTCTTCCCAAACTTTGCTCCTCTGCTAGGCGATGCCTTAGCAGGAAAATAAAAACTCAACATCTCCACCCTCTAACTCCTCTGCTAGGTGACACCTTAGCAGGAAAAATATATTTAATTCTCCTCATCCACTCTTCTCCTCTGCTAGGCGATGCCTTAGCAGGAAAATAACATTTTTCTCCTCCCAAACTCTGCTAGGTGATGCCTTAGCATGAAAATAAAAATTCACTACCCCCACCCTCTAGCTCCTCTGCTAAGCCGGGTCTTAGCAGGAAAATAAAATTCAACTCCTCCATTTAACTCCTCTGCTAGGTGATACCTTAGCAGGAAAATTTAAATTCAACACCTCCACCCTCTAACTCCTCTGCTAGGCCGGGCCCTAGCAGGAAAATAAAATTCAACTCCTCCATCTAACTCCTCTGCTAGGTGATACCTTAGCAGGAAAATAAAATCAAACCTCCACTCTCTAACTCCTATGCTAGGCGATGCCTTAGCAGGAAAATAAAATTCAACGCGCCCACTCTCTAACTCCTCTGCTAGGCGATGCCTTAGCAGGAAAATAAAATCAACATCTCCACCCTCTAACTCCTCTGCTAAGCTGGGCCTTAGCAGGAAAAATCAAACTCTCACCTCATCATCTCATAACTCCTCTGCTAAGCCGGGCCTTAGCAGGAAAATAAAATCAACACCTCCACCCTCTAACTCCTCTGCTAAGCCAGCTAAGCCGGGCCTTAGCAGGAAAATAAAATTCAACACCTCCACCCTCTAACTCCTCTGCTAAGTGATACCTTAGCAGGAAAATAAAATTCAACACCTCCACCCTAACTCTGCTCCTCTGTTAGGCGATGCCTTAGCAGGAAAATAAAGATTCAACCTCGTCATCCTCTAACTCCTCTGCCAGGCGACGCCTTAGCAGGAAAATAAATATTCTCCACCCTCACCTTCAAACTCCTCTGCTAGGCGACACCTTAGCAGGAAAATAAAATTTTTCTTTTCCCCAACTCTGCCCCTCTGCTAGGCGATAAACTTAGCAGGAAAATAAAACTTCTCCTCATCCCCAACTCCGCTCACCCCCTAACTCCTCTTCTAGGCGACACCTTAGCAGGAAGACAAAGATTCTCCACCCTCACCCCTAACTCCTCTGCTAGGTGACGCCATAGCAGGAAAATAAAATTCAACGCGCCCACCCTCTAACTCCTCTACTAGGCGATGCCTTAGCAGGAAAATAAAATTCAACGTCCCCACCCTCTAACTCCTCTGCTAGGTGACGCCTTAGCAGGAAAATAAAATTCAACGCGCTCACCCTCTAACTCCTCTGCTTGGCGATGCCTTAGCAGGAAAATAAAATTCAACCTTCCACCCTCTAACTCCTCTGCTAGGAGATATCTTAGCCGGAAAATAAAATTCAACCCCTTCCACCCTCTAACTCCTCTGCTAGGTGATACCTTAGCAGGAAAATAAAGATTCTCCACCCTCACCCCCTAACTCCTCTGCTAGGCGATGCCTTAACAGGAAAATAAATTTTTTCTCATCCCCGACTCTGCTCCTTGCTAGGCGATGCCTTAGCAAGAAAATAAAATTCTTCTCCTACAGTCTGCTCCTCTGCTAGGCGATGCCTTAGCATGAAAATTTAATTCATTTCATCCTCACAATACAACAACATCCACGAACTTAATATAAGAACTTGGCTTTATTAACTTTCAACTGATAACATAAGATAAATTCAGAAACAAAATACAGCAAAATTCACGTCAAGATTAATATTCTTTAAGATGATAAGTGCTCATGGGCCTCTTTAGAGCATTAACCAGCGCATTCTCCAACTTTCTTCTCTGCTCCTCTTGTATCTCCACAGAACAAAGTTACCCACTTAGAAGCTTCTGCGAATGACTCTACAACTGTAAGATTGAGCTTAAGCTTCCATGCGAATGCTCGCGACCTCTCTTTTCTTCTTCCTTCACGATTCTTTCATAACAACGACGTGCGACTTTTTGGTCCCCGCACAAGACTCCAACTCCCTTTCCCACAGGAAACTTAAGCTTCTGATGATAAGTGGAAGCTACGACTCTAAAATCCTTTAAGGCTGGCTGCCCCAGGATTCCATTATACGATGAGGGAGTATTCACTACGGTAAATGTTACCATCTTTGTCACCCGCCGAGAGTCACGTCCCAAAGATAGGGGAAGAGTAATCTGACCCAGCGGCGGGATGGCATGTCCTGCAAACCCAGAGAGCGGGGTGGAGACCGGCTCAAACTCAAATTCTTCCACCTTCATTTGATCCAACATGCTCTTGAACAAGACGTTCACAGAGCTTCCATTATCAATAAATATCCTTGCCACATCATAATTGGCAATGGTGGCCGTCACCACCAAGGCATCGTTATGTGGATTCACAACGCCTCGGAGGTCTTCCGGCCCAAAGCTGATGACGGGGTCTTGTGGTAAGTCTGCACCACTATATATCTCAAAGTTCTCCAATTTTCTCCCATGTGCTTTCCGAGCTCGCCCATAGCCTCCATCGGTAGCACCGCCCGAGATCATATGAATCATTCCTCTCGTAGGGTGATTATCCTCATTCGTTCCCCTCCTCGGTTCGACGGGCTCCTGAAGGACATCTTGACCTCGACCTTCCCCTCTCTGCTCCCCAACCCCCTGATTTATCCATGGAGGGCCTTGACCACGTCTGGGGGACGGGTGAGACCTCGGTCGACTCCCAGATGCAGATCCTTCTCGTCTGTCCCGCGAAGGAAATCTAACACTGCACTCAACCCTTCGTGACTTCTCCCACCTCCTCGCGGGCTCCCTCACCTCCATCACCTCGTCACGACTCCTATCCAGGGGAACATGTGATGAGAATTGTCCTCCACTTCTAGTTCTGTCTTCCTCTCTCTCCCCCGCACCCCTCTTCCTTCCTCCTTTCTCCACTCCCTCAACTCTACTTCCTCCGTGCCGGTTCTCCATCCTTCTGTACCATTGGGCATCTTCCAAGTTTACATATTTCTCAGCTCGAGCCAACAGTTCATCAAAGCTTGACGGGGGCTTCTTGACCAGCGACTTGAAAAACTCCCCTCCCCTCAATCCTTGTGTGAAGGCACTTATCATGATATCAGGAGTAGCCGCTGGTATTTCCAGCGCTGCGCTGTTGAAACGCTGGACAAATTCTCGTAAAGTTTCATTCTCTTGCTGCTTCATCACGAACAGGCTCAAATAATTTTTCTGGTGCCTCTTGCTGCTAGCAAATCGGTGCAAGAAGGCAGCTGAGAAGTCCTCAAAAGAACGTATAGAGTTGGGCTGCAAAGTGTTAAACCACTGCTGGGCTGACCTCACTAACGTGCCCAGAAAAACCCTACACCTGACTCCATCTGAATATTGGTGCAACAGAGCCGCATTCTCAAATCTCCCCAAATGCTCTTCGGGGTCGGTATGTCCATCATATTCTCCAACATTCGGTTGTCGGAAACTCGGGGGAAGTACTTCTTTCAGAATGGCAAGCGAAAAAGGACTTCCTTTCTTGGGGGCCGGCGCTCTACTTCCCACCTGTTGTCTCAACATCCGTATTTCCTTCCACATCTCTCCAATCTCTGCATTCCCTTCGCTTGGGAGGGGCTGGGTCTCTTCAATTCTGCTCTGCTGGCCCTCAACATTTTTCTCTCGCTCCTGGCGAGTGGCCTGCTCTTCAATGAACACAGCTTCTTGGTTCCTCTTCATAGCCTCATCCACTGTTCGAGTGATAAATTGACCCAACTGCTCCAGGGTCAAGTTCCCCACATTTTCATTAGGACGGGATTGCTCGACCCTGGTCTCTTGACGAGGTTGTTCAGTTCTTGTCTCCTGATGGGGTTGTTCCTGCCTCGCCTCAGCATGAGACTGTTCGGGTCCCCTCTGAGGACGCGATGACGCTGAGTTAACTCTTCTACTCCCTCGCCTCCCTACCATCTCTACGTCTCAACTCAGATATTCCCACAGACGGCGCCAAGTGATACTCACGGGAAATTTAGGGTCCGATCCACGCAAGCGTCACTAATCCAGGACACGGGCTTCAAAATTACCCTGGGCCTGAAATCACAAATAAGACCGTTAGGAGGGGGCCAGGAGGGTGTCCCGACGTAGCCCCTCCGACGCTCAAGTCAGAGACTGAGGATATATGGGGGGAGCAGCTAAGGGCGCTGCTGAAAACAATATAGTGAATTCAATAATCATACGCTCCAACCTGGTATTTATAGAAGAATACATGGGCTTGTCATGGGCCATTCACCTGTGGGCCTTAATGATGGGCCGGGAATTTGGGCCGGATCTTGATGGGTTCATCCCTGGGTATCACTTATGTATCTTGATTTATGTTTTACCAGCTTAAGAATGAGTTTTTATGTTTTCAACATATAAAATTGCCCTATATAATTTTCAGATTTTTTATTAACTCCCAAAGACCCAAAACTATATTTATACCGATAAACCCTAAAATTATAATATTATTGTGAAATAATTGCTAATAAAAATAAGTTTTATATATTTTGGGGAAAAAATCTGTGTGAGACGGTCTCACGGGTCGTATTTTGTGAAACATATATCTTATTTGGGTCATCTATGAAAATATATTATTTTTCATACTAAGGGTATTACTTTTTGTTTTGAATATCGGTATGGTTTATCTGTCTCACTAGATAAATATTCGTAAGACTGTCTCACAAGATATCTACTCATATTTTGGTTGCCTGATTTTACAGCTAATAATTTTGTAGAGATAAAATATATTAGGATCAGGTTACAGTTTAGAAGGATGAATAAACTCTTGTACATTTTTTTAAACATTGTCAAATAGTGAGACCAGTCTTATTGTGTTAAGTATCAAGACCAGATTTTCTCAACTTCTTAATAAATGATTGGACCATAAATTAAGCGGAAACGGTCTGAAGAAAGACTAGTTTAAACTCAAATAAGGCAATTTAAATAAGATAACTAAATGCAGTAAGTAAACAACACAAGTGATGTTTATGGATGTTCGAAGACTCCAGCTCCTATGTCATCCCTTCTTCTTTTTATGGAAAGATTTCACTATAAGATTTTGGTTTTACAAAACTTATAACAACTCACATCAACCTCAGGACTTATCTAGTGCCTAAATTGAAACTCCCGATAATTTTTTACAATAGTTGAGACACATAGTCTAACAACCAATATAAAAATAAGACGATGATTTCGACTCAAACTGTTGAAAAACTTCTAAAACGATATTAGCAAGAAACGGTCGAGTAGTTTGACATAAACTCTTGAAGATCCTTGATTATTTGAATAAGTATTTTTTGGAGCGAATACTGATGATTAGTATGCACGTATCAAAGTAATAAGTGCTCAGAAGTCTTTTTACGAATGCGAGCTTGAATCGTCTATATAATTTGCTCTTCTTGACATTCTCTTTATATATTACTATATGTATTTTTCCTTTTAAAATTCGAATGTAGCTCATTAAATGAGCACTAATGCAAATGCATTGACGTTGTTGTCCTTTATTGCTTTATCGTACATTTCATTTAATGAACAGATAAACATATACAAAATGTGATAGAAAATGGTCACTGATAGCATAAAATAACTAGTTCTGCCCATAGACTTTGTGGAAAGCTTATGATATTCTGACATCTTATTTGTTGGGTATGGTCAATCTACCAACGTTTCTGAAAAGTATGTAAGATCCGTGTAAGATATGTTCACTATAAAAAAACGGGTGGAATAGCGACGGTTTAGTTTATTATAAACCGTCGCTCAAACAGCGACGGTATATGACAAACCGTCGCTTTCGTAGCGACGGTTTTTGATGAAACCGTCGTCTAGTAAACATAGCGACAGTTTATTAACAACCGTCGCTATATTAGCGACAGTTAATCAACCACCAGTCGCTAATATAGCGACGCTTTTTAAACAACCGTCGCTATTTTGCGATTATTCGAACAAACCCGTCGCCATTTTGTGCGACGAGTTTTTTGACTGTCGCCTTTGGCGATGTTTATAATAATGTCCGTCACCATATTAGGCGACGGTTTTTTACCCGTTGCCATGTGCGACGGTATAAAAGTAGATAGTCGCAATATTTGGCGATAACTTTTTTAAATTGTCGTTTTTTGCGACGGTTTTAACAACCGTTGCACATAGCGATGGTTTGGACAAGCTGTCGCCAATTTCTAATAGCGACAGTTTTACATAAACGGTCGCTATGGGCGACGGTTTAAATCAAAACCGTCGCCAATAGCGACGGTTTTTTTTACAAACCATCGCTATGAATTTTTTCATTCGCCAAAGTCAAAATCGTCGTTGAATATAGCGACGGTTCATAATAACTGTCGCGAAATTAGCGACAGCAGTTATCAACCGTCGCTAGTAGCGACGAATTTTGTCTTATTGTCGACGACGGTTTTATAAAACTGTCGCTATTTGCGACTGTTTATTTCAGAACCGTCGCTACTGGCCACAGTTTTTTGCAAACACCGTCGCCATGGTTCTATATATACCGAGGTTCGCGAACATTTTTTTTCAACGCTTTTCGCCTTTTTTTTCTTGTAGTAGCGAAAATTTGTCGATTTTTTCAAAGTTTCGGTTTTGTTTATTTTGTACTAACATTTTTTCGTATTAATTTCGTAGATTTGCTCGTCGGTGTGATCTTCCAACGTACCGTAGATCTGCATATCTTCGCGCACGTCAGGTTTTTAAAGCGTTTTCTTTATAAAAAATGTAATTTTATTTTTTGCGTAGTATTTTTATTTATGAAATTTTGCGTAGTATTTTGTTTAATAACCGTCGCTTCATCATTATCTACGGTTTTTTAAAAAATAACGTCGCTTATTATAGCGACGGTTTTAGAGAAAACCGTCGCTTATTATAGCGACGGTTTTCACAATATCGTCGCTTATTATAGCGACGGTTGCTGACTATAAACCGTCGCTAACCTCTTTTTTTTTTCTTTTTTTTTTTTGTAGTGGTTGACTCGATTGTTTATAGATATTCTTAGTTATAGTGAGCGGTTGCAAAAGAAGCGGTCGAGTAGCTTAGTATTGCGAGATCGGTTGAAATGATTCTACCGAAATGGTTGAGTGTCTGTAACACAGAGCAAAACAATAGTTTGATCTAATGAACTAAGTTAACGTTTGTCATTACAAAAAATAAAGGGTCAATTTACCCTTTTTGCTGATTACAAAACCAAAACTCCAGATATAATATAATACATGATAAAAAATGAATTTAATCGAGATAATGAATTTCATGGTTACACTTACGTATATATATAAAAAATCTATCTCCTAAACTAGGAGCTTTCACTACCTCTGGATCCACCACATCTCTTCTAATATTATATTTTAGTATCTGCAGCTATTGATCTTCTTCTGGCTTCAACTAGTCTCCAAATCCACCGCTTTTTTTATGATGTTCTCACTTGTTCTCTTCAACTTCTGCTATTTTTCTCGCTTCGTCTAGGCAACGTCACACTTATCTTGATATTATGCTTGATCATAATATTGAAAAATTAACAATATATTTAGCAAGTTTTATAAATTAACATATGATTATTTATTAAATATTAATGATTGACATCTCAATCAATTAATTGCTGCATAAATATTGTGATTGATCTGATAGAAAAGGATTTGGTCTAATTAATGTATAGTGCTAAAATTTTAATATAATAATTTAGTTGATGCAATATAAAATTTGTATAAATATTATTTATAAATTTCGATATTTTTCTGATATAAATAACATCATCGTTACATATTATACATAAATCACTCTCATCAAGTGATTTTAAAAATTACTTGTACTATTTACATAACTCGCTAAGTGAATCTTTCAGGCACATATATTAAACTTCGATATAAAATGTATTTTCTATATTAGATTATAATGATATTAGAGTTAATATTTTTAAGTTTATGTTTGATTTTATTTTTTTGTGACTAATATTTTATCAAATTAATGGTATTTTTTTTTAACAAATTTAATTGCAACGGAATCTCATACCCCGAAACTTATGAATTGATAACTGAGAACTAATTTCGGAGAATTTTTTTTTAATCCTTTTGTGCCTACTCTCAGCATTAAATGTCCCCGACGAAAATTATATTCTCTTATGTTAAAACCATGGACCGGAAAATACATATAAGCAAAGGCTATAATTTGAGCGAAAACCTATATAATTTGCAATTGTTTTCTGAAAATAAAAAAATTTCAATTTTACTTCTACATACGTTGTTTATATATAGGCATGAAAATGTATCTTTTTAGTACAAATTAAGATTTTATTTACATATGGGTAGTTTTCTCACAAATTTATATATATGATACGAGTCAACTCAGTTCATATCTAGAGTAAATATAATATTTTTGACATAAAAAATACTTTTTTTTTCATATATCGAATTAGAAGATGTTACAGGCATAGTCTAATTGACCAACAATGAATTAGGGTTGGATTTATATGTTAAACAATTACGAACTAGGCATGTGAGATGTTGAAGTAAACATCTCTGTTTTTATTCAGAAGTAGAATTCACAATCCATAATTTGTTTCAATCTATACGTTTTCACTTACAAAGTACGGTGAAAAATCACCAACAAAACAAACAAATGAAAATTTAATAATAGAGCCTCGCTCAGTCAAAAAAAAAAAAAAATCGCGACTATGTGATTAAAACTGACTCTTCCCCCGGACACATGATAGACGAGATGAGAGTTCAGTTAGCCAGTTAGGCCAAAATAATTAAAATAATTAATTTATATAAACAAAAATTAGATGAGAATAATAATTATTAATTGAATGGCATTTTGTAGTAGTAAATTTATATCACTCTCCTTATTCTTTCGTCTTTGTGATATCCTACATTGATTCAACATTTTCGTCTTAAATCGAAAAATATAAAATAGAAGATACAAATTCGTGATATAACAAGTTATAATTGTACGTAATTCTAACCAATCGTCATCATATGTATAAAATCATAAGTAAATCGTTTTTTTTAATCGTTATCGTATGTATAAAATCAAAAGTAAATCGTTCGTTTTTTTTCAAACTCTTCATCCGTAGGAATTTTGATTGTGCGTGTTAGGCATTGCCGTGGTTGATACAACTTATCATCTTATATTAAAACATACTGATAGCAACATTTCAATTATAGTATAAACTAAATCATCGTGTATCATATTGAAATGATTTAATGTACATTTAAAAGAGAAAAATCTCTAAGCATTGCTAATTCATAATTATAGAAAATTGTAAAAAATGTTGAAATATTTGGTTTGTTTATACAATTATACCCCACACACACATCTATAAATATATATTACACAAAAGAGTAGGTCTCTTGTGAGACGGTCTCACGAATCTTTATCTGTGAGACGAGTCAACCTTACCGATATTCACAATAAAAAGTAATACTTTTTCATGGATGACCCAAATAAGATATCCGTCTCACAAAAAAGAAGGTATTTTGGCATGAGATTCATGCATAATTTTTGTTTCAGACGTCTTAAATTGAAAATTCACCACGAATTTTATTCATTCAATTCATCGGATTGGGATCGAATTATTGATCAAAAGGACAAGAAGATACACGTAGGCGAGCATCTGAATTTTCGAAGTGACAAGTTCATTTTAGTCTATATTTACTGTTTACATGGTGCCAGTATTCTCCAAGCCATCCAATTGACAATAGTGACACATTTATTTCATTTTTCTACTTGGTAAATAAATTCTTCTTCAGTTTACATTACATTTGTATTTATACCACAATGTACAAACAAATTAAAAATAAAAACTGTTTTCATTGGTGAGGTTGCTTTCCACCCAAAGAAAATTTGGATGTTTGATTCTTTGTAATTTGGCCTTTTATATTATCAAATTTCAACCTTGTTTCGATAATTTTTGTATTTTTTAAATAATTTAAGTCATTTTTTAATCAAAAGTGTTGATGTGTCACATTACACACATTATTGTTACATATATATCACAATATCAACACCGTTGGAAAAAATACTAAAAACTATACTGGAAAAGAAAACAAAGATATCCGACTAATATTGAAATTTTACGCCATAGACGTGAACAAAAATACGTTTTTCTCATTATAATATTCAGACACACATGTATAAAGAAATAATTGTAACATGACACCTCGACCCATTGCCCATCGTGTGGTTCATTAATTATTGGAGTCATTAACCCTACATAATATAAATATATGCATGGGTCCTCTGTGTATTGGAATTTTGCAATGAAATGGATTTTAATTATTGAGTAGGTATCTTGTGGGACGGTCTCACGAATTTTTATCTGTGAGACGAGTTAACCATACCGATATTTACAATAAAAAGTAATACTCTTAACATAAAAAGTAATGCTTTTTCATGGATGACCCAAATAAGAGCTGTCTCACAAAATACAACCCGTAAGACCGTCTCACGCAAGTTTTTGTCGTAATTGACTCGAACAAAACGCACGACCGGCCATGTTTGGCTGATCTTATCTTAACCACCACCAGCTCGAAGTCGACTCCCCATGGATAATCTACAATTTCTACCTCAACTTATGTGACGACTCGCGTCTCTCTCTGCATGCATGCATTTAAGATGTGGAGCCTCAACCTTGAAATATGGCGTCGTTGCATAAATTCTTCCATTATTAGCGTATGTACATATATTGTCGACTGAATAAGGCACACGCCACCGTTCGGTTTGGTTAAAAAGATGATGAATGATCATTTTATCGAATGACAAATATTTTGAATCTATCCTTTTTTTCTATCGCATTATTTCATCGATCGAACCAAATGATGCCTATATGTGCTACTCATGAACATAAGCACATATGTAACAATAACCGAAATTTACAAAAAACAGAATGATTGAAACAAGTTCGTAAAGAAAAAGTTGTATAATATGAGCATCGTGTGGCTATCCCTTGAAATATTACGACTAAAGGAAAATGGGAGAGTCAGCCATTTAATTTAAATTGACCGTGATTTTGATTTTGGTAATTTAATTAGTCACATTTCAATATTCGTATAATATATTTGCTTATAAAAATTTCACCACTCTCATATTTAGTATGCTACAGTGGACATCATAATTTTTTATTTTTTTTTCCAATTCAAACGCTTGAAAACGATGGTTTGGTGTGTCCATGCAGTATTGGCCAGCCAAACTCTTCCAGGCCCTACACCAGATTGAAACTGCGAAAATTCGGGTCATAATTGGATTGTTTCTGAGCCAGTCAACACGGAAATAGATTGTATATTTTTCAGGTTTATCTGAGATTATCGAAGTATTAAAACTATGTATTATTGTAATATCGGCGAGTTTGTATTGCAATATTTTGCATCAAAATTGGGTGAACGAATCTTAATATAAAATTCGGGGAGATTATCGAAGTATATAAAACTATGTACGTATTATTATAATTTTGGAGTTTTCCTTTACTTTATTTTGCATCAAAATTGAGTAAACAGATCTTAATATAAAATTTTGTGTTTTATATAATTTGGGATCGAATTCATGTCTCTCTCCTATTTCTCTCCTATTTTGAGAGGTTTATCTTGTTACACGACAAGTAGGATGTCGTATAGATACACATTTATCCAAAATCTGCAATTTGTGGAAACAAATCTTAATACGAAATTTATAAATTTCTATAATTTAGAATCGAACTCGTGTATCAGAAAAGTCTATGTTTAATGTAGCAAAACGAGTCAATTTTTTCTTAAAAATATATATAATTTTGGAACTTGACAATAGTCTCTAATCTCATATACTCAATTACCTTTAAGTAGAGATGTTATTAAATGATGTCATCAGTTAATTTAATTTTTTTAGAAGAAACTAAAATAAATTATAGTCATGTGTGTTGAATTATAACATATAAAACCAACAAATGAATCCTCCTTAATTGTTGTCTCTTTAGTTTATTTTGAATTTGCAAAGTGGCATAAAAATCAACGATGAATCTGAATACGAGGTCTCTAATTAATGATCTAATCAAGATTGTTAGTTGTATAAAATATAGATTCTGACCCTTTTTTTTGTACTTATAAAATAAATTATAATATTTTAACTAATAACTCTGTGAATATTTGAAATTTGAATGTCGAATATGGTTGAGATGCATTTAAGATTTTAAACCATAAAAGAACTTGTAGATTTATTATGAGACGAGTTGATTTGATCCATGCTTAAAATGAAGAGTAATATTTTTGACATAAAAATAATATTTTTTCATGAGTATGGTCGGGTAGATAACGCGTCTCACAAAATTGACCGGGGAGACAATCTTATAAGAGCTGTTGTGGAAAAAAATTTATCCACAAAATTAAAATTTGGTAGAATAACAAATTTTTGAGAATTTTATGAAATATTGCAATACAATCCATTATTATGTTATAACCTGAATGAATACATGAAATATTTAATTACAAGAGTCCATCGAATTATTTTAAATATATTACAGCTTTTGGAGATTATTATAAGATGTTTTATTAACAGTCTACAAGCTTAATTTTACATCTGAGTTTTAAATTAATACTTAAAGCATTCGAATAAAATATTTATTTGTAGTAGAAAAATGAGAGAGAAGAATACAAACCATATGCGATAAAAGAAAACTATTCCGGAAAAGAACTTGTAAACCAATTTTCCATATTAGTTTATATGATTTTAGTCCACAAATGGATATTATATATATATTTTTTTATAAAAATCATATAATATTTTGAAAAACTTATCAATCGTAATTAAGATATTTATCCAATAACTTTCCAAATATTTTATAAGAAACGTAATTTTTTAATATCATAAAATTATCCAACGGTCAATGAGTTATTAATGTTGTTTTGTTCAAATTAATTCCAATTCTGAATTATTGGTTTCATTTATTCAATTTTCAACACTGTGTGCCTGTGTGATATAGAGTTTTATTTCTCATTTTCATATGTTTCCCGTGTGTTTTTAATAATTAATGTTATTCGTACATATTATATTTTGGTTTCATCTTTTTATTTTTTATTTTTACTTTTGATTTGGCGTTTTGATATCATTTTTCTAGTGGTTACTGCAAACACACACATGCATAATATATAGGTCCATGTATTGGAATCCAAGTCCTTTGAAGCTATGAAACTATTGGATGATCAGAAAACGCGAGACTTATCCATGTTCGACGTTCGGCGAATATGATTGCACATCGCATTACTAATTTTTCTTCTTTATCCACACTCCTTATTATATGAGAGAGCGAGACTTTTCTATTTGGTTGAAATCTCTTGTATTTGACGATCTATTTCTAGAACTTGTAAAAATCCCAAGGTTGCATAGACGACCATATTATTGCTTAAGTTCCATGTCGAGTTGATGATGATCAGAACAGTTTTATCAATATATCACGTTAAATTTCCTGGACCGGACAGCGTGAACCCAGGGTTCTATCAAACTTTTGTGTACATTACTTATCCGAATGTTACTGCAGCATGCCTAACATTGCTCGACCAGGGATTGCCGGAAGGTGTAAATGATACATCTGTAGTGCTAGTCCTGAAGAAAAAAATCCAGATACCTTCTGACGGTAAACGAATCGAGCCAGTTCGTGAATATTTTGAACCAGTTGGATAAATATTGATTCGTATTCGAATTAATCGAACTCAAGCCGAACTCGAACATGTTAAATTTTTTTCGAGCCGAACTCGAACCAAAATTATTTTGTTCGATTGCTCGCGAGCCTCAACATTTTATTAATATAAATATATATATATATATATATATATATATATATATATATATATATATATATATCTAAACAATAGTTCGAATATATATATATATATAACTCGAACTATAACTCGAACTTCCTTCTGAGCCGAACTCGAGCCAAAAAATTAAAAAATTTCGAATCGAGCTCGAATTCGAATATACTTACTTCGAGCCGAATTTGAGCCTTGATTTTTTTTTAATCAATATTCGGCTCGATTTGATTCATTTACACCTCTTTTGTCCCATCATATTATAAAATGCGATTTATAGATGGTGTCTAAAGTTGTTGCTAACCGTTTGAGGGGTGTTTTGAACTCCATTATATCATATTCATAGAGCAACGGATCATGTTCTCATTGCTTTTGTGATTTGTCATTTTTTGAAGTGGAAAACACAAAGACAAATGAGGGAGAAATCATTGAAATTAGACATGTCCAAAACCTACTACCAAGTTGAATGGTAATTCTTAAGAAATAACGATATAAATTTGGGCTTCATAATCGGTGGGTAAATTTGATTCTCTTATGTTTAAATCATAATTTTAAGATCCAAAGATTAAGAGTAGTGCGAGAAGAAAAACGTTCAAGAGATAACGTCATCAAAGTCAGTAGTCTTATTGGATGTGTTGAAACATAAAAAAATTACATATCTAATAAGTGATTGTCACCTGATCGATGTTTGCACAAATATACATGGTAGATATGCAGCATATCAAATATATATATATATATATATATATATTCGATAAGTTTGTCATCCCTTCAAAAAATGTGTGAATGATATTCGCCACTTTAATTTGGTCCGTTGGGTCTCCATTGGACCAACTTTAATGGTCCAGTTGTTATATGGCCCATCTGGTTAGCAATGGCCCAACCAATACGGACTCAATGTATCAACCCCAGTTTCAATTAATAACCTCGAGCGCCGGTGAAATTCATGCATCCCAGTGCTTTGTGAATACGACGTCGTGGACGAGGATAAAAAAGATCGCCAAGCATCACAAAACCCTAAACCTCAGCATCAGCCAAAATCTTTTCCACCATTTGTAATTATTATATATTTATTTGCAGAAAGAACAGTTCAATTCGATCAGACTATTTGATATACGCATGGTTGAAGTTTACTAGCTACTGATGTTGCTGGGTTTGGATGGCATTTCTTCAATACTTCCTCACGGCTTCCTCTACTTCTGCTTCTAGCTTCCACCGCCCCTTTATCATGGTAATGATTTGTATTCATTTTCATCGTTTTGCTAGTCCAACTTAAATTTGAATGGCTATGGAAATGGAATTAGTGCTCCGGTTGCTTTCTACCTTTGTCTTGCTAGTGGAGAAGAGGATGGCATTAAGGAAGGCAGGGACTGGCTGATGTATTTTTAAGGATTATTGTAGTCATTGCTGGTATTCAGTAATTTGAATTTACTCTGGTCATTTGATATGTGTATTTTGATCAGCCATCACTAGCAACTATCAACCATGTAATGCTATTGGTTTAGTATCAACTTTAGTTGATGGTTGAGTTTAGGAAATTTTGTAGTATGTTTTTTTGTTTGTGTTAAAGGTTCTCTTTGTATTCTCTTTTTAATTTGCAGAACCGAGCATTACAAAATCATTCGGGCATCTGTTTATGGTCGTCGTTTGCAAATGC
This sequence comes from Primulina tabacum, assembly GCF_025594145.1. NCBI lineage: Eukaryota > Viridiplantae > Streptophyta > Magnoliopsida > Lamiales > Gesneriaceae > Primulina > Primulina tabacum. The sequence continues at coordinate 7,747,479 of NC_134552.1, read as the reverse complement.
TGAGAAATTTGAAAAATGCCCTGCTATAGTCCGGTTGCCTCATGCACTGACCGGTGTCCAAACAAAAGTTACTGAGAATCAGGTCTGATAGTAAACTCCAGCTGTTTAGAAGTGGCAACTATATCTCTCGCTCCTTTTCTCCCTTCAACTTGAAGCCTCAATTTAAGCAAGGATTTTCTGACACTGGGATGCATATGAATGTGGAAAATGCACCATTATGTTCGCTGCGCCCAACTTTTTATTGTAGTATCAGTAAAAGGCCATTTTGTCAGGTCCCAAGAGCGGGTGCCAGAAGTCGCATCGTAGGGACTGAAGATGGGGGCAGTGGGCAGAATCAATTAGTTAAAATATTCAGTAGGCACCGGATGAGGCACAAGACTTTTGCCGGTCACAAAGCAAATGCAACATCAAAGGAGAAAATGGCAAGTGCCATTTCTGTATGCGAGGCATCGGAACTGAAAATAGAAGATGTTGATTTGGCCACTTCAAAAGGCCCAATTGTTGAGGATGACATGAACTCGTTAATCAGTAAAAGTACGCAAACCAAGAAGACTAAAGTGAAAGCGAAGCGGCAATCTAGAAGCGAGAATAAACAAGTTCAATCTTCCATTGCCACTACTACTACTGATACAACAGACATGCCAATGCACACCAAGAAAGTTAATAAACCTAAGATGACTGGGAACAAACAAAGTAAACTGTCTCCTAAATCTTTGGAGGTTAGATATCTTTTCTTCTAATCAAATTGGATTCATGCTAATTCATTGTTAGTCATTTGACTATCTGAGCATATTTTCAGGCTGACTCAAATTCAAATACTGTGACAGAAGTGGTTATTAATGGAATTTCAGAGGAAAATGTTCCTATTAAGGCGACCAGGCACTCAAAAAGAAGAGGTAAATCTGTTGCAGAAGCTCATGCTCCATCTGAAGAAAAGGTGTCAACGGGACAGAAATCATGCCTAACAAACAAAAGCAAGTCTCCAGGGCAAAAAGCATGGCGTCAGTTATATCCACCCACTACAAAATCTGTCCTTGTGGTTGAGTCTGCCACGAAAGCAAAAGTCATTCAAGGATATCTTGGTGAAATGTTTGAGGTTGTACCCAGTTATGGCCATGTCAGGGATTTGGCAGCTAGATCAGGATCCGTGCGACCTGATGATGACTTCAGTATGGTTTGGGAGGTTCCATCTGCTGCTTGGTCTCATCTTAAGAGTATTAAGGTTGCATTGAGTGGGTATGATGTATTCTGTTCAATCATCTGTTTTTTTCTGGCTATAAATACACTCACATTTTACCGGATATTTATTTTTATATCAGTATATAGAACTCAATCCTATTGTTTTGAAATTTGAAGTCTCAAGTCTAGTTTTAGTTCTTCAAATAGTATGCATGCAGTTGTTTTATATTCAGTTTTTCATTTAGTTTGATGTCAATTGACTTATATATTACAACGTTTCATTCTCTGTTACAGAGCGGATATTCTTATTCTTGCCTCAGACCCTGATCGTGAAGGAGAAGCCATTGCTTGGCATATTATCGAGATGTTGCATCAACAGGATGCTCTGCGTAATGATATCACTGTTGCACGAGTTGTCTTTAATGAGATAACCGAATCGTCCATTAAAAGTGCTCTACAGGCTCCACGAGAGATTGATGTAAACTTGGTTGATGCCTATCTGGCACGGAGGGCCCTTGATTACTTGATTGGATTCAGTGTTTCTCCGTTGTTGTGGAGGAAGTTACCTGGTTGTCAGTCTGCTGGACGAGTCCAATCTGCTGCTTTGGCTCTCATATGTGACAGGGAAAAGGAAATCGATGAGTTCAATGCCCAGGAGTATTGGACAGTTGAAGTTAAGTTCAATAGGACAGATCTAAATTCAGTCAGCGATGTTTCTTTCTCATCGCATCTGACCTATTTTGAATCCAAAAAGTTGGATCAGCTTTCAATTAGCTCTCAAGCAGAGGCAAAGGATATAAAAGACAAGATCAGTCTGTCTCAATTTGAAGTTGTTGGCTCGAAAACCAGCAAGATTCGAAGAAATCCGCCCACTCCATACATAACATCAACACTTCAGCAAGACGCTGCTAGCAAATTGAACTTTACAGCATCATATACAATGAAACTTGCACAGAAGCTGTATGAGGGAGTGCAGTTAATGGATGGCATGGCTACAGGACTAATAACTTACATGAGAACAGATGGGTTGCACTTGTCTGATGAAGCAACTAAGGATATCCAATCCTTGATTATCGAAAAGTATGGGAGGAGTTTTGCTTCAAAGAGTACACGCAAGTATTTTAAAAAGGTGAAAAACGCTCAGGAGGCCCATGAAGCTATTAGACCCACGGACATCCGAAGATTACCGTCAATGCTTGGGTTGCTCGATGAAGATTCCCTAAAGTTATATACTCTTATATGGTCTCGTACAATGGCATGTCAAATGGAACCTGCCATCATTGAGCAGATACAACTTGATCTTGGGAATGCTAACCAGTCAATAATGTTTCGATCTACATGCTCGAAAGTCGAATTTCGTGGTTACCAAGCTGTTTATGAAGACACAGAAATGATCAGTGCAAAAACTGACGATGATCAAGAGAACTATCGTACTGAAGTGTTCAAGAATTTGAGTGGCTTGAAGTGTGGTCAGCAATTGTGCTTGTCCAAAGTTGAACTTGGTCAGCACTATACACAGCCTCCAACCCGCTATTCTGAGGGGTCATTAGTGAAGAAACTGGAGGAACTTGGTATTGGGAGACCTTCTACCTATGCAATCACTATTAAGGTGCTAAAAGATAGACACTATATTACAATGAAAAGTAGGACATTGTATCCTGAGTTCCGTGGTCGCATGGTATCAGCATTTCTCTCTCACTATTTTTCTGAGGTCACAGATTATAGTTTTACTGCTGATATGGAGACTGAACTTGATAATGTTTCCGCTGGAATGACGGAATGGAAAGGCCTTTTAAGAGATTACTGGACAAGATTTAGCGAGTATTGTGAGAAAGCTGGAAAGGTTCATATCCATAATGTAGAAAAGATGTTGGAGAAAACATTTGGTCATTTCTTATTTGCTTCTTTTCGTGATGGAAATAGAACATGCCCAAGTTGTGTTGAAGGAACTTTGGTTTTTAAAGTCAGCAGGTTTGGAGCGGGATATTTTATTGGTTGTGATCAACACCCAAAATGCAAGTGAGTTTAACCTGTAGCATGCAATGGAGCTCGTTCCTTGTGCCTCTGGAGACCTTAATTTTTTTCTCTGTGACACGTACTTTTGTCGCAGGTACATTGCTAAGACACTCTATGGTGAAGATGACGAAGAAAGCGATCCTGAAAACAAACAAAAGAATGTGCAGGAGCCAAAGTTGCTTGGTCTTAATCCAGGATCCAATGAGAAGGTTTTCTTTATTTATTTATATGTGACGACTGTTTACTAATAAATGTTTCTCTAATTAAATAATTAAAATTCAACTTTCAGGTTTTATTAAAGAGTGGTCCATATGGCAACTACGTGCAGCTTGGTGAAGATAGAAAGGGACATTTACCCAAGCGAGCCTCAGTGTCTCAAGTATGTATGCATTTTGGTGCCTCAAGTTCAAGAAACTTTTACTGTCCTCCCCTGCATGCATGGACAGTGTCAATGTCTCAAAATGCATACCATCTCTTATCATGTTGCCATATTGAAATCTCTCTTAAATGCAGAACTTCAGACCCTTAAACTTTATCCTAGATAAATATTTAAACTTGAAATATTTGCTGCTGTTTATGATTTAAATATTTGCTACCATTTATGAATATTTGCATGCCTCTGTCTCATGTGTACACATTATTTTTATTTGTCCAAATTTCAATTTGTATATCTGTTTGCCTTCATACAAGACACTTAAGTGAAGATGTTATTCTCTTCTAGATAAAGAATGTAGAGTCCATCACCTTGGAAGATGCCCTCAACTTGTTGCAGTATCCACTGACTTTGGTATGTTTTCTGTGCGGTTTTTCCTTTTTTCTTTTGTCATTTTCTAATTTCTTTTTACTGATCTTGAATGCGGTCTTATTCTTAGGGAAACCACCCAGATGATGACCGACCAGTAATTTTAAAGCTTGCCAGGGTAGGATTCACCATTAGACATAGGCGCACAATTGCTTCTGTGCCCAAGGTACACTTGTGTTTGATTTTCTTTTAAGTGTCCATTTGAGTGAATACTGTGCTTGATTTAAATGGTCTGAAAAACTTGATGTTTATTGATTTAATTATGCTCTGACCTTGCTTCCCAGAATATGAGGCCTAGTGAGATAACTTTAGAGAAAGCTTTGGAGTTACTGAAAAGTAAAGATGTAAGAAGGTGTGGACGACCGAAGCAGAATAAAGTGGTTGAAGAGCCTGTTGCGGCTGTATAAAATTTGATAAAGAATGCTTTTTCTCGCAATCTTGTCTCGATGGATATCATGTTTATTTGTGAGTAATTTATCTTTGAATGTGCTTCCACATGACATGTTCGGAATTTCCTCAACAAGTATTTTCTTTCTTCTCATATATGTTTATTTTATTTATGTTTATTTTTTTATTTACACATATATATTTATTTTGCTTTGAGTTTGTTGTTAGAAACTCTATTTTGCAGACAATATTTGCTACTCACACACACACACACAAACACACTCTCTCATGTCTCTGTTAAACTCAAACACAGAAATATATATGTGCATATATGTGCGCGCATGCGTGGGTCTAGGAAGCCTCTCTGATTTACTTTTGCCTTGTAACTACATGTAAAAATAAGCTAATTTATCTCCTGAAACTTTCTTGCAGAAAGGGTTCGCAAATCAAGCAGATAATAGTTGTGAAAATTATAGGCAGGACCGAGTCTTGCAGCCCGCTTGCTCAGGTTTGATTCAAATTTATTAATCAACAGTACCATATTATTATGGGAAATTGTCTTGGGACATGTTAGCATTAGATGATCTCGAAATAGAGATTCAGAGTTATTTTAAAAAATTATACGATATGATGTCACCCACTTACAATTGAGACTCAGACACTATCTCTATTCTACTATATTTTGATAAAACATTTACGTGAATTGGCTATTTATTTTAGTTTTCAATTTCTGATGTTGAGCACAACAGATATTTGTGTGGTCATGTCAAAAAAATTATTTACTTTCCCATGAAGGAATATAACCTTCAGGCTTCAACCATATGCATATGGGTGGGGATTCACATCTTTTAAGTAATATAGTTCATGAGATTAAATATATCTGTCAAATTTTGCTTTCTGGTCCAAAACAGTTGGACAAGAAAAAATTCGAGGAATTCTTGGAAGGGGGCATAAGTTGAAGTAACTCATTTATCACCCGCTCTTCTATCCCCGATGTGGTAGCCCTTCGTTTTCGAGTCTAGGTGAGCCCCCCTAAAACTTTCTCCTGTCATTTACTTCCAAATTGTTTTGGAGAATCTATCATCGTTTTTGGTTTTCTTTTTATTTGTAAAAACTTCCTTAATTTTCGGCATACGCAAGATTTTGGGCTGGTGCTTTATTACCTTGCTTCTCTCTTTAATGTACTTTATATTAGTGTGCAGTAGTAAAGACAACATGTCACCTTCCTCAAGGACCAAAGATAATAAAATGTTCCATTTCTATAACACAAGCCTTAAACTTGAATATCCATCTAATCTATATTTGATATGTGATCGGGTATTTGAAATTTTATGTATATTTGTGGAAGTTTAAGTTTTGTTTTTTTTAAAAGGAAATTTTACTCGTATTTCTGTCATCAGTACACTATTCTTTTGTGATCTGGATTGAATATGTGGATTCATGTTAATATATATATATATATTTTCTTACTCCATTTCAATTTCATCCATGGATGGAGCCTCCCTATTTGTGTTGTTAAAATAGATTGAGCCTCGAGTGTCATGATACTACTATGCTTTGTATGATCTAGGGGTTGCAGCTCGAATTTGATAATAGAATTTATATAATCGATCAGTATCCCTCTTTCTGCTCGAGTTTTACAGAAGCTCGGAGCGAGATGTAACTTTAGATGTGCATTAGGCATAAATTTCATAAGAAAATGGAAAATATAAACAGGATGCACAGTTATTTATCTGCAAAGTATTTTTATTTCTATTAATTGGGTTATTCTATCATTTCATTCACAACGTTTGACTAGTTTGGCTGATTTATTTTCAAGGGAAATAATTTTAATCGAACAACGTATTATGATGTCTTCGAAAGAAACGATGTATTATGTTACGTGGATATGAATTTTATGAGTTTACATATAATTATAATATTAATTTATCATCCTTTATTAAATGATGATGATACATATTTCATGTTTGAGTGTTAACTGTTAAAGACTATAAGATCCCTCGAATGACTCTTTGGATTTCATATCATGTAGGTATTGTATTTTACCTTTGGAATTTTTATTTTTTTATTTTTGATGAATTGCATAAAATACGAGAGATTCATATGATTCAAGAGAATATAAAGAGTTCCCCTAACCCTTTTTATTTAAAAATAATAATAATAATAATAATTCAAAGTATTCGGGAGATAAATGAGATGAATGTACCAGATTGTCCACGTAATAAAACAATAAAGATTCTATGATACAAATGGACTCCAAACTCAAATATATGTTGAGGATCCACGGGGTGTGAAGCGTAGAACACGATGCCATAATATTATTGCACGTTACATTTACAATATTCTCTCTTTTTAGGCTTCTCTTTTTCCTCCATCGGTCGAGAGTCCAGAGTCCTATCGCTTGTCTTTATGTCAAAAAGTGCCCAAGCATTGGGGGGCCGAGTTTATAGCAGGTGAAGATTATATAATAAAGCATTTTCACAAGTGATTCCACGTCTTTTGTGACCAAATTTAACTTGATATTTAGGCAAAAGTCATCACTCTTCTTTGTATTTAGAATTGTAATATACTTTTTTTGAGAACATCAACTCTGAGTGATCCCACCACCTCACATTCAATCAGACAGATGATTTTGTACTTTAATTAATCAATCGATTTAAAAAAGGTGGCCACCACTGTTCAACTAGTGCCCGTGATTAAGGAAACTTAGGTCAAATTAATAATGGTGGCCTGGTGGGGTTCTTTTTTGGGAGAATAAACAATGTCTTTTTGTTGGATCATATCGAAATCTAAGAAGAGAACACTAATCAAGACATGGGATTTTTTTTTTTAGACTCAAAGGTGTTATCATACAAAATTAAAAACTCATAATTAATACACACACATTCTTTTCCTCTCATTACTCTCTCTCACGCACATACACACACATAATAAATTAGATACATAAAATAGCAAACCAAATTCATTCCACTATCAGCAATCTTAATCAGTTGGAGGGGTTGCTCCGGAAAGATCCCAGAGCTTTAATGGCGGCGGCTCTCAGAATATACTGGTGGTATGCAGCCGCTGCCAACGCTCCCACAAACGGCCCAACCCAGAAAATCCACTGCACAAAAAGTTTAATATAAAATCATATTAATGAATATAAAATGTGACGAATTCAAGGAGCTAGAAATTTACTTGGTCATCCCATATTTTCTGCCGGTTGTAAATCACGGCGGCTCCTAAGCTTCTGGCTGGGTTGATGCCGGTTCCGGTGATGGGGATGGTGGCCAAGTGGACCATGAAGACTGCGAAACCGATTGGAAGTGGGGCTAAAACCTGCACATGCACAAAAACAGAAGGAATCAGTACTCACGAATCTTCATACACACGAACGAGGTGGCTAGCTAGGGCTTGTTTGTTCTTACAGGGACATGAGAGTCACGGGCACTCCTCTTGGGGTCGGTGGCGGAGAAAACAGTGTAAACAAGAACGAAGGTGCCGATGATCTCGGCACCTAGACCGGTGCCCTTGTTGTATCCTGGCTGCACAAAGTTAGCGCCACCCCCCAGCCTATTGTAGAAGCTTTTCATGAAAGCTTTCACTAAGCCCACACCACAGATGGCGCCCAAGCACTGTGCTAACATGTAACCCAAAGCTCTGATCAAAGACACCTTTCTCGCCAGAAACAAACCGAATGTCACCGCTGGATTAATGTGCCCACCTGCAACCCAAAAAATGAAAAAAAGAAAATAGATATATGTAGAATGAAACGACATGGAAATTGCATAAAAACGAACAGGAATAAAAAGCAGAGTTATGCATGGAATGTTCAGAAAATTACAAATTTATTGAGGGTTTCACTAGAAACATTGCACAGTGGAGAACTGAAAAAAGAAGCAGAAATAAATCTCCAGGGTGAATCTCCACTAATATTACCAGAAATTCCAGCGGTGCAGTAAACGAGTATGAAGATCATGCCACCAAAGGCCCATGCAATTCCAAGGATCCCAACTCCGTCGCATTGGTCGGCGGCGTTGAGCTTGTTGTGTCCAATCACGGTTGCGACTGTAACATACAGGAAAAGCAGGGTGGCGATGAACTCCGCGATGAGTGCTCTGTAAAAGGACCACAGCTTCAGCTCCTCCATATCAAGCAACGGCGCCGGCGGCGGGTCCACGTAATCCTTCCTCGTATGGTGCATGCCCTCTTCACTCACTTCCTTCGTCATGCTTCCTCGCTCAACAAAAGGAAAGTTGGTTAAATTTCTTCTCCTTTCCCGCTCGGTTTGTGCAGAAATGGAAGAGAGACTGAACTTTTCTGAGCAGGAAAAAGAGGGAGAAGAGTGGGAGAATTTATGGGTAAAGCAAGGGTATTTTTGGAAATGTGGTGGGGCCCATCTTACAGAAAGACCATGTGATGGGATTGGTTAGTAACCTATATTGCGTGCTGCGCTGTGGGCTTTTAGCTTGTGGGGCCCAATTTAATCCCCATATGCAACGGTTACATTTCTTTTTCATTATGTATTTTTATTTTTTAAAAGAAAAAATGTGATTTTTTAAATTTTGAATAATAACAATACAAATAGTAGGTCTCTTGTGAGACGATCTCACGAATTTTTATCTGCGAAACGGATTAATCCTATCGATATTCACAATATAAAGTAATACTCTTAGCATAAAAAGTAATATTTTTTCATGGATGACCCAAATAAGCGATCCGTCTCACAAAATACGATCCGTGAGACCGTTTCACACAAGTTTTTGCCCTCTAAAATTATTAAAAGACATTTAATCATACATTTTCTTGTATGGATATAATATAATATATATATATATATATATATATATATATATATATATATATATCATTCATAGTCTATAAAATAAAAATCAAACATAAATTGATTTGTTAATTAGAATATTAATTTATTTTGTGTATATGAAATTTAAATTAATCTGCGACACCCAAAAAAGACAAATTTTTTACTAATATATATTTTTTAATAAAATAAGTGAGATATTTTTTTTTTTTGCTCGATAATTTTCGCGACTAAGATCAGAGAAAATGATATTTTACCAACAATAAGGAAAATAATTATTTTTTCTTTTTGACGCTTAGCCGAACCGCAATCAGATTTTCAAGTGCGGTAAGTAGAATAGGACAATGTTCTTAAATTAGATAATGTTTTCCTCATTTGCCATTTTCTTTTACATTCTGTCGTGCCTTTTTTTTTATTATTATTAGTATTATTATTATTATTATTATTATTATTATTATTATTATTATTATTATAATACATTAATCTTCATAAAAACATTAATTAATATGAAATATGATAAATGTTAAAGCGTGATTGAAGAATTTAATAAACTGTGTTTGTGTGATATGATCTCACAAGTCGTATTTTGGGAGACAGATCTCTTTTTTGGGTCATCAATGAAAAAATATTATTTTTTATGATAAAAATATTATTTTTTATTGGTGAATATCGGAAGGATTGACCCGTCTAACAAATAAAGATTCGTGAGACCGTCTCACAATATATATATATATATATATAAATCATAATAATAATTATGATTTATATAAATATTTATTTATGATAATGAAGACTTTAGATAATGGGGACAAAGGTTATCTGGATGGGATGATCAAACTTATCTTTTCCTTTTTGTATTTTGTTTTTATACCCCAAAAAACAGCTTTATTAAGTGGGCTAAACATGTGGGAAACAGCTGGCTTTTTAACTTTTTAAAGAGGAAATTGAATAAATACATCCAATATTTCGGAATTACCTTAGTAGTGGATTAATAACCGATCGAATCGATGTACTTGATTCGTCAAATAAATGAAGATTTACGAATAATTTTCAGACCACGAAGCATGAAATTAAAACTCGTTTAGATCTATCAAAATAATTTGAGGTCGAATCTGATTCGAAAAGTCGGAGAGATAGCTTGTGTTCGATGATCTCTCGTAACCAAATTGGCTCAATCAAGTATTCTGCATTAAATATGATTAACAAATTAAACCGATCTTATAACCGATCCGTTCAATTTGGAACCGGTCCAAAACCGGTTTCATACTACTATAATTTGTGAATATATTAATTTACATGAAACTTATATTTAATTTAGTTATGTATAGTGATTTTTCAAAAAATAGTTTCAATTTGGTTTCAATACGGTCCAATTTAATTTTAATACAATTTTATTTGGTTTTGGATCGAGTTACACTCTCAAACTGACAAAACCATAATCGATCCAATATGATATCAAACATCTCAGATCGATTAAATTTGGTTCGAAACAGGTGTGTTCCGATCCGGTAACATAGCTCTCAGCCTACAGACATTATGTATTTTCTTGCAAAAGATCGTTCTTTTATACAAACTATTTATCTGTATATTTTCCTTTTAAAAAAATGTCCGTTGGAAACCATCTAGCTGGCATTAAATTACCTTTCTCGCAGGTTGTTTTTTTTTTAATAATAATTTCGGGTTCGGAATATTAATTGTGCTATCCATTAACAATCTGACACCTGTCACGGGTGGAAATAACGGCCTATGTGATTCATGACCGTTGGAAATTAAAAGGCGCACCTCACCTGGAAACGGTCCCTCAAATTATGCGACGAATCCGACAATTGAACTTCTCATTTATGTTCTTTCTTCTTGCAAAGGGGGGGACATTATATATTTTTCATCATTTAAATATTTTTTTAAACGATTTCCTATTTAAATTAACTAAACTATATATATAAGTTGGACTTGAACTCAAAACCAAATGGGTTTTTGGAGTCTCCCCACACCGCTAGGCTAAAATATAATTGATTATTACATTTATAATTTTAGAATCATATGATATAATATATTCCATTAGTAATTTATTTGCCACAATCTTCAAACAGAGTTGGCGACGTTTGATCGTGCACATAACGTTGAGTCCCATGTGCATACAAGATATGTGGGAGGTGGGGAGTATCATTTCTCCAGCAAAAATCGACATGTCGAAACAATAGCATGAAATTAGGTTTTATTCTCCTCTGCCCGCACATTTGCCGCCATCTCTCATCACTTTAGGGCATGTTATACCTTTCACAGAGGATCGATTAGATTCTTGTTCCATAGGATGAATTCTTATAGTCGTTATGTGCTCAAGTTTCGAATTGATCATATACCTTAGCTGTTTCGAAGTGACGAAAACAAGTGGCAACCCTCGACTTCTTTATTTTTATGCTGCATTGATGAATTTCGCATTCCAATTGCAAGTCATTGATACGAAATTTAGATCCCACATAGTCATCATCATGAAATTTATCATGTATGTTTCAAACAATTTAAGTTAATTGAAATGAGAAGAAAAACAAGTAAGAATGAATGGTCTTGGAGAATGGGACAAGGACTGAGCCCATCTGACACTATTCACGGGCTGACTGGCCCATAATACAGAGTCTGGACTCTGGAGCACCACGCCTCCATCCAGATTCTGCCATTTGCAGCAGACGACGGAGTTGAAATGTCAACGCACAAGAAAACGACGAATTCTTCCATGATCAGCCCATTTTTTCCCCTAATTCAGAGAAGGTCCTATTTTCGCACTTACAAGAAGAAAAATGTTGAGCTTTTTAGCTGGTCAGTTGGGATCTTCAAAGCCATCGACTAATCCCATTTTCTGGGAGATTCTGATATGCCGATTTTTGAGCTTTGAAAGAGAGAAGAAAAGACTGCACATACACTTAAAATGGGTAAACGAGGGTATGTAGTATGCATGCAAAATCGTTGCCCCAGGTAGTTAAAACTAAAAAAATATGTTTGTCAAGAACTCGACCAGACGAAAATTTTGACAGGAACTCAAACACAAAAAAACATATTACACAGGGATTTTGAAGTACCCAAAATATCATTACCTTATAACAAGAAGATTAAATTATTTTTAAAAACAATTTACGAGTCAAATCAGCACAACTCAACTAAATCCGAGACTCAGAGAGGGAAGGTGCTAAAATAGACTTGTGAAACGAAGGGGCAGGAACACGAGGCCGCTAATTTTATCAAGGAAAAAACTTGGTGCATAATAATCCAGCCAAAAATATTTCGAGAGGACCAAATTCCATTCCACGCACGTAAAGATCACATAAACTAAGAAATACATTCAACATACGTGATTAAGGGAATTGCAATAACAATCTGACCGTCATAGACCCACATAATTAACATGCACTGACAATGAAAAAGACATACCCCATACCGATACACCATAAAACTACCTACTCATAGAAATATAGACATCATTCGAATGCCCATGCATTCTCCCTTCGAACCTCCTCTTCTTCTTCTGGGGTGAAGTCATTTTTTATGTTGAATGTCTTACGGATTTCCTCTGGCGTCTTTCCTTTGATCATGTCAGCAACAGTTTGACAAGTTAGGTCAAGCAGGCTCTTGATGTTCAAGTAGTTTGCAGCCTGAAAAGAATGATGCTTAGAGTAACAAAACACCAAGAATATGAATACTCTAGCAATCAATTGCAGCAACTCTGCCATATATTCATAATAGTGATCTTATCTGTGATGTCTATAATTTTGAAAGGGTAAAACATATCAGACAAAAACTAAATGCGTATTCACAAGAGAATAAAATGTCAACAGCATCAATAAACATGAAAGATATATTGATTGTTTGAACTGAATAAACAGCAAGAAGTCAACAATATCACAAGAATCAATTGTTTCTTACCACATTTTACTAAAACCTTGAAGTTCTTGAGAAGTAATGCAATAGAAATATCTTAATCAGTAACCCTAAACAAAATTTTAAATTGATGTGTATCACACAGTACAAGAATGAGAGAAAATACAGAAGAAAACTATCACACAACACTGCAACTGTATTACTGTAATACTGATAGGCGCAATCTCAATTCCAACTATCAAGACCGAATCCAGAAACCATTAGATTAAATATGACAGTATTGTATAGATCATATGAATTATGTGAATAGCAGAAACATGCCAAAAAAAGGGAAGTCTAGTGTAAAACCATAACCCAAAGCAGTAAATCATCACATATCTCACATTCTGCAGAATTATAAAATAGAAAAAATAGCTATGAAAACTCTCAACTAGTCTAGGCACAACCTCTGGGCCCAGACACGTCCCAAGACACATCCTTATAATAGGGGAAAGGGCTTCACTTTACGCCCCTTGAAGGCCCAAGATGTATTATAATCGTTACTCGTGAGGATTGTTTATTTCCAAGTACACTAAAATAAAACACTAGATCATATAATGAAGAAAATTGGTTTTTAAAGATATTATTTGCAGTTACATCCATTAAGTTCAAGGCTTCGTGCCATGAGCCTAGGCTCCATGACACATCTATGCAGCGCCCAAGTAACCTTTGCACCATCACATAACAAAACTTCTCAAAAACACCGACAGCAGCAAAATATATACAAACAACAGAATCAAGGAGAAAATTAGCCAAATTTGACCGAACGGAATAGGAATTACCAAGATAAGATCAAAAAGCGTGCCCTGGTCAACCTTGACAAACTCAGTATCGAACGCCTTCAATTCATCGTCAACGACTTTGTCGGAGGAGCACATCCCACCGTCAGCAGTGGCTTTAGATGCGGCTTCCACGTGTTTCTTGCAATACTCGATCACTTTCGCCAAGATCCTGGATGTAACGTTGGGCAAGGGTATAGTCGTATCGGCGCAGTTATCCTCGATCATATGCTTTATGGTTTGTGATTCCAGCGCCACCAACTCCTCAACTTCGAAAGTTTCTCCATCGGAGCTCTTCAGAACAATCATATTCGGAGAGGCGTCTGCGGAAGACATCGTTTTTGCTTTCTGGATTTAGAACCCTAAGAGCGAGAAAGAAGAAAAGTTTGGTTGAGACTGTATAAATATCTATAATATTGTTTTAAGTGTGATGTCTTGAAATATCTAGAATACCAAAATATTTAATTTCATAATTATCTTTTTATTTTACTAAATTTTTTTTCAAATCACAACATATTTTAAATATAACAAAATCAAAACAAAATTTAACTTTTAAATCAACCATTTTTTTAAATTAAAAATAATTTCATGTTAATTATTTAATATTATTTAACCAAATTAAAAATAATAATAACAAGTGAAATGTCATTTTTTACTAATATAAATTGTGATAGCGGGCGGCCGAGAGGGAGCGTACGAGAAGATAATTGCTCTATATATATATATATATATATAACAATGCGACTTACAAAAGTTGCTACTTCTGGTCAAATGGCGACAATGGATCCAATTAAGCCAACACTTTTGACTTTACTGGGCAGGCCCGTGAATTCTAGAACCCAAGACCAATAATTGTAAACAGGCCCAGCTCACTATCCCCACCCACCCACACGCGTAATCTATACTAGTTATTCTGTGCACACATCACACGTGATGCATGTGTGTACAATTTTTTTATTATTATCGATGGATTAAAGTAAAATTTGACAAACTATGGAGTGAATAAATTGATATTTGAATTGTTGTAATAAAAAAATAAAAATAAAACTGTGTGTTGAAATTAAAAAACAAAAAACAAAAGTGTAATATTAATATCATATAAGGATAAAGTTGGAAAAAAAAATTGGTGTCTGATTACTATCATGTCCTCAACTTTAATAAAATAAAATAGATATAATTTCAATATATTCGATTGGTAAAAAATAAAGATGTTTATTTTTCAAAGGTTGGACTTTTGTTTTAAGATCTAAATATTCAATGGAGGATGTGACATCCACCAAGTTTTCCAATGTATTATTGAGGAGTCATTAAATTATTAAATATTCTATTAGCAATAAATTTTCTTGTGGTCTAAGCATAGCCGTCGTATATGATCAAGTCATAGTATTTAACTATGAACAAAAAAATAATTATAGATAAAATTTGTTTAAAAAATCTATGAAATTAGACAAATTAAAATATCATTTAGAACAATGTATTTAATTTGGAGAGTGGTTTGACTGTGAGAAATGATTTGAGATATAAATTCCTTACTATAAATCTTGGCATATCTGAAATTCATTATAATTAATATTGAAATTTGATAAACTGACGTTGAATTGATTTGAAATACACTTAAATTTTGTTCACGCAGCAAAAAAAATGAAATTAAAATCAAAAAATTTGAAATACATCAATCCAATCTAAATACTGTCTGTTTTGTCATGACTCATTGTAACTTTTAAAAGATAAATAATACAATTTCAAAATTAAGATCATATAAATATTATCCCGGATAAAAATTGAAATCTGGAAAATTCCAAAATGATAAAATGTTCTGCACCCTAAATTTCTGATTTCCAAAATTTAAATGCAGAAATATCAAAACATGATATGAATAATAATAACGTTGTAATGAACTGAGAAAGACAAATTCAAGATATGGTTAGGCACAGAGCTGTCATCTTTGGAAGTGGTAAAGAAGTTGGTATGCAGTTTATCCTTCCCAACTTCACCTTCTCCTCTTCTTTACTACTGCAAAAATTCTTGCAGTCGTGCTCCCAAAATTTGAGTGAATATTGGGGCTTCAAAATTGGGAATGGAGAGGCTAATTCACTCCAAGGCTATCCCTTCGAAACCTCACTGTAACTTGAAGCCCAGTTCTCATCCCCTTGTTCCACGCTTCGTGGGAGTTGAATCCTCCAGGAAAATGGCTTTTTCGTTGGCTTCATTTCGTTGGGTGCCACTTCGGGTCAAGTCGCCATCTTGCAGTCTCCAAGACCCGTCTTTGGTTTCCCCTGAAACCCGGGAAGAGTTGTCGTTTTCCGTGGATTCGACTGATGGGCTGGCGCCTAAGCCTCATTTGCGTAGACTAATCCCTCTGATATATTCTCCGCAGCAAAAGGTATAAATGCTTTGGAAATTGTGTTACGTTTTAGTTTTTGAGTGCTTATGTTTCTTTTGATTGAGTTCCTTCATCGATTTTGGCCTTTGTTATGTGACGTTTACTATAAGAGCTAAAGGCCGGAATTTTACCCAGGGATCTTGAATCGGTTCCTCCTTATTTGCGTATCTAAAATCACTGTTTATTGTCAAAGTGCATCAGGTCTTGTTGTTTAGTTAACTAAATTCAAAGCCCTGTTGTCCCTTTGCATGTAGTGTGTGTGTGTGTGTGTGTGTGTGTTAATCATCAAAGGACTCGGGATCATTCATGGCACATTTAATTTGGAAGTCCCGAAATTTTATTTCATGGAGGATGTTTCCCCCATGTTTCGCTGATAACATGAAATAGGGTGGTACTTACACAACAATGATTGTGTCTCTATTGTTGTCAATACAAGTAGGAAGCACTTATGGCATTTTTCCCAGGAGCAGTAGACCCTTGTTAGAACCTGAGTGTTGTATTCTGAAGAATTATAAATGACTCTAATGGTGGTTGTGAGATGTTCATCAAAATCTTTCTCGCGAGTATCGTTGTTGGTTATCGTTTTCCATGCTCTTTTTCCATTTTTCTGACAGAACTTGTCTACTTTTTCTGCAGTGAAGACTAGTTTTGGTATATATAACATGTAAGCTTTACAAAAAAAAATCCAGTCGTAATGAACTAGTTGGAACATGAGGATCAACTCTATGACGGCAGACTGTCGTTGTTTATTATCTTGCCAACCATTGTGATCCTGAGTAATATTATGCATGAATTCATCACTAATTACTGGTTATGACAGACTCATGTAGAAAATATCTAATGTGAGTCTAGGTGTAGGAACAAAGATTGAATGCAAAAAAATTGCGCCTGGAATGTCTTCTAAGAAAATAATTTGAAATGCATACCTGGACAATTTGAAATTATTTCGATAAGGTGTTATTATTGTACCATATGTTTTTCCCTTTTTAACATATTCTGGTATCTATATTGGGGTTTGTTTCAACCTACCCGTGCAGGCATTGCCTGCACGGGCAATGAACGGCCCGGATCACTCCACGTGAGTGATCCGGGCCCACCTCCCTGTAAAAAAAAAAAAAAAATTGGCTCGAAAAAATCCGAGTCGTTGGATCGACCCCTGCAGGCAGTGCCCGCAGGGGTAGGGTCAACCGAACCCTATATTGGTAAATGATTGTCGATATATTTCAGGTAGTTAATGCAGGGGCAGTGATATTATTGTCTGCAATCCTTTTGACGTTACTCCACCCTGTTGTCGTGTCACCGGCTTTTGCTAGTTTCCCAAATGCAGCCAAGACTGGAGTCCCTGCAGCAACTAGTCTTCTACGCTTTGAGTTACTGAGCAGCGCATGGACTGGATTCTTGGCGGGTTGCTTGCTTGCACACATTATCAGGTCCCGACCATCTTGCTGCCTTGGCTCCACTTTCAATTGGCTGCTCGAGGATGGAAAGTGCTGCTGTTGGAGCCCTTTGGGGATGTGGGCATGATGCGTGGCAGTTGATATTTGGCTTACTTTTCTTACTTTTGAAAGATCGGCTACATATTGAAGTCTTGAGAACTTGGGGCACGAGAGTGGTGGGGTTTACTCTACTCGTTATTGGAGCCATGGGAATAAGGGAAGCGTCAGAAGTACCCGTCCCGTGTGTTGTCCTGGAGAATGGTGAGTGTGATGTGAGTGGATATGAAATGATCGCAAGCCCTTCAATCGGAAAGAAGAAATTTGGTTTTACCACGTTTGCTACGGGGATTGTTCATGGATTGCAGGCCGGATGCTTTGCTGATGATCTTACCCGCACTTGCATTGCCTTCTCGTTTGGCTGGTGCTGCGTTTCTGTTCATGTTCTTGGTTGGGACGGTTTTCGCTATGGGAAGCTATACAATGTTTATCGGGTCATGCAGTCAAGTGCTCAAGGAAAAGGTACCTAGAGTAACTGAAAAACTCACTTGGGCATCTTCTCTTGTAGCAATTGGTTTAGGGATTGTCATTTTGATCAGTGAGTTTTTTGGATTAAACTTGTATTGGTTAGGTATATCATGTTTTTGCATGAGAAATGATGGTGATTCTGCGTATTCATTCCAAGCTTTAGCCTATTTTAATATTCAAGTATGGAATATGGTCATCAAATCAATTTTTTAATGATGATGATGATGATGATGATGAAGAAAAAGCATATCAATACCAAGCAATTATTAACATCACCGAAAGGACGAGGTTATTGAACTTCGATTCATATACACCTATGGGAAAGAACCCCTTTACATTTGAACAATACAAGAACACCACCCCCTTCTAAAAACATGTGCCTCCCAAAGTTTAAGATATTCGTCTAGAGTTTGAATACGTGCACATAATTCGCAGCAGGTTCCAAATTGTAAACTCAAAAATGTTTGCAGAAACAAACATAGCAGCGTCATTTGACAAGAGTTGTAGCTGCAGAAATAATCCCTACTGCTTCTTATTAATGTCATAGACTATGCAAGCATCAGCCGCGGTTTTCATCTGCCACCATAAAATGAATGAATCACTCAATAAAAGGAGGCATATAAGGCAAGAACCCAGAAAGATATACAGTAACTTTCTAAGAATTTTTTTATGGGAATTACATCTAATGATGCTATGAAGTGAATCAGGTTCGGGCCCATGGGACATTCCTTTTACCTTTCGACCAAGCACATAACTGGAATAATATCCACAAAAAAATCGATTACTACCCTCACAACCGGCCATTGTACTATGAAGTCAGCTGCTTCTTCAGCTGTATGCATTTTAATTACTTGAGCTACACGTGTTTGATCTTCATAGTTAGAATCGAGACTCGAGATAGAATCACAAATTTATAGACATGCAATTCTAATACTCAGAATCATGCATTCACGATCATTATGTGGAAAATAGAAACATTGTCTATAAGAACAATGAGGCTAAGTCGCACACCTGTATAATATTAACTATCTGCTTGATTAACCATCCAACAATAACCAAAGTAAGTGATGACAAATAGAACCAACTTTGTGTTGCAGCATTCACTAGAACCTGAAGGTAAAAATATCACAGGTACATGAGTATTACATAATCAATCTTGGGTGCAAAAATATTGATGCAATCGAGAAGAAAAGACTTACATCAATGAGACCCTTGTTCTCCTTAGCTAGAAGAAATAAAAGAATGTAAAGAACCTAATAGTCAAACGGATTCAATAAAGTAAGTCTATCAAAAAGGTAATAAACTATTTCTGGTACACATTATCAAAAACATTCACCTCACAAGAAACACAACAGTAACACATAAATTTGCGGTTCCCATAGTAAAGTTTGAACAACCAATTGCTGCTATCTTTGACATCCTTATGGCTAATTTTTCCCACCAAGAAGGTGCTGTAATACATTAGCAAGTGAAAATAAAATATCAAAATCTGTGAGATGCTTACATGGCAAGTAAGTTAAAAAGTGAGCACTGTCACATGATCCCTAATTTGATTTAGTTCAATAAATTTTAAAACAGAGTCCAAAAGGTGATTTAACAAGAAAATAAATACCTATACATTTGCAACCAATGGCTGGCTATATCTAGAGCAAGCAGCGACAAGAAAATAAATCCAGGCCTGGCTTTCAGAAGTGAGAACTCATAATA
The DNA here is from genome assembly GCF_025594145.1 of Primulina tabacum. NCBI lineage: Eukaryota > Viridiplantae > Streptophyta > Magnoliopsida > Lamiales > Gesneriaceae > Primulina > Primulina tabacum. The sequence goes on along the minus strand of NC_134552.1, from coordinate 7,727,552 downwards.
TAGTAAATAAACCCCAAACAGCACGAAATAAAGTTTAAAAAAAATCACCTATAAACTTGCGATAAAATCACCAGGAGACAAGCTGTGCTTATCCTGTGGAAAAACACCCAAATTAAGATTTTAACTTAGCCATCACACATTGAAGACCAAACACGTGTCAGGTGAAGTGTGGAACCAGGGGTAAAATGACATGTAAATGGCGCTACAAAATTTAGACAACACATACCTGTCAGTAACCATGTCCAGAACTGCTCCAAAAGTTGAAACTGTATTAAACAAGTTAACGTTTCAAAGTCCATTCAAATGTAACAAGCAAGCTGGGTTAGCCAGGGGTGAAATGCTAAGAATGGAGGCATCATTAGATTCTTTCAAATTATGATGCACTATTTCTAGATTACGATGGACGGATAATTCCAAATATTATCCTGTATTGTGTGGGAAATTTTCTCTACGTTCACAAAACAGATATACGCGTGGTATACCCCTTTACGCCTCAAGAAGTATCCTTCAAAATATAAAATTTCCCCAGATTCAGCGGAAGAAAATCACTCATTATACTTGTGTTCTAAATTACATCAAACTGACCAAAAGTAATGCCCTTGAACATTATGAAACCTCAGAACACAATTATAACGAATAAAGTTCTTCGAGATTAGGGAACAAGGCAACATTTTGACATCGACTGACAAATCAACAAGGCACAAACCCTAACCTTGATTCAGTTTGCGAGCAAACCAGCCATCCAAAGCATCACAAACGAAGCTAAAAAAGTAAACATAAATGCAATTAAACAACAGATAATTTGAAATCAAATTAAAATGAAAAAACATACGCCAGAAATAAAATCCACACCTGACAAAATACAGAATAGAGAATAGAGTTTTGTCCTTGAAGCATATCGCAAAAGCAAAGCAATTCATTAATATTCTAATGTAACCTGCAAGCTCTCGTTGATTTACCAAATAAAGAATATCACCACATCATTATCATTAGAAAAAACCAACAAAAATCATGATATATCATCAAACACTTTATCAATTATGCCCACCGATAATGTTTGGAACGTAAAGGTAAACTGTCAAGGTGCTGGGTGGCCTCATTTTGTCTGCCATATGAGGAATTGATAGCTTTGCAGAGTATATCTGGAAATCAATCAACGAAAGGAATCAAAATCTCTTTTATCAATAAATAAATTCTTGTTTGCAGGCAACCCCAACAGTCCATGTGCTCCAGGTAGAAAATGGGGAATATCTCTAATATGTTAAAACCTACGGGGAAAAGTGAAATATTCACAAGTTTTTAGAACCCGATCACATAAATCAATGCTTTAATATAACTAATCAGTCTGCACACACACCACTTTTATACAATTGGGACCATTTGGCTTGTAAGATGTGCCGATGAAGGATGAAATGATAAATTAAAAGAAGGATAATATAGCTGATTTTTAACTCTAATAATTGTAAAACTTGAATCAAACGCCGGATAATATTAGGATGTCGAATCTCATAATTCGCACCAAACGATGCTTATACAATAATACAAAAAAGCACGAACATTGCATGCGCAATATAACGTAACTATTATGTTCTGTTCATAATAACATTATCATCCATTCATCAATTATATATCAATGTCTATACGAAGAAACATGTCAATGATGTCTAGAATCTGGATCCAAAAGTACAACAAAACCAAAGCCTCTATGCTTTTCTCATCAACATACACCCAAATACTTTGTTGTTTCACCATGAAAGTTGAAACACCAATAAAACAAACCAAAACTTAGAGTGACCAATACTCAGTGCAGTTTTCGAAATGTGACGATTTCTGTAAGTTATTTGCTAATGGGCTGACCAAAATCCTAGTGAATACATACCAACAAAAAAGATCAAGCAGCCATGATCTAGCTTTTAATTGGCAATCAAGAGATCATCCCTACAAGTCCATGATTGAAGACTCTAATTCTACTTTAGGACAAAGATGTCAAAAACTCTAGATATACGAGATAATAAGGTTGTAACTTCTTGAGGGAAAAAAAAGCCCTGTAAAACATGCCAACTTGGTACCAAAATTTTTAGGTGACTTGTCTCTAAAAAAGAAATGAATAAAAACAAGCTCGAAATGCAACTTGAAAAAGTTGAGCAATCGAACAACTAGGAAGGGCGAACCCTGCTTAGATCACAGAGCTACAAGCACGGATATATACAAACGTTTTCATAAATCAACACTGGATAAAAACAATATACCGGTGAAACCAAAACGACTTGACGATAGATGATTACCCTCTACGGCAAACAATCAACATTTACCTCAGATTTTCAATCAGGATACAAGAAACATCGAGCGTCAGAGAGAGTTGCGGAGAAAGATCGAATTCATGGAGGCGAAAAGAAACCCTAGAAAAGGGCAAAGAATAATAACGTAGAAATGCAGCACACTAGCATCGAATTTGCATCGGGGGAACAATCCAGAGAAGAAGAGACGAGAAGACAAGGTGCCAGGGAACCAATTGATATCATTATCAAATACAAAGAATTGCTGGTAAAAAAAATGTAATGAATAAGCTTGGATTTTAAATATTGTATTTTTTTATAGATAAAATCTACGTGAGACGGTCTCACGGGTCGTATTTTGTGAGATGAATCTCTTATTTGGGTCATCAATGAAAAAGTATTACTTTTTATGCTAAAAATATTAATTTTTGTTGTGAACATCGATAGGATTGAACCGTTTCACACATAAAAATTCATCACGAGAAATCTACTTTTTTTTATGTATACGAAGAAAATTGAACCTTGGGAAATGAAATAAAAGTATGGTATGTATTAATGAGGAGTTTGTGTTTATTGAATTGAATTGAATTGAATTATAGAGGGGTGATATAGTAATGTATGTGGACGGCCTTGATTTCCAACGTCTGGAATCTTCAACACTCAGTTTATGGGCCGAGGAAAGAAAATTAAATAAGTGGCCACAAAATTGGACTGACACAAAGCCCATTAAGTGAAGCTTCATCGCCAACAAGGCCCCTCTTCCCAATCACGTGAAATTGAGTCCAGTAGGCCCGAATCTCAAGACCTTGAAGTTTTCCTTGCATTTCTGTTTTGCTCCCCAACTCAAGAATAATGGCCACACGCGGGCGGATTTGATACGCTTATCTATGAGGAAAATGGGGCATATGGTACACCATTGTTGATGGGATTACTACAGTTTTTTCAAGACTTTGAGTTACCCAAAAAATTCATCTTGATTTTCTCCATCTCTTTAATTTATAATTAAATAAAAACATGTGTAGCTTTTATATCGATGCGATACCTAATATTCATACATTTAACGATCTACGTGGGTGATTAAGTAGTCGAAGACGAACTCAAAAGTAACATATCAATGGAAACAATAGATTTTAAGTCATTTATTGGGTGTAAATTTTAAGGAATTGATTTGACGATGTTTATTCAACAAAGCAATTTTAAGAAGAGAATATCGGTTAAGACTTGAGATATGGTTCAGGAAAGCAATTCAACTGCTTTTGATATATGTTCGAGTTGTTGGAGTATGTGAGCGTTAGATCAATGATCATAAATTCGATTTTCTTATTAATATCTTTTCGAACGAATATGTCAAAAATAATTTACTTGACTGACGTATTTTACATCGAAAACAAAAAACAAAAAAAACAAGAAACGAATTCTACATTAAAAACAATACTGACTCCACATACATAGTACAGCACGAATCAAGCCGTCCGACACAAGGCGAAGCTCAATTTTTACTCGAATTAAGAGAAATTGACATCCCGAAAAATGTTAAGTAGAGTTTCTATTGGAACAAATATGGATGTCTATCGCAGCAGCCGAATACTTCACTCAGACCAATAATGCTGTGCCAACATCTTTATTTTTGTGTACCTTTCAATTAGAATAATAAGGTTTTTTTTGTAGATCTAGATTTAATAGCCTTTTTTCCCGCACAAAACCAACATTTCCTCGTAATAATTACGACAACATGAAAAGCACCACCAAGTTTAATCACAACTGAATGCGCAGTGCAATAATATATTTTTATATCTTTTTTCAAAGTTTGTGTGATATTGTAGTCTATTTTGCTTTAATGTCCATCTTAATTGAAAATACTGGTTTTGTTCGGTTAGTTTTAATTTTTTTGTCTTACGAGAACTAGCTGTCGTTATTTTCCAGTAAATCTTGGTACTAATGCAATATTCTATTAATCATGTTAGTCAGGTAAACCACTATAGACTAACCATGTACCACAGGCTCATCCAAAAAGGTGTTGGCATGAAAAATCTTGGCATGAAAAATCGAACTAAAAATCAATGATCAAATACTCACATGCTCTATTAATTTGGATATTTGCTGAGATGATTGATTAGTTTTAAATCTTATAACTCTTTTTCATTGTTCAAACACGTGCATACGCTATCAACTTAGATATCTGTTGAGGCCGGTTAGTTTTAATTATTATATGTTCTTTGGTTTGTTATTTAATAAAATCTACTATATACATTTGGTTTGGTGTGAGTTTGACAACAATAGAACCAATCTGATACGAAACAAACCTAGTGCTAATCAACATTTTTTTTAAAATCTTTTATTTTGAACTAGATTACATCGTCTCCAATCGTTGTAGAATTATTTTTTCATTTTATATTTATTTAGGAGTAGATCTCTTGTGAGACGGTTTCACGAATCTTTATCTGTGACACGGGCAAATCTTACCGAAATTCACAATAAAAAGTAACACTCTTAGCATAAAAAGTAATATTTTTCATGAATGAGATAAATAATAGATCTGTATGACAAAATATGATATGTGATATCGTCTCACATAAATTTTTGTCATTATTTAGACACTAATATATTCTTTTTATTTTTGTGATTGTACATGCGTAGTGTACTTTATATTTGGGTTTATATGTGTAAATTTTTTTTTTTAAATTTAGTTAATTTTTATACAAAACTATGAACACTTTATATTGAACTATTGTTCGAATGAATAATATGTGTATTTTTTTTAACTTTTAATTTATGAATTTTCAGAAGTGGACGATATATAATATATAGTTATGAGTAATTATAAGTTTAATAAAATGGGGTTTCCAAAAGAAAATAATTCGATAAGAAAAAAAAAATTAATATAATAGAGACGTTTTTATAAAATTTAATTGTTGTCGAACCATCAAAGATATCAAGCTTTAGATATTGTACATATGCAACATTTGCAAGAAAGACTAGGTTTGGCGTTTCATTTATAAAATAAAAACAACAAAAATAAAAATAACAAAACGATGGAGATTAGGTCAAGACGTCTCAAGATTACTAAAGGAGGGCGAAAACATAAATAAGATAAAATGTGTCTAGTTTTACTAGAATACTGAGTGTATCTATTTAATTTAATTTAATTTAAACATAAAGAAATTTTTTTTATCATAAAAGTAAGAACTATGCGTATCAAATATAAATATTGTCTCGGAAGCCGTAATATCTTATGACAACACGCAACAAAATAATAAAATAGACAATTAATTAACTTAATTAAAATATCTCAGAGATAATTATGCACAAGTATGTGCGATGTCTCAAGGCACAATAATCACTGTAAAAAAAATTGAGTTTACAAAATCAATACTAATGATTATATGAAAAACTATCTTTTCTAACAAGTAAAGGAATCAAATTGCTTTCTAAAAACGACAATAGAATAACAATGAATGCAAAAACTATGTGCCAAAAACTGGAGCAACAAAACAAAATCTTCAATCAGCACTTTCACATGTGTTTTTATTCAGATATCTCCAACCACCGCGACAAAACAGTCGTAAATAACATTAATCTTCAAATGTGCAACGCTTTACTACTTAATTATTCTTTATGTGAGTATTTATCTCTATTTCTTCACACTTGTGTGCAACATACTATCCTTATGAAAACTAGATCATATATGTAAGACAAATGAAAAAAATTGAAACTTATACAATTGATACATATGGAACATGTAAAAAGTCCATGCAAGCGAACAACTTCGATGGCTATATGTATCATTCAAACGTTTTGCAATATCGATATTAAATTAAAACTTGTGAAATTATTGATTGAAAAAAGACCAGGAGCCTAGAGGTGATCTCGAGAAGCCAAGAGGAGACCAAGCTGGAACTACTTCGGGTAAAGTGAACATCTATCCTGCCTCGACCACCATTTTTCGCCCTGGCATGCAGCTACCCGTGAAACATGACATATCACTAAATGCTCATTCAAGCTTGTGCTCATGTTCTTGGTCGGACAAGACATAAAAGTCTAGGTCAACTGATCGTGGAGCCTGTTCACATATAATTGCGGGACATGTTTTCCTGTGTCTAAGAGATCTTCTTGAGGCTGAGACGTGGGCCATGTCCTCATATCGTGGCCACTGCACGAGTATCTCGGGATAGTCACTTACTCTTACACTCTATAAATACTTTTGAGAAAGATAAAATCGGATAGTTCACTTTCATTTTCATAAGCATTCCATCTATACTCATTAAAAAATATTTTATTTCATTTGCGTGAATACTTAATTCACGTGAACGTCATAATAGTCACACCAAAGATCTTCTGATGCTCCACAGATACTTTTTGTTTTTAAATATGTAGACCATCTAGCTCAGATTCATCTAACCTGATCATCATCATTCACAAAAAATGAACATGTATCTGCTCAAAAAATTATACATCCAGCACACCCAATTTTTCGAGGAGTATCTATTTACAATAATGAGAACAATAAAACGTGAAACATCCACCAACCTGACAGCAGTGCACCAATTGGATTACATAATTACAGTAGTAAAACCATCACATTCACTCGTTGCTTTTTATAACATTATTATTATATCATCTTTCAGGCACGGACAATGTGACAGTACACGCCCCCGGTAAAAATAATCTGACACGAATAATCAAATCAATCGAGGTAAAAATAAAACAAAATCCCATTGAGGTAAAAAAAAAAAAGGGAAACAGTACTCCCCATCGTTTTCTTCCTACTCTTATGGAAAAATCTTTGAATATATATATTTTTTTACTATTTAAAAAGTTGTATAATACGACGTATGACAGAGTTATCAGAAGGGACTGTTCATACAAACAATGTTACATCATTTGATGAAGAAATTGGCCAAAAGTTCATGGAATGAACGCTTCTAAGCTGGCTTTTTTCACCATTTTACAGACGGGGCAGGAATCAAGAAATGCCTCACAATCTTTGCATGAACACAGATGCCTGCAAGGCAACATGATAACGCACGCTTTTCGAGAACCGCAGCATCTGCAGATCATCTTCCTCGTGTTTTGTTCCTCGTTCTCTTCGATTCGGAAACACGACTCTGCGTCTTCGGCTGCATTGATTGACAGGCACGCAGACTCTCTGAGACGTTGGATTTTGCTGTTCAATGCCGCGGCAATGGCTTCCTTCTCCTTGGCTGCCATTTTCCATGTATGGTTCTCCATCTCCATTCTTTCCAGATGTTTTTCCAGCTCCATTCTTCTGTTTGTTGCATTCAAGATCTCTTCTTCCTTTTGTTTGAGTAAAGATTGGATATTTGATTCGTATTCTTCATCATTGTTGAGATTTGGTTCTTTCTTTGCTCTTGCAAAGCCTGCCTCAGTCTCTCGTTCTGGTGGGATATAAAAGAAAATCAGACGAACCCATTTCACATCAGATGTAACTCGACAATCTCAGAAGAAGAAGAAGAAGAAGATTACAAATTCACAGTAACGAAAATTAATGGTTACTCTTTCCCAGCAAAAATATGATGAATAAACATAAATAAAATTGTTCACCTGTAAACTGATGAATCGATCGATTTCCATTCTCTGTTTCTCGATCTGGGAAGAGAGAGACCGCGAAAACAAAACAGATTGCTGATCTTTCACGGTGAAATTCTTAAGAAATGAGCTTTGATTCTTATGCTGATAAAAATTCTGAAACGGACCAAACTGCATCAATTGCTGGTGCTGAGGAATTAAAAATGAGTGATTAAATCCAGCGTCAGTCTCCATGATGGAATCATGAGGACCCCCCAAAGAAAACCCAAAACTCTGATCCGAAACCAGCTGTGCTTGAATGGCCATTGAATCGAGGAATAAATATCCGCAACCAAACACAAATCCCTTCTCCTCAGGACCTTCTTCTCACCTTTATTCCAACACAAATGCACCGAAAGATGAAGCAAACAAAGTGGGGTTCGGTTGTAAACAAGAAACTTGGTGACATTTTCTTGGGTAATAATAAATATATATAGATAGACAAAATAGGCAGCCACCCCTCCCTAATCTACACCGTATAATGTGCTGTGCTACAGTTTTATGTTTGGCAAAACCTATGTTAAAATTTTTTCTTGGTTTTGGTCAGGCTAAAAGGTCACCTTAAATAAATAAATAAATGTAAATAAAGTGTGGTGCCATTAATTCTACCAGGGTAATTTGCATAATCCTAGTTGGATTTATTAAAGACTATGAAAAGTGAGGAGAGGAGATCGTGTGGCGTGGGGTCCATTTGTTCTTTTATTATTATTATTATTATTATTATTATTATTCTTCATTTTCTATTTAATTGAATATCATAATTTTTACACAAAAATTTACGTGAGACGGTCTTACGGATCTTATTTTGTGAGACGAATATCTTATTTGGATGTTCCATGAAAAAATATTACTTTTTACAGTAAGAGTATTACTTTTTATTGTGAATATTGATAGGGTTGATCGGTTTCACAGATAAAGATTCGTGAGACCGTCTCACAAAGACCTACTCTAATTTTAATAATATCTTTTCTTAATCAATTTATATAGTAAGAAACACAAGAGAGAGAGAGAGAGAGAGATATATATATATATATATATATATATATATGAATTATTCTTGTGATGTGAATTAACACATGCATATTATGTGACTAAACAATCGGGTCAGAAATTTCGAAGCGAGTGGGTTTCTGAACTTTGTGAGGTGGGTTGGGAGTATTATATATATAATTTTATATATTAATATTATTTATAATCCAGTTCGTATTTCTTTTCTGTAATAAACTAAATTATTAATAAAAATAGAACAATAGGTGGATTACGAAAAACATCACTCGTCTTAAAATTTATCGAGAAAATAGAACATAAAGTGAATGACAAATAACAGAACTCGCCATAGGAAGAATTCAAGAAAAATAACAGGTGAATAGTGTTTAAAAACAAGAGTAGGTCTCTTGTGAGACGGTCTCACGAATCTTTATCTGTGAAACGGGTCAACCCTACCGATTTTCATAATAAAAAGTAATACTCTTAGTATAAAAAGTAATACTTTTTCATGGATGACCTAAATAAGATATCTGTATCACAAAATACGACCCGTAAGATCGTCTCACACAAGTTTTTGCTTAGAAACAAAAGTGAAGAGTTGAAAATCAGAAGTAGATAGTATTTAATAAATAATCAATTTTAATACTAATTTGATTTCAATTAAACTAAACAGAAATAAATATAGAACATAAATTTAAGAAAAACACAAAACTAATTTTTTTAAAAAAATTAATTATTGTAAACACTCTCATGTTTTAATTTTAGTACATAGATATCATGCATGGTAAGAAATTATATCTTGAATTTTTTTTTCAATATAGATACTTTGTTGCAATCAATCATTTTTTTATACAAGTTGAATCCAAATTTCAAACAGTAATTTTTTTGATAAAGTAAGTTTCACTTTATCTTATTTTATCTATAAACATCAAGATATTAAATTTTCTTTAATTTTTAATATATATATATATATATATATATTATATTATTCATGATTTAACAAGAACATTGTTTTTTGCATTAAAGTGGAAGATATGTTTGAATTATCACTTGGCATTGCAAAAGTTAACTCCACGTACTCTTTCATGTTTAATGTTTAATGAATAAAAACGAGGGGAAAGGGTCGGTTAAAGGGAATAATACCTTTGTCAATTTTTGGTTCATTTGTAAAAGGCAAAAGAATAGGATTCCAACCACTCCCACATTGTTAAAAATTTCATCGCCATAATCACCACCTTTGAATGCGTTGATGTTGAGTGATTTCTTTTAAATACATATAATTAAATTACATGATTACGTCATCGAATTATAAAATTAACACACAAACTCGTATGAAACTGTTTCATAAATCAAATTCTTGACAAAATTTCAATCAGATCCGATTAATAAAAAATTAAGCTCGATATTTTTTACTCGGTCTTGTTAAACATTTTCTTTAAATTTTCAAGCATGATGTTTGGACTTATCGCTTTTATTGAAACCTTTAACTACATGATCTCTTGCTTTGTTTTCATCCCATTGACAATTATAGAGCTTCTTGAATGCTCTTATTGTAAATTGCAGACATCGCAAAACACGTATATTCTAGTTGTTTTAAATCTCAATCAATCAATTATGCATAATGTCAAACTAGGTAGTCGTATAATTGGCTTTCACGTGATAATAGTCATAGAAGTAAATCAAATTCTAGGAAACGCGCTTTTAGCTCATGAGAATTAAAGTCGTTTCCGCTTTCGTGGATGGCTTTGATGACCGAGTCAGCTTTTTATCGGCGGTTTGTTCTATTTCTCTATTTGGTGATATTCTGTATGGATCCGGATCATGAATGACCCGAGATATTAATTGGATAGCTCAGATCAGAGCCAATATGCCGGGTATTCTCCTCACTACCCGGGCACTTCATCTTTTCCCGGATCATCAACAGCCCGAGACCTCATACAAGCATCCGGGTACCTTACCACCCGGGCCACCTCGAGAATTGCACCAAACTCGAGTGTGATTGATACATGCTGTTTAATCTGTCAGAGCAACATGGGTTTGGAGTGTTCTAAAAATCATCAGAAGTTATAGTATGAACAGCCGACTTGCCATACCTAGTAGGTGGCGCTGGAAACGAGACACATACCTCATTTTCTACTATAAATAGCAGGTAACTCAAATTCCTTAACACTAAATTATTGATTTGATCCGGTGGAGCCTCTTACCCGGCTCATCCATTTCGCAAAGATCACATCACAATCCAATGAGAATTTATCAATTTTTTGAATAGGTTACAAATAATAGTGAATATTTATTTATAGCATGCCCAACTAAAGTCCTGATACATAGATTTTTTGATCTTTCGAAGTATAATGAGTAAATTTTTGGGCTAATGTAATAATCTGTAAATCACGTTAATCGAATAAATCACAATGGATAAATCATGTGTGACAAACTCGCATAAAAAAATGTTGGTAGAATAATCGAAGTTCTGACCATTGACCAAACGTTCAACTACGTCACTAACTTGGACACCCAAAATCGAACTTCTGATCATTGACCAAATATTCAACCACTACACTAACTCGGACACTCATTTGAAAGCAAAGTCCTAATATTTTTCTGACCAGTTGGTGATACAAATAATATACCAAAAAAACTTATATGAGACTCTCTCACGGATTAATTTTGGTGACATATCTCTAACCCGACTCTGATTCATTAAAAAATACTAATTTTTATAGAAAAAAATATTATTTTTTTGTAAATATAACTGGATCAATTCGTCTCACGAATTTATGATTCAGTTAGACAAGTACTTATAAAATGTTTTTATAAAAGTTTTTTTACAAAATTTTATAAAATGTTTTAATGGTTATTTAAGAATAAATGTATTTTGACAACTATTTTATAAAAATATTTTTAGAGTTTAAAAGATGTCTCCACAACTATTAAAAAACGATTTTGTAGTTAAAAATATTAAGAAAGTATTTGGACAATTATTTTATAAAAAACTTTTAAATAAGTGTTTGGACAATTATTTTATAGAACACTTAAAAAAATTATTTTTCAAATTTTTTTTTACAAAAATCTTATCCAAAAACGTATTTTTAAGTTTTTTCATACATAAAACACTAAAAATATTTTTAAAGTATTTGTCCAATTATAATCTTATATTTTTTCGAATTTTTTTTTTAATAATCTATTTGTAGCTTGTAAAATTCGAAGATTTCGAAGGCGTTGCTTTGGTCGCCTATTTTGTGTGTATGTTGTATGATTTTATTTAATCAAATTAAATTATAAATATTTTATTGATCAATTTGCAAACTCCGTATTCAACCATATTGGAGAAAAATGACAATTAAGAATACTAACATATAATGTAACTTTGAATCATTTTCATTTTTAGAGTAAAAACATTCAGTTTTATCATTACTTTCAAAGGCAAATATTTCAGACCATTTTACGATTAACTTGAAGGCTTAAATATATTGTATTATTTCTATTTTTACGATTAACTTGAGGGGGTGCTTCCGGTCCGGTCGATATTGCTTATTCTGATGTTTGTAAGTGGTGGTATACAATAAATTTACCAACTAATGTGGATTTTTATATCGGAGTTTTTTTTTCTACTATTATTTTTTCCCCTCTCTTTAATAGAGAGTTGGCCACGTAAACTCACAATCCAAATAGAAACAGAGAGTTTCGTGGTTAAAAAATACCGAATCTCGTCCGAATCATCATTTGTTACGACTCTTCCGCATGTGTGTGTGTGTCCATATATATATATATATTATATAATTTATATGCACCTTTTATCACCATGATTATGCATCAAGTAAACAAGCAGCAATATCACGTGGAGTGTGAGAACCGAATTCCCAGCAGCTAACAATCCCAGCAACAGTTAATAATTCAGAAGATGATATTTTTTAGCAGACGGATTTCCAGCAGAAGCTGGTATCTTTCCAGTAGATTAGAATCCAGCGGACAGAATCCAGCAGCAGAAGAGCGAATTTCAGCAGACAGTTACTGATTCAGCTTAGACTTGTAACTGAAGCGTTAACATGAAATAAATGCTGTTAATGGCAGATTATGGTCATTAATAGGGAGGCTAACAGTCAGATTTTGGCCTATAAATAACACCCTCAAGTTTCTGAAATGAGTTACACAAGCTTTGAGATTATCACTTAAATTTCGAGTTAACAGAGAGTGTCTTTGTCAAGCAGTAAAATTCAGTAGCGAGAGCAGCCAAATTCCAGATACTTCAACCGAAACTTTATAGCAAATCACTGTAAGTGGGCTTATATATAAATATCTTGAAATCCGTTTGATAATTCTGTTTTAAAGTTCAGTTTCTGTATGTTTGATTTCTGATATATGATTTGAAGCACTGAAACTCCCTGGTGAACTAATGGTAGGAATATATATTCTGAACATTTCTGAATTCTGATTCTGATTCCTGGCCTCACCCCTTAGAGGAGAGAACATATAGGGGACTGATATCAGTTTAGCCATGAAATTCACTAACGTGCTCAGTGCTTATTAATTCTGATTTCTGATATGAAACATGTAAATTCTAAATTCTGATTTCTGTTATGAAAATACGAGTCTTCTGTATATTATTGTATTACTGTTTCTGTTGAAAACGATTTCGAAAACTGGGAGTTATTCCCGCCCCTGCTTACTGAGTGACAATCATATCACTCACACACCAAACGTATCTCAGATAAGAACGAGGAAGAAATATTAGAAGAAAAAGAGCAGATCCAATTATGGGGCTGGTGAAGAAGATTATTATTCTCAGTTTATGTTATGTTAATTCCGTTGTATCTGTTAAGACAATGTTATGTCTGGTTTTACATTTTCGCTGTAAAACATCGGTATTCGAGTTGTAACAGACAATTGATTTATTTCGTATTATGAATAAAAGACTGGTTTCTGAATTCTCTACTCTGAGGCTTGTTGTTTTCGAATGTAAATTTGAGAGCAACGCCGGTGTCAACCAACCCCCGTCCCGGGGCGTGACATGGAGCACCGGATTTAGTGCGTGTGTTTGTTTTTAAAAATAAATAAATTTTAATTTTATAATTGGACGAGCACGAATAATTGAAGCATGCATTATCTTCAATAATATATAGATTTATTGATGAATCTGATGCATGCACTAGGTTGAATCCATCTTGGCTGCGATTTCAAAATGCATCTCTCACATTTAAATTTAATTTAATGCCTTTTAATTTAACAATAATAGAATAAGTTCATCGACTATTCTTCACTTTTAGGTGAGTCGAGGTGTATATTAAACTGTCTGGAAAATAATTATGCTTTGTTTCTATTAATTTATATAACGATCGAGTTAAAATTGTAATAGTCGATCTTGTGACCACGATCGGAATAGATATGATTTACGATTTGCGACTTATTTTTGTTCTCTATGTATCTAAATGTTGTTTGAGCACATTACTTGATATTTTTGTATCGCATCTAACATCTTCCTTTGAATTATTATGTGAATGGAGCATTAATCATGTGTCACGGCATGCACCTAATTAATAATTCAACGAAGACAATTCCGAATGGACTTTGATCCAATTGCTTCAACCAAAGTGGCCCACAAACGATCAATTATAATTAAATGGGAAATTGGTCTTAATTCGATATCCCACGTTCACTGTGATTTATTATGTTCTCTTTTTAACTCTTGAATTGTTCATATGGAAACCGCGCTAAGAGTTGTTAATTGAAGGCCCAGTGAATTGATTAATTTTGATATTTCCTTTGTTCTACTAGTTAATTATTTTATTCACAAATGCCTCATTTTAATAATTGATGTAGAACGCGTTATGAATCCTCACTGGCAACTTTTCCAACGGGTTTGGGACCCTACGGGGAAAACTCGAAACGGGAATGAAGATTACTATCCTCATTCTCGAACCCACCCCGAAAATAATATCAATAATAAAATAATAATATTATTAATATCAATAATATAATAATATTATTATTAATATTGATATTATTACTAATAATAATAAATAATAATAAGTTTTGGTTCGAGAAAATATTCGAATCCGTCATAGTCTTGTCGTATTAATATTTTTGAAATGGGGATGGAAAGTTGATCCTCGAAGTTTTGGATTTGGGGATTCCTCGAATCCGAAAAAGCGGATATCGGGACGGGTATGGGGTGGGGATGGAATTCGAGGAGGGAGATGGAGATGACAAACCCGCCCCACCCCACCCCGCCTCATTGACATCGCTAATCCTCACATATATTTTTTGAAACTTTTTATTGATGTAAGTCGTCAAGTACAATATATTTCACTGTACATGTCTAGCTCCACATTCGGGCTAAAGGTAATGGCAGATTTATCAAAATTAATCCGCCGACTTGAGGCTTTGGAGTATATTTGCAATACCTTATGCAGATTTTGACTATTCCTTTCTGTTGCTGGGAGAAAAACTAGGTTGTCATTAGTAAAGAACAAACGTGACATCGAGGGGCTTGTAGTTGCAATCCGAATGCCACGGATCAGACCCTGTTGTATATATGAATGGAGCATCGAGGAAAGTCCTAGTGCACACATAACAAACAAGGAGAAAGTGGATCACCTTGTCTGATTCTTCTTCCTGGTTTCATCTAACCAAATAATCTTTGATTTAACACAAAGGAATAAGATATGTATCTCACACAACATATAATCTGGTTAATCCACCTGTCGGAAAAACACAATTTTGCCATAACAACTTCAAAGAAACTTTATTCTATCATGCCGTATGTCTTGCTCATATCTAGTTTGAGTGCAGTGTAACCCCTTTACTTTGCGGACGATTACGAATCCAATTTGTAGTTTCAAACCCCATAATAACATTATTTGTAATAAGCCGTTCTGGTATGAACACCACGTGAGTCTCATCAATAACATTAGTCAGTTCAGAGATCGGGAAATAATTTTATAGAAAATTATGCAAAGCCTGATAGGTCGAAAGTCTTTCACTATAACCGGATTTTTAAATTTAGGAATTAAGGTAATGGTAGTATCGTTACAATCTGTCAAATCTCTCCCATTATTCAGGATATCTAGGACTGCCCGAGTAATATCCTTACCACCAATTGGCCAAAACCTTCAAAAAAAGGCAGCCGGAAAAACCATCACTTCCTCGAGTCTTCTCTGAGGCAAGATCGGTCAACGTCTTCCTCACCTCTCGGCAAAAAAGAGCACAAAGCATGTTATTCATGAGATTAGTGACCGGTGGCGGATACATTCCAAAACTGGAGCCATAGCATCGGTAGATGGCGTGCATGATTTGAATAACTACGACTCTGCCTGCTCACCATATTCTGTTATAATAGGCAGATTAATTTGTTGGATCGAGTGTTCCCACACCAAATCCCTTTTAAGCATATCAAGTCGATTAATATCACTCTTAATTTTCTCGGCTAGATTCCGTAATCTAGTCCGAACCATGCCATCAACTCTCGGCTACATGACTGCATCTTGTGTTGGAGTGCCGCTCCAACGCCATAGAATTCCAGCCATCGGCCACCACCTCCTCACATTCGTTTTCCTTTTACCACATTGTTTCAAAGTTAAACGACCTTCTCTCAGTTCTGTGTTCTGCCTCTCCTCGGCCGCATATTACCCAACATCAAGAAAACCAGACGATGATCTTAATGATAGAATTTCAATGTCTGTGCACTCGCAGTGGGGTAGAGCATGCGCCATGCAAAATAGCATATGTATTTTTCTAGCCTCTCCGTGATCTTAATTAACTTCTTGTCTGTTTTTTTTATATATAAAAAAAATGTACTTTTATTTTATTTAGTATTATCGTGAAATATTAAAATAAATATTTCAAAATCTTATTCAAGTTTAAATGATTATATCACATTTTATTCAAAAACTATTATAAAATGCAATAATTTTTGTAACAAAGAAAGTCTTATGAAAATTTTTTTATATTAATTTTAATATAGTCTCCAACTTTTGCCACGAAAATTACTTAAAACAAAAAACATTAATATATATGCGAACGTATAGTATGCAAAGAATACTTTTACACATAGAATATTTATTACGTGAGACGATTTCATGAATCAATTTTGTGATACAAATCTCTAACCCGACATCATTCATGAAATTTTTATGCTAAACTATTACTTTTCAATTTAAGTATTAATCGAGTTAACAAGTGAGTCCATATCACAAAATACATACTCATACTAAAATTTTAAAAACAAATAATTGTCGTTTCATCAAAATTTATAGATGATGATAACTATAGAACTGAATTTTTTCAAATAATACAACCACCCAAGTAGCAAGTTTCCATAATTAGACGATTATGACTTACCATTAAAATAAACAAATATTTTTAAAATCCAAGCTATAGCAGAGGAGAAAACGTGGAGGGTGCTCTGGTCACGTCAATAAATAAATAGGAAAAATAGAGAGAGTTTGACAAAATTTTGAGTGCAAATAATACTCTCCTTTACACGAGAAAAATGTGACACCAAACTATTCTGGACAAGGTTTCAAGGAGGAAAAATCAAGAAGAAACAGAAGTAAAAAATGCCCATTATCTCACAAGGTTCAAAGAAATCTTACAGAGCTTCACAGAAAACCAATATTTTTGGTCTCCTCTTCACAAGTTCTGCTATTACGATTCATCTACTTGTCTTAATTCCAATGCACTGGAAATGAACAACTCATGGTGATAAGTTAACGGCGTTTGTAACTACAAGCATTCTAGGTCTAATATCAACAAAAAGATTTGAGATCGAAATAGCAATACTTGATGATATGAAAATGCTTCTAACTTAAAAAGAGTCTGCGTCATTGCCTTGAACAAACTGTTGCCACACAAGCCGTTTCCTGATAAAAGCATGAAGAAAATATCAGAATCACAAAACACAACAAGCCATGCTGGTTGTGAAAAACATGTCTGGTTCATTATATCATGATGCTGAAGTTGCAGCAAGAGGACAAAATTTGAAAGGTGAACATGAAATGCATAAGATCATATAAGAAGAAGAAATATTCTAGAACCGATTTCTCTCCGATACACCTTTAGCCATTTCATCAGTGAATTTCATACTACTTATGAGATGAACCTAGTATAAAAATAAGATAAAGAAAGCATTTGATGCAAAAAATTTAACTCATATCACAAATCATCTCCCTCGAGAGTCGAGTCACAGAAAACAAGAGGGAGTAAAGTTATCCACGCCACAGGATTTCATGTAGCCAAAAAATGAAAGCTGTTCCAGCTTTCACTATCAATCCTTCAAATAGTAAGCTAAAAAATAAAATCAGAAGCAAACAACTCACATTTTCTCTTATTCCATATAGAAGTATTGCCCGCAAATACACTAACAACTTCCACGTCCACGAGCAGGAAGCTCCTGACCAGAATTTTGATTCCCCAAACACTGGAGATTGTCAAATCCACAGTCGTTAAGGACCTGACTGTCTAAGGCAGTGCCTTCAGATCCAGGGTGAAAGCAATAAAGTTGATCACTACTCCTCATATTACATGGATTCATCATATATGTGCCAGGAACGCTAGAGTTAGCGATGTTTTCATACACATCTCCATTCTTAGCCGGCTTCTGGTAAGGAAAAGATCCAATTTCTCCTTCAATCCGTCCCCTAATGTCAACAAGCAAGCACTTGAGCCTGGCAATCTCAGCCTCTAACAAAGCTTGACCCTGCAGCCTCTTCATTAACTGCTGGTTCAAAGACCTCAACTTAACAACTTCATCTTCCAATATCGCAGCCCTAGCCTTTTTCTTCTCACGATACTTGCGTACAGCTTCACGATTACCCAAGGGTCGTTTTTTCGATTTTTTCTCGATCGACTCAGAAGTGTCATCACTTGGAGCCTGAACATCACTGGTGGTCGGCATAATTTGGGTATGGACATGAATACAAGTGTGAGTGTGGGATTCATCAGGACCAGATGGATTGCAAGCATGGGCATGGGTGCATGCCTGTGTACGGCCAAGAACATCGGTGAAAGCCTCCGTACGACCGAGGGCATCGTTGCAGGTCTGAGTGCGATCAAGAAACTCGGCTATGTCAAATGAGCAACTGCTAGGAGCATTAGTCATATCCAAGCATGATAACATTCGATTGCTAGGAAAATTAGGCTCCCCTTCGTCCATTATTCAGCAGAAATATCTTGCAAATCCAATTATTTAATTCTTGAGGTGGAAGAGTGATCAATACTCAGCGCAAGTTTCACCTGACCAAAATCCTAGTGAAAAACATACCAACAAAAAAAACAATCAGCCATAAACTAGCTTTTAACTGGTAACAAAGAGATCATGCCTCCAAGTCCTCAATTGACGGCAAAGATGCCAAAAACGCTAGATATAATAGAGAATATGGCAAATATTGGAACTTCAAGAAAAAAAAAAGCATTTAACACATACCAACTTAGTACCAAAATTTTTAGGTTAATTGTCTGGAAATACGAAAGGAATAACATAAGCTCGAAATGCAACTTGAAAATTTTCAGCAATCACAGAGCTACAAGCACGCGTAAATACAAACATTTTCACGATGAATTAAAAACACAGGGTAAAAACAACATACAGCTGAAATAAAAAAGACTTACCGATAGGTGATCACCCTCGAGGGCAAACATTTAACATTTACCTCAGATTTTCAATCAACATCGAGCGGCAGAGGGAGTTGCGAAGAAAGATCGAAATCATGGAAGTGAAAAGAAACCCTAGAAAAGGCCAAACAGTAATTTTGGAGAGAGGTAGAAATGCTGCACACTGATATCAAGGGGAAGCATAAGGGCCATTGATACACAGATTCCCATCCAGAGAAGAAAGGGTGCTTTCTGGAAGTCAGAGAACCATGTCTTCTTTTCCAATATGTAAATTTTATGCTGCTTAAGCAAAGCAGCATAAATTTTGATAATTAGTATTAATTTTGACGATTTGTGTTAATTAGCACGTGAAACTAATTAGGAAAAAAAACATATATTTTTAATTTTAAAAAAAGATTTGGACTACTAAAATTTTTCTCATATATTTTTTGTCATATTGTTAACTTCGTTTATTTGTCATATTCTCTCAATAATACATATATTTTATTACAATATTCAATTATTACAATCTTTTTTGATAATCAATGATCTGCAATTTTTTATTTACAATGTTATTTGATTATTATTCTCTTTTATGTAAATTGACAACAATTTCTACCAGATGCTTTTATTTTCCTAGTTACCTTTAATTTATTAGACACTTATACTTGATAACATATAAACTACACATTATTATAACAATCTATCATCACATAAAAAGTACTGATGGATTGATTTAAAAAAATATTGATTAAATGTTGTCATTTATTTGTAATTTATAATAATAATATTTTTGACAATAAATCATCTTTTTACTGACTCTTATTATACTTATTTTAATATTTCATATTAACTCATAAATATAATTAGCACAATTAAATTACTAATGTCATATTGATATTAACTCCAGAAAAATAATATATTTAATTTTTCTAATTGTTTAAATATCTTCACGAGATCATTTCTGTACCCTTATCTTGAGAAAAATTCATTGCATTTATAAAGTTTGAATAGTAAATATAACTTTATAGTATACATTTAATGTGGAAAATGAATTCATTGTATGACAAACACTTCTTTCATTTCTATTTTTTGTGTAACCCAAAAGAGTTAAAAAAAATTTCTCTTTTATCTTCTTCAACTCATTGTAAAAAGTTATTAAAAAAATATGTATATCTAGAAAAATATTTTTATTTATTGTTTTTCTTTTTTATATATTTTGTTATATGTGAACATATATTATACTTCATTGTCTTAATTGCCATATATATTTACTATATAATTTGTGTACATTGAAGATGAATAAGTTCATTTTGTAGTTTTTTATTATCTGGACTTAGGTTGATATATTAATATGTGATATACATAGATATAAGAATTTTCAAATTCAATTTATTCACAATGATTTTTCATAACAAATGACAACTCAAAATAATTAAAATTAGGATTCATTATTATTTTAAATATGATATAAAAATAATATGTGGAAACTTTTTTTGATATTTTAGTTGCAAAATACAGTGATAAATGCACGTAAGTGCACTATTTCATTGTGTCAATTATAACTTTCTTTAAATATCTTATTTCTTATTTTGATTATCGACAAATCCAATATTTCATTTAAATGTTTTTGTTAATATTTTACATGAGTTTTATTCTATATTTATCCAATTTGAAAGGGATCAATTATAATTCAATCTATAATAATATTTGAAAACTGTAGAATGCTTCTAAATTTAAAATCGAGTAACATGTAAGGGACCAATTCAAAACTAAAAGTTGATGCAACATGTTTCTTCTAGCTTTACAATCGAATAATATAGGATCGAGCGTATATCGCTTTACCAAAAGCTATAACTGATACTAACGATGCAAGTCAAATATTTAAATCGTACAACAGCTCAAGCGCCTATCAATCGTGGACAATTATTGTACTAAACAATCTATCTCCTAATAATTGCAGCAATTGCAATCAATGAAAATCAAAGTCGCGAACTTGGCTTTCATATCAATTGTAGGCTCAAGTGTTTACTGTTTTATCAAAACCTATAGATTATGGTAACGGTGCAAATCAAATCATTTAAATAGTACAACAGCTCAAGCGCAACATTTCAATTACTCTACCCAACATGATCAATTATTGTACCCTAAGTTTATGCAAATAACCTTTTACTAAATCATATGAATTTATAAGACATTTGAATAGAATATATACTTGATATTCTACATAAGTAGTAGAGGGAAAAAAATATTTTTTCATCTATTTGAAAATTATATTTTAAAATAAAAGAAAAATCAGAAGAAAAAAATATATAGCATGTTGACAAAATCCTGAAATCCAAATTGAAAGTTGAATTAATTCATTCATATTCATCATTAAATTCTATTATTTAATTTTAATAAATTTAACATGTTTAACCACTAAAAATAACGAAATAATTGTTTATACAATTTAATTAAAAAATCAAAGTACATCAGTTTCTGATTCCGAATAACGATCACATTATGATTACGTTACAATGATAAATAAATTATTATTTTTATTTTATCATCATAGTCTTTACCTCAATAAACACATTTTCGAATATAGGATGTTAAATTTAATATTGACATTAGATAATTATAGTATTAATTCTTATAACATTCTTTTTTTTATTTTTCTCAATACATTACTTTATCTATCTTTAAATATATTAATCTATTTATTATTGTATACAAAGTATAATAATTATTTGTTTAATTGATCACATTTAAGATTAGATGTTTAGAAAAAATTCTAATATATCTTTAAAGATCAATAGATGATGATATTAAATTTGAAATCAAGAGAAAAATTAAGAAAATGTAGAACACTACAGTGCATGAAATATCGCTTTGTACAGTGAAAAAATATAAGGTGAGACCAAGTGAGATACTTATATATATGAGCCTCATTCAACTTAGCCCGTTATAATATTTTTATTAACACATTTTGTCATTCGTTTTTACTTCACTAACTTTGCAGTATGACTCATTCAAGGATCAACTTTTTATTTTTTTAGTACATAGTGGCATACACTCTCACCGACTTCAATATTTAGAGTCGGTATTAGTAGTTTATATTAGTTTTTAATTTCTATCTTTTGATTAATTGTGTAATTTTTTTTATGTTCTACCTAATTCATTTTTAGAATTTTTATTGAAATTTTATAATCATGATTAGAAGTGTTGCACACATACAATAAAATTAATATATTTTAAAATGTTAATATTGAAGTGTCGAATAAATGTATTAAATAATTATTTAAGAACTTTTAGAAAAACTATATGCATCATAATTCAGATTTAAAGATTAACATACACATAAATAATTACGATGAATATCTTATGAAATAAATTATGTTAGTTCAAAAGGATTAAATATGATTATTGTAAATAAATTTTTCTTAATTAATTATAAAATTTTCAGCACATGCGCTGAATTAATTAGAATATTTTCAATATAGTATGTAGATAAATGTTTTTCCATATGAGTTAGTGGTTGAGTCCTTATGAACATTTAAAAAAAATGTGTCTTTAGTTATAATAATAGTGTCTTATAATTTAAAACAGTAAATTAAATAAATTATCAAGATAAAAAATTAATTAGAAAATTCAATAATATATGGTTACTCAATTAGTTTAATTGACACACTCTTTATTTTGCTGATTTAATAGATGTTAGATCCACAATCACTGGGTTTGATAAGAATTATTGTATAATAAAATTCAATTATAATAAATTACTTGGTTGTATATGTAATGAAATTTTGTATATTTCATATATGTTTGATTTATTTCATTTATAAGGTTGAAATTTTATATATTATGATATAAGATTTGTTATGCATCTTAACATCGATAAATTCACAAAAAAATTATATATTAGTTCCCGCTACCATATTATTCTGGTTTCGCCCCATATTTTTGTGTATTCGTTTGCTTGAATTTATTGTTCTTCATTTTACCAAGACCCATAATATGTCAAGCATGCAAGTGAATATTAATTTAAAGATATGATAATATTTATATATTGTAATAAACAAATTTACCCCTCACGATATTGATAAAACGAACTTAAAAATAATATGTTGACGAACATATTGTCAGGAATCCAAAAATACAACTCAAATGTCAACTTTGGCACTCAATTTTGAATGACTGCCAAAATGTCTCAACAACCCACAATTTTTGGACAAGACAGTAACATCACAATTTTAAAATCAAAACGATATTTTTCATTTTATATCAAGAATTCATGATTAAAAATAGATAATATTAGATATATAGATATTTAATATAAACTCGTGCGAGCTCATTTAGGCTCACCTTTAAATGAGTCGACAAAATTTCAATCCAACTTACTTAAACTGTTTGGCGGTGCAGGCCAAACCGACGGACCCAACCCAAATCGACGGCTCAAATCACAACGATCTTTTACCGTGTTTTATTTAAATAATTTATAAATATAAATCGCAAAAAAATTTCGGTTGCAAAAAACTTTAATTTAAACACATAAATTCTAGCAAACGGTCACAAGTAAATAGATTTAAAAATTTAAAAATATTTTTGTAAAAAAATTATATCACAATAAATTTTTTGATCATATTTTATTAAAGTATTTTTTAATATAAACCTTTGCAAAAAATATTTTTTTAAACACATGAGTTATAGTCCGCGTCACAAACACAAATTAACGAGGACATGCAAAAAAAAAAAAAAATTAATAAGACACCAAGAACATTCACGATTCGATAATGGGTTATTTCTAAACTTTAATTAATTTAATTTACATAATGAAAAGATAAATAAAAAATCTAAATCATTGGATTAAAAATAACATATTATAATGTGGGTAGACACAAAAAAACCAAATACTAATTTACATAATGAAAAGATATCATTGGATAAAAAATAACATACTATAATGTGTGTAGACATAAAAAATTAAATACTAATAATCACACATATTTAATCATTGGATTAAAAATAACATATTATAATGTGGGTAGACACAAAAAAACCAAATACTAATTTACATAATGAAAAGATAGCATTGGATAAAAAATAACATATTATAATGTGTATAGACATAAAAAATTAAATACTAATAATCACACATATTTAAAATATGAATAAAGAAGGAAAAAAGACACAGTTTAAAGAAAGAAATTAATTAATGTAAAACAAGTAATTAATAATGAGATAAAAAAGGCACATTTAATTAAAAAAAAGACACATTTAAATTAAAAAATTAATGTAAAACAAATAATTAATAAGGACATAAATAGAAATTCACATTTATAGTTACATATTTATATATAATAAATAATAGATATATACAGTTGACATTTTATAAAAATATGATATACACTATATGTGTTCCGTAAAAAAATAAAAAAATAAAAATTATACATTTTTGAAATTGATGTGATAGGAGATGAGATAAATATAAAAAAATATATTAAAATATAGTAAAAACCATATTGTTAGTTCAATAACTAAGAAGAAAGAAGCTCGCGGGATAGAGTAATGATAGCTTTGATCCCTTTCGGATTGGCTCCCTGATCAGGTTATTATGTTAGTATAGGACCATTGTGGGACGAGATGGTATCTAGGAGGTGAGGTCAGAGTGAGAGGCAGCCCTGAAAGCCAAGTTGGTTACATCCATGCTTCTCAAATCAGTATCATATCAAAAAAACGTGACTACATGCGCTTATCAATGCCAAGGCTAAGCAGGCGGAATCGAAGCTGGGGGTTCCTGCTCGCAAAGAAGAGAGACAATGTTCAGATTTTACTGTTTGCAGCATGGCGACGTGGGTGGTGAAAAAAGAACCACATCGTGTTGCCTATCTATCCAATCACTAATCTACTTTCGGGGCTTACAAATTCCTTCTTAGATTAGACGACCTAAAAAAATGCTTTCAGTAGCTTCACTCATGTTATTCCTTACCGCCCATTTTTAAACACATTCAAAATTACAAAATCATTTCATATAGTTATAGCAAAAGATAAATGGTGTTTATATAAGAAGTACTCTTTATTTTATATTTATTTTTTAAGTTCAGCTTCAAAAAATAAAAAATAATAAAATTTTACAAAATGCAAGAATTCACAAAGGTCCAAAAAAATAAATTAATTAAAAGTAGATAATATATTAGAGGCCATATTTATATAATCAAACACAATTTTGAAATGGAAGATTTTCTAATGTCAATTTTACAGACACATGTTTGATTTAAGATGATATTTTGATAACATAGATCTTAGTTTAAGAATAGCAACACCTGAAAAAGACATTCTAAATCGATGTTTTCACGTTTTATTTTATTTTTTTCTGACTTGTAAAAAAGCCTATAAAACGAAAAATCGGAAAAGTTAAAAATAAAATTGGGAGGTCTTATTTTATTTTGTGAGTTATAGAAAAATTATTGGGAAATTGTCTTATAGAAATATCCCAAACAAAATAATGTTTTAAGCTAAACACCATTCATTTGAAGTGTTGATTGGGGGAACACTACTGAATTTATATTCCATCACAAAATCATATCTGTAAGCCATTCTAATGCAAACCAAAGCCCTTCAATATGGGCCTTTTTCCGAACACACAAAGCTCCATCTCATCTGAAAAATCACCTCATTCTTGGTAGCAGGATTCCTGCTTGATCAACCGCATATACAATCAAAAGCCACAAGCTTCAACGAAGCTACTCGAAACTCGATGATCGACTCCATGTTTTCTTTACGTATTCCTCAACAGAAAGAGGACTGTTTTGTTCCACGCTGCTAAATGATGTAGAGCTTTCGGTTACATCAAAAAAGGCGAGACTTAGATGCGATTCAGCATGTAAATCTGGATAAACTTCATCATCCTTGTCGTTCTGGTTATCCAAATCATCATAATTCCCAGATTTTGGTGTTGATCCTTCATCAGGTTCATCTCCACGAAGGATACTCAATATCTGAAGTTCACATAAGAAGAAAAGCAAGAGTTGACGTCAATACTACAACTTATATCTGAAGTTCACATAAGAAGAAAAGCAAGAGTTGACGTCAATACTACAACTTATATGGCAGAACTATCAAAACCTTGCCCAGGTGTCGGTCAGCAAGTTTCAATAACAAAAGCTAACCCCCCTATATAGCTCCATCTGAGGATTTGTTATAGTGGAGTATCCTTACTATCATTAATAGTTTTATGAAACAACCTGAGATTAATTGGTATAAGAACCAAAATCATGTGTTCGACTCCAGTGAGTAACAAGTTATTATCCTTCCAAATAAATTTTTTAGAAGCAAAAATTTATTCAAAAGCTCCATGTGCCTATCAACATTGTACAACAATTGAAGCAAAATGCCCTGACTACCTCCTTAAGGTTTAAAATATTTCAGTTGTGCCATTAGTACAATCTACATATTTTGATTCAAAACCAGGTGCTTGGTTCTGCACAGCACAGAAGTGAGAAATGTTCATATATAGATGGAACTAACTCGTAATGTTACCTGGTGAATTTTGGGACGAAGACGTGCTGCTTGAATTAGACACAAACGTGCTGCTTGAGCTATTCTTTGAATTTGAGCCTCATCAACTTTGTCATCAACCGCGAAATCAGGATCTAATATACTCTTAAAATCACCACATTCTAGCTTAGGTCTTGCCTAAAACAAGCACAGGTTTCTAAAAATTTATAGAAAATAGATTGGAGATACTTCTAATTTCATTGAGATTAAAGTTCTTACCCACATGACTAAACTTTCTTGGCCTTTTTCAGTATCCAAGCCAATAGGTTTCCTTCCGGATAACAATTCAAGTAAAACGACTCCAAAAGCATATACATCAATCTTGTCACTTACTTTGCCATACATAAAATACTCAGGTGCGATATAACCGAAAGTTCCTACGATATTATCATCGGTCAAGAAAGACGCTGCTGTGGGTCCCCATATCGCCAATCCAAAGTCAGATAACTGATGATTAAAATGAAAAATTATTATTAAACAAGATACGCTATATAGAGTGAGATTGTTTTGACTGAACGTTAATACTTGGTAAACGGAGTCAGATGGATAATACTACCTGTGGTTCTAGTTCATCAGTGAGTAGAATATTTGAAGACTTGATGTCTCTATGAATGATCGGTTTTGGGTATCCATTGTGTATGTAATTTAGTGCTTCAGCAATCCCAAGGGCTATTTTTAATCGTACTTCCCATGATAATGCAGAGTTTTTCTTTCTATCTCCACCTGCTTCAATAATAAACTCAAAATTATCTGCATCCGGATAGCTTATCAAGTAAAGAAACTCGTATTCTCACTCTACTTACCATGTAGACTCTCTTCCAAATTCCCGTTTGACAAGAAATCATAAACAGATATGAGATTATTATCTTCTATGCAAATTCCAAGCAAAGGTGTGATTCTTTTATGCTTTGCTGTGGTGATTATTTCAACCTCCAAGATAAAATCCTTCCATGCCTCTTTTGATGATCTCAAAATCTTTACTGCTACTGGTTTTCCTCCAGAAAGAATCCCCTTGTACACGGAATTACACCCCCCTTTTCCAATAAGATTCCCTGTAAAAATGAATATAATCAGAGAATACAGATTAAACATGAGGTGTTAGCTGAATATGGAATGGATTGGTTTCCTGTATTAACCTGACGAGAACTCGGAAGTTGCTATTTTAAGGGCACGATAGCTATAAACTTCACATCTTGGTGAATTTTTTTCGAGTACAAGTTCCAAATCTTTTGGCAGCTCTTGTCTCTTAGTTAATTCGTCTGTGGTATCTTCGTATCTCAATTTATCATTTTCACTTCTGGATTCAGCAATGTCAAGCAAAGGGCGATTTGGTAAGTTCATTACCCATTTCACTACTGACATATTTCTTGCTTCCAAAGCAGGCCGAGTTACCGAACTAGATGTTTGGAGTAAAGGCCAACCAGGTCTTTGGTTAGTAAAATCCTCCACTGGTAGAGATAGTGAATTCAGGGAACCCCTCTGACATCTTGTAATTCGTCTAAAAAACTCATCTCTTGAGGGTATTGAGATGCCTTCCATTCCATCATAACTGAGCCTGCTGATTTCCGATATCTCTGATTCTCCAAATTCCGACTGGTTATCTTTGGATATCAAGCCATCAGTTAAATAAAAACTCGGCTTTGGATCTTTACCAGGACCTATAAACAGCACAGCATTTGTAATGTTATTCAAGAATCAAGCCATTATTCCCAAGATACAGTGAAAAAATCCAAACCTTGTAACTGGTTGGTGGAAAACCTGCTGAATACAATCCTTCCATTGTGAATTGCCATAACTTCAGTCGAGTGAGGCAGCCTTTTTGCGCAATATTTAGCAACCGAAGCCCACCCCCTAAAAGATGGCTTTGTAAAAACTTAATTTTAAAATAAACCCCTGAAAATATATGACAATCTATAGCTTTACCCCAGTGCAGTGTGCTTAGTAATCCCCACCACAACTACTGATGCAGAATGGTTCTTTGCTTCCATTACCAGAACTTTTCTGATTGACTTGGCTTTAAAGACTTCAACTGTGAGGCCAACCTGGACACCTCACCAAAAATATAAGAAAAAAGCAAAACAAAAACAATGACGACTCGACGTTACGCCCTTCTACTTTACCACCATACAGAGATCGGGGTTATATAAAATTCTTGTAGAACCAAAGAAACTAACCTGCTTTTTGCTGCACAGACCTTGGTAGTCTTCCAGGTAACCTTCCAGCAGAGCTTCCTCTTTTGAAATGGAATCTGCAGCAAATAATTTCAAGCCATCGGATGTCAATGCAACTAAAAAAACTCCAATTTCCAATTTGGATAAGCACGAGGAGAAGTAGCAGTTGAGAAGAACAAGCACAATACCCGAGTTTCGGCAAACATGAACTGCCACCACAGTATCTCCAGCATCAGCTACTTTAACAACTGCCCAATCAAGCAATTCTTTGGTATGGCAATCCAATCGTATTCCCACAATCACAAGCTTTCTCCTCAACTCTAACCTCTCTGCTATCATTTTTCCGTTGATTTATCCACACAAGGCCACTGATCGTACCGAGCATCCACTAATCTCTTCACGCACGCATTTTCACGAAAAGTTCACGGTTTATTTCACCTTAACATCTGTACCAAAAACACTGAACACTTATTTCCCCTTTGCTTGTGTAACATAATCCAGCAAATGCAGTGCTCCTCAGAAAATGGCTGCCTTTCATTTAAACTACTCTCATAAAAGAGAAAAACCAATCAAGAAAATTCAAACCTCCAAATTAAAGCACCCCCTTAGCGAAATCTCTGTTCCAACCAAAGAATATCAAATAATTAACCCAAAGAAAGTAAAACCCAACAATAACAACACAAGCCCATTCAACAACAGTGGGTGCTACGGATTTGAAAATCTACGAAGTTGCAATTAATAAGCTGGACCCGACCCACCAAATATCTTGAAAACTTCTTATTCAAATCCATAAAACATTTTAAAAGCATGAAAATGCCGCCATGCAATGATCATCCAGACCTAATTCCAACCAACAAAAAGATTTTATGCTCCCAGCTTGGGCTGCTCCCATCAACGACAACGATCATTATAATTTTTAAAAGAAACATAAACAGAAAATCTTGGATAAAATATGAAAGGACGGACGAACGTGACGTAGGAACAAAAGAAATCCCGCTTAAACAGGATACACGAGTTAATTACTTAATTAGTCTGTTAATTATGGTACTTAGAAAAACAATTTGCGGGAAACCGTGAATAACAACCAACAAAAGAGCCGGAGAACCATTTACGGGATTGACGGTACCTTCAACGGTACACTCACGATGTTATTTCAAAAGCAAGACGTGAAAGAAAATCGACTTCTTGATTTTTTTACAAGAACGTTTTTTTTTTAATATTGGTGAGTAAATCAAAGATGTAAGAATTTAAATTTAATATGATACACCAATTAGATTTCGACAAGTGGATCTAATAATATATTTTATTCAAATTAACTAAATATTTATAGTAGAAGATTTAATTGATATGAGTATTTTATCATTTTATTTTAAATTAAAACTAACCTTGATATATTTAATGTTTTATTATATGACCAGTAATTAATAAAAAAACAATTATCGTTGATGTATATGAAATTATAAGATATTAAACAGGTTATCATAAAGAATTTTTTTAAAAAGATAGCTTGTAATTTATTAAGCAAAATCGTTCATTACAATTTCGACCAATCAAAATAAAATTAGCACTTTCGGCTGTGGTTTTTGTCAAGTTTTTTTTTAAGAGTCTTTGTCAAGTTTTAGTGCAAAAAATGAGCTCACTTTATATTTTAGTTTGATCAATTTTTAAATAAAATCATTCTGCATTCAATATGCATATATTTTTATAATATATATTTTTTGTATTATATATGTATATTGTCTATAAATGGGTAGACAATCTCTTTCCATTACGAGTAAATTTGCAATTAACTCGCAATAACACGTGTTTGGGGATTTGTCGGAATCGATCGCAATGGCAAAAATGGCTTATGGTAGGTACTACTCCTAATCATTCATCTGATTTGATTTCTCAACTACGACAAAAATAAATGCATAAATTATTAACCAGTTAGTCTACTCTTTTCCATACTTGTTTATTCATTACGACACTTTTTTCCCAAATTTGTTTAGACAAAATTTACGTGAAACGGTCTTACCGATCATATTTTATGAGACAAAACTCTTATTTGGGTCATTCATGAAAAAGTATTATTTTTTATGCTAAAATTATTACTTTTATTGTGAATATCGTTAGGATTGACTCGTCTCACAGATAAAGATTCGTGAGATCGTCTCACAAGAGACCTACTTATTTGTTTATATATATTTTTAATAACGGTTTAACTCAAATTCTAAAAGTGATTAGAGTTTTTTTTTTAAAAAAACATCATATATTGATTTATCTTAATATCATGCATCTTTTCTTATCCACTTAACAAACAATATTGTTTATACTTTTCGATAACCAAACTTGGAAAAATGTACTTCAATTGTCAAATGTTGATGGCATGAGCCGTAATTATATTTGTTTTCCAAAAAGATTTCGGGTGTATCTATCTTTTTCTTTAGTACAACTATTATAATCACTTGAGGTTGGAGATAAAATGGAAATTGGTCAACTTGAAAAGCCTTTTTAAAATCCCAAAATAAACGTGTCCTCGAGGTCCGTTGCAGTGATGTTATAGTGTGCCCCCACAGGTGTCTTTATTGCACATGCAAACATTTAACTTTTAAATTCTTTGACAAGGAAGTTGACAGCAACCGCCATGGAGTATGAGTAGGGATAAGATTACCTTGTTGCATTAATGGATTGCTGAGAACAAAGGAAGAACCTTGGGTATCCCAATTGCAAATTGTAAATCTTTATTCTATGACCTACAAAAATAATTCAACTCAATTGTTCAAGATCACATTGTAAAAAGATCCCAATGTGAGATTTTAATTTGGTGTGACCAGAGGAATTCAATCTAAAAGTGATGCCTTTCACTATTATATAAAAGCTTCCCGGAGAAACACGCGTTAATTTCCGACGAGGCTCATCCTTACCGGGGCGCTCCCCACTTAAGGATCAGTGCCCTTGAAATGTGTGTAATACATATAATTTTATATGAATTTTACTTGTTTACGCGGAGTTAGGCTATGTTCAAGGATGAGACCTGATATAACTATGGTCTATGGAATGTCTCTGTGTTCATAATGAGAACCGCTTAAGATTTATAAGGCACACATACGATCTTACACAACCTAAACCCACACTGCCTGCCTACTCTACTAGAGGCAGGATTTATCACACGTCCCTAACATCCGATATAATACATCTCGAATTGCATTTTTTAATGTGGAACAAATGTTTCAAGGGAATTGCTTAGTAAAGAGACCCACATGTCATTTTATGCTTGGGAGATTCGATCAATGCAGCGGACAATCCGCAAGATTGTATCTCCCCAGATTGGTGTTGTACCAGCAGTCACAATATGATGCAGGCCTTTTGGCCTCTTCTCTTCTTTCTTGTCTTCTGCTTTGGTGGCATCAGAACAACCTTGATTGCTGCATCGAATACGCCCTTCACATTCTGCAAACATTTGAGAGAGACATGACGTGTAGAGCCAACTGAAGAGACATTGAATATAGGATAAGGCCAATATTTAGAAATTCGAATGTGAAACCCTCAGCTGTCAACTGTTACTGAGCAGGTTGCACCAAAGATCAAGGAGGGAAATGCAGAACAGAATAACGGATATTTATTTCTACTTTCAACTTGATTTTATTTGCATGATTGATTCTTAGGTTCAAGTTTTTTCTCTCACATATGATTTTTCAACTGGAATAGTCGTGTCCAAATGGTCAGACTCCTCCCATCTCATAAACCGGTGCCCAAATTTCTTTTTCTTTCTAATTCTCTAGACACGCCTAACACCATGATGGAGATTATCGAAGCTAAGTCTGGCCTATATCTATGTTCAACATGGCAATACATCACATATCCGTGCAAGCATTTTTGCAATTAGTACAACGGCAATGTACTTCTCTAATTAATTTCATCACCTGCTGTGTCTTTGCGCTACATTCAATGTAAGCATCAGCTCCGATTGACTTTCTCAGCTCCTCCCCCTTTGAAAGAAAATAATAAGTAATAGGATTCTAGTACTTGATTATCCTCCCCATAGAGGGTGTGTGCGCCAAGATATACAAATATACTAGCGTACCTGAGCAGTCATGATGGGCACTGCTCCAGGATGATCTACAAAGAACTGTTTATCCTCTCGAAGATCTAGTCAGGAGAGAATATAATCAGATAAGCTGACCTTCACGAGGAGAGGAGAAATATAGGAAGTCACGTTGTGTTCCTTATCCGTCTTTTAATTTGAAAAACTTCACAAGATTGAGCAGAACGTGCGCTAAATAAGACAAATACGGCATAATTTATATGACACCCTATTGTTATGGGATTTGCACGTGTTAAGATCACTCAAGTCTCAACTTCCCTAAAAATCGTCTTATTAACTGCTTAATGGGAGAAAACAAGGTACTAGTGAAGAGTGAGGCAAGATGCACATTACACTGATGATTAGTCAACAGATGGTACAGTTTTACATGATTTAGTAAATACTGTTCTATGATTGTCCCCCTTGAGAAACAACACTACCAAAGTAAAAAATCATTTCTTCACCAGAAAAGTTGCTTGCACCATTTGCACTAAAATAAAGGAGGAAAAACAAGACCAAGATTCATGACACAGCAATTGCCTTAGTAGAAGGCTCTTAACATTTTTTTATTCTTTTGAATAATTCAGCGGGGAACGAGTTTTCACTTCTGGCTAAGAATTGACTAAGTTTTTCCTGCAAACAAAATGAGCATGGTAATTTAATGCTCCTCTGTCCCTTAAAATCCCATTCGCTGCAATACATGGTCAAACTTTTCGACTTTTAGTTTTTTATAACATTAGATTTTCAAATCTTTTTTATTTGTATCAAATTTAATATTATTAAAAAGTTTTAAGATAAGTTAACTACTTTTTCGAAATTTAACTTTAAAAATTAGTCAAATCGACAAGTTGACCATGCCAACCAGACATCAAATATGAGACAGACGTACTACAAAGATAAAGGAAAGGCAGAAGGAGATTCTGACCAAGCTTTGTTCCAACAAGAATTATTGGAACTCCAGGAGCATAATGCCTCAATTCAGGAATCCACTGAACATCAAACCAAAAACGTAGAAATAACTATCAGCAACAAAAGATCTTGAAAATTTTTTCCTTCCAATAAAGTGGGTGGGTTGGGGATGGGAAATGAAATTGTAGGCTTAGGCACTTAAAACTCTAATACTCCATAACAAAGAAAAGCAGAAGAACATTTTCGAAAAACATTCCAAATTGACTCAGCTGAATATAAGTTCAGCCAAACCATTGCGGGTTTTTTTTTTTTTTTTTTGCTTTCTTTAGGAAAGGGAAAAAACAAAATGAAATAGGGCATCCAGTATAGAACATCAAAGTAAGCCTGACCTTTTTGGAGATATTCTCATAACTAGCCCTGCTAATGAGTGAAAATGCAAGAATAAAGACATCAGCCCCACGGTAGCTTAATGGTCTTAATCTATTGTAATCCTCTTGGCCTGGTCAATAAAGTGAGGATTAATGACTGCCATGCAAATTTTTTTTTTTAAAAAAAAGAAACGTAACACCTTAACAATAGTTACCTGCTGTATCCCATAATCCTAGATTCACAGTGTTCCCATCCACCACAACATTGGCACTAAAATTGTCAAACACAGTTGGGACATAATCCTGTTTGTGCATCAAGAGAAGGGGTAAAAAACACTGTATTAGAAAAGGGTACAACCTAAAGGGTAAGTCTAGAAGCATCTTCTTCCAAAGATATTTGAATCCAACAAATGTCAAAACCAACATGAAACCTATCGGTAGCACGGAAATTATTATTCTACAATTATTCCTCAAACCAAAGATATTCAAAATGTTTGAGGCGATCATTCCGAATTTCTATCATTATTTTCTACCATTTGTAGTGGGGGCGACTGGAACAGCCTTCCCCAGCAAATGCAGAAGCACATAAAAAAGTCTTTAACATTAAAAACATTGCAGTTGCAGAGTATCATTATCCGGACAAAAGCAAACATACTGGTTTTTATTTCCTCCAAAAGTTAAAACATATAAACAGTGAAGACAGTAAACAAAAAAGGGACGAAGCGAACAAAAACGTGAATACCGTGGGAAAAGTGTTGCTGGTATAGGAAATGAGCAAGCAAGTTTTACCCACGGCTCCATCACCAACAGTGACGCACTTTATAAACCTCGACGCACTCATCTCTTCTCAGGCAACCTTAACACTTCCTCTCCAGCTCCAAGACACTATATCTCAGCTCTAGTCAGTTGAACTTTTATAGTCGATCGTTGAATTTGCCAAAACAAAACACAAACAGACAACGAACACTCAACTGCAGAGATTATTAGTATCACGAAAATTAACAAACAAACAAAAAAACTTAAAATTACAGAAAACCCTAGTCCCTACAACTACCCCGAAATTGGGCTACGAAAATGCATATGATTCAACCACATAAAACCAAATCCAACAGCTGGACTATCAATTGTCCGTTAAGTAAGCCACAGAGACAGAGAGAGAGAGAGTAAGCCACAGAAACCCGAACCTGCTTGCAGAGTGAGAAAGCTTCAACTGGGGCTAGAGAGAATAAAGAGAGAGTAGATCAGTAGAATCTCATCTCTGTGAGTGAGAATACCAAAAATAGATATTTCTTCCGAGGAATTTACTCTAATTTCAAATTTGGATGATTTCCAAAAGCCTAGTAGTATCAACTACTCCAATTATTAGTATAGAGGAATTTTCAACTTAAAAATTGTTAATTAATAATATAAGAGGAATTTCTTTTAGTAATTTTTACGGTAACAATCAAGAAATCGATCCTAATATTAATATATCCGATCGAACATATTTTTGAAGTGTTATTCACAATAATTAGATTTTCGACAAAGTATAATCGAAAATTCATGCACACTAAAAAAAGTAAAATAGTAATATAAAAATTATTTTATGCAAATGTGCATGTCCCTTCTTTCCCTCTTGTTTCTATTGATATATCCGGTATTTTCATATTGATGCCTAACTAATTTTAAGGGACATACTCATGAGAGACTATATAACTCATCTTGTAGAACCGTTGATAAAAGAAAGAAATGATGTGTATATACCACTCACGTAGTCGTTTGGTCGTTTGAAAGTGTAAAAGCTCTTAAAATAAAATATATGAAAAAATTGTTTAATTTGCGAAAGTTTTAATATCATGTCTATTAATTTATTTCAATGATTGATTGTTATTCTTTCTTATCAAAATCAATGGGTTTTTTCATTTAAACAATATAAAAACGATTATATTTATCGAAATATGATGAAAACCAAAAAGTTGTAATAAAACCAAACAACCGGAGTTGAAATTAATAAGTGGGAATGCCGACTGTGGGACTCAAGGGTTTTAACCCTTTGTTACAATTTTTATTTTTTAAAAAAGAACTATTTGACATTTTGGTATTTATATTTTATTTTTTGTATTATCTAATCAAAAACCCGATAATTTATATCACTTCATCGTCACATCACTTCAAATCAAACCACATAGTATAAAATATAAAGTAACGTAAAATATTAGGTACTAAATCGGAGGAGAGTTAGTGGATGGTTGTTTTCATGATAACTAACCAAACCTAACCTCACCAATAAATCCCCCTTCAGATTTTTATAGTTAATACTTGCAAATATATATCTCTAATAAAGGAAAGCAGCATTCCAATTGAGATTCTTACCTAGACATTTGCCAAAAAGCTAGCTGATCCAAGTTAAATGGGACGCGCCCATACAAGGACAACCGAAAAGCTTTGATCTTCTATAGATTAATAAAGGTGGTGGTTATAGAAAGTATCTTGTGTCACTTTGAATACTCTCAAAAAAATTGAAATACAATGAAACACAAACATATGCATCTGCACACATATGCATGCTGCTACTGTCATTTTTCACTTGGAAAACAAACCGATTCTTGAAAGTCTACTGCTTACCTGAATTTGGCAGGTAACACATATATACTGGATAAAATGATTATGCACCTCAAATTGGCCGAAAGTAACAAGTATTCATGAAAAATAGGATGAACTGCTCGCTGTCGAAAATCATCGTTATCATAATGTAAGTCGAGTATTATAATACTACCAGTTAATATTATTATGAAACAATAATCATAAAATTAACCAACAAAGATGCGCACAAGGGGAAAAACGTTTGATTATTGCAGGGAAAAAAATCCTAAATTATTCACAAGCCCGCATAACTGTCAAAATATCATCACGCGACCACGTCAGGCACAAATATGCAACATCGCATCAACCTGAAAAGGACTTCGGGATTCAGTTTACACGATCAAATAATCAAACCCATCTATCAGGAATTTGTATTGAAGCTCGTGAGTAAAAAGAGACCTCTATCGTTGAATGCACATAAATACATTTGCAAAGATAGAGAACAGAGAATTGAAAGTGAAATATAGAAGAATTAAAGAACAGTCAACAGTGTGTATAAAAAAGAAGAAATCAACCAATGAAAAACGTAGAACATAGAAGAAAACGGAAGTGGAAAGTGACCACCACTTCAGCTTTATGGTATGTTCGTATGACTAACCTCAACAATGCCTCAGGTAGACAGGGCCCTCTCATTAAACGTCAGCTGCCACTTCTAGCCATCAACTTTTCATCACCCTAAAAGAACATCTGAAAAATCCAGCTGGTCGAATGCAGACTCATGACAGATCAAAAGATCCTTGTCCTTCGGTGATAGCATAGACAATTTTCTGGTACATAATTTCCTAGTAACAAAAAAGGAGGAAAAAACAGTTTGAAACATGTGACATTCACCGAAAGTTGCAATACACCCCCACACGAAGCATTGACACTAGAGTTCGGAAACTCCCGGCATTATTAGTACACCACTCTTTGAACTATTTATATACCCAAAGTACCGAGGGAGACCAAGTAAATTGTCACCTAAACCCATACCTTGGTAGAGTATGGAGGAAGCTTTAAATAGTTCGCACATGTCATCACGCTTGGTAGGTCATCATCAGCAGTTTCTGATGGACCAGGACCATTGTGTGCCATGTTGCCCATGCTTGAAGAATGCTGTTCCAATTACCAGTGTGTCAAGATACACATCATTAAATGTTGGTAAAGATGAGACTCGCATACAGATTAACAAAAGCTTTCTCAAATACCTTTCTGACTATAGTCAATTTTGGATTGAGGGCAGCCAAACCACCTGGAGGGAGACGAGGAGCACCAGTTACAAATTGACAAAAGGCCCGTTGCTGTTCTGGGTTAAATTGCCCCATGATCTCAAGAAGCTGATGCATGATGACAAGGCACAATATTAATAAAAAAAAATTAAAATTGATGTACAACTAAAGAAATGTGAGAAGTTATTATTTTTCCTCTATTTAATATCTTTCTTTGCGTGGAAACATAAAATTAAAAGTTTCCATACATTTACAACTGCAGGACTCTTAGCTGTATACCCATGATCAAATTTGATGTGATCTGCAAGTGCATCCCCCTGCATTAAAAAATAAAATGATTAACCAGAGATGTGCAGGAGTGCAAGTCCTACTTGATTAACTCCAGAAAATATATTACCTTCCACAGCTCTCTACGGCCGCAAAGCAGATAGTCCACCTCATTTGCAGAAAAGATTTGAAGAGTTGAGATGTCAAACACCTAGCCATAAGTTCATAATGATAATTTCATGTCATTTATGTGATGATATATGATGTTGAAATTCAACGAGTTAACTTAGACGACTCCACCATCCAAACTAAAACATACTCTGCTTGTTAAACAAGACTACGGTAAATTATTTTTGGCCATCTGGGAATGCCAAAAATATATCCATAATTTGGCATTTGTACTATCTAAGAGTCTTCCCCCCCCCCCCCCCCCCACCCCCCCTTCTTTTCTCTCTTCCCCAACGGCAATCAAACACATTATCCTTCTGTTAAACTGTTTCCCAACTGTTTCCCAGAAATACATTTTTTCGTCAAGTTCAACCACACTTCACGACTATCTGCTAAAATCAGTGTCTTTGAATTCTCTAAACCACCTTAAACAGATTACTTTGGGAGGCCAGCTGCCTCAATATATTGACTTTTTTCTGTCTAGTATCAATTAGCCTCTTCTCTCTCCCCTCCCTAATGGCTATCACACTCATCATTGTTCTATGTTTTTTCTCTTTGCTGATTAATTTTTTTTCAAACTTCAAGAATATTAACAAGGATAATCTCTCTCAACTGCTCGTTAATTTTTAAATAACTTTCTCCAAAGTTTCTAAGATACTTATCACTGTCACTTGCTATTATACATTTAATTAAAAACAATAACCAGAAATACCAGTATATCCACTTCTGCATAAACAAAAAGAACATTTCAAAACCAACATGATTTTGGCAATTAAGATCATATAGAGCATAGCACCTGATTAAAGCCAGATCTAAATGCTTCCATTTGGCGCATGATTCCAGTCCCTACTATAGCATCTACCACAAGGGAAATATATTCCCCCAAACTATTCATTTCCACCTGCAATTTCAGGACAAATGGAAATGGTTAAAACAGTACCACAAGTATTAAGATGTAGGGTAAACGAGCAAGGAAAGCTTTTGACAAAGGGATAGAGAGGTATGCCGTATTGTGCTCACATTTTCATCGCCTGGTTTTAGTACATAATCCGGATAGCCTGGAAGGGAGAAATCTAAACAGAGGTCTTCTATAGAAGCTCCACGGAAGTGTAACTCTTGTTGATTAGAGCTTCCAATGGATTCCAAATATTGTTTCTGGCATACAAGGGCTTGCAATTCTTGTAAAGTAGTCCCAAGCTCAGTGTCAAAAGAAATTATATCATGTAAATCCAGCTCCTGTTGAAGGTGAAAAGATGATGTACATTTTCTAAATCAATTGACACAAACTTGGTTCATTGTCATTTAAGCAACTATCTCAGTGTAACAAACTTACTTGACCAAGTAAAAGCTTATAAAAGGCAGTAGAAAGCGGCAGATCCAAAAGCCTCCCATCTTGAAGAGCTTTGGCCATAACTCTTCCGAGTAAACGAAAATAATCGACGACTTTAGAAAACTGGCTACCCTCGGAAGTATCAACATTGGGGGGCCAAGGTCGTGGAAACAACCCAAGAGGCACATGCACAGAATCTCCACCGTCACCAACAGTATGCATAGACAGCTCATGAGGTTTCATATCCGATTGACCACCTACATCAATTTCCATCGAGGGTCTACCCAACATCAAACTTGACCTCCACATTCCTAATCCAACTTTCTGAAGTTCGTGGCTCAAAAGAGTGTAAAACTCTAGTGTGGGCCCCAATCCAGTGCCAACCTCACCAAAATATTCAACCTCGAGCACAGCTTTTTGACTAGAATACATCTCCATAACTTTTGCTGCAGAATCTAATATCCGATTCCGGGAAACACGAACTTTCTGGCGCTGTAATCTCCCAACTCTCACCTCCCTTTCATTTGAGGATCCATGACCATCAACACCTTGCTGCTGCTGTAGGCGATATAGTGCACGGGACAGTCCAAACGCTGTTGAATAGAAGTACTGGCGTCGAGTCTCGAAAGGAAACAAAAATGGGCAAGCTTTTGTCAGCTGATAGCACCATGAAGGAAGAGACCCAGTGCAAAGAGCAAGTGCATCCTGAATCTGTCGAGCCAGTTTTGGAGTAAGCTTGCTATTTATATATTCGTCTGGAGGAGCTTTGACCCCAGCGAAACTAAGTTCATCCAGATTTGGAACTTTCCCATCAGAGAAACTGTCTATCACAGCTTGAACTCTCAATTTTGGTGCAAGCTGGTTCAATCCCTCTAGTACACGTAATAGTGCTAATATATTATAGGTGGGATTACTTCTTTCCAGGTCACAAGGAAGTTCCCCTTGCAGGATGCTATCTAGCAGTGAGAAACGATGTGAGGATGCATCAGATCCAGAATTACTTGATGTGCTAGCTTTTGCAGAACTGGATTGAACGGTCGAGGTCACAGCACCAACTGAAGGTCTCTCAGCTTGATTACTTGGCTTTTGATACATTATAGTGTAAATATCAGTCCAAAGTCGGCTTCCATCACTAGATAAAAGATCTGTTCCAGTGAACATATCCTCATCATCCCCACTCGAAACAAGCTGGCGTTGAATTGCCTGATAAATAGTCAAGTTTCTATTCAGCTGCTTCCCTCCCGCAGTAAATGTAAGTCTAGGAGGATCATCGATTCCAGAGAGTGGATGACCATGCCGATCTCTAACTCCCCTTACACCTCTATAATTTCCAGATGCAAAGCCAGCCATAGCAGCAGCAGCAAAGGACATTGCACCTCTTGAACCTAATGAACGCCCACGCCTGAACTCAACAGAATCAGATCCTTTCACTGATGTGCCTTGGCTGCTAGAACTACATGTTGGATTGTTCTGAACATCATTTGATGCAGGGGCAGGAATGTCTTCCGAAGAATCACCCAATTTAACATCATGCACTTTGTCTGGCATGCAAATGGGAAGATTATCATCTCTCAATACCTGTCAAAGAAGATATCAACAATCGAATTTATCAAGCAATCCTTCAAGACAAAAAAATCTTTTTATAGGAAACAAAATTTATTTAATAAATAAATAGAAATGTAGAGTTGAAGGATATCATTCTATCATCTGTTGAAACAAGAAAATTTTGTATTATTAATTTAAAGATCGTAAAACAATGTTTCATTATTCACAGCAGTAATTGGACATCATGTTAGTTACATCGAAGATATGCCCTATTTGTTTGGCTAAGAATCAGGAACATAGCACAGGAAAACTCAAAATGTGGGCTATCTTCCTCCCAATGTTCTTATTACTATATTCAATGTAGATCAAATACTGGGTAGACGAATAACATTTCAGTAGATTTTTTAATGAACGCATAAAACAGTTTTAGCTGAACCAAAAGAAACTGAAGCCAAGATCTATATCACATGGCCATCTCCACCCATCCCCGAGCCCCGCCCTAATACACCTCTTACAATTATAACATGTTTTGCTGAAATAACAGATGACTATAGATAATATAGCCCCCAACATACTGTATCAAAACAGCGCAATGGGCCTATTTAAAGTGGAACACATTTTTCCGCCTGTATGAAACTGAAAACAGGCACATAAAATTGGTTAATAGTTCCAGAAGCATACATCATCATTGTCATCATCTGATACATCATCATCTTCAATCACCGAAGTTTCGTCAATTTCGAAGGGTGACATATCCAATTCATCATCCTGCGATGCAGACAACTAAAATACGTATTCAAATAGATCATAGAAAGAAGATATCGCCAAGCTACAAC
Source organism: Primulina tabacum (assembly GCF_025594145.1). Lineage (NCBI taxonomy): Eukaryota > Viridiplantae > Streptophyta > Magnoliopsida > Lamiales > Gesneriaceae > Primulina > Primulina tabacum. The sequence continues at coordinate 7,685,087 of NC_134552.1, read as the reverse complement.
AGGAGAAAAAAAATCACATAAGAAAAATAGTCAACAGTTTCGTCCCAAATCATGAATTAAAACAAGAAAAAAAAGATTCGACTCGTCAAATTGACTGAGTAAGTTAATGTTCGTCTCATCTGCATTTATACATTACCTCCTAAGTCCAATATGAGCTTAGGGGATGAGGAACAATCCAAAACAGAATGACAGCAGGGTAAAGACTTTGAGCCATAAAAACTATCAGTGGTGTTTGGTTGGGCTTCTTGACTCATCTCAAGAGCATCTCAAGAGCCCAAGCATGTGAATGGAAAAAACTTGATCAATTTTCTCATGCCAAATTTTTTTTACAGCAAACATCGTCACACATTTCAAACAAAACACTCAAAACATAAAGACTGTGATCATTCGTTCTTCTCTAGTTTTTCCAACCAATCATTATACATACACCCTTTTCATATAACCATCACACTACACCTCTATCTGCTGCATATACATCGACTTTCAAAAATTAATACCCAAACTCTTCTTAGAATTTGAGTGGAGTTGCCTATCCAAATACAAGCTACATGTTTTTTTGGCAGCTATTTTCCAAAAAAAGAGTATGCTAAAGGTAAAACATATGTATAAAAAATTATCCAGCAAAAAAACTTTATCAACCAATTAATCTCCAATTAATTAGCCGTTGAATCGTTCACATTCATGCTTCATAAGGTTGCAGCAGCAGCAAATTTCACAAAGTGTGCATGCTGGGTCAACGGTAGTTATTGACATTTGTTTTGGTAATAGATGAACATTACCATACTCCAATTCTTTTACCCATTAACAACTTAGAAGATTTCACAATTTCCTGCCTTTACTTGAGGTTTAAAAAAAGGTGAACAGGAATCTCATTTCGGAAACCTCTTCCACTTCAAGAAAAGGGTTACAAAACAAGATTCCTCTGTGAGTAAACCATGTTAAACTTGCATATATATTATATGAATACAGGTGTGAAAGTGCGCAGAAGAGCCAATCTTTTCTCTTACAGGAAGAGTGACACCAAAGACTGGAGAGTTAACTATAAATGGGTTTCGCTGCCTCCGAAACAACCACAAAAAATGTAGACATTAAGTTTAATTATTTGATAATTCCAAATAAACAAGAAAATATTTCAATACAAGCACATGATCGCGCAAGAACGATGCAAATACTATGCATGTCAAGAGATTTGAAATCTAAATGAAACCAGTCCATAGTAATTCTTAAAACTCAAAAACAAACCTCAGAACTTGTGTCTGCATCCAATGGCTTCATTTGATTATCTTTGTCTAGAGCAGCTCTTCTACGAGTTGCATTCCTGGTTTGGGGTCCCCTCCCCTCTTCTGGGCCTGGTTTCAAGACTGCCTTGCCCTTTGCTTTTAATGAGATGGAACTTTTTTCTTGTGGGGACTCTTTTTTTGCAGTATCACCTATATTAAGAGATGACCTGGATCGTGTCGAATGTCGTCGAACAGCAGAAGCCGGAGTAAAAGTAGATGGTGAAGAAACACCAGCACCTGCGGGAGTGGTCCCAGATTCCGCATTCCCATCAGACGCTGAAGACCTCAAACCAGATTCACTTCGTTGAATTCTGGGCCACAGGAAGTCTTCGACAGTAGCCAAACTTGCTAATGGATCAATCAGTACAACATTTGAAGAGTAATCACGGAGAGATTTCTCCCCCGGGGCTCTGCAAAGACGCAACTTGAATGGTTGAGACAATGCACTTAACCCAGAAGAAAGGCGAGCATTTCCCCCAGATGATCGAGAAGTGTGGCTAAGAACAACGGGAAATCGCTCCACTGATGAAAGAGCATTTTGAAGTTTTTGAACCAAAACACTCATCGGGACTACATTCCTTTCATCAACACTACGAGGAAGCGCAACGGAAACAAAAGACTTATATCTTCTGATAGCTTGTTGCCGGAGCTTAGGCAGATTAGCTTCAGAAATTCTCTCCTTGGAGAAATACCCACAAGTAAAGTAGTTGAGCAAAGATGCAACAACTCCACTACCAATGAACTCAAAAGTTGATACACCGTCTCCTCTGCTCAGCTCCTGCAGCATCTCAGTTATAACATTAACCAGGTGTTCCTCTTTACTGATAGAACTGTCAGAAAGTCGAGCACCATGAGCTTTCGATTTTCCCTTCAATTTAGTCTTCTGATCATCAATCCCCACATTCAATTTCACGCAAAGATTCTTGAGGCGGAGAAGAGCATCCGTAAATCCAATTTCATGGGAATTTGGATCTGAAGGAAAATATTTTTCTTTGAAAGTTTTTGCATATGCACTAACAGTAGCCTGAAGAGGTGAATTGACAGTTGAGATTTCAACCGAATTTGATGGTGAAATTAAATTTGGAGTCGAGTTTATAGAATCATCCACAACATTTACATCTGCGCCATTACCACCTCGTCGTCGATTTCGCCTAGAACGAGTTGATGATCCAGTAATAGAATCATTATCCTTCTCATTGGTGGACAGCTGTGAAGTGCCAGTAGATCCCGACAGTATCAACATGTCCACAGCATGAACAACGCCTTCCCTTACAAACATCTTAGAGAAAACAGTAGGAAGCTTTTCCATTAAAATCTCTGCTATCTGAAGAGCGGGGACTAAAACATGAGGATCTTTCCAAGCTAAGACCCCTGCTAAGAAACTAAACAAACAACCAAATGAGTATGTTTCGACAGCTGTCTGGTTAAGATCTATTCATATCCTGCATGGAGAAGCGGAGGAACTCGATGTATACCTTGATATGTTTGTAACATTTATCAAAGATTGGATCATTTCTGCTGTGCTGAAGAACATCAGTTTTCCAATGACTGAGAGACACTGATGGCGAACAAGAGCATTCACACTGGAACCATATATCTGCATGCCAAACCATGTTTTAACAAACATTATAGAACTGCATAGGAAGTAGAAAATATCTACGCAGAAATATTCTCATAACTACCTGGATAACAACAGGAAGAAGATCCATTCCAAATTGTTGCAGAAGTTCGGGCTGCTCGTTTAATAGTTTCTCACGTGTTGAAACCTCTTGTATATTCCCATTTGAATCTTCTTGTTTTCCAGAAGTGCCTGAATGATCGCTCTTAGGAAAAGAACCTTTGACAAAAAGATTACTGTTGACTGGAAGAGATATAGTCCCATGAGGAAGTGGCGGAAGAAGCTCATTTGCGAGGTTCACGACCTCAAATATCTGATGACAGAGAAAAATACATAGGTTCGTATATGGAGAATCAAAACTGAAACTATAGGAACTGTTTCATTTCTAATAAAATGAATGTCAGGTTACAGTAAAATCATACAAAGGTGACAGTATTACCAGTTTCGTTGACTAAAATGAGGCAAGTACAATTTAAAAAAAAACGAAGGAAAGGAAATCTAGAGAAACATGGATAAGAGCAAAAGCCAAGTATGGAAGTGGTTCATACCTGCTCTGGTGGTCTACTTAAGGCAGGTGAAACAGACATGCTTGAAACAAGACCAGACCCCGACAGAATATCTTTAAGAATTCCACTAATTCCAAGGAGGAGTAGGGATTTTGAACCTAAAGGAGAACCATTTGCACATATTGAAAGAAGCCGAATCAATCCCTGCACACTGGAAAGGTCATTATCCGGCACCAATACAAATTAACCATCAAAACAAATAATTGAACTCACTGTGTATGTAGTACTGCTGAGGGAAACCTGGGCACCACCAGAAATGCTGGATGAAATGAGTGCTGCAGCTTGTGTGACTAGTCCATGATTGCAAAGTGCATCGAGTTTTTCTGATGATGAAGCAAATGCTTCAGCAATCCGCGTCAAGCATATAGATGCGTGTTCTAAAACCTAAAACCAAAAGAAGACCATGGCAATATGAAGTTATCAGGGAGTGAGGAATCTTTAAGCTAATAAAGCTAAAATTCTCATCAATATAAGCAGATGCACCATATCACCTTTGCATCATGATACTGTAGAAGATTAGTCAATAATGGAACAGCTTCCATGACAAAATCAGCTGCATCTGAAGGCAGTTTCTTGCACATGTTTGCGGCAGTAGCTAAGGCGACCCTCTGACAGAAATAAAGGAAGAGTACATTCATTACAAGCAGAATCAAGGGAAGTATTGAAATGGCTAAAAGACAACAAAATATTCAGCAACAAAGCCAAAAAAGAATCTGCTTATATGACCTGAACACCAGTGGAGAAAAATTCATGATACGAAAGCACGGCCATAAGTGCACCAGCACGCAAGCAGGCAGTTGGGTGCTCCTGTGATATCTTCTTCAAAGCTTGCAGCGACTGTTCAAACAATGCAAGTATCAAGACTACAATTTATCATGTAAGCATACTGATGTTTCCACATAGGAGGTGGAGGTCTAAAAGAGAAACGAGAAAAAAAATTCATCAAAACAGGTATGAGAATTTCAATAACATGTAACTTCCAAAAGAATTTCCACACCCATGTGATTTCGCTAATGATAATCAAAGCTGTTCACCTGTTCAGCCAAGTCCATATACTCAATAGTAAGCAGCCTAGCAACAAGGCAAGAAACGGCGCCATAATGGACCACTGCAGCACAAGAGGACGGTAGCACATCGACCAAATGTGTCAATGCCCGCGCTGCCAGAAGCATGATATCAGGATTACTCTCGTGATTAAGCAATCCCACGAGCACAGGAACAAAAGAATCAACTGAGAAAGAACTCAAAGATTCCTCAGTCCCAATGGAAAGCATATCACAGAGCTGCGTTAATGCCTCCACTTGCTTTCCCTCCTCACCATCGGCCCTCAACCCACACAAAATCTTCTTCAGCCGCCCATTTTGATGGGAAGACGAACTTCCACCAATAGCAGAACTCGGGAGCAAATCATCCAATCCAGCACCCAGCTTTCTCAACAACCCTTGAAGTGCGCTACTCGCAGAAGTCAAATTCTGGTGCAAAATCCCGACTCCACCCTCACTGTTATTTTCATCTTCCTCCACTCCCTCGTGGGAGTCAACGTTTAGCCCTATGCTCCTTTCTCTGTCCATATCTCTATCCCTGAGTCTGATTTCAGGCTCTTTATCTTTACCTTTGTCAGAGCTGCTATTGTCATTGTTCTCCAAATTTTGATAACTGCTAAGGTTTTTGCGTCGGCGGCTGCGGGTACTGGAGGCAGAGGCCGTGGAAGGTTCTGGGGCGGTGTCCATAGAAGATAGACGAGCTGCAGTTCGGGAACGAGTCGAAATTGATGAAGCAGTGGTGGTGGCGTTGCTAACAGTTGCGGCGGTGGAGGTGGGGATGGTACGAGCACGTTTGGTGGCGCGTGTAGTGGTTCCAGATGTAGAACGAGAAGGCGCTGCTGAGGTAGATGCCTCCGCCCGCTTGCGGCTCCGAGTTTCCATACAAGGGCCCTTCAACACCTAGGAATCAACTCGCCGATCAATCGGCGATCGAACCTTCTGCCGATCCCGGAATTCGTATCATCTCACTCTTGCAATAACCCAAAAAGCCCTAATTCCTCGAAGCTGAAAACAAAAACCGAATCTTTATAAATTGTGTGAGGCAACACACAATAGAACCTCAATTCGAAAACATCGCCCCGAATTTATATCAATTTGCGATCGAACCCTGCGAGAGTTGCGAAGATATAAACAATCAAACAGGAAATTAAAAAGTGCGAGCGAATGTGTGAGAACCGAGGGATTGGGAGAGGAGGGAGGAATTTTGTAGACCTATATATACATGTATATTTTTTTATTTATTATATAAAAACAAATGGAAACCTGATTTTTTGGTGATTTTCGTATAGTACGTGTTATTTAACATAAAATAAAACTTAGCATATATTTGATATTTATTATTATTATATAGAATTAATTATGATTATATTGATATTTATATAATGATGATAGTAATGTTTCTTGATGTTCTAGAATATTATATTATATGCCAAAAGAGTTGGTACGAAGGTGCATCTAAGAAATAATAATCATAGGACAATTTAATATTTGTTAACTAAAATAATGAATACCTTTTTTATTATTGAATTTTTCACAATTTTTTTGAAAAAAAAAAATCACGAACTATATTACAAATGACAATAATGATTCTGAAAAAAAAGAAAATTCATCGTTTACAAATGACAATAAGGAATACTAAGATATCTAGGCTAGAAGAATTTTGTGTTAAAAGGAAATTCAAGTCGATGATAGTGTTAGATAGAGATAAACAGTACTCGATGAAATATCAGAAGCCGTGAATAGATGAAGTGTGACTTGCTTTTGTTTTTTGACCGATTTTGATTGTTGGTTTGAGTTGGCCGATTACATATTCAATTTGTTTTAATAGATGGAAACTAAAAACATGTATCTTCTTATCTTTCTTCAATCGATTTGATCGTCAAAAAATAAAATATGAAATATCAAACATATGAAAAAGTGGGATAATTGTTCCAATCCTTCGGAATTTGAAACGTCCACCATCTTGAATGTCAAAATTAGAATGATTAGACGTAATGCTCGGCCAGTTATTTCGATTTTGGAGTGATTAACAAATGAAACATTTACTGTCACTTTACCCAAAAAAAAAAAATCTGATTTTAATTCCATTAGTTTGGCCTAAGCAATATATAATAAAAGTGGGTCAAACTCTCCAACATAAACTGGGCTCAACCCCACATTTTGGGCCCCTTGCTAGTTTTTTCATATTGGGCTATTTACCAGAGACAATCCAGCCCAAAAAGCCAAATTCTCCCCAACATAAACTGCTAGTCAGCATCTCCAATGGTGCTCCGCGCGTATGTTGGTTAGTACTCAGCGAATAGTTTAAATATTAGTGGATTTAATCATAGAATTTTTGTTTATTTTTTTTGGGATGAATCCGTGTGTGGCTTGAAGCTGAACGAACGTACGAGGAGGAAAGGAGATTGAAGTTCCGAATGGTGAGTTTCGATGCTAATGAAGTATTTTTGTTTCTGTTCCTTGAACGATTGATGTTTCTTTTTTGTTGCTTGGGTGGAATTTAGTTTGATTTTATAGTCAAAAATATTGTTTGAAATGGATATTATTAAATTTCAATCACTTGAAATGTGTATCTGTAGAATTTCCCGATCAATTGGCTTGAACCAAAGTCTCTTGATTTAATCGCCAAAATTCTCTTGCTCATATGTTGGCTTCAAATAAAGGATCAAACTTGGATAAATTCATGTTTAGGACGATTGTTTTCTTATTTCAGGACATACATTTCCTCCTGTTGGGGTCAAATTAAACTATAGTGTACTAAACATTTAGTTAGGACTTATCCAAGAACTTGAATAAGACTTAAGCTAACCTTGTGGTTCGACAGAACGGTCACATAATAAACTGAGCGGACACAATTGAAAGGGAATGAACTATTTGTGTTACATAGTTCCGTGCCTGTAAGGTTTTAGGTACAAAACGAGTGTGACGGGCCAAAAAAAGGGATGGTTTGCTGTTAGTTTGAGTCTTTGAGGTGCTCAATTGAATGATTCAATAATCAAGATAGAGCATAGGGGTAATAGATATCATGAATATGATTACGGATCCCCTTAGAGGATCAATAACACCATCTAATCTATTGTATGCCTACATTGGTTTCACTTCCACCACCACTCGTGATCTTTATCTTTGAATTAAACCTGTAGGGTCTGACTAAAACTCCATTATTTTTGGGTGGTTTAGTTTTAAAAAATCACTATCCTACATGTCATTACATTTTAAATTTGAAAATGAAGAGTTACTTTTACAGGTTTGCTTTGTTATGGAACTGACTGTTTCTGAACAAAACCACATTCTAAGTTAGCTTGAGGACAAGAAAATTGATAACTTGAACATTTAATCTTCCAACTTATGTACAGTGGTGATGCAAAAGTCTTTTCAAATGTGAAAATTTTCATTATGATTATAAGTGACAACATTTTCCATATACTATGAGTTGGGCATTAATGATGTGCAAAATTTATAGACAACTGCAGGCATATGAATACTGGGCTAAGTTAAGAGTATTTCAGTAAATTTTTTAATGTCAGAGCTGTTGGGGATTATTGGATTATCATTCTTACTTGGATCATCACTCTTACTTGTGGAATCATTATTTTCCTAGCCTTTCCTTTTGTTTTTATATCACAAGAGTACATAGGGAGGCACACCAACTAGTATATATCTTATTTCTGTCATGCTAAACTTTAGGTATACTGTGTAAACACTAGATTGCGTTTGGATGGGGATTTGATTTGGATCAAGTATATTTGAAGTCAATTACAATCATGATTTGAGTATAAATCGAGAGGAGTGAATCTGGAATTTTCTTATCTGAAAATCATCCAAACAAGTGAAATGAATTTGAAGTTATGGATTTAATATCCATGTTTCAAATATTTTAATCTACACACATCCTTAAAGAAGTATCATGACATTTATTCTTATATGACTGTTTTTTCCCTGCAGAGCAGGTGTATTTTTTATGACGGTTCTTGAAATTATTTCCTTCTGCTTGGTATCCATCGGAATATGACTTCTTGGAAAGTTCATTTTCCAGTGAGACTGTTTCAGACTTCATGCATTTCAGCATCAGATCGAATCATGAAACTGCCAACTGCTGTTTCTTTGATTTAATTTCATGTGTGTTCCCTCATCATGATCTTCAAATTAATATTTTTCTGGAATTCAAGAAATGCTTGTCCTATTCTACATAATGCTTCATGATTACACGTGCAGAATGAGGATTCCGTGCTTAAAAACTTGCTGAATCCATTTTGTGAACTGGTTTTTTCCCCGACCAGTGTTACTTAAAGCTCATTTCGTAAGGCACGCCTCCGGGATTAAGGGTCGACCTTTGTGCCTCAACACAAGCTAAGGTGCAAACATTCAGTGAAGCACATATCTCAACCATAAATTCAAAAGTTGTAAGATGATAGCATTTCATTCTCTCTCGTAGACTATTGACTACCTATTTATCATGCGTGAAGAGCCTCTTTTCGAAATTTAGATTCTATCGTATCATCACTAAGGGCGTTCCAAATTAATGGACCGTGTGCTTCACGTCGTGCCCGGGCTCTATTACACTTTTAATAACCATGAACCTGACCTCCCACCAGTTCGAAGACAACTGTAAAATTGGCAACATTCAGATCACAATGTGGCGTCTGAGTTCCCACTGCCGTGACAGTGTCACAGTGGTGATCATGAGTTAATTTTGTGTAATCAAGAAAAAGATGAAATAAATTGGTTCTATTGTTACATATTATTCCGATTCCCACGCAGACCATAGATAGAAGCAGTCCTCCGTCAGATGAGTTAATGTATTCATATTCAAAACTGTATACCATCTCCTGAAGCTATAGGTGTCAACCTTATGGATTGATAGAAAATATCGAAAAAAATTTGTTTGCCCATCATTGAGTTAAATACGAGTATATTGCTTTGCTGAATATGTAATTGGACAGAAGATGTAGCATCATACGGCAGAAGATTGCATATGATCAATTCTTTATTTCTGCTTCAATGAGAAGTTGCTTGGTGTCGTTTTGGTACATAACCAAGTAGGTATCAGACAAGATCAATTATTCTAAATATGCACCACTCCTTGTTCATGCGCTTACGTAGATTATGCAAAAACCAATCGAAACACCGTTATCTGTAATCCCTTCGATCAATGCTCGTGCCGAAAGTTAGAATTCTTTTTACCGTATATACATGATCGGCCTAAGCTTGATCCATCCAAATGTGTGACAGTTGACATATACCTTAACACTTGCAGGAAGTCACATGGGAGATGAACGGCCAAAAGTGGTAGGTAAAATATAAATGTTCTTTTGGATATGATCCCCATAAGTATTTTGTATACGATAGCACATGATGTGTGTGAGCCGATGTGTTAGCTGTCGCTTTACCTTTTGCCAACTCTTTGGAACATGTTCTCATGTTTCTTAAATAAATCCATGCTTTGATTTTTCAAAAAGAAAAAATATATATATATAAAAAAAACGAGTTTGCCCCAATAATTACTCTCTTTTCGATAGTTTAATCCGAGCTGAACTAGTTGCTGGGACGAGTGCCGATCCAATATTAATGGAGGAAACCGATGGATCACAAGAAATGAAGGCTAGGAGTTGGTTGTGTTGTGTGAGTGATTGGGGAGTTGGGGATAGCTTTGAATATCTGGTGTTATTGCATTAAATGATTGAAAGCATTACATATGGATAAGACTTGAGGGCAAGAGTTTGGTGGAGTTGGCTGAAAAGAGCCGGATTATTTTACATATTTTCTTTAAAAATCTGAAGTTATCTCTGTCAGATATCTATATTCTAAAGTTTTAATCCCCTTCATCAAGAGATGATCCCAAACTCATCCATGAAAAGGAATTTCTTTTTAAAAAAAATTATATTTGACCTTTCAGCTTTCTATACTGAAGTTTTGATCCCCTTTCAAGAGAGGGTCTTCTTTTTATTATCCTTTTTTTAAAATATATAAACAAATTTCTCCTTGATTTTGGGTTGAATGGAAGATAATGTTCCTATGAGAGTAGAACCACAAACTACGGCATTAATCAACATCTAGAGTGGAGACATTTATGGATCACGACATATAGTAAAAGGGGAAAAGTAGGTAAAATACACACATGAACTCACACCGAGTGGACATCTACTGTTGTCCTTTCTCTCTCGAGTCCCAAATTGATGTGGCAGACTCAAGGGTCATCTTCTGTTTGCCCTTGTTTTTAAAATGTCATATTCTTTATTTAATGTGGGAGGGGAAGAATTGTGTGGTGATGGTGGCCTAGAGCCATAAAAATTTATACAGAAGACAGTACTAATTTGAAAAATGAAATATCAAAGTAAGAGAAATAAGGAAAGATCGTATGTTAATGTTTTCGAATAATTCGCGGTACTACCACGCACATGCATATTTTTCTTCAATCAATGACGATTTTTTTTTACCACCCCCACTCGAGATTCAATCCCACATGATAGCGAAAAAAACCTCAACTCATTACCAAAAAAAAAAAAAAAAAACATTTTTGGATATTATTGTTAGTTGTCTCACATCGGTTGGATAAAATTCCGGGTTGTGTACATGATCGTGGACAATCTTCTCCTTGAGCTAGCTTTTGTGGTTTAGTTAGGTCCAAGTTTCAATCTTAACAATTATAATTTTATCAAGAACAAAAAGATAAATAAATCAAAATTATTCCCTACCCTAGCCCTACTTTGGTGCCTAAACTTACACCACAAGGATTGTGGGGGGAATAGAAAACGAAATGGGGAAGGTGAACCGAAGTCCACACCAACCACCACCACACTCATTTTCTTGGATCTTTCTTTAGCGATCCTTTCTTGCACCTACAACTCTTCTAGAAGCTTATTATATGGTGCTTGTTTGTATTAATATAATAAAAAAATTATCGTCAACTACCATCTCCAGGATATTAAACAAAGTTCAGAAGTAATGATCTGTCAAATTACCCACAACTAACTTATTACATATTTGTTTCTTATCAGACAAACAATAGACTCTCACTTTGTCGACACTGTTTGGATATACCTGAAACCAATAATTTTCTATGTGCATGTTTATTTATCGGGTTCGGCTTTAAAAAAATATTTATCGGAATAAAGATAAGATTATTTCATAATATAACACAGTTATTTTGAAACATACTTGATATATTAATCAGCACAAGATTTCAAATAAATATTAGTGGTTACGAATAATTGTAGGCTATTTTATGCTTTGGATCGGCTTTTACCAGAATATGAAGGGTGCTGATTAGCTCCAACGACATGATGACACAAATAGGGGGACCCGAATTGATTTCCAGGCATGGGCCGGTTGTGGAAGATTTTGCGATGGTTAGGAAAACAATTAATCAAAGGTTGTTTGGTAACATTAATTAGGCCATGGTTGTCGCATGTGATTTCACTTGTTCAAGTTACGTTTCTCATCGATCTATTCTGCACCTGGAGAGATGCAGTCCCCATGAGTTATTTTTGCTGGTATTTGTGGATCTAGTCCTTGATAAAGTAGACAATCAGTAATATATGAATACATAGATTACGTGAAAAATACCCCTAATATATATATATATATATATATATATATATATATAATTGATTTATGTGAACAACGACTAGCTGACACTGATAACGTCAACAGCCCTCTCCCTAATTACCTCTCTCACCAACTCACATGCGTGTAGAAGCAATTGACTCTTCTCTCTTTAATGCATGTATCCCTTCTCTATAAGGAGTCAAAGGCTTGTGTTGTGTGTGTGTATATATAAACCCCATCAATCCCTGAAAAGGTCGGCTTTGATTCTCAAGCACCACTGAGCCTACACTTTCGACACGCACAGTCGCGCACACGCATATACACACACGTATAAGCATATACACACACGCGTATATATATGTGGTGAATATACAAATCCATCCATTATAAACAGTACTCCAGAACCATCCCAAATAAAGAAACTACAAAAAGAGTAAAAGAAGGAAAGAAAAAACTTTCAAGAAAAAACATCAGCCAATTGAAATTCAGCTCAGGTCTTAAGTTTAATATAGCAGCACTGCTGAGAAGTTTAAATAATGGGAAGGTCACCTTGCTGTGAGAAAGCTCACACAAACAAAGGGGCATGGACCAAAGAAGAAGATGATCGCCTTATTGCTTACATAAGGGCTCACGGCGAGGGCTGCTGGCGGTCACTGCCCAAAGCTGCCGGTCTCCTCCGCTGCGGAAAGAGCTTGCCGCCTCCGGTGGATCAATTACTTGAGGCCTGATCTCAAGCGTGGCAACTTCACAGAAGATGAAGATGAACTCATCATCAAACTCCATAGCCTTCTTGGTAACAAGTAAGTTACATGTATAATATCGTTTTCTGTCCAAATCATTATCAACTTCAATTTTTAGCTCCAACTCCCAATAACCTGTAAAAGGCATAGGAATAAATGCATGGGCGGATCCGGCGCCGTAGCGAGGAGAAAACATCTCTTTCAAATTGTAAATTCATGTATAATATTTCGATAAACCGAGGTCTGTCCTGGATGCACGAATGCATGTTCCTGGTTAAAATCCTGTTACTTTTAGCCTGTTTTTGTTCCTATTCTTGATGCAGCTGTTGCCATTTTATCTTGAAAACTTTGGGGTCCATTTCTAAGTTTTAAAAGATGATTCGATCACACGCATAATTGATCTTGTTATGTCAAAACTAAATGGGATTTCCTTGATTTATGTTCAGATGGTCTGTTATTGCCGGAAGATTACCGGGGAGAACGGATAACGAGATAAAGAATTATTGGAACACCCATATAAGAAGAAAACTCATAAGCCGAGGGATTGATCCCACAACCCACAGATCAATCAACGAACCCGCTGCACCTCCAGCGCAAGAAATCGAAACCATTTCTTTTAATTCTGCCGCAAAAGATTACTATATGAATATGAAAGAAAATAAAAGCACAACCAGCACTACTACTGCATGTGGGATTTCAAGTAAAGTAGAAGAAATGATCCATGTGCAAGAACCTGTTCCGGATTTGAATCTGGAGCTCCGAATCAGCCTCCCATATCAGCAAGATCCATTCAAGACAGGAGGAAGACGAAGCAGCAACACTAGTTCCCGGTGCTTTGATTGCAGCATGGGGGTGCAGAAGACTAAAGAGTGCAGTTGTATTACAAGCAGTATAATTAGTGGCAGTAGCAGTTCTGGGAGGTACGACTTTCTTGGGTCGAAGACCGGATTTCTGGATTACAGAAGCTTGGAAATGAAATGAAATGAAAAAATGAAATATTTGATCTGGAGTTCATGTAATTTAATTTCTTTTCTTCTTTTTTTTTTTCCATTTTAGTGTGTAATCATGATAATTAAGTATCAATTCAAGATATGATATTAAACTAATATAAAGAGGAAACGTAAATCCATTGATTAATTGATCTCTCCTTCTAAGTATTGATTGTGCATTTACTTACTACAAGTTTTGCAGAGAATTTGGTGAATGTTTCAAATTCATGTCTGAGAATGGCTTTATTTTGTGGCTCACTTTCTCTGTTTCTAATATTTTGTATGCTCCATAATTCCATTGTCTGTGCAGAGAGTTGGTACCATTTCATAAATATCACCAAATCAGTAGGACCTGACGAAAGTAGATTTGTCATCGATAAATATGATAATTTCAATTTTATTTGTTTCCTCCCAAATATGTTTAGATTGCATTAAGGATCTGATTTTTTCTTGGAAAGGACAAAACATTGCTTTGATTTAGGTGAGAAGGGTTTCCACTAATTCGCTGGATTTGTTGTAAAAATTTGGTCTTTCGGCTTTTCTGGAAATAAATAAATAAATTCAATTATTATTTTATTTTTTATTTTTTAAAAAGGAAATGTGTTTTTTTTATAAAAAAAATTAAAAATAAAGACATGTATTGTTCATCCTTATCTTTGGTAGGTTTGGATGATGAATCATGTGACATGGAGAATTTCAGACACCTGAATTTTTTTTTATGTTGGTTACTTTTTCTTTTCTTTTTTTTCTGATTTTAGATTCCTTTGGTGGTTTGTCTTCTTCTTCTTCTTTACGTGAAGATAAGCTATGAAAGGATGAGAATTGAGAAAATAAAAAAATGCCAACCCTATCACTTCAAAATTTAAACAAATCAATGCTAAAACTATATTTTATGATAAAATTAATTCTCGTGTCCAATTATTTTATGCACATATACTGATCAATAATGTATCATTGAAATAATATTTTTCTTCATTTTATTTTAGATCAAACGTCATGTCTCGAATTTGAAAATCCATATCGAATACTTACATGTTGAGGCGAATTAATTAAATGTTTTTTTTTTGGTGTGATGTATAACAAATTAATAATTCCTTTTTAAAATTAGGTTGGAGGGAGATATTTAATGAGTGAATAAATTAAATTAGCAAACCGTCCATTCTAAACCAAACAACCATCTATCAACTGGATCAGGCCGTTACTCTTTTTAGCCATAACCCACCAAACCTACCAGATTTTCAATTATTGTGATTGATCAAATGGTGTCATGCGTGAGAGTGTTATTAAGATTGATGATTTTTAGAGAGTTTTCGTGCGTCAAGCTGTCGACGTTACGTTGCTTGATCTGGTTGGCTAGGTGGACCGTATAAGAGTGACTCTGGATTTTAACTGGTAATACTTCAACGGTAAGAAAATAATAAGATCGATCTCTGATATATATTAGACAACACTAACAGATAGACGCGTACTTCCCCGTGCTAATGAGCCTAATAACCCGATAATTAACACTCAAGTATGTGTACCCTTCGTTGTCACACATATTTATACTATTTTATTAAGTTTGAGACACTTAGAGTAACTAATTTTGGTGTCATGGTCTGTTTTAATAATTATATATATTAATAAAATGTTAAATTTTTAATGCAAGTTATATGTAGTTCAGTGGTTAGAGTCATTATTTTTTGAGGTTTAGATTATAGGTAGAAGTCATTTTTTTATTTTTTTTATTTTTCAATTTATATATCATTATTTCTTATAATCAGTGCACGTTATATATCATTTAATTTATATATCATTTTTTAATGCAAGTTAAATATCATTATTTCTTATAATTATATGTAGTTCAGTGGTTAGAGTTCCCTCACTATTTCTTATAATTATATTTTGATCCTCATTTAAATATAAATCAAATGAATTATAAAAAATATTATACAAGCACGCAACGCGTGCGTCGATGCACTAGTAAAGAAATGAAATTACATTTTGACTAATAACTATATTTTATTTGTCTGGTAATAAATGTTTGATCGTAAAATATTATTTCATGCTCATATCAATTTAAATTTAAATTGTTTTCGAATCATAAAAAAATTTATCGCTAAGTGGCTTCAATCAAATTTTTAGAACTAGTCAAATTTTTTTTTGTTTCTACGTGAAAATATCAATATACTTTGATTACATCACTAATTGTTGATCTATATATATATATATATATATTGCTACATTTTTGATTTTATATTATTTTATTCAACCTATAATTTTGATATATGGAATGCAAGTTGGTCGTGGGATTAGGTCAAAAGGCCAATCCACTTTCGTCCAATCCAAACAATATTTAACTTTTTCTGATAAATACAGTAACCACACATTTGGGAAGACTTTGATACACGTAATAATTAAATGGAGACAATTGGCATGAAACTATTTAATATTGAATCTTTCCAATTTGGAATAATTAAATGCCATGATTATTGGGATTGATTGATTATTTACCACCATCAAAATAATGAAGCAAGTACGTGTGTTATCAAGTAAGTTTGTAATTATTAAATTAAAAAGGCTCATGTTATTTGTAGTTCACATTATAACATATAAAAATTAGTTATAGAAAATTATAAGTTTTTCGTGAGACGGTCTTACGAATATATTTTCATGAGACGAGTCAATTTGATTCATGCTTAAAGTGAAAAATAATATTTTTAGCATAAAAAATAATGATTTTCTATAAATTAAATCAGATTGAAAACCGATTTCATAAAATTAACATGTGAGAGAGTTTTTGTGTTTATTAATCGGTGAAAATATTTTGGGTATCCTATTTTGTGGGAAAATTATACCAACATCCTTTGTAAAAACGCAAAAACTTGTGTGAGACATTCTCACGGATCGTATTATGTGAGACGGATATTTTATTTGGATCATCCGTGAAAATGTATTATTTTTTATGCTAAGAGTATTACTTTTATTGTGAATATCGGTAATGTTGACCCGTCTCACATATAAAGATTCGTGAGACCGTCTCACAAGAGACCTACTCTTGTAAAAATTAAAAAAAGGAATTAATATTATTGTTATTATTTTATTATAAGATGAAATTTATTAAATAATGGTGAGAAATTGATCCAAGTTGATGAGGCTTGAAAAACACACAACCTAATTTTCCTTTAAAATTATGTACCTAAAATGCATGTAGACATTAATTACTACGTTCAGAGGCTCTATCAAGTGTTTGGTACACACTAGCCTAAACTTATCCCAGATTTAATGCATTGAATAATTTTTCTAAAGTCAATTCATATAATTAAAGTAAGTTTTGTTAAAAGTGAATTTTAATTATTAATTATTTTAAAATAAAATAAAAAAGAATATGTCTCTTGTGATACAGTCTCATGAATCTTTATCTGTGAGACGGGTCAACCCTACCGATATTCACAATAAAAAGTAATAATTTTTCAGGGATGACCCAAATAAGATATTCATCTCACAAAATACGACTCATGAGACCATCTCAGTCAAGTTTTTGTCAAAAAAAAAAGCCAAACGATATACAAAATATTTTGTAATAAATCTTATGTCTACTGTGCTGGAGGAAACTTGTACGTGAGAACTGCAGTAAATATCATTTTAATAATGAAAACTCTTTTTCTTTCTTTTTTTGTAAATTTCGGCATTTAATTTCTTGTAAATTTTGAAAATGATCCATTTTTTGGGGGAAAATCGTCACCTCGACCTAAAATGTAATTTAATGATATAATCCGGCAATCGATCTATCTAAGCACTTTTTGTTTAATTAAATTGGTTTTTTCTTGTCTTCATATTCGTTAATAGATTTCCAAATAAAAACAATTTTGAAATTTTTTAAATTTTTCAACAATTTTATGATCTTCACTTTCTTATTTATGCATATGCTAAACCAAAACCTTAAGCTAAACCAAAATTACCTCAAACACCAAAATTCAAAATCCTATCCTAGTAATACATTTTTTTAAAAGGGAACACAACATTGGCAAGTAAAAAGACAAAAGCAAGTGATACACTGCTGCCAATTTGAACATATAATTGTCGATTATTTCACCAGGTTATGACGTTTAAGCATACCAATACATTATGTCAAAAGTATTAATCGTTAGCCAACACAAAATTTTATTTTTTTACACTCATGAAAGTACAAAGTGCACCTACTTGAGTGTTAATGGGTCAAGATGTTAGATACATGAGTCTGAGGAGATGCGTGTCTATCTGTCTCATGTCTTTTATAGCTAATCTTACCATTTATCCACCATTGATTAAGTCCCCATCATATACAGTATTACCCATTGAAATCTGATATAACTCTTTTACAGTCCACCTCACCAACCAGATCAAGTAGTATAACTTTACAACTTGAGCATGATAACTTCTCAAGAGTTCACTACGTTGTATCACTCAATGCATGCATATTTAACCCAACATCATTAATTTGTTAATTATTGTTGTACCTTGCCGTGAACAACTGTGTGTTTTTTTTTCTTAATACATAATATACTACTTGGAAGTCCAACTCCAACAACCATCACATGCAATGCCTTTGATTGTGGGCCTGTTGCTGCTCCGGGCCCCACTGGACCAGCCCAAAACTCTAACGCTTTCACAGTCGTGGGCCCGTTCCACTTTTTCCATTGTTAATTGAGTTCGAGATTCATGTATAATGGAAGTGCATGCCAAAATGGTTGTGGATGGATGATCCCATCGTGTTTTAAGAATTTTTGGTAGCTACTCAAACTGATTCATATGATCATATTATTTACCAAAACTGT
Organism: Primulina tabacum; assembly: GCF_025594145.1. Taxonomy (NCBI): domain Eukaryota; kingdom Viridiplantae; phylum Streptophyta; class Magnoliopsida; order Lamiales; family Gesneriaceae; genus Primulina; species Primulina tabacum. Next base: position 7,666,507 of record NC_134552.1, on the reverse strand, counting down.
TAGGCAAAAATTTTTGTGAGACGGTCTCACGAGTTATATTTTGTGAGACAAATTTCTTATTTGAGTCATTTATGAAACAATATTACTTTTTATGCTAAGAATGTTGTTTTTTATTGTGAATATCGGTAAGGATGACCCATCTCACATATAAAGATTCGTGAGACCGTCTCAAAAGAGAGCTACTCAAAATGTTAATAGTTCGCAACATTTTAAATTTCATATAATTGAATAATTGATAGCCGATAAGAGGGCGTTTCTATACTTTTCTTCGACCATATAATTTTTTTCCCATGATCGTATAAGATTTCCGGAAATATAAAGTTGACGAAGTGCGGTGGGAAATAATAGTTAAACCAGATGATATAGGATGGATTTTAGATTGAGTTTTTCGAAATCGTAGTATATTATCATTGTTTATATAGCTTGAACAAATGAAATTAGAAATCATCTCATACTTTTTCATTTTTTTAAAAAAAATTCTATAATGAATTTAAAATCTACGTGATATTTAAGTTATTTGAAATTTATCGCGATTTTGAATTTTTGTACGAAAATTATTTAAACAATAAAAATACGTTGATTTCGAATGACTCGATCTAAATGCACTGTTAGTTTTTGCCGATTTTTCTCAAATTCAAGAGTTGTGTAGCCACACATAGTGTATGTGGAAATTGTTTTATGCTGCACATGTTGATCTGAATTACCAGAATTTATGATATTATTACAAGCAAGCAAGCAAGTCGATAATTGGGAGAAAAAAAATCAATGTAAATTACGTTGCTTTCGTAATTTACATTGATGAAGTAGTTGTTTGGTAAATATTATAGATAAAAAAGGAAGCAAGTCGTTATGATTCAACGAGAGTACGTATAATTTATTGACTCCGAAACAAAGATCCGAAAGATTAGGTTGTTTTTATTCAACACAACTCAAATGAAAATTTTCAAGAATATTATTTTATATCAAGAAGTGAATTCAGAATTAAGATAAGGAATGATAAATATGAAAATAAGAGTTTTCGTTCTTAAAATTTGTGAAAAGTGTCGACTAATTCGTAGGCGGGAGAGAGACATCAAAATGACAAAAATATTCTCTGTAAAATGTATTATATAAACCGATAATTTGTAGCTCATCTGACATCAATATCTTAAATTTAAGACAATGTCTTATATATAAAACTTGATTATAACAATCTCCACCCAAACTTAAAAAAAAAAAAAAAACAAAGAAAAAAGAGCATCGCGTAGACATATAAAAAACGGTTAAATCCAATTAAACGCCAATGATTTGTTCCCATAGGTACTGTTTGGTTCAAGTACTTGTAAGTACTAATATAAATAGTCCTATCATATCACTTGTTTTGTACAAGTATTATTTATCTCGATCAATCAAATTATTAATTATTTATTTCACATCAACCAAATTCGTAATAATTTATCTCACATCAATCAAATCAATAATATAAAATTACGATATTACCCTTAATAAATAATATTATTAATATTCTATTAATATTTTCAACAATGACATAATGATAATATCATATTATCTCAAATTTAATCAATCAAATCAAACACTATATAACTATCATTTTCTATTTATTTTATTATTACAAAATATTACTTATCTCCATACTATATATCTCATACCATGAACGAAACGGTACCATAATATATTATTTACTCGGGGTTTGTTATTATGGTGGGCCTCCTGCGTAAGATAGCAAATACATTGCAGGTGGATGGAGTTAACAAGGTTGGTGAGATATGATTAGAATTAGGTGGGCCCTTAAGGCCCGTTTTGGATAAGAATCTAACTCGATAAATGCATGGGCCCAAAGCCCATAAAGCGGGTGGTGGTGGCGCCACCTCCGCCCGCTGTTCACGGCATTCATTTTATGGTTGTCTTCTCCCATTACTCATCAAATCACCATGATTTATATAAAAAATAGTATTCTCAATTTTTGAGTCATTTTCGCCCAAAGTCCTATAATTATAAAGATTATTCCAATATATCACATTATATATAAATAAGGCATATATCACATTAATATCTTGAATTTAAACAATCTTTTCGTGTGTGCACAATGTTAGTCAGGTGTAAGCTTCGTTGATATCGATCGGATTAGACAATGTTTTCAAGTATTTAAAAAAAAAAATGATTATAGACCTTCTTTTTACAAATTTGAATGGAGTTTAAATTCTAGGAACTTCAATTAATGTCACATAATTTTATAATATAATGACCAAATTTCTAAATTTATAAACAAATTCATCTACTAAGCTGTCAACTTGAGTAAGTGTGTGAAACATTCAATTAAGAAGTCTTTGATGCAAGTTGGTGTTCAGTTGCTCACTTTCTCAGTGCTGAGCCATCCTTCAATTTATCTTGTCATGTCACATAGAAAATAATCCATGAAGACTTTATGACCTAACATTTTACCTTTGAAAAGCATCCTTGTTTGGATTTTTGTACAATATCCTATTCTATTTGCTCTTGTTAATCTCTATAATTTCACAAATGTTCATAATTTAAGGGGAATTAGGTCCGACCAATCAAGAATCTAACTACAACTAATGTTCGTTAATCAGGATTATGACGAATAGACGATAATCGTTGGATTAATTATCTTACACGCTATATTTAGTACTAAACTGTAGAAATGAAACAAATCTTTAAAAAAAAGTGAAGGGATTTAGAGAGTAAGAAAGTATGGGTCGTGGAGTGATCAACAATTTTTTGTGGAAGTTGTGCGGATGAGAAAAGATTTTCAAAGCGTATTGGAAAATAACATTTGAAAATGTCAGACTAGTTAATAAATTAAACTAATGATATAATAAAAAAGAAAACTAGATGGAAATGGAATTGAATTCGATTGACATGGGGACATTTAGTTAGAGCCGTCAGTTTGCCTGCGGGGCCGAATGACTCCCAACCGATTGAACAAACATTAATTTGGTATTGAATGAAGATGACCCATGACTTATTCTATGGTCACCAAAAATATGGACCCATATATATTTTTGAAGTGGTTAAATAAATTATTAATATATAATCTACAATATACATACACACACATATATATATATGGTAAAAACTCGTGTGAGACGGTATCATGGGTCGTATTTTGTGAGACAGATATCTTATTTGGGTCATCAATGAAAAAATATTACTTTTTATACTAAGAGTATTACTTTTTATTGTGAATATATCGGTAAGGTTGACCCGTCTCACACATAAAGATTCGTGAGATCGTCTCACAAGAGACCTACTTTATATATATATATATATATAGGTCCATCAAGTTAATAAATATTCATTCCATGTCATGCCCCAAGACGGGGGTTGGTTGACACCGGCGTTGTTCTCAAATTTACATTCGACAACAACAAGCCTCAGAGTACAGAATTCAGAAATCAGTCTTTTATTCATAATACGAAATAAAGCAATTGTCTGTTACAACTCGGATACTGATGTTTTACAGCGTAAATGTAAAACCAGACACAACATTGCCTTAACAGATACAGCGGAATTAACATAACATAACATAAACTGAAAACAATAATCTTCTTCACCAGCCCCAGAACTGGATCTGCTCTTTCTCCTCTAATATTTCTTCCTCGTTCTTATCTGAGATGGGTTTAGTGGGTGAGTGATATGGTTGTCACTCAGTAAGCAGGGGCGGGAATAACTCCCAGTTTTCGAAACCATTTTCAACAAAAACAGTAATACAATAATATACAGAAACTCATCTTTTCAGAACAGAAACTAGAATTCAGAAATCACAGGTTTCAGAACAGAAATGAGAATTAGTAAGCACTGAGCACGTTAGTGAATTTCATGGCTAAACTGATATCAGTCCCCTATAAGTTCTCTCCTCTAAGGGGTGAGGCCAGAATCAGAATCAGAATCAGAATTCAGAAATGTTCAGAATATATATTCCTACCATTAGTTCACTAGGGAGTTTCAGTGCTTCAAAATCATATATCAGAAATACACATACAGAAAATGTACTTTAAAACAGAATTATCAAATTGATTTCAAGATATTTATATATAAGTCCACTTACAGTAATTTGCTAGAAATTTCGGTTGCTGAAGTCTGGTATCTACTTGTCTCGCTACTGGTTTTTCCTCTGCTCTAGAATAAGCAATCTCTTAACTCAAATTCAAGTGATAACTCAGGATTTGTGTAACACCGATTTCAGAGGTTTCGAGTGTTATTTATAGATAACTCAGGATTTGTGTAACACCAATTTCAGAGGTTTTCGAGTGTTATTTATAGGCTAAATTCTGACTGTTAGCCTCCCAATTAATGACTATAATCTGCATTTAACAGCCTTGATTCCATTTTAAATGCTTCAGTTACAAGTCATGAGTTGGATTAGTAACTGTCTGCTGGAATCTCGTTCTTCTGCTGCTGGATTATATCTGCTGGAATTCTATCTGCTGGAAAATATCAACTTCTGAATATCAGCTGATGCTGGACTTGTTAGCTTCTGCTGGAATTTTTTCCTTGCTACTGAATATTGCTAGCTGCTGTAAATATTAACTTCTGCTGGAGTTTTGCATAGCTGCCGAAATGCTGGAAATTCGGGTTCTCACACTCCATCCTATATATATCTTTTATGTTTTGTCCCAAATACATAGTCAATTATTTACATTTAGTTGCATTTTTTCTATTTTTAATTTGCACTGTCTAATTGATTAATTTGGATGAAGTATAAGACACTTAATAAATATGAATAAAATAAGGAATTTGTTTGTATAATTGACTTTTTTAATGATATTTTTAATATGTGTGAAATTCCAATGCTATCGAGTAAACATGACTAGAGATTTTGAGCATCAATGAATTTTATGAATAAAAAAGGTTTTTTTTTTTGAAAATAATAATTTCAGAATAAATTTATAAAATGAAAGAACACAGCTGACGTCCCATAATCAGTTTTGATTTCCGCCAGGCTTCTTCTACATAAAATGTTAATTAATTTTTAAGATGAGAAATAAGTAAAATTCACTTGGGAACCTGGCCCGATATCAACCCCTCCCTGCTAAATCAAAATTTGAATTATATCGGGAGATGACATTTCTCACAAAGTTCTACCACCAGCAACACTTGGAGTAAATTCTAATCCACAAAGGACCAAAATTGATATTAAAAACTATTACAATCCCATCAATTAATATACCTTCAACTATTATCTAAAATATGTGAAGAAACTCAGAAAGACTTTCTATTGCAATCCAGATTATTTCTGAAAGCGAAGGGTTCATACATGGAGCATGCAAGAGATCATGCAATTCATTGGCGTAAACTGAAAAGGTGAAACGGGAGAAGAGATTGACAATCTATAATCTAACTGAAAGTATGGATCATAAGATCTGACAAACATAGCTCATAATAAGCAGCAAAAGGCTATAATCTGGAACAAAAGTTTCCAGTTTCGGTTCCAGAGTTTGAACCGCAGCACTGACTTTGTTTAGTTGAAGGGGGCTTTCTTGGCAGCCTCGGCCGCTGCTTTCTCTGCTTCTATATCAGCAAAGATACCATCGATTTCAGCCTCTTCAAGCTGTGCCTCAGTGCATGTTCTTTAGTCATTAGCACAACCTCTATGTTTTTTCCACCACCCTCGACAACCTAGAGGAATCAAATGAAGATGGATGATCTATCAACATCCTTATCAAAGGAAAGTGTGTAAGAAATTCATCAAAACTTCTTTCAAAAACCATGTGCTTTAGAAAGCAGGAAGGGATGAGATGGGGATGCTCAGATTTTATCGAGCATCAATTTTGGTGGATCTCACAGACAGCTATTTTTGCTAGAGGACTGGCAGAAAAAGACGCATGGACTGTTAAAACCAGTATTATTTTTATGGACACGTAACTCACAGACCACTGGATAGGAGAACGAATCTCAGCAGCCAAAAGACTCATTGACCTCAGCACAGTCCATTGTAAAAACGCACACATGAAATTTTCATGTATCATGGAAAATTTCTGGATGTAAATGATCCCTTAAGGTGAATCTCCGGGTCACTGTGACAAGATCACACGTCAATGAATGAAATTACACATATTTCATACTAATCACATCAGTTATGGAACACAACAACGCACAATATATACAGATAATCCTATTTATATCCTAGTCCTTTGTTTAATTACAGAAAGTAAAACAAGAGGTCCTTGAGAAACTGTTATATGTACAAGAACATCACGCCTGACATCTTTATACTTAGATGCCATTATATAAATAACTAAATAAGGAAATGCACACACCAACAAGAAGTGGAACCTTCAAGATTCAGCATCCCCTCAATAAATATTACAAACCGCATAGTCCGAAAACATATAAAATACTAAACATTCAACAGGAGAAAAAATAACATCAATGAGAACCAATTTCCTCTGTAGGATAAAATGATAGGATGAAGTAATTTTGCATCCTTTATTTCTGTGGAACAGCGACCCAAAAATTTCCCGTAGAATGAAAGATAAATAAATAAGCCGCAAAATGCATTAATAGGCAAATATATGACAATGCTTGAAAAACAACAAATATTAAATTGCAATAGTCACTCCCAACAGATGTTGAGAAAGACCAGGTAGGCAGGTACAGATACGTTGAACTGATAACAGCATCAAACAAAAGATGGTAAAGCATAAAGCATCAAGTTGCATCTACACGGATAATTTACCTCAAGCAATGCACGAATGGTTAACTTCACAGTTTCTTGGCCAGCAGTTTCCTTGAAATTATTCTCCAAGAACTCCCGGATAGAGTTTGAGTTTCTACCAGTTGCATTTGCTTTCCAAGCTGAGAAAGACCCAGATGGATCGGTCTGATAGAGCGATGGCATACTGTGTGGATCAAAACCAATAATTAGTATCGAAAGTTCAAAAGGTCTGACACCACCACTGTGTGTACTTCTGCTGAAGACCAGCAATGTACCGAGTTATGTATTCAACTGTTACGGGTCCGCAAATGTAAGCTTATGACTCTGGCACTCCATACGTGCCCGGTTTATAAGCACACGCACATCTGGTTTTACCCCTGCACAGGCCAATGCAATGCGACTGTCCAAATTTACAATCTTTCTCACTGATCGGAAGTTACAACAAATGGAGACACATTAAAAAAGAGCTCAAAGTGTGAACTGTGGTACTGCGAACCATGAACAATTTCCAACATCAATACATAAATTGAAAGAATTTGCAAGCTGAGCACAATTGAATCACATAAACTATTAGGAGTACATATAGAGGGTTTAGCATCTGAATAAGTTATCAATCCCTACGATGGATTAAAAACCATCATCAACTAAAATAGCGATCATACCCTAAACATCACACGAATACAAAATCAAACGATACCTACACAAGTCCAAGCAACAAGATAACTCCAAAACCAAAAGTCCCATATCCAGCAAATCACAAGAAAATATCAGATCGCCGAAGCGGCCACGGAGCGATCTACGAGGGTGCGAGAGAGAAAGAGAGTAACCCGGAATCCTGAAGCTTGGGGGTTGACTTCTTTCCAACGGCCAAGACAAGGGTATCGGTGCGTTTCCTTTCCGAACGACCTCGAGGGCGTACTCCACCTGGACAAGGTTACCAGCCGGCGAGAAAACGGCTATAGCTGTGTCATATCGCGCCATTTTGGACTCGGAGATACTGTTTCAGTAGATTTTCCGTATAGATATCAATTAAACGAATTGTTGGATTTAGATTTTTAATAACTTTTATAAAATTTAAAATTTCAAAATTATTCAATTTAAATTTTTATATATGTACGAAAATTTATATTGAAACAAAGTTTATAATAATATTCAATATAAATTTTTATATAATTTTTTAAAATTATATGATATTCAAACTTTACTTTACAAAAATTAATAGAATTCAATACGTTTTCATCTTAATAAATGAATGTGATCGACGTTCCATGATAAAAGATATTGAGTAGAATTTGAGTAGGTCTTTTATGAGACGATTTCAGGAATATTTTCATCTATAATCCTATCAATATTCATAATAAAAAGTAATATTCCTAACATAAAAAATAATATTTTTTCATGGATGACCAAAATAAAAGATCTGTCTAACAACATCCGACCCGTAAGACCGTCTCACAGAAATATTTGCCAAAGATATTTTAACAAAATCTTAAAACAGTTTTTTCCAATTTAAAAAGCATTGTTTCGAAAACCGATCATAATCATAAGTTTGCATCATCATTAGACACGAACTCCACTGACACACCAATAAAACGTTACTAAAATAGAAATTCCAAATCAGACCATAGGAAACCAAGAACAAGCTGGAAAATATCTATTGAATACTCAAGATAACAGCACAAACTCAAAATATCATATATGAGTCGATTTCACGAATCGGAAATGGTTGGATTCTTCGGGTTAGCTTTCAATTTAGCAGAATTAACTTTAGCAGCAGCCTTCATAAACTTCGACGGCTTCATCACGCTTTTGGGATTTAAAGCCTTTCTTATCTTGAACACAGCCCAAGCAGTCCCGAAAGCATGCCCAGCAGCGCCTAACCCGTCACGAGTCACTTCTGCTGCTTGTTCTCCGTACCTAAATTAAGCAACAACGTACATAACACAAGAATTTTAATGCCCGCTGTGAAAATGAACAAGAAAAATTTCACCAGGCTGGCAATTACTTGTGAGAGACGAGGCCCGTGGTCACGACTGAAGTAGTGGACATCACATTTTTTCCAGCGACTTCAACAGCATCACAAACCTTGTCTGTTGACACAAACCAAATAATCGACCATTTGAGATCAAACCGTTGAACCAACAAAAGTTTCACAATTTAATATTAGTCAGAATTGGAAGAAGGTATGTACTTACTGAATCCTTCCAAGGAAGCAAGAATGATCTCTCCAGGAAGAATGCTGAAGAATTTCTGCCCCACTTTCGAGTTGGCGACTGGACTTGTGAAGAATCCAGACACCTTCACAACCCCAGAGAGTATTCCGAGAGCAACATTCTCAGACATTTTTGTCATCTGCTTAACCCTGGAAATTTCAGATTTTCAAAACAGTGAGAGATAATTAGAGGTCCAAAATGTCCAAGTCTGCGAGACTGGACAAAAATGCATGTATAGCACTGATAAATTTGCATCCAACTATCAAACTAAGAAGAAATAATCTTGAAATGCAATCCAAACTCCAACCAATGTCTCCTCTACTAAAATATCATCATGAATAGCATCCTGGCTCACCTTAATTAGTCGCACAGTCCATCAGTTAAGATTAAGCTTTGAACCTAAATCAACCTCGTCTAATCGATGTGAGACAACTAACATCCCTCACATCAATGAATGAAAATCGTGTGAAGTTTATAAAAGATTCAACTATGGTCAGAACGGGTGAACCAAATATGACAGTCCATCATATAAGATAAAACCTCCGTCCTGATACCATGTTAAAATTCAAACTTGAATCTAACTCGACCCAAAAAACTAGCTAAAAAGGAAGAATTGGTCAAATCCTTATATCCAAATTCTATATATTTTATCCAATCAATACGAGACAACTAACACATCAAGTTTTGCCCCCAATTAATGAGCAGCAATCACTAGGCACACATGATCTTAACTAGAATACAAAATGGTTAATTACAAAGGTGTCTAAAAAACCTTTGGCCTTAAATTAATTTCTGAATGATCCTAACCACAAATGCAGCAAACCACAAATCAAACATGTCAGCTACATAAACTCCCGAGTTTTGATCAATTCAAAGAAAATATCTATGTAAATTTCAAAGTTTTACCTTTTCATCCTTCTCAATGCCTGGGGACTAATTTCGGAACTCGATCCCTTTGTCATCCTCTTCTTCAAGAAATCATTGCCCCACTTAAGCCTATCCGCAGTCACATCACCACACCACAATATCCCTCGCACCACCTGCCCAGAACCAGCAGCAATCATCCTCGCCACACTCCCACTGTAATCCTCCACGTTCGGAGCCAATGTTGTCCAGTATGCGGAGGCGCTTCTCTCCAATTCCTCCTTCTTCCCCTCCATCTCCGCTGGAGATACATCTTTCGCCGCCGCCAACCACCCTTTCTCCACCGCTTCCGAAGCCTTCTCCACCTTAAACGCGCTGAATTTCTCAAGCACCGAGTCCAATTTCCTCAACAAAGGCTCTTGCCCTTTTGAAGCTATCGTCAACCCATAATTCAAAATATTGTCACCACCAGTTTCGTAATTTTCATTCGGGATCCTGAGAGTGAAGAAGTAGTGGGATTCATCCAGCTTCACCGCAGCCTCGTCTTTCGCCAGCGGCCACTGGATTTCTTCCCCCATGCGAGCTAAAGCGGCCACATAGTTATCGCCCTGTCTCAGCTGAACTATGGAGAACTCTCCACTGGCAAGCTCAACACTCCTTTCCTTGTCGATCAAATGAACAATAGCACCTGGGATTCTGATGAGTACTTCCTCAGAAGACTCGGACGAAGCTTTTTTCACCGCTTCGTACCTGGCTTCTTCTCCTTCCTCTTCTGCAAAAAGATTTTCTGCCAAACCCTCCATCTGAACAGAAGGGTATAACGATGAAGAAGAACTATTTTTGCCCCTGCCGTCTGAAACGAATGGAGAAGCTGAATCTGGATTGCTCTGGATTACTTCCGGATATAAAGAAGAACTCTGCTTTTTCGAACTTTTGGAAGACATCGTAACGATTTCAGTGACGAAAATTTGATTCTTTGATCAACTGGCTGAAATCCAGATATATCCGAGGACTGGATTGATCAACCAAAGAACAAATTAATCCTTTATATATAGGTACAAACGCAAAATCTAAGATACATATACAACAAAGATCGAATCGAGGAGTCGGGATTTCGTATTTAAGCAACTGTAAGTCAGTAATCTTAAGGTCTAAGAAATATAAGATTGCGGCGCGTGTCAGTTAGATAAGGTAGAAGCTGTCTGTCTGCCGGGAAGTACCTAAGAGATAAAGTAGCCGCGTCGTAGCCGTGGAGAAAATTATTATTATTTTACTGCAGTCGCGTAAATATTATAATAATAGCTTGATTCATTTTAAAGAAAAAAAATCTATAAATTTGCTTGCTTAATATTGCAAAACAATAATCTTTAAATTTATTATCAAACTTATTTTTCTTGTATGTAAAAAAGTATATTTATTACACGGTATCAGAACAGACATCTGTCGTAAATTTCTGCCATTTCAAGGACTATATAATATTTATATTAATCTTTATTATAAATATGTGTGTGTATATATACAGTTTTGATATCCTGCACACCTACCGTGCATACCTTTGTGAGGATCGATGGGGTGTCATTCACCCATTGGATGTGATGAAATATAGAAAAATTGCGCATCCAATAGGCGAGTGACACCTCATCGGTGCTCACAAAGGTATGCACGATAGGTGTATACATTATATGAAGCTGGATTGTTCTGAAAATGATACAAAATTTCAAGAAAATACACGTGCGTCCCTCTCATTACTTTCACTATCTCCAGGACAAATGGCTGAACGCCTTTACTTGGTCTGGATACAAACATGGCTACCGGTAATTTATCGCAAAAATCTGGCAAGTGTCAAATAGTAATTGTTTTGGTTTTTCTAGCAGAAAATTTATTCAATATTTAATTTCAACTTTTCAAAATTATATTGTACGTATAATATTTTTACAAATCAAAATCAAATATTTAATTTCAACATTTCAAAATTATATTGTACGTATAATATTTTTACAAATCAAAATCGAAATTGAATCTAATATCGCATTTATATTAAACTTTATCCATGTAAATTGTTACAGAAAATAAATATTACATATTAAAAATTACAGTGTCGAACATAATGCTTGTGATTTGTCGCCTGTGTCATATTATATCACCGTAAAAAATCAACTTGATTAAGAGTACAAAAATGATTAATATTTTATATAACTTCAATACTTTATACTATTAATTTTGGTATGTACATCAAAATTTCTTTACAATTTTATCATTGATAATAATTGTTAATTAATTTTGTTGTTGTGATTTTATTATAATTTTTACACATTTCTCTATCATTTCTTGATTTTTTTTTTTCAATTCATCTATAAATTTAACTATCTCAGTAAATCTGATTCAATAATACGCCTAATAATATATATATTTTCACATAAAAATTAGAGTAGGTCTTTTGTGTGACGGTCTCACGAATCTTTATTTGTAAGACGGGTCAACCCTACCGATATTCATAATAAAAAGTAATACTCTTAGCATAAAAGTAATACTTTTTCATGGATGACCCAAATAAGAGATCCGTCTCACAAAATACGACCCGTGAGACCGTCTCACACAAATTTTTGCCTAAAAATTATCAAACACAAAATTTAATATGGCGAATACTAGTATCTTTTATTTATCAATGATAATTAAATGACCACATAAACATGTTATCGTATACTTATTTCTTATATATGATATTGGGCTAGCTGTTACAAAAACTCAGGAAACGCAGGTCTAATGTACGATTGGGAGTGAAAATCAGATTTTTTTTCCACGTGAGACAATCGATCGTCGCTAATTGTTGTTAGCTAGCCAGTTGAGCAAAATTAATTGGCGACACGTAATAGGGGGGGCCGCTGTAGAGTGTTTCAGCCGCGAGATTAGAAGCTTTGTTTGTGGGGTGGAACAAATCCCAGAACAAATACTTGCGCCGATCCGGGCAAAGAGAAGCTGTCAAGTTACAAATGCCCTTCGCATTCAAATATCCCGATCCACAGCACGCTGAATCCACATTGTCAAATCCTGCAACAATGGTACATGTTAATAAAGTTACACCATCGATCTGTGCCAGCTGCATGAATAAATCATGGCTAATTACCAAAGGCTCGTGCATTGGATATGACGTCGATAGTCATTCTGAACGCGTTTCCGAGAGAGTACTTCAATCCTGGAAGCCCTGTGCTTAAGTTTCCCAGAAGGGTATCCAGCGCTGAGTGGAAATCGAGGGCGAGGTCGTTCATGGGGTCGAAACAGCCGTCCACTCCATTAACGATTTTCTGAAGTCGTCTTTGGGATGGACAGCAACCCACTGGTGGAATGCTTATGATTCCGAATTTTCGTGCTCCAAGGTTGTATAGTGTCTGGTTTGAAACACGTATACAAAATTAAGTAGCTCGTAAGTAAGATAATAAGCTTGAAAGCAAAATATAAAAAACCGAAAAAAGATCTATTAATTACTGTAATGTGATCTGAATAAGCACAAATGAGAATGCTAATGAACTTTTCTTGTGGCATAGATGAATTGGCCACGAAATAGCCAAAAATGTCGTTGCTTCCTGTGCTGATAAAGAATAAGGATTTAGAGAGCAATGTATCAGTTGCATCGGAGCCTATTAGAGCAGTGAGATTATCTCGGACTGTGGAAAATTGAGCGATCTGCTCTGATAGTGGAATGACTGTCTGTTGACAACGTAAGGCAAAATGAGTTAATTATTACTGCATGCAGATCCATTTAATTATCATTCTTTCGAATATGTTAAAATTCTATGTAAAATAAACTGAATTGAAAGTCTTTTTTCACTCGTGTTTAGTATATTCTATCTATGAAAATCTCCGACAAACGAAGAGGTGAAAGAAATATTTATGTTTTAATATCTCATTTTTTTTAAGAATTCTAGATTTTTTTTTTAATATAGTTTTATGATCGATATATTTACACAAGAAAATTTTCATTTTCAAGGGATAATAGAGAATAAAAAAATAAAAGAAATTTAATTGAATTCACGAGTACTTTTATAATTTTTCATATAACATATATAATTACGAGTGTAACCTTAAGACTCAGATTTTTTTTTAATAATATATATGAAATATATTGTCTTAAATTGTTTTATATATATATAGTATTAGTTGGTGAAGAAGGCTTACAAGATTTGAGCCCGTGGTATCAAGAAGGCCGGCACCACCCGAGGCAAAGTTTACGCCTTTGAAAAGATGCTTTTTGAAACGGGAGCCCAGGGTAAGAAGCGACAAAAATGGCGCCGGGCTTCTCTTCAGCCCGAATTTCTTGCCTGACGGGCCAAACAATATTCCATGAGTTACATATATGTGTGTCCACACATATATATACATATATATATATATATGTATGTGTGTGTGTGTGTGTGTGTGTATTAGTATGTTGAAAGTGTACTGACCGAGATAATCGGCGCTGTTGAAACCATTACTGAACCGTCCGGTAGGCCTTGAATTTGGGAAGTCGATGCCGTTATATGGGAAGTTTGCTATGGCCTTACTATGAGGCAAGTAAGAATTAGTTCCAACATCCGCCGTGGAATCTCCTAGAATGAAAATCGGTGGCGGCATCCCGTCGGCAGATGGTGAATACAGGGTGGCATACGTACCCAAGACCATCGAGAAGAATAGACAAACAAGTGCAGGGATGCGTATATTAGCCATGAAAAATCAGTCCAGTATCCTGCCCTCTTACTGCGTTAGAACGTGGCTTTGTGCCAAGTTTGTAATGACAATTCTGTCAGAATTATTGGGGGTTTAAATAAGTAAGATTTGTATGTCCTTTTCTACCAACGTTAATCGATGAGAACAATATATAACAACGAGCTCAATTCCTAGTTTGCATATTTTAGTGGATAAAATAAATAAACAGGTGTTAAAGAAAACTCACAAGAATGGGTCGTCTAGTTTAACTCGACTTCAAATTATTTTAATTCATCGCCTTTTTTTACTCCAAAATTCTGAACTAAAAAAATATTTTAAGAAAAATCTACTATTCTCCTTGCAATGACATGAATTTACTGATGTATTAAAAATAATCTATAAAACTAGCTTTAGTTTAATATATTCAATAACTAATTTAGTCATTTTACGTTTGTAGCTTTCTATAATTATGGAATATTTTTCTAAAATAATATATATAAGGGGATACGAATCCAACCTACTGAATCTTTAATAACATTATTTATTTGAATTCATAAAAAAAAATTAATCATTTACAAAAAAATAATTTACATAATTGGAGAAATGGATGACATATGCAGTATATTTTGGGGTCACGCTACATGTACAATGAGAGTTATACATTATATTACAAAATACATTTGAAATAAAAAAATATCATAAATCCATTTTGAAAGAGTTTTTCAAATAAAATGAATTTATGATATTTTTCATTTCAAATGCATTATGTAATTTAATTTATAAATCTCATGATTGTTCATGTAGCATTGAGATGCTAGAATCTGGTTGGGATGAATTTCCCCGTTATCTATCCTAAATTAAAATTTGATTTTCTATTGATATCATAAATTAAGAATCATATATTTGGAATATGCTATGCTTTAAATACTTTATTTTATTGGTAAAATCGTAAGTAACGTTGGCGGCAAAGTAGATGCTTTGTTATGATAGATACCGACTACTACGTTGACATAATGTGACATCTGACCTGGCTCCCATGGTGACCACAAAGTAAATAATGTCTTTTTTGTTAAATTTCTTGTATGTAGGATGAAAATCTTACGTTGGAAACAACTTTGATAAAAAAAATAATAATAATTTAAACTTTAAAAGATGAACTGGGTTTAGCTAATGATTTCACGACAACTTACCGTTGGATGTGAAATTTATATATCCCGTTGGATGTGAAAATATATATATACTTTAAAAGATGAACTGTATTTAGCTAATGATTTCACAACTTCCCGTTGGATGGGAAATTTATATAAATTTTTATGAATATTATTATTTTTGTTTAGGGGAAATTCTAATCAGCAAGTTTTTTATTTTGATCTTTGACACGGACAAATGTCTGTCATTTTTTCAATACAGATTTTGATGTGATATTAAATGCGCCAACGTCGTTTTTTTGACAAATAGAAAAAAACTAAAACTACAAAAATAACATAGTAAAATAGAATTTTAATAATAAAAATTATCAAAATCGTAAAAACAAAACATATATGACTTAAATATAGTTTTCTTTATTTGTATTTCATGTGAGATTTAAAAAAAATATTTTTGATTTTATATTAGAATGAATTTTAAACAATAGTTGGAAGCAAAGTTTGGTGTGTGGAATGTGGATATCCAACTATTGTTTCATCCTAAAATTTGTAACAATCTCGACGAAAAGAGTGCAAATCAAAACTGGGACAGATAAAAGTACAACAAAATTTAGAGAAAATATGAATAAAATTATGGAAATAGAATTGAAATTAATTGGCTTGTATTTGAAGCGCAAAGTAATAACGTCCCTATTAATTAATAAAGGACGACTTGTTTTTAAATCTCCAACATCGTAGAAAAATGTGTATCCAGTCTCTGTCCGATGAAAACTTTCTTCATAGTCCTTGCGTGATAAATGTTTCTTTATTATATGGGCCCATAATTAATTTTTTGGATTAAAATCGATACAAAATATTGAAAATCTGAAACATATATATGGTATTGCCAATACATTGGTTTGGATCCGGAAAAAAAAAATTTATACTGAAATATCACATATTTAACGTATGTTAATATCACATATCCACTACACTTGTTTGTGTGCTCATATATCGTATATTAGTGTCCGATCTAAAAAAGTTTATACTGAAATATCACATATTTAACGTTTTGTCCCAATTCTTATATGAAAATACAATGTCTCATTAATATTTAATATCAAAATTTATTATGCATGTTTGATTATTCAAAAATCATATATTAATACAAGATCTGGAACATTTAGTACTCAAATATCATATATTAATATCGAATTTTCAAGATTTTTTATCGAATTTTCATCCGAAAAAATATGTCATCGATATCAAAATTTGTTATACATATTAAAGTACTCGAAAATCATTTATTAGTATCATATTTAAAACATTTTGTTATAAAATATTATATATTTGTTCCAAATTTTTAATATTTTATACCGAATTTCATCCGAAAAAACACATGTGGACCTATGGAATGCGAAAATTTTTTTGGGGTTAGTCAGAGACTGCGATAAAATAATCGATCTGACAGAAACTGAACACATATTTAACTATTAAAATGCGAATTTATTGATTATTTGTTCATGAATCAAACTTGTTAGCAATTTTAATTTTTTGTGACTTTTTTAAAAATTTATTTGATCGAAGGAGTACTCTTTTTATTTTTTTTAAAAAATATTCATTACAATACTCTTATTTTCAAATCCAGCAACTTCTATTGATATATCCACCAATTTGATTATTATTATTATCATATTATTATTATTATTGAATTGGTCCATATTTAGCGAAAATTTACATCTGTCGTATATCTTCAGGAAAAAAAAAACATCTGGCATATTTAAGACTAATTTATCCAATCAAAATCCTGAACGTATATACGAGAATTGGATCAGATTCCTTATTTAGGATATCCCATTGGCTGGCGAACCTCAATACTTGTTCTTAACGTCAGGCAGACAACCAAAATCTAAATTATTGTGCTTTGACTTTTTCCCAAGGAAATATATAACATTTTAATTTTATTTCAAAACTATATTTAAACTGGTAGGACAAAATTATTATCAAAATCAAATGAAAAACTTATTTACGAATAATCTATTTTTTTAGATATTAGATATGATGGGGTGACATAAACCTCTATAAATAAACAATAGCGGTGGGTTCAAATAGTTGATTAACCACTAAGTTCCCTGTCAAAATCGGAATTTATAAAATTCTATATAAATACGATGAAAATATCATATGACACTCGTTAATTAATAAAATACTTTAACAAAATTTCTCGTGAAACTATCTCATGAGTCAATTTTGTGAGACGGATACCCGATCCGACCTAAATTATGAAAAATATTACTTTCTATGTCAAAACTATTATTTTTCACGGTGATTATAGATCAGGTCTACCCGTCTCACAAATATAAATATCGAGAGACCTGCTCAAATATTTAGTCAAATTAGTGACACCCTTACTATAATTTCCAATAATTAAATAGCATCAATTTTATAAGTTTTCGATATGACACAAATTTGGCTCCTACAACACTCCGTTGAGAAAAAAAAAAAACAATAATTACCAAAATTTTAAATATTTAGGATCGAAACTGAAATTTATGAATACAGATAATCAAAATCATATAAAAAACAAGTGACAATTTTCCCAAACTACTTGAGAGTTCCTAATCCAAGAGTTTGCATATGCATATATCATACGCTATTTAATTATGCAATTCGTCGCTTGCCTCTTGCCTCACACGTAGGGATGTAAACGAACCAAACCGTTTGTGAGCTATTCGAAGCTCGATTCGATAAAAGCTCGTTTGAGCTCGTTTAATGAGGCTCGTTAAGATAACAAACCAAACTCAAGCTTTACAGTATTCCGCTCGTTAGCTCGTGTACATGTTCGTTGGTAAGTTCATGAGTAATCTTTTAGATGAAAAAATAATAGTTTTGATATTTGATTTATTGATTTTGCATATTATTTATGAAGTATATAGAAAAATCTATTAAATTTATTTATTATAATAAATTTATAAATTTTAATAAGAATAATATATTTTTCTTTAAATATATAATTTACTTTTAATTAATTTAATGAAAATTTAAATGTATAATTCATATTTATTAAGCTTGTTTAGGCTCGATAAAGACTTGAATAAGCTCGTGAGCCATGCATATATTCGTTAAATAAAGCTCGAGCTCGACTCGATTATAAACGAACCAAACTCAAACATTCAAGAGTTCGGCTCAGCTCGACTCGATTACATCCCTGCTCACACGTACAGTAGATGAAATGATAACAATTGACTTGTTGGGCTGTACATGGGCCACATTAATGCCTACTCGAGCCCACTTAGTGTACTAGCCCATGCCTTCCACTAATTATTTATTCTTTATTCACATATCAACAATTTTTTTTACTCCGTCTCATGAATATAAATATCAACAAAGTTACTCAAAAACTTATTCAAATCAGTAACAACCTCTTATTTCCCCCCAAAACAATATATATCCTATAATTTCCAATAATTAAATAGCATCATTTTTAACCAAACCCCTAAACAAGCTAATCCTTTCATTAACCAAATCAAGCATTAATTAATGTTTCCGGTAAAGAAACTCTAGCTGCTTTTGCAGGAGCACAGGTCATTAATTAGTATAATCGGAATCATTTGTCGGAAGAATGCGGTTTAAAACACACACAAAAGTAGCAATTATTAATTATCAAATATTTAATGAATTTTTGTTTTGTCGGACAGAGGGGCAGATTTTAGATGGTACGCGGCGTGTCGAAGATGATTTTGAATGTTAGCCATACCCCTCCACTTGTCTGATGGCCATTTTCCCTCAACGAACGTCTTCCGTGTAATAATAAATTTGGCCGAAAAATTACGTGAAACGGTCTTATGAACTAGTATTTTGTGAGACATATATTTTATTTCGAGTCATCTACGAAAAAGTATTAATTTTTATGCTAAAAATATTACTTTTTATTGTGAATATCGGTAGGATTGATCCGTCTCACAGATAAAGATTCACGAGACCGTCTCACAAAGACATACTGAATAAATTTTTTCGAAAAATAAAATAAAATAAAATATCTAATTTAGATTGTTATATAATTATAGTTAAAATTTGTTATGATATAACAATCTCAAATGTCTGCATATATATTATATCATAATAGCTATGTTTACTAAATAGAATCTTTTAAAAATATTTTTTCGATATAACAAATTTCCAAAATTAATCATGTTTAGTACTAATAATGGTAAAAAAAATTTGTTCTTAACAAAATAAATTTTTCTTTTTTAAACACAATAGTCTGATTTTGTGGTAATGCTCACGTATCACTATGTGTGTGTGTGTGTGTGTGTATATATATATATATAGTTTTATAAAATAATAATAATAATAATAATAATAATATAATAATAAAAAACATTTTAACTTTGATTAAGATTTAAGCAACTAGAGTTGAAAGAGTCAGCATGTACACTTACGTGGGGGTTTAGTTTGCTGAGAATCTTCAACAATTGATGTCATACATTGCTTATTAATTAATTATCCGAAACTTTTTGTACGAACACGACACAAAAAGATTCATAGAATCGCAGAAGAGAAGTGAGTTTCTTCGTACTCTGTAACTCTGCAGAAACGGAACGGATCTTAAAAATCGCAGAGATGGGAGAAGAATAAATTGGAGCTGATTGTGATTGTGAGAGGGACCAGCGATGAAGCTGATATCTTTGTACTGTTTTGGATATTAGTGCGTACGAATTGGCGGCTTAGTAAAAGTTTCCTTGCTCGAGGTGAGTTTGTTTTTCAATTTGATTTCATATCATGCATCCCTTTTATGTTTTCTTGATTTCTGGCTTGGTTATCAACAAACCCATTTACCTTCTGGAGGAGTTCGTTACATCTTTTCTTGTTCGTTTAGTTGTATGATAAAATGTCGGGTCGGAATATTGGGATGGTGTTCTGGATTTTGATTAGAGAATAGGTCAATATGAAGCCAAATAAATATACATCTTCCCTTTTTATGTGCTCTAAAAACTATTAAGGGACGCCTTTTTGTACTTGTTGGGTCTCTTGCTTTGCGTTTATGCTTACTGCTTTAAGAGCAAGACTTTACAGTTTATCGACTTTCTAGGTGAATTATTTACTGTTGGGTGGAGATAGATGTTGAATCTGTGGCTGCTTCTGTGTATTGGGATCGGTTTTTTTTTTAAATTTTAATTGGATGGTATAGGTTAATTTGGAGGATAGAGTGCGCATTATTATATATCAATAATCATGGAAGATGGTGATTATTCCACCTTTGATTTCGACCTGATGGATCAAATCTTGATCGATGGATTCTGGTTAGAGACTGAAACTTATGATGGATCAAACCTTTGGCAGCCTATTTCAAATCATCATTTAACTTCTCCTCCGTTGCATGAAAGCATCAATAGTTCGAATACAAATAGTCCACATCAGGATAAAGATTTATCGAAAGAAAGTACGGGAAAATCAAACTTCTTCGGCGAGTCTTCTTTTAATCATCCCCCTCTAATGGAAGATGATCTTTCTGCTAGTGGTCAAGCTCGAAACCATGTATCCACTGCTTTAAATCACCATTCGAATCTCCTGGTTGGGCCAGACAGAAATAAATCTGTGAAGAAGAGATTTGACCAGGCTGTTGAACACCTGAAAGACTGTGTAAGAGAGAGAGCTGTGTTAATTCAGATATGGATCCCCATAAAGAAAGAAGGCAAGCAAGTGCTTATAACTAACAATCAACCATTTTCACTGGATCCAAACTGCAAAAACCTTGCAGAATACAGGGATGTGTCAAAAAATTATCAGTTTTCAGCAGATGTGGAATCAGGAGGATTTTTTGGGTTGCCTGGTCGGGTTTTCTTGAAGAAGTTGCCGGAATGGACTCCAGATGTTCGGTTCTTCAAACGGGAGGAGTATCCACGTGTTAATCATGCATACCATTATGATGTTAGAGGATCACTCGCACTTCCTGTTTTTGAACCAAGAAGTGGCCGTTGCTTGGGGGTGGTTGAAATTGTTACAATGACTCAGAAAGTGAATTATCGTCCTGAACTTGAAAACATTTGCAAAGCTCTACAGGTATCATCTTGTTCTTCACTATAGTTTTTTTCTGAAGTTTTCCATGTTAGTGTTGCTCGGATATATGGTTCCCTATTTCCTGAATAAGTTTTCATGGCCCGTTTTAACGATTTTCAACTAGAATCTCTTCTTGAACTGAATTTTCTGTTGCAGGCCGTTGACTTGAAGAGCTTCGATATTCCGAGTCCTTCTCCAAATATTACAGTATGAATGAAACCTTTTCAACTCAACCCTTCAAACCTTTTATCATTTGAATTATTGATGTAGTTTAATAATTAGAAATCTAATTTTCATCACAGGGTCGCAATGAATCTTATCGATCTACGCTGATAGAAATCCGGAATGTTTTAAAGCATGTGTGCACAATGCATAACCTGCCTTTGGCACAGACATGGGCGCTTTGTACTCAACAAGGCAGACACAGGTGCTGCCTTTCTGAAGAGAATTATGCGCATTGCGTTTCAACCATAGATTCAGCCTGCTATGTGGCTGATCCACAAGTATCCGGATTCCATGAGGCGTGTTCTGAACATCATTTACTCAAAGGTGAAGGTGTTTCTGGGAAAGCATTCTTGACTAATGAGCCATGTTATTCTGAGGATGTAACAGCTTTTAGCAAGGGAGATTATCCTCTGTCACATTATGCGAGGGTGTTCAACTTATCTGCTGCTGTTGCAATACGAGTCAGAAGTACACACTTGGAAACTGCTGATTTTGTTCTGGAGTTCTTCTTCCCTATAAATTGCAAAGCTGGGGAAGATCAGCGGGTGATGCTCGAGTCAGTGTTGTCTGTTATACAACAAACTTGCCAGAGCTTGCGGGTTCTCTTGGATCAAGATTTGGTCCAAGAAATTCTAAGTAAAGAAATATGCAGCACTTCGGCAGGTAGATTACAAGAGGAGAAGGGTCTTTCTGAACCCAAAGAGAGTTCCAGGGGTAGCAAAAATTTCGTCCCTTTTCATGGAAACCTCTCCGTTGGTGCTAAAAGAAGTGAAAAGGGGCAGATCAAGACTGAGAAGACTGTTAGCTTGGAAGTACTTAGGCAATATTTTGCTGGGAGTCTAAAAGATGCTGCCAAACACATTGGGGGTATGATAATAACACATTTACTTCATTGTATTTCTTGTATATATGATTCTTTCCAGCTCACAAGAAATTTTTTCGTGTTTCATTTATTTGCATATTGCAGTTTGCCCAACAACTCTGAAACGGATATGCAGACAGCATGGGATCACTCGGTGGCCTTCAAGAAAGATAAAAAAGGTGGGCCATTCATTGAGGAAGCTTCAGCTTGTTATGGATTCAGTACAAGGGACCGAGGGTTCGATGAAACTCATTTCTTTCTACAACAATTTCCCAGAATTCATTTCTCCTCCAAATATAACCCTAAAGAGACCACCTATGACGTCAAATGTGAACTCTCATGTGCAACAGTTGAACAGGCAAAGAGAAGGCTGCCTCTTAATCCATGCAACCACAGACTCAATGCCAGATTCTTCTCCGGGCAGTCACAATTCCAGTTCAAGCCCACTGTTTCACTGTAAAGAGAGCAACTAGTGATGCAAAATTGCTCGACTTGGCCCAAGAGAAGACCAAGCTTCTGGTTTGCTCGAATAGCCAAAACATTTTCGTCAACAATCATGCTACTGCTGACAGTCCACTCATGCCACAGAATCTCAACAACGAAAATGAGATGGTTCATTACAAAGTGAAAGCGTCTTTCGGGGAAGAAAACATCCGATTCAGCCTGCATCATCAGTCGAGTTTCAAGAACTTGAAACAAGAAGTTTTAAGGCGTTTTGATGTCCCTGATATCAGTAAAGTTGACATCAAATACCTGGATGATGACGCAGAATGGGTGCTTTTGACATGTGACGCTGATCTCGATGAATGCTTGGATATACATAGATCCTCTAATATCCACGTGATAAAAATTGCCGTCGTCAATAAGAGCTTATGATCAGTCTTGGAATTTAATTTGGTAGTATGAAATAGTGGACTACACTAGCTGGGAAGAAGGGTGCTGTTTCCATTGGAAAACAGAACCATCAACTATCTTTGGTGAAGCTTGAGCTAACTGAACTCCTCGACTAATTCAGATCATGTGCCAAAATGACATTATAGTTAATAGAGATGCAAAACGAGTCGAGTCGATTTGTAAATGAGTCATTTTATCATGGAGTTTGAGATTTTGTATCATCGTTGCTGTTAATTTCTCCGTAGCATGATATATTTTTCATGTCAAAAAATATATGATTAATATTTTTATTCAATCTCTCCTTTTTTTAAAAAAATAATAATAATCTGATCTCACATTTATTATCTTTAACTTTGAGGGAACCGAGTTGAATTTGGTAGTGCTTCAGCATTGACCCAATGACCAAGGAGGAGAGAAGGCCTCACCACTACCACCGAAAGTCTGCAATCGCACTACCCTTGGGCCTTGGGCTTTTATATTTTTATATATAATTATTAAATTAGGTTATATTTTTTTACTCGAAATTAAAAATTGAAGCTTCGTACGGGTACACTGTGCATCAATCTTTAGTCAACCCTAACGAGTGGGTGTGGATGTATCCCACGCTTAATTTAGTATAAATTTTTAAACCAATTATTATTTACGATAAAAATATAATGGGGGATCGAGTTTTGACTTTGGACAATGTAATAATAGTCTCGCTGATTCTTGAAAACATTAGTGATACTTGCAAGGTTAGGTGGTCCTTTATATATCCATGATAATATCAATTTATGAATGTGAAAATTTTTTAGAAATCTTCTAAAAAAACACTCTTCAAATCAAAATATTATTATCTAAATAAATTATATGATATAATAGTAGTCATAACAAATACTATAAATAAAAAATAATTGTAGCCAATACTATAATCTAAATTAATCTAATTATTCTACAACAAATTATATCGTAGCATACCAAGAAGTAAAACCCATGCATCAATCACCGTCACCGTGACGCACTAATCGAAAAATTGGTTCTTTCACAGCCCCGCTGCTGCTCCGCCACCCAACGCCTCCTCCGAAGGCTCCGGTTGATACCCCAAGACATGGAGGAATCAATCAATCGAGGGCATTGGGACCTGCACAAGCCTTGAGAATTGGACTCCAGATCCACTGCACCAAGAATTTCCTCCGCCGCCGCCCATTCATATTGTAGCTCCTCCCTCCTCCGTCCCTCATCACCTGTCCTATGTACCCTCCGCCGCCACCGGTTCCATACAACCCTTCACATAGATCTCCAATCTCCGTCGGAGCCGTCGGATCCTCACCCGCGTACCACGCGTTCACTAGCGGGTTCGACGATAGCTCCGCCAGCTCGTGTCCGATGACGCTAATCATCCCATCAACTCCTACGTCTCCGTTTGGAGGATTCAACGGCGTAGCACTTCCACCGGACATGTACGACGGAATAGCGAAGGGGTAAGCACAGACCTCCGGGCATTGCTTCTCGGAGTTACCCACCCAAGCGTACGGCAATGTGTAACCCACCATCGACGCGAATGTGAAGTAGTGGAACCCGCAGACGGCCCGGCAGAAATCTTGCACTGTCACATCCACGGAGGTGAGGACGAGATAGATGCCGTTCTTGTGGTCGACGGGGAAGGGTTTGGACTTGACTGCGGAGGCAATGACTTGCTGGATGGAGAGACGGGTCAGATGGGTCCCGAGGGAGTATTTCGTATCCGAATACTCACCGGCAATCAGAACAGATCGCGAAATGTTTCCCCCCGTCTGGTCCGCATAGAGGGAGGCCGTGCGCCACCATTCCGAGACGGAGGGGGAAGGGGCGGCCCGGTGGTTGAAGGTGGATATCGAGAGCAGAAAATCATTGATAATGAGCTGCTGGGATGCGGCCCACTTTCCGTACCAAATGAGGTAGATATTGATTGGAGAAGACAAGACCGGACCCATGTGGTACCGCAGATTAACGAGATCCGACGAGCCCTCGTATCTCTTCGACGCCAAGAAGGATCTGGGAGGAAGCTGAGGATTGAAAGTCACCTTGTAATCAGTACTACTGGTGTGCTTCTTATGGTTGGCGGGTTGAACTGTTAAAGGGAAAAACAGCAAGAAACCAAAGAACGCAAGAATCACGGTTGTTTGAAGATCGGCCATGGCACGGCGGCTGAGGTGGTGGTAGTGGAGTTACGTTTGGTTTGTGTGAAATGGGCGGTTGATTATAAAGACGAGAGGGAGTGACTGGGCATTGAGAGGGTGTGGGCCGCAGGGAAAAATGGGGTGTAAACAGCTGCTATATTTCCTTTGCCTTTTAGCTAAAAGATTTTGTTTTCGTAATCGTGTGACATGAAGTAAAATAAACATTTGAATTAAAGAATTGACTGTTCATTCAAATGTTAAAAAGACAAAAGATGCGTGAGCTGCCAAGTTGAACATCTAAATTGAGCTGCCACGAAAATCCAACCACTTAAAAAAGTAATATATATTATATTATTAATTATCAAAAAATCTAAAAAATATATATTTCTGAGTAATTTATTTGGAAATATTGCAGATATTGTAATTTGCCCGGATAGGTATCCTGGTAATGTGGGTATTTTTGGTAAAACTTATCGGAAGAAAAAATGTAACGATTTAGAAAACATATGATAGAAGAATATAGGTTAAGACAAAAAATTGCGTGAAATCGTATTTTGTGAGATAAATCTTTTATTTGGGTTATCAATGAAAAAGTATTATTTTTTATGCTAAGAGTATTACTTTTTATTGTGAATATCAGTAGGGTTGACCCGTCTTACAAATAAAGATTCGTGAGATCGTCTCACAAGAAACCCGCTCTACAGTTAAATAGCCAAATACCAAAAGAAAGACCCATTCATTCACATAAATCAAGAATGTTAATCAATAATTTTGAAATTTACAGGATCCAAAATTGTCCAAATATGCATATTCGAAAAAATAAAATAAATGAGTTATGTATATAAAATTGAAGATGGTCCCAGCTCAAATAAAAATATAGGTAAATTGAATTACATACATGTGTGTACTTTGTACTACGAGTGAGTTTGAAGAAGTGGAGCATAATTATTCAACAAATTCAAAAAGGTCGGTTGGTTTGGGTTATCATCATTTTTAGCAAAATACATTTTTTTTTATGGGTTTTCATAATCTAAAAATTAAAATATGGTAAAAATATTTACACATTTATATATAATAATACAAATATAAAATATCGATTTTTTTTTCCCCTAAATAAAGGAATTTGGATTTGACAAATTCTTGAGTGACCATCAATGTTGGCTGGGAATTTGGTGATATGTGTATGGATTGGTGGTCCAATGCAAACGAGGACTGAGTGGGCTCAGGCTGGCAACAGCTGCCTGCCTATTCATAATCATTATTAATAAATAAATCAAACAAACAAAGTGGGTGAGATTCAATTAGTATGTGTGTCTATATACACGTATCTTGTTATACGATCTCACGAATTTTTATCTGTGAAACGGATGAATTCTACCGATATTCACAATAAAAAATAATACTTTTAGCATAAAAAGTAATAATTTTTCATGGATGACCCAAATAAAAGATTCGTCTCCAAAAATAAGATCCGTGAGGCTGTCTCACACAAATTTTTGCTTACATGAAGTTGCTTTTGAAATTAAATATAATAGTCAATTATGCAATATATCTATATATATATATATATATATATCCTATTGATTTTATTTTGTTGCCATAATTCAATTACGATATTTTTTAACATCAAATTGTAAAATGGACATTTTTGGTCCTTTATGAATTTGATTTACAAGTAGTTAAAAAAAAACAAATTGACTCTACAATTTAATAAGCAACAATTTTTTTATATACTGTTGAAAAACATATTGCTTAGTAATTTCGGGGGCTTTTAGTAAAGAAAACTTATTTTTTTGAATTTTAAGTTTTTTTAATGAAAAGTTATAGAATGGATTTACATATATAATATTTAAAATTACAAATGTTTAGATGTACCGAATGGAACAAAAATCGGGCTAAGAATTTTTCAGGTGGTATGAAAATTGATTTGGATGGGTGCCTACAGCTCACAAGAGCCAGATATTTAGCTTGATTTCAACTTACACGAACCGGACAATAGAAGATATTAAACCGGAGTAGCTGGAAATGAAACAATGGGCCCGGTTCTGGCCTGATTTTTTTTTTTTGTAAATATTTATTGGAAATATTTCTTACAAGAGGTGGACCACTATGGACCTGATCATTCGATCCTTGCCTGCAATTGTAACACTTTTTTTATTCTTACAAGGAGCATTAGGCTTTTCCTTTCTTTGCGTTTCTCGAAAACGAAAGTCAAAAACTTGTGTGAGAAGGTCTCACGAATCGTATTTTGTGAGACAGATGTCTTATTTGGGTCATCTATGAAAAAATATTACTTTTTATGCTAAAAGTATTACTTTTTATTGTGAATAATGGTAGGGTTGACCCGTCTCACAGATAAAGATTCATGAGACCGTCTCACAAGAGACATACTATTTTTTAATATGTAAAAACTTGTGTGAGACGGTCTCACGAATCAAATTTTATGAGACGGATCTCTTATTTGAGTCAACTATAAAAATGTATTACTTTTTATGCTGGGAGTACTATTTTTTATTGTGAATATCGGTAAGGTTGACCTGTCTCACAGATAAAGATTAATGAGACAGTCTCACAGAAATCCTGAGGCCGTCTACTCAAAAATAAAAGGGTTTTTCTATCAAGAAAAAGAAAACATAGAAGTTGTTAATATAGTTTTGGCAAAAACTTGTGTGAGACTGTCTCACGGGTCGTATTTTGTGAGACAGATCTCTTATTTGGGTTATTCATGAAAAAATATTACTTTTTTTGCTAAGAGTATTAATTTTTATTGTGAATATCGGTAGGGTTGACCAGTCTCATAATAAAGATTCGTGAGACCGTCTCACAAGAGACCTACTCTATAATTTTTGAGATCATTAGCCCCATAAATAAGGACGATGTCACGCCGTATGAATGGGCTGCTATTCTCTTTAGTTAAGATCACTTGAGTTTCTTATATATATTTCAGTAATAGAACTATGGAAAAATTACTTTTTGCAGCCGATCAAATTTAGATATACTCAAAATGTTTGGAAAAAAATATGGGTATATAAAATTTTTGAAAAGCATATGCAATAAGGGATTAAAAAAAATCCCAAAATTGTTTTTATTTAGGATCAACCAGACAACATATCCACCTTATCCAATATCAATCTAGTGATCCAACATGGCTTCATAATCTGGCTACGTTGAAGACATAAATCCCTTCCATTTTTCTTCATTCTTGCAAACATATCACCCAAATCAAATTCATGGCCATTAGTTACAGGACTTGCCTCTCCTTTCTAAACTCCGTTTCTATTCCCGTCACACAACCCGAAATCAAAAGCGTTTCATTACACTCTTACAATGACAACAAACGGGGTTTTGCATTTCGAGCAGTGGCAATCAGTGCCGGTTATCAACAGACAGATGTGGGCTACCTTGAAACTAAGTTTGGTTCGCAGGAAGGGGTCAGCTTTTCGAGCATCGGCGACGAGGGCTGCGTGATGAGGATGCGTCTTAAGAACGGAAGCTCGACCATCTTGATGCTGCCGAGTGGTTTAATCACTTCATTCAAGGCTGCCATGTGGCATGGTGGTTCATTGGAGTTACTGCATACCTCGGTCTCCTCCTCAGATAATGGCGACGGCGACGAGGTGTCTGTTCGAGGAGGATTATCATTGGACTTAAGCTGTGAGGATGATGCAGGTGTTTCTTGGTCTCCAAAAGCTTGGAATTTGAATCAAGTAAAAGGAACTCCTCGAGATTCAATTCAGGTTTGTGTTAAATTATGAAACTGCGGTCGGTCCTCTGATGTGCATGCGCATCTTTGGATATTTATAATTCCCAGCTCCAGCCTCCAGGCTTACTTTTCTTGGCCTCATGGCATACTGAAGAGTGAAATTATTGTCAACAAATAAATGACGAGCTCGATTCTTGGAACAAGTGGTTTATTAATTAATTGAAAAGTGAATGCAGGTAGAATTAGTAAGCAATAACACCTCAGAAGAAGGCGGTGAAGTTGAAGTAAAGCATATTATAACTCTTGGAGAAAAATTTTTAACCTCAGAAGTTATAGTCTCGAACTCGAGCAATTCTTCGTCGCTTCAATTGATGGGCTCGATCATTAGCCATCTTACACTGAGCACCCCGGAAGCAACTTATGCAATAGGACTACAAAGATCAGATTTTGTAAATAGACCTCCACTGTTGTCGGGTTTCAGCCTAATCCCTCTTGAATTTATAAAAAGAGATGGGGGTAAAGATACCAGCAACTACTCGGGATTGCGTAAAATATTCCCCAATTGGGTTGCCAAAAATCAGGATGGTGATGTAGAAAGCATGACGAAAAACTCACAAGACGAGTTGGATGACTCGGTACAAGAAGAAGAAGATGACTACAAGCATTTGGCCATGAAAATTAGCCGGATTTACACCAATACACCTCGAAATTTCACCATTATTGATCGGGTAAGTGAAGATTGTTTACCCTTCTGCAGGCTTAATAAAATGTACTCATATTTACTAATGTTCGCTCATTTGACACGGTATGTATGTTTTGAACAGGGTAGAAGGAATTCAGTGACGTTGGAAAGATATGGGTTCAAGGAAGTTTATGTTTTCAGCCCAGGATCAGGCCACGAATTATACGGCAAGTATTCATATGTCTGCATAGGCAATTCTGCTCTTCTTGAACCGATAATATTGAAAGCTGGAAGCGAATGGCGTGGAGGGCTAAGTTTATCGAATCCAAATTCCTAGAAACAAGTTACAATACGAACAAATCTTGTACTAATCTACTATGTACCGACTCAACATTGACTCTATTATAGTTCTCTAAAAATTTATATTCTGAGTCTATTTCATGAAATGTGTGGAGAGGGTCCAAGGATAAAAGTCTCTATTACATTTTTCTTTTATTGAAATCAGAGCTATAACGAGTAAAAAAAGTTGTATAGTGGTGTTTTTAAAACAATTATTAACTCATGGAACATTGAACTGCGTAATTAACAGCAGTAACTTTCGACACACACACTAGGTTCAAAAATTGAATCAAGTATGCAACTATAAAACCAGACAATAAGACTATTGTTTTGCGGGAGTAAAAGATTTGAGTTTTACAGTATTAATACCACACGTGCTCTGGCCCCAAAATTGTGTCAAAAAAGAAATATGCTCAAAATATCAAAATGCAGGAGAACAATCACATACGATTAAGAGAACACCTCATCCCATCCAGGGAACTGCAAAAATATATCTTACACAAGATCACTGAGGGAAAATACGATAGTTGCTATTTCGAGCAGAATGCTAAGAAGCAGAAAATCAGCTCAAAACAGAAAAGGATCGGTAGTCACAAATCATATTTATCAATCTTGCCAAGAGTCATCGATGTAACCAGAATTTACTTGCCTCCCCCAGATTGCAACTCAAGACATTCATTTTCATTCACAGGCTCTCCACTACAACATAGCTGCTGCTGACTGTGAGAGCATTCTGCAGAGCATTGAACACTAAAATTCTGTGTCAAAGCATTGGACCATGATCTTTGACACCATGGACCTTGCAAACGGAATGTAACTTAAGCTATACCTGCAAACGACAGAAGAGACCTGGTTCAGATAGTACTTACTAGAACTAAATATTCTGATAGGTTAACCAGCAAATGCTAAGAGGTGTAGGGTAAAGAAAAAGTGTAACAAATATAAATATACAAGAAGACATCAACGAATTCAAGCAATAAAGACAGGAAATTTGCCATAATATCCTGCAAGGGATAAAGTGTTGAATACAATGACGGTTATCTACTATTCCACGAGAATCTGGATGTTGAGCAGTTTTACTTCCCACTGCGACAACTTACTTGACTCAACCTCCAGTTAGATAGTTCATATATTTACAATTATAAATTATTGATGCTTCCCAAGTCTATCAACTTAATCAAACTCTTACGCCTGAAGTCCTGATGACATGGTAAACATAAAACAATTATTAATATACAATAATTAAGAGAGTGGCTAACAACCACATATTTTATTATTTCATGAAAGCAGGAGAATTAAAAAGAAAGATGTGATCATAAATGATGCAATGAAAAGGAAATTCTCTAGATGAATTGGTATATAATAAAGAAAACCATACCAGATAAGAGCTCCAAACTCCAACACGATTCCAAGAAATGTTAAGATCTTGTTCCGAACCTAACCCAAGAAGGGAAAATTTTGATATGAGAAAACATACAGCGAGGAACATCAAAGATCAAAGCATCAAGAGAACATCACTCACGTATACAGCGCAAAAAAGAGCAAATATAATGCTAGCAATATATATCGCTGTAGCATATATGCGGACTGGGTCAAGCATCATTGTCACTTGGCGTTTGGGGCCAATAAGAAATGCTGTGCTGCCACAAAGAAACCACCCGAGTTAGAAGATGAAGTTCCAAATATTCAGATTAATGGGTCTTTCAGAAAATAGAGAAGAAATAGTGAGAGTAAAAAAAATAAGGCATACGCAAAGCGAGCTCATATTGTGAGTTCAGTGTAGATCACCTTAAAAATTCGGTAAATTCCAAATGAAGTTATTTCTGCGACGCAGTCACAGGTTTGACTATAAGTCCAAAGGCCATGAAGTGATCGACAAGCAAGGATGAATGGTATGATAGGAAATAAACCAAAGCAGAACCAGAAAAATCACTAGAAGTAATTAAAATGAAATATTCTTAAGGCACTATGATCGATAGACAGCATACAACGAACATTAAAAAACACACTCGACTTCATAATTCAAGACCATTTATTTCTAGACAAAACTAGAACTTCAATAATTCTACCATCAAATACTGAAACTAAATTTAAGTCCATCATTCTATAGAGGAAGAAAAAAAATCTGTAACTTCCAAGGGATGTTTACTAATTACTTGAATAAGTGAAAAAAGTTTTAATAAATACAACCAAAACCAATGGCATTGTAGGTTCACATTCAACACATCAATCCTTGTACGCTGTTATTTTCCTGCTCTATATTATAAAAGTGTGAGAACAATGATAATAGAACATATAATTCAGTGACGAACCTTCCAAGAGCAAGCATATTGCCGAAGGAGAACGTTATTCCAAACTTGATGGGTTTGAAAAAAACAAGCATGGACTGTAAAACGGAAAGTAGAAGCACATATGTATCAGTAAACCTAAATCTTGAATAAGCATCATTACCCATGTGAAGAATTTAAATATGAATCGCCAAGATAACAAGTTCTTTCCAAATCAGGAAGAAAATCAACAGAACATCGTCAAATTTTAAGGTATATGACAAAAAATGTACCAAGATCGTGCAAGTTATACCAGCAGCCAAGCAAATTGCAAATCCATACAGCCTCTACGGAAAAAAGAGAAGGCGTCAAAAAAAAAAAAAACAGGAACTCTAGCCCGCTGAAAATAACATCATTCTTAATTACAAGTCTGCAAACCTATATTTCATCGATCTGGAGCCCTAACATAGCAAACGAATTGTACAATCAAATGCCGTCAAATTGCGAGAGCAAGATTATGCTTAATCTTAGAATAAAAGCAGGCGACTTTTATTACATGCACTTTTACCTGTTTGGTGGATAAAGTGCAGTTGCGATTGAAATCATCAAAGAATGACGATTCCTGCTGCAACTGTTCTTCATCTTCAACATCCATTCCGACTAGCATTTTCATCTTCTCAAATGCCTGGTTCATCTTCTCCATATTTTCAACACTTTTTAACAAATTTTTTGGGCGAACCGGTGAATCTCAAGTCCCAAAAATGTCTTCTTGCGAGTAATTCTTCTATGGATTCTCTCACTCACTAAATTCGGTAGATCTGAAACTCGAATTTACCTAAATCCTTGACATGATATTTGCTTGCATTGAAGGCATCATCTTTGGCAGAAAACTCGAGCGAATAACTGCATTTTCGCCCCTAAATATTTCATATTAAAATAAGCCCCATAATTTTTTAACTTTTCACAAACAAGCCCATTTTATGAGATTTTTGTGTATTTGATAATTACAAATCTACTTGATATTTGACCATAAAACATAATCTCTTCATCTTGTGTTACTGTTACCATAAGGGGTGTTCAAAAACACAATTCAACCAATTTAAACTAAATTACATGATTTGAATTGGTTTTTTAGTTGATCATAAAATTGATCAGTATTTTAAAATTATCCAAACCGAAAGATTAATTTGGTTCATGATTAAAATAAAAAGTTCCGAACAAAACAGATTATTTATATAATTGTACACAAAACTAATGTGAGAAGGTGTCAAAAATTAATTTTGTAAGACGAATCTTTGACCCGACCAAACTGATAAAAATTATTATTTTTTGTGTCAAAAATATTACTATTTATTTATAGATCACAATCCACTGTGAGAGCGTTTTATAAAAGACATTTTGATGATAATAATATGATTTTATACATTCAACAAATTAAATTTAAGCCCTAAATCTACATTTATAATTTTAAACTAGTTTTTGAAATTGAGTTAAACTCAATTCCATGATCTTCTTTACTAGTTGGAGAAGTTAAAGGAAACGGGATAAGCAACTTTGGTTGTGCCCATGGTTCGCCGTAATGAGAACGGAACGGCCGGAACGGGCGTTCCGGAATCGGAACGGATGCAACCTTGACGAGGTTCCGGAGTGTGTAGGTTGATGGCTTGTATTGGCGTTTCATATACCGAAAACGGGGATTTAACGGCGGAACGGAACGGGACACGCGGAACGGCACGGAACGGAATGGAAGGGAAGGAATTTGTAGGTTGATGGCTTGAATATAAATGTTTGTTTTCATCACCTTATATTTCATTTCTCATTGTTATTTTATTATCATATGATATGAGTAATTTAATAAGCTTAATATTAATTTCACTAGGAACATTGAAAATCAAAACACATCGGTTGATGTGAGATAGTGAATCTTGAGTATTTTTCCCGCTGCATCCATCAATGAAAGACTAATAAAGAAGAGATTGCAAGTCAACTATTTCTATTGAGAAATTTTCATTACAAAGTGTGAAAAAAACTAAGTTAATTATAAAATATTTCTATTTTAATTGATGTTAAATAATTTTTAACATCACTTTATATAAGAATTGATGCTTATTATTAGTCCATCACTCTAAATTGATTCAAATTTGTGCGAACTTATATATATCCAATCGAAAATATTTTAAAGTTTTAATTAATTAAATACAAATAATTTTTAATAGTATATTTAATTTTTGATATGGTTGGAAATATTTTAAATATTATGACGATATAAATTGTGTTGAATAAAATTTTAAAAATATTTTAATTTTTTATTGACATCAAATAATCTATTTAAATGATATTTATTTTAACTTTCATATTTTTAAATATTTTTCAAAATTTTTAATTTTTATATATTTATAATATTTTTTTAAAATATCCATTCCGCGACTTCCGCGAAATTTCACTGTAATTAAAACGGTAGCATCCTGTTCGATCTCCGCGACTTGTGTCGAAACCGTGCTAGCACCATTATCCTCAATATCAAGCTTTGGTTTAGAGAGTGGTGAAGGGTGCAAATAGGATCTCTTTTCCTTTGTGGCTTTCTCCTCTAATGATTGATCGCCACCAGCCTCTGACACTCGTTTATTCGAGCCGCTTGGATGCGAGTACGGCGCCACTGGGTGGCTGCAGCTGCTTATTGGGCTCACCTGCAATATACTCGACGGGCTCGGTGACTGGACCTGAGGATTATACACAGCAGGCGGCAGCTGGTACACCTTGAAGCTTGTGGAAGATCTCGCGATTTCAATATTGGGTCGAGCATTTAGTTTTCGCCTTTCGTGGAGCTCTGCGGTCGGTTTCTTGGGTGCCTTAACTGCAACTACTGGCTGAGCTGTCTCATTTACAGGTGGGCCTGTTAGGCGCTGGACAAGGTCTCGGAAACAGGTCGAATCGGCCTGAACGAACGTGGTCGCGCCTTTGGAACCACCATCACCAGCTGGGCTTTCAGTACCAGTACTCCCGAGTAACTTGGCCATTATCTATACCTACAGACTAATCAAAGCATTTTCAATCGACAAACATTTTCGATATATTTAATTTAGACTTTTTCGAGACTTTATATTGCACATATATAAAGATAAACATAACAGTTCGGGTGAATCTCTTCCAAAAATTTTCATTATATTGCACATATATAAAGATAAACATAACAGTTCGGATCAATGTCGCGAAATGCGTATACCATTAGAGGCGTTTAACTTTCTACGTCGCCAAAGGCCAGATTGACATTTGCCTACGAACATTTTGTGACGCAACTCAGCGACGAGTTTTGGCGTCGCCAAATATTCGACGACGTGTTTTCCTTACATTTTGCTACGTTAGTCAACGTCGCGAAATGTAAAATTTCTTGTAGTATGCATAATTATCACAAAAATGTGAAACTAATTAAATTGTAAAATTCAGAATTAGAAAGATTAAATAAATTATCATGCCACTGCTGTATCTAAATCTGAACACGGTGAAACTATTAATGGACATAGAACTATCACCTCAAAAAACCTCGGTCAAGTTCAAAAACGAAAAGCGGGGGGGAGGGGGGGTGGGTGGGGTGTGTGTGTCGTCTTTTAAAATTTTAAAACTTAAAGGAAGACGCCTGTCTGATAAATGTGTGAATTGGCGATGGATGCGTTTCTATATTTTGTTCAATTAATCAGCTTTTCTCTTTGAGGTAATTATATTTGGTCAACCACGAAAGAATATGCATGGATGTAATTAAATCCTCTAGTTATACACTAATGACCAGGGGTTTAAGGGTGGGTTGTACTATTTTCCCTACGAATTTCGTGGCTCTATGTTGTTTTACACACAAAAAAATCATCGAAATACAAGAAGGTTATTTTTTAAAAAAACATATCGATCAAATCTGTTAAATATATGTACACGTCATTAGATGGACCATTAGTTTGACTAAGTAAATGATATAAATAGCTTGACTCTGTAATCTTCCCGAATCAATTGAAAGCCATTTTTTCTCCTTCATTCTTTTGTCTTCGTCTCTGGTGATAAGCTTAACCGCTTCCATGGAAGAGTATCTTCTTCCTTTAACATGGTATCAGAGCTGAATTTCTTCCGCATCTAATCGAATTGACTCATGGCGGCACATACATCCAATTTCAGCTTCAGCGATCCTCTATATTTGCATCCATCCGATGCTCCTGGAGCTTCGCTTGTCTCAGAACCCTTAATTGGTAAGAAAATTATGGAGTTTGGAGTAGGGCAATGCTACTGGTACTACGAGCGAAGAACAAGCTCGGTTTCATCAATGGAACATGTCGAAAACCAGCTGATAATCATCCTACTCTGCATCAATGGGAGCGATGCAATGCAATTGTTTTGTCGTGGTTGATGAGCTCAGTCTCGAAGGAAATTTTTAGTGGAATCATATATTGCACTGAGGCTTCTGCTGTCTAGACAGATCTCAAGGAGCGATTTGACAAAATATGTGGATTCGAGAATTTTTTCTCTTCATCGTGAGATCTCACATTTGTCACAGGGCTCTTCCTCCATTTCGATGTATTTTTCAAACTTGAAGAAGCTATGGGATGAGTATTCCTCTTTGGTTACGCTCCCATCTTGTGGATGTGCTACTGCTAAGGCATATCTCGATCATGATCAACATCAACGTCTTCTTCAATTTCTCATGGGCTTAAATGAGACGTATGGGCATGTTCGCAGCCAGATTTTGATGTTGGACCCTCTGCCATCTGTTAATCAAGCATATTCAATTATAAGTCAAGAGGAATCTCATAGAGTAGCCCTTTCATCTCATCCGAGTGCAGACTTGCCTTCTGTTGTCTTCTATTCTTCATCAAATAAGAAGGTTGAATCAGTAAAATGCGAGAACTGCAATGTTATAGGTCATACAAAGGATCAATGTTTTCGGATAATTGGCTACCCCCCTGGACACAAGTTACATAAGAAGTTTCCTCAATCTAAGAACTATAAGTTCACTCAAAAGCCTTCAAGATTCTCGGCTCACAATAGTGTTAATACAACTTCTGACTCTTTCATCATTTCTGAGGAATCCAAAACAGCAGCTCTATCTGTGGCTCATGCTCTTACTGATGCTCAGTACCAGCACCTCTTGAAGTTACTTGATCAACCTTTGCTTTCTCCAGAAGCCACAGTTAACTTAGCAGGTACATTCACTAGCTTAATGACTGTTTCCAAAGACACCAATTGGATATTAGACACTGGGGCCAATGCCCACATTATAGGTACTTCAAGTGTTTTGCAATCGACTCAGCCTTGTGCTTCATCTCCTGGTTCGATCAGGCTGCCTAATGGTAACTATACTCCTATTCTTTCCTGTGGTTCAGTTCAATTATCTCCATATACCTTGCCCAAAGTCCTATTTGTTCCTGACTTTAGCTTTAACCTCCTGTCCATTTCCCAATTCACCAAAGATCATCATTGCTGTGTTGTATTCTATCCATGTTTTTGTTCATTTCAGGACCTTTTGACTGGGAGGATCATGGGGATTGGTAGACAAAAGCATGGACTATAATATCTTGATCGTTTTCATACCAATGTTACAACACCTATTCAACCAAATGTGCAGCCTAGTTGTAATTCAAGCTCTTGTTCTTGTGTTTTCTCTGCTCATGTAAACGAAAACATTGATATATGGCATAAACGATTTGGACATTTATCTGTTTCTCGTTTACAATGTTTGCCTTTTATTAAGAGTAAATATCTCATATCTCATTGTTCTATTTGTCCAATGGCCAAACAAACTCGATGCCATTTCCTATTCGTGAAAGATCAAATTCCTCTCATGCTTTTCAACTCCTCCATATTGATATATGGGGTCCTTTTAAAATTCCTACTCACAGTGGTGCTCGGTATTTTCTAACCTTGGTTGATGACTTTTCGAGATGCACTTGGGTTTTCCTATTGCAGCTTCAAATCTGATACACTTCAATGCTTAAAACAATTCTTCACCTTTGTCTCTGCTCAATTCAATCAAAAAGTTCAGATTATTAGAATTGATAATGCCTTAGATTTCTTCAATCATGATTGCAAAACATACTTCACATCCTTGGGAATTCTTCACCAAAGCTCATGTCCATATACTCCACAGCAAAACGGCCTAGTTGAGCGCAAGCATCGCACATACTTAACATAGCCCGTGCCATAAAGTTCCAAGCCTCCATTCCTGATTCTTATTAGGGCAATTGTGTTTTGCATGCAGCTTATCTAATTAATAGAATTCCCACTCCACTTTTATCCCATAAAACACCTTTTGAGGTCTTGTTTGACAGGACTCCTTCTTTTACTCACATTAGAGTTTTTGGATGTCTTTGCTATGTGTCGAATCTTAAGCCACGAGATAAATTTGATGTTCGTGCCAAACCATATGTATTTTTGGGTTATCCACTCCATCAAAAAGGCTACAAACTTTTAGATATTTCTACAAACCAGTTTTTTGTGTCTCGAGATGTCGTCTTCCATGAGGATATATTCCCCTTTTCTACCATGACACCATCTTCCTCTGTTTTTCCTACACCAGCATCCTTGATTCACGATGATGTCTCTTCCCCTCCAATACTCGATCCTCCTCAACCTTCATCTCTTGGCCATACTACTTCTGTTCGCCAATCTACCAGAATATCACGCCCCCCTAATTGGGACCCGTGATTATGTTTGCTAGGGGTGTTCAAACTTCGGATAAAACCGAAAAAATCGAAAATCCAAACCGAAAAAATCGAAAATGGAACCGAACCGAAAGCCGAATTTAGTAATTCAGATATAAATGTTAAAACCGAAGTTTATTTGGTTCGGTTTCGGATTATATATGTCAAAACCGAAAAAACCGAAAAAACCGAAATTTCAATAAATTAATAATTTTTTTATATTTTTATTGATATTATATATTTTGATATGATATTTAGTGAACGAAGAACTATTTTGAACAATTTTTAGGTGATTGTTGTTTGTTTAATTAATTTAGACAATATTTTGTTTGTTAAATTAATTTAGACATTATATTTAAATATTTCACTAAGAAAATATGTAAAAAGTTAACATATTATATTTTACAATATATTTATATTATTAATTTAAATAATTATATTAAAACCGAATTAACCGACCGAAATAATCGAACCGTTTTGGTAGAAAACCGAACCGAACCGAAGGAAAATGGTTCGGATATCGGATTATATATTTCTAAAACCGAAAACCGAAAA
Source organism: Primulina tabacum (assembly GCF_025594145.1). Lineage (NCBI taxonomy): Eukaryota > Viridiplantae > Streptophyta > Magnoliopsida > Lamiales > Gesneriaceae > Primulina > Primulina tabacum. Next base: position 7,626,542 of record NC_134552.1, on the reverse strand, counting down.
AACCGAAATAAAAAACCGAAAACATAACCGAACCGACCGATGAACACCTCTATTGTTTGCTCAAATCTTTCACCCAGTTCTACTGCCCATAGCATTTCTGATTTTCTATCATATGATAAGTTGTCACCCCGTTATCAATCCTTTCTAGCATTTATCTCTACTCTCACAGAGCCTAAATCTTATCAAGAGGCAGCCTCTGACCCACTTTGGCGTGATGCCATGGCTAAGGAGATTGTTGCCTTGGAAACCAATCGTACGTGGGACATTGTACCTTTATCCTTCTGGAAAGAAACCAATTGGTTGCCGGTGGGTTTACAAAATCAAATATAAAGCGGATGGAAGCATTGAACGCTTGAAAGCCCGTCTCGTTGCTAAGGGTTATACCCAACAATATGGTATCGATTATGAAGATACTTTTTCTCCAGTGGCTAAGATCGTTACCGTTCGTTGTCTCTTGACTATAGCCGCTGCCAAACATTGGCATTTGTATCAGATGGACGTGACAAATGCTTTATTGCAAGGTGATTTACAAGAAGAAATCTACATGACAATTCCTCGAGGTTTTGAAAGGAAACAAAGGAATTTTGCTTGCAAACTTCTCAAATCCTTATACGGGTTGAAGCAAGCTTCAAGGCAATGGAATTCTAAGTTTTCTCTTGCATTGATTGCAGCTGATTTTACACAATCCATGCATGATCATTATCTGTTTTTCCAGAAAAATGGGAAAGTAATCACCTTGTTGTTAGTCTACGTCGATGACATCGTTATTGCTGGTAATGACATTGATGCTATTGACAAACTCAAAGGTTATCTTCATGCTACTTTTGACATTAAAGATTTAGGACCTTTGAGATATTTTTTGGGTATTGAAGTGGCTCGTTCCAAGGCTGGAATTTGCTTGAATCAACGCAAATATGCGTTGGAATCATTGTCGGAGTTTGGTATGTCTGGTTGCAAACCATTTGCCACACCTATGGAACAACATTTGAAGCTTACAACTCCTGAGTTTGATCGATCCAAATCCTTGGCAGGTCCTTTAGATATTGATCCACTTCTCAGTGATTCCTCCAACTATCAACGCCTTGTTAGCCGTCTCATATATCTAACTATCACTAGGCCTGACATATCTTATGCAGTCCAAGTCCTGAGCCAGTTTATGCACTCTCCAAAGAAGTCCCATTTGCAGGCTGCTCTTCGTGTTCTTGGATATATTAAACAATCTCCTGGCTTGGGCGTCTTTCTCTCGGCCAATACTGATCTTCATTTGTCCGCTTATTGTGATACTAATTGGGCTTCTTGTCCGATGAGCCGCAAATCTACAACTGGATATGTCATTCAACTTGGTTCCTCTACTATCTCGTGGAAAACTAAGAAACAAAATACCGTTTCTCGTTCTTCCACTGAAGCTGAGTATCGTTCCATGGCAACCATTGTATGTGAAATTATTTGGCTTCGAGGTCTTCTCATTGACATGGGACTGCCTATTGATCGGGCTACTCCACTGTTTTGTGATAATATTTCTGCTCTTCATCTTGCTGCAAATCCAATGTTTCACGAACGAACGAAACATATAGAAATTGATTGTCACTTCATTCGAGAAAAACTGCGTAACAATGTTGTTCGCACTGCTCATATTCCCACAAAGTTGCAACCAAGCAGATATCTTCACCAAGGTTTTGGCTTCTGATCAGCATCATTTTCTGATTTCCAAGCTTGCATTACTCAACATACTACAACCTTGAGGGGGGATGTTAAATATATGTACACGTCATTAGATGAACCATTAGTTTGACTAAGTAAATGATATAAATAGCTTGACTCTGTAATCTTTCCGAATTAATTGAAAGCCGTTTTTTCTCCTTCATTCTTTTGTCTTTGTCTCTGGTGATAAGCTTAACCGCTTCCATGGAAGAGTATCTTCTTCCTTTAACAAAATCCATTTTTAAAAAAATATATAGCTTTTTTTTTCTACTCCTACATCCATATCACATTCCACGAGTACCAGAGAGAAGGAATATTGGAGCGGAGCAAGGCCTTTTCAGCCATCGAAAGGTATCTCAACCTCAACTCTACCATGCAACCCAAGGTATCTCACCACTAAATTATTTATAGCCTATAAATTTTTTAAAATTTTAAACAGTTAATCCTCAACCCGGCTTTTTTTTCCTAAAATTTAAATAACCAAAGTATTGTGTTAAAATTTTAACATACTAAAAATTTGTTATAAAGATAAAGGTCATAAATAAGTCCATCGTTGAGGCATGTGCGGCGAACTTGCTTGTTCCTTCCCTTTCCCATTTGTTTGGAAGCGAGTGGAGATTTTTTTTTTGGATGATTAATCTTGTAATTAAAGATTTTTATCTTATTCAATAAATTACAAGAGCTTTGACCGTAAAAAAAAAAAAAAAAAACTCTTTTTAACCCAAAAAAATAATTTATTACTTAGTTAATTTTAATTTCACCTGCTTATCCTTTTCCAACGAAAAACAAACTTCTCATACCCTTCAACTTTCTCACCCATTTACGTAACCGCATCACTTCTTCACAGACTGAAATACGCAATTGCTTCCAAACTCTAGGCATAGGATTCACCAACGGCGCCGGATCTTCGTAGGAACACGCCTCCAAACTCTACGCCTCCTTTTTAATTTTCTTCTGCGTATCGCTATTTTACGAATTATGTTGTCGATGACTCGCCAATCGTAGGGTATAGTTTATTTTATGAATTTCAATGTTTAACTCATTAACTGGCTTTTGGTTGTTGTATGGATCTTTGAATTTGGCTACTGGAGAATGTTGTGCAATTTATGGATATTGATTATTCAATTTCATTTAATTTTATCCATCCATGCATACGATCGATAGTAACTTGTTGATTGTATGTATGTATTTCTCCCATGTCAATCCTGTATTTTCTTTTTCCAAGCAGAGTGATAAAGAACCGGCGGATAACTCAATCTTCAGCACATTGATATTCTCGTTTCTCACAGAAGGCAAGTATTGAAAAACCCATTACGTTAACATGATTACATACATAGCTGCATTTAAACAATTTTAATTTTCGATTTCTTTAAACTTATGGATGTTAGATTGTTCTACTAGAGGTTATAATTTAAATAGATATTTGGAATTCATTTTTGATTTTCATTCGGTGTCGTACATTCTGCATTGATGCATGCATCCTCTGTACATATGTGTTTTATGAGTTAATGATAATTCGTTTCTTTTTACAGATATAATTGATATCTTTGCACTTTTTGGGGGGAAAATTTAGGTGATTACATATGTATTCTGTGTGTTTTATATGTGGTTTTGTTTGGAATTGTGTGTATATATATATATATATATAGACACACACACGGAATCTATACGTGCGATGCACGTAGATAACTAATAATGAAATATATTATAATGAGATTTAGATAATGTTTAAAATCGAATAACATATTGTTTATAAGTATTTATCGATATAAATATATATAAAAAACAAAAAATGAAAATATATTATGACAATAAATCATATATATTCACTTGTTCATATGACATTTTCAATCTACTTGATTATAATATAACTACAACTCTTTTAAATTAGAAAATATATTTTTCATCCAAATATAATTCACAATATAAAAATAATAAAAATAACATAATAGTGAATTTTATCAAAACCAAAATCACGATGTACTTAAATGGAGTAAATATAGACAAAATATTGTAAATTAAATTCTCTTAATTAACTAAATTATCATAATAATGTTAAAATAAAACCACTAAACATTTATTAAATATCAATTGTGATTTTGCTAAATAAAATAGATATATAAATAAATAACATACAAAATTTTGTGAGATGACCCACGAGTCATTTTGTGAGACGAATCTCCAATTTGATTCACTAATGAAAAAATATTATTTTTTTATGACAAAATATTAATTATTGTTGTAAATACGGGTAGAGTACCCATTTCACGGAAAACACATTATGAACATTGATCCTAAATTTGCAAACGCGTGTAGACACATTATGATTTAAGTTTTCTATGCATATAATATTTCCAACAATGTTAAATTAAAATAATAAGCACAAAAATACCCGAAAACATAAAAAAATATATATAAGAAAAATATAGTGTCACAAAAACAAAATGACATATTTAAATTAAAAAATATGATGCTTCTTAGTTCATATCTAAAAATCAACTTGTTATAAAAATGATGTATTTATATGTAAAATAAAAGAAAAGATAAGATAAAAAAATTATATATTCATTAGCAACAATGAAAAAATCAACTCAGCAACCAATTTTAGTAGCAACAAAGAAAAATCATTGGTAAATTGATGAATTCAATACGCATTAATATCCAAAGTCATTTAAGATTTAAGATGTATAATAAATTAAAAAAAACATTAAAAAAATCATTGATTTAATTTGCTATTTCACGATGGTATATTAGAAAATTAACAATTAAAAATTATAAATAGGTTAGATATGTAGCTTAGAGCGGACCTGAACACCAGCTACACACGATAACAACCATTGCCCATCTTCTCCAGCTTGATGCCTGAGTTTCCCCGCGTATTTCAACACTCTCCCAACACATTACACACCATCCCGAATCATAATACCAGTTCTTTCTCAATCGAAGTTCCTGCTTGAAATCAGAAATTGAAGTTGTTGATTTTGTGGCGAGAAATAAAAATGTATTCTGCGGCAGAAATGCAATCAATGGCTACGAATATTTTCTCGGCCTACGCATCAGTTGCAGCATCGATTATGCTATTTCGATCAGTCGCCTATGATTTGATTCCCGAGCCCGTACAATCAGCAGTCTTTGAGGCACTCTCCCATTTCTTCAAACATTACTTGGGAAGGTTTTTCAACTCACTTCCCACCCAGATAACAATGGTGGTGGACGAACAATGTGGCATCACCCGCAACCAAATCTACGATGCCGCCGAGTTATATCTCCCCACAATAGACAATACCGACTCCGAAAGAATCAAAGTGCACAAAAGACACAAACAGAACAGCATCGGTATTAGTATGGAGAAGAATCAGGAAGTCGTTGATTATTTCAAGGGTTTTAAACTCAAATGGCAGTTTGTTCTGATCGAACCCGACAGTCAGAAGAACAATGTCCAGCCGGAGAAGAGATTTTTCGAGTTAACATGCGACAAGTCGCATAAAGACGATGTATTCAATGAGTACTTGCCTCACGTTATGGCCAGGGCAAAAGAAATCAAAGATAACGAGAGGGCGGTGAAGTTGTACACCAGGGACTTTCCCTTCGATAGCCAGGATGACGACAGTGGCAGTTGGGGTGGGCATTGGGGCTGCATCAATTTGGATCATCCTGCCACCTTTGATAAATTGGCGATGGACCCGTGTTTGAAAAAGTCCATCATTGAAGACTTAGACAGGTTTGTGAGGAGAAGAGACTATTACAAGAAAGTAGGCAAGGCCTGGAAGAGAGGCTATCTACTGTATGGCCCTCCTGGGACAGAAAAATCAAGCTTGATCGCTGCCATGGCCAACTATCTGAAATTTGATGTGTATGATTTGGAACTTGCCGATATATATTCAAATTCAGAATTGAGGAGAATCTTGCTGTGCACGACAAACAGATCAGTTATTGTAATCGAGGATATTGATTGCAGTGTGCAAATGCATGACAGGGGTGCCGAATCCGAGGGCAATGATCCCTCTAACACAAAGGTTAGCAGAAAAATATTACACATTGTGACATGAGTTATACATGAATGATGCTTTGATGGATTTCTGATTAATATTGGTGTTTAATGAAACAGTTGACATTATCTGGAGTATTGAACTTCATAGATGGATTGTGGTCAACTTGCGGGGATGAAAGAATTGTTATTTTCACAACGAATCATAAGGAGAAGCTGGATCCTGCCCTGTTGCGCCCAGGTCGAATGGATATGCACATTCATATGGGGTATTGTACACCTGAAGGTTTTGATGTTCTGGCCTTGAACTACTTGGGAATCAAAGATCAAACAAAGACGCCATGTCAAGAGATCAAAAGCTTCATCCGGGAAGTAGAGATCAGCCCTGATGAAATTGCAGAACACTTGATGAGAAGCGATGATGTTGATCTTGCACTTCAAGGGGTTCTTGATTTGCTCAAGAAAATGAAGGACGAAAAAACTTTGGTACCTGTCGATGAAAAAACATGTGATGTTGGAGAAACCTAAGAGAGAATGGAATGTGATGGAATCGAAATTGACAAGGAACAAAAGATGAAGTGTGCTAAAATCTCGAAAAGAGTAAGAAGAAGGCGATCAAGCAGACGTAACAAGAAGGCGACCAAGCAAAGGTGATAAAGTGAGCAAAGTTTGTAGGAACGTGTGTAGATGATAAATCTGTGACGATGATGAAGAAAAAAACGACTACTTCTTCTTGGACATGGTTTAGTCGTGAATTTGAAAAAAATGACTAAAAAACTTTTTGACTTTTGTAAAGTAAGCCAATGCCTGTGAATTTTTACCCCTTGCATAATTCAAAATTGAAAAACCGACTAAAAAAATTGTGAATATATATATATATACACACACGCGCGTAACTATGGTGTTATTTATATTTAATTTTTATTAATATTTCATTTTATAATAGAAAATACTATCGATCTTTATGTAGTTTAAGTTTGTATAACAAATATTAATTTAATAATTCATCAAAAATTCAAATAATACGTATTTTGGATTTAATTATTCATTATTATTATTATTATTATTCATTATTATTGTTATTATTATTCTTTAGTGATCTCGATGCTCTCCCACAAGTAAATCTAACCCATCAAGCGGGCCTTGAATTACAAAATAGACGGCCCATCTAAGACTCAGCAACAAAATCAGGATTCTTCTCTCTTCCATCAAAATTTTCAAAAATCGTTTCTTGGTGGGTTGTTGGCAGAATATTTGGTTTGATTGAGGCTGGATTCGTTCGAGGGGAAGAAAGCTTCGTCATTTTACGGGTTGGATTTCTCGAATGACGTGGGCGAAGCTTAAACGACTAGTTGCCGGTGATTGATGGCTTCGCACTGGCAGTGGGAGAATGCCGCCGCTGGCGCTGCTGCAGGCCTCGCCACCGTTTCCTTCTCTCACCCACTCGACGTTATTCGCACCCGCTTTCAAGGTTTTTGTTCATATCCATATTAAATGAACCTGCGTGTTTTTTTGGTTGTTAATTATTGGTTTGATGTTGAGACAGTGAATGACGGGCGATCATTGAACCTCCCTACCTACAAAAACACTCCTCATGCTCTCTTCACCATTGCTCGTACCGAGGTTTGTTCTGCTTGATGAACTCAAGACTTGCCAACACTTCATTTAATAATTTATGTTCCCATATTTATCATTTGCCAATAAATTGAGTCTTTTTTCATCCATTTTTTACCCCTCTTTCTTTCTGCTGAAAGGATATTGTTATACGTATCTTGAAATGGAACGAAGTTCATCGAATAGTGCTGACTCCAAAAACCACACCGCACCCAACCCACCACCCAAAATTGTCCCAATTAAAACAAATCGCATCTGAGTTGCCTGAGGTTTACCTTTTAAAGTGGAATAATTCTGTAAATCAGCAGTAAAATTTGTCCAATATGCTCATTGAATCTCGAATCGAAAAGTTACTTGGTCTGAAGGTGACCAGATTCTTGTTTTAGGTACATTCCAAATGCTAAATAATCAAACCTCTCGAATCTGGATGCTTGTTAACATGATTTGTTGATGCATTGCTAGAAAAGAGCTTTCTGTTTCTTTTTACTCAGTTATAAGATCTTTAAGATTATTGTCCTCTTTCTGTCACTGCTGCATGCTTCAAATTATCATTTTTGCTTCAGGGATTTAGAGGACTATATGCTGGTTTCTACCCTGCTGTTCTTGGATCTACTGTTTCTTGGGCTTTATATTTCTACTTGTAAGCATCGATATCAGAGTTTTATCCTACTAAATATTGCTTAACAATGCTTTCAAAACTTCCAGTTTAAAAATATGTTTTCCTCTGTACTTGGAGTGCCCGAAGTAAATATGGAATGCCTTATGTGCACATATTTGTATTTTTGTTAGAGTGGTCATCATCAAATGAGTTCAATACTCAGCAGCAACTGCTCAGAATTTTACTTCTTTTACTCGTTTGTTTTTAAATCAAATTCACCCATTTAATAATGGTGACTGGAATAAAGGACTTTAATCATGGGAAACTGTTTGCCCCACCACTGGGCTAATAGTTAACCACATTTTCACCTCATTACTTCTTCCTTTGAAATTTATTGTGTGGTCCATCATAAAATATATTCACGATGCAGTGACGCATTTGATGAATAAATTTCCTTGTTATATTTTGTGTATTCGAGTCCTTTGATTTCTGATAATGTCAGTGGACTAACCATGCAGAACACATGGTTTTGCTTGTTGGAGTTGTATCATTTATTGTTTTACTATCAGCTTTGCCTCTAGATTGATTTAATAAACATGTAGAATGTATTTATATCCATATGGCTCATCAGCTTTTCCTCTAGATTTGACTAAACATGTAGGATGCATTTATTTCCATATGTTTAGACCGTAGTTTGATTGCCCTGTATTCTCAGCTACAGCAAGGCCAAGCAACGATATTTGAGAAGCCGGGATGTGCTCAGCCCAGGTCTTCATCTTGCATCAGCCGCTGAAGCAGGAGGTTTGGTCAGTAATATGAGCTTCCAATGTGTGAAATAGGATTTGTATGCTAATATTTACTTAGTCAGCTTGCGTTGTTACATAACTGCAGATGTTGCATCACAACTGCAAGGACATGCGAAAAAAATAGTTTACTTCAAATTTACTTATTGTCACATGGGAAGGGAAATTTAAAGAACAGAATCCCCAAGTTTTGTTTCAAAAGGGAAGCTGATGTGCTGCTAGTGTTCTATTCTTCAGAAACATGAGCTTACAAAGTTGAAGAAGTTGTTTTTATGTATTTTAACTGAAAAAATTTTTGTACATCAACTCTATTTAACAGTTGCTAATGTATGTCAATAAACCATAAATCATTTTAATATTGTCTCTTTTTTTATAGAGTTGGATCAATGTTTCCATGTAAATCTGTCAGTAATGCGGTTAGGTCTCTATCTTCTGTTTGAAAATTTGTGTTTGGCAACCATCAAACATAAAAAAATCTTAAGTTTCTGTTGATTGAAAACATCCAAGGATAAATATTTATTTGGGCTTGTGGAGAAGAATTAGCCTGCCAGTGATTCATTGTATGTGCCCTTGCTGTTTGGTTTCTGTTAGTTTCATCTACATTCATCAGAGGAATTTTAGAGCGGCCATCTAAAGTCATTCAGTACTAATGTACTATCTTGCTTATAAAAGCGCATTTGTGGCTTGTTTAGGTCTGTTTCTGCACCAATCCGATTTGGCTGGTAAAAACAAGGTTGCAGCTTCAGACTTCTCTGCAAGCTCATCCATATTCTGGTTTTCATGGTCCGTTCTAATATTTTGTTGACTTTCTATTGATTTTATTTATTCTATGCCAATGCTTATCATTGTTTATTCAGTTCTATATAGTTTTGATTTGTGATATTAAGGTAAGAATATTATTTTCTATTTTTCAGGAACTTGATGCTTATGCTTTTCTTTTCCTGAACTATTGAATGAATTAACTTCTTTGTGAATTTTGCTTATATTGAAAGTTTGTGGTTTTATATGAACACCTGACTGGGACCCATATGGGCAAGATCAACCGATACTAATGAGTGCTTGATAACATAGGTTTGCCAAAATGAGCTGTGTGTAATTTGTAAAGAAAGGTTTAATAACCGATACTAAAGTCGAGTTGAAGGTTTCTAAGATGATGTGTATGCTCATTTAATCATCAATTTGCCAATGCTACACCAACGAGATTAAGAAAATGCGGCATATTGTTTGTCTTATGATGTGTGTTGTTTCTGCTAGCATGATTATTCTCTTGTACTTTTATTTACATAATGCAATTTTGGGATTTTTTTATTCTTTTATCTATGATTATAGTTTATAAATATATTTCAAATTCCCTAAGTTTGTTGGATTTCAGATGCTCTAAGAACCATAATAAAAGAAGAGGGGTGGAGGGCTCTGTATAGAGGACTCATGCCTGGTCTTTTTCTGGTTGGGTTTTCTCATCCATCCTATTTTGTTTCTTTGGTTTCTTCTGGCCGTTACATGCTGTAGTTATATATTCACCCGTATATAAAAAAACAAACCACCCTTTGGGGCTACAACATAATTTTTTTTCACGTTATATATTGTTTCTATATCCTGAATAGACCTAAATAAGTTGGGTTGAAGATTTTAATGATCCTGTTTAGGTTTTTAAAAAAACAAAAAACCACATGGGCCTAGGTGGGTTATTTGGCCAAAACCTGTTAATAATCATTAAACAAAATCAAGGAGGGAAGCACCTCCATTTTTTACCCAACTTATTCATAAATGTTCTAGAGATTCAAGGAGCTTGGTGGTTTTCTGCCGTATCAGCAGGTTACACATGGTGGTATTCAATTTACTGCATATGAGGAACTTCGCAAAGTTGTTATCAATGTTAGGACTGAAGAAAGTGGAGATAATTTTAATACCGCTGATGATTTATTGGTTAGTCCCTGAACCATTTTTTTTCATTCTCTCCAAATAAGTTGCATCCAGTAGCAAGTTATGTCTATGCATCTGTATTATTCTGATTTTCTCAACAAAGAACAAGAGGAAAATGAGAATTTTTGACGTGGCATTGATTTCTAAGATAGGGATTTTTCTTGCATTTTGGTGGATAGGATTCAATCGATTTTGCAGTATTAGGGGCCTCGTCAAAATTGAGTGCCATTCTTTTGACATATCCATTTCAGGTAATGTTGCAATGTGAAAACCATTTTTAGATATTTGTCGAAAATTATACCTTTTAATGATACATTAAGTGATGCATTTGCTTGTCTTCTTTGTTGGACGTGGTTGAATGACATCTTACAGGTTATTCGAGCTAGATTGCAGGTGACAAGCTTTCCATTCTCATTTTTTTTCTCTATGGAAGTGTTTCCTTTTTTCAGTGGAAAAAAATTGCTTTAGCTAAAGCAAACAACTCTAGATTCTAACTTTCTTTTTTGGATCTCATTCCCTTTGAATTGGCAAATTATTTTTTCTGTACTGTAGCAACGCCCAAGTATTGAAGGGGTTCCTAGGTATATGGATAGCTGGCACGTAGTGAAGGAAACTGCACGGTGAGACTTAACATCATCCTGTGTCTCCGTGTATAATTGGAATCGTTGTCCATGTTTTCTGTATACTTGTTTCTATCATTCGAAATCGAAACGAAGTTACCTATGAAGGACTTTAACTATAATGGTTAACATATATTCTTATTTATTTAGCTAAAACAAAACTGTTGTATCTACTATCAGTTCATTCAATGTGTGAAAGAAGAGTCTTTCATGACAAGGAGTCCACTAAATTTTGTTCATTCATTTTTACTCGATGAGTTCACAGCATCATGGAACATAATATGAAGTTTTTCCTCTTTGGCTCAACTGCAGATACGAGGGTCTACGAGGTTTCTACAAGGGTATCACTGCGAACGTGCTGAAGAATGCTCCTGCTGCTTCGATAACGTTTATCGTGTATGAAAATGTGCTAAATATGCTCAAACTGAGGAAGGATTTATGATCTTGTTTTTGTTTGACTTTTTTACCATTCGTTCAATTCTTTACGTAGAAATATTGAACTCAATATCATCCTAACCGGAACCATCGTCGTACCCGAGTTTTCGAGGACCTGAGTCCAACTTAGAAAATTGGACCTTTCGAATTATACATCATCATTATTATTTTTCTAATTAATGTAGCTTTCTAAATATAAAAACCCATACACAAGTTATTTATTTCTCTCTTTGACATTTCACGCCATCTCTTTTCTTATTATCTTCTCTCTTCTCATTTATCTCTATCATTCTCTCAAATTTTAGAAGTGTATCTCTATATATATTTTCATCTTTTTTTTTTATTTTTTTATTTTTTGGCTTATTGTTCATTTAATAATTTTTTATTCTAATATCATAGGACATTTTGAATTATATAATTGATTTTGTGATTTTTAATTTATAATTTATACAAATTAATGTAATATGCAATAATAATAAAAGATGATCCAAAAAAATATCACTTAAATCTTAATAATTGAATATCCTCGCAACAATCATGAATTTTTAAATTATTTTTAGCGTTTTCAATTTCAATTAATACGTAAGCTATGATATTTTTATACAAAATAATATTCACACAAATATTCTTTTCACATGTGTATTATCAATTTAAAAACAAAGTTACAAATTAATCAATTGATGTATTTTAAAAAATTTAGAAGCATGCATACAAACCCACATATATACACATGTAATGATTAAATAATTTAATTTTTAAATAAGTAAATTTATTTATTAATATAATTATTGAAAAACTATTTCAAACTGAATATGTTATATATGTTAATTAATTATTGGTTCAAAAAAATTAATAAAAAATAATATGTTATAATTAAATACAAATTTTTTAAATTCTATAAAAAGATTCACAATAGTCTATAAAAATCTTACAAAAAAGTCTACACGAATCTACATAAATCTGTTTATAAATATGTGAGATTCTATAAATGTCAATAAAAATATATCAAATCCATAAAAGTCTATCATTTGAAAAAATCATCAAAACTCTGAATTAAATACATCCGAGTTAATTTCTCGGCATAATCATACTTTGTATTCAACTTTCATCTCTTTCCAAAATCATTCCACTGTCATATTATTTCATATACAATTAAAATAACTAAATTAAAAACAATTTTGGCCCAACAAATTCTATAAGAAACGAAATCTACAGCAAAAAAATATTTCATTCAAGAACCAAATATTCTTACATTCTCCCACACTATCTACCAATATACATCTTTCGAAACATTTTCCAGAACACTAAAAGACACTACAATTTATCAACAAGAGTTATTCCATGTTGTTATGTTCTCCCTGAACAAAATCGCTTTTAAATAAATACGGAAAAAATCAAGTTGCTATAACCGAATTGATTCCTTTAAGATTCTCAATTCAAACGGTAGAAATTTTTCGTGCTCTGGAACCCAACTTGTCATTGGAAGGATGTAAAATTCTTATTCTTAATCAAAAACCAATTTGGAATCAATCTAATGTAATCTAGACAATAAACAGATAGCCATCTTGATAGAATCCCAAATGGTCGGGATTCCTAGTTAAAGCACGGATTTTTCCAAGCTAAAGGAATGTTAATGAAAGTTCCTTCCAACCACAAGGGACCAGCACTACCATTTACAACCAGACACAAATTAAAAGTAAAAAATACCCAAATCATCTAAAAATGATTTAGCCAGCAGAAAGTGTTTTCATTTACGGTAAACTAAATCATCTAAAAATGACTTTAATTTGAAGAAAAACCATCACATTAACGCAGATTTAAAAAAATTGTATATCAACAAAACGCAGCTTCAATTAATTACATCAAAGCTACTAAACATTAAGTAAAAGGAAATATCAAACCCAGAATTTAAATCTTAAATACTCATTTCTTTAATATAAAAAACAACTGAAACCAAATCCTTCAAATTAAGAGATGTGTTTATTAAATGTTCGGGCCAGCTAGTGCATCGCGAGACACTAATATGTGGTAAGTAGCATCTGCAATCGTGCAACGTTTACAGTAATCGTTCCCTTCCAATAAATTATCCGACACTGAACCATTAGAAGCTCCGATTTCTTTGCTCAAAATATCGACCATGTTCTCCATTACACGTCCAGATAATGGTAACTTCACATTGCGTGCAATCAACTGTCTCGCGCAAAACTTACCATAACCCTCCAATGGATTCTCCCTTTTCATGCAAGCAATGTCTTCTTCTTCCAGAACAATTCTCCCCTGCTTCAGAGGGTCCAAAGCCGAAATATTTTTTAAATTTGGAAGAAGAGCCAGAAGCTCTTTTGTGAAATAAAAGAGCTGCATGAAATCCAACAGGTTATCTCGAATCGAACGAAAGACGAACTGATATTTATCCACTCTAAATTTACTCCAGCATGGGAACTTAGGATTAGATTAAGCAACTAAGATGAACCCATTTGAATTAGATTTCCACCAAACTAAAGGCATACTCTGGTTTTTACTCAGATTACGATTACAAAGAGAGCAGTGAATAGTTGCATATTCAACGCAACGAAGCTTTTTAAAAAAGTTTTCAACATTGAGACCCGGTTGCCAAACACGAACATGAGACTTACGAGGTGGAACGATTTCCACTGACACGAAGCGGGTCTGAACAACATGTGCGGAAAAATACTCAGAGACCGAAGAGCAGATGCATAGGCATTTGACATCCAATATTTTATCAAAAATTGCGATGATTAACTCTGATGGAGACAATCGAAATAGCCTTCCTCTTCGGATACCCTTAACTTCTTCGAGCGGTTTCCATTATCTTCTTAATGTTTTCTTTTATAGAAGTGAGAGTTGGAGAAAACTGAAGTAAAGGGTGGTTTGCTGAGGGCAAAGAAAAGTGGGAATAGGGTTCATGGAGCTTGGTTGGGGATTTAAAGGTGGGCTTGGATTTGCAAATTTGGGTTGTGACCCAATATGTTACTTTAAATATCAAAGTCTCAGTAAAAGTCCAATAAAAAATTGTAATTGAAGTCAATCTGTTCCCATGGTAAACCCAATTTTCAATTAAATCATTTTGATCATTTACTTCGATTAAATTTGGTCCGTTCACCAATGTCAAATCACAAATTTAGTTGTATATCTAGCCTATAAAAATACTAATTCATTTATATTGTCAAAGGGGAAAGAATTTAAAATTAAAAACACTATCTTTGCTATCTAATAGAATCTATTATCATATATTCACTTTAAAAATTATTGATACTCTTATCTACTTATTTCTCCAAATTTATTTATTCCTTATCTTCTTCAATTTATTATTTATTTTTATAATGTTATACGTGCATTGTATGTGTTTCGATGCTAGTCATTTACAAAAGCATGAGTTTACAATGGTGAGTAATGAGAAAAAGTTAAGTTTAACGATTATGTGTTTTTCATCTACCGCAAAGAATGGCGGAGCAGAGAACCTGCACAAGAAAAGTTGATTGTTTGAATTCAAGCGTTCCTTTATTGCAGAGAAAGTTGGCATCCGTGAAAGTTTCAACTTTTCTTTGTAAAGAACGTTATTTTTCCTTTATATCTCCATTTATTTACATATATGAAAAATACTGGAATTTTAAATTGGTCTCGTGGTGGTCTGTTCATAGGATTCGGATGAGGACATACTCGAATTTTTGGCCATTATACTGAATTCTGAAATCACATCGACATTGGCCTGCAAGGTTACCATGAGGATGGTCCGAATCAAAGCCGTACCTGTGATTCACAGGGCCTGAGGATCAAAGCCGTACCTGTGATTCACAGGGCCTGAGGCGATATATTTAAAAAAAATCATGTTGTGATAAATAACCGTAAAGCTTAGTTTGTAAATTAAAAATAACCAAACAATAGATATAAGAAAAATATAATTTACGAATTATATATTTATATTTTTGCGATTTTTTTCTTCGTGCGCTACAACATCAACATGGCTATTACGTAATACATTGTCATATGAACAATTATATTGGAAAAAAGATTGAAATTGGCAAAAATTGTAAGATATGTTGCTAAAATTGAAATTTATCAATATAATCTATCAAAATAACAAAATGATAAATATAATGAATCAATATTGTAAAAATATGATTTGTTTTAAATAATAAATATAATATTTTATTCAAGAAAATATAAAATAAAGATATGTAAAATAGGTAAGTATCACAATTTTTTGTGTTTTATTTTTTGAAATGAGTTCAACTACATAAATTCAAGAAAAGAAGCCAAATAATCGACATGTAAAGTATAAAAGTTTAACACATGAATTGACACAAGATAAAATAATAAATATATTGGACAAACATTACTATTTTATGCATACAAAATTTTTTAAAAATTAATTAATGAGCCGTGTAGCTTTATTGTTTAGGTACTACATAATTTGATTAAATCTCAATGAACACAATCATCATATTTAATCATGTTTTCAATAGGTCGTCAATGTCTAATTTTTTTAAATGTCCATGTACATATTATTTAGGTGCAGGCCTCAACAACATGAGACCAATTTTTTTTTTTTTGGGCCCCTGTGAGGGCTGGGCCCTGAGGCAATGGCCTCTCTCGCCTCGCAGGAGGTACGGCCCTGATCCGAATGCTGCCATGTTTGGATGTTAGCTTTGTTTGGATGCCTTGCAAATGGGGTTAATTCCCCTAATTATAGATGAAAATCATCTTTAGTGTTTTCTAGAAATTTCTATCCTTAAATGTAATATAATCATAATAGTAAAATGCTCTAGAAATTTCAAGTGAACGTGGTATACATTTACAACTAATTCATTATTCTAGAAAGTTCCCGAGTCTTCTATAATTCTCCGAGATCTTCCAGAGTCTTCTAGACTCATCATCTACGTCTTTCTCTTTCCAAAAATTTCTTTATAGTTCTTGAATGCTCTACAAACTTCATGAAATTCTAGTTATTTCTTGAAATAGGCATCATATTTTTATCACTTCTCATTGATGCACATTTAAGTTACTCCAATCATATCGCGAAGTATCTCTGACTTAGCTCTTGGCAATCCTTTTTTTGAATATATCTGTCAGTTGTTCTTCTGTTTTGCAATGTCTGAGCTTTATTATTTCTTTTTTTGATTCTGCTTCTCGAAGAAAGTGGTATTTATTATTTAATACTTATATGATTTGTTCAATCTTGAAATACTGGGTTTTTGGTCATTGTTATTGCAGACTTCTTGTCGCAATAAACTACGATAACTTCATTATGTGGCTCACCCATGTCTTCCAAAATGTGTTTTATCCCAATAGACCGACTTTTAGTCATTGATGTCGCAATATTTTTTGTTTTTACTAATGATTGCACCACGGACAGAGCCAGAAAATGGATGTTGGAGGCCAAAATAATGTAAAAAATTTTAGGGGTAAAAAACAAATATTAAGAGGGAAGATGAAAAAATATAATTAATTTTAGACTCCTGATCGATGAAAATAAAAAACTGAGGTGACAGTCGCACTCATCCGCCCCACTCGGCTCCGTCTCTGATTGCACCCTAGTTGCTTGATTTTTTGTTTCCCATGAGAATATGACTGAACCAAGTGTAAATGCATATCTTGATGTGATTTTATGTCATCCACTTATCATTCCCAGTCACTATCCGTATAGCCAATCAATCTTGTGTCAGGTGTGGATATGTACCTCATGCCATAATCCTTGGTTCTTGAAGATATCTCAGCACTCTTTTAACTGCTCTATAGTTAACTTGGCTTGGACTTTGCATGAGCCTTGATAGTACGCTAGTTGCGTCATGATGTTAGGTTTTGTAAGCTTCAAATAGGGTAAGCTCCCAACGAGACTCCGGTAGCTTTGGCTATCTAATTATGGTGTTTCATCATTTAGCTTGAGAGATTTTTTGCTATCAAGTCGAGTTGAAAATATCTTGCAACCCTTCATCTTGAACTTATTTATAAGATTTTTGTATACTTTTTATGAGCACTGAAGACCTTTTTCTTTACTTTGACTCATCTATATGCCCAAAAAGTAACGCATCAAACCCAAGCCGGTCATTTCATGCAAGCAATGTCTTCTTCTTCGAGAACAATTCTCCCTTGCTTCAAAGGGTCCAAAGCCGAAATATTTTTTAAATTTGGAAGATGAGGCAGAAGCTCTTTTGTGAAATAAAAGAGCTGCATGAAATCCAACAGGTTATCTCGAATCGAACGAAAGACGAACAGATATAACTCAAAATTAAAATTACTATCTTTGCTATTTAATACAATATATTATCATCATATCCAGTTTAAAAATTATTGAAACTCTTATCTACATGTTTCTCCAAATTTATTTATTCCTTATCTTATTTACGTTTTTTTTTTAATTTATAACGTTACACATGCATGGCATCTGTTTCGATGCTAGTCATATACAAAAGCACGAGACTCTTAGGCTAAATAAATTTGGTGTATTTGATTTAACATTTTTAAATATCGAAAATATCTTTTTCAAATTACAAAAATACCAAATTTTTATTTAAGAAAAAAAATAAATCCTATTTTAGTAATATCAATTTGTTGGCCCATAAATATTTAAATCCGAGCCCAGCTCATTAGTGAAGTTAAATCCACAGCAGATCACGTTCTCGAGGGGTGAGATCGGTTGATCCAATGAATCTGAATAAAAGCGGGAGGGAATAGATGAACGTCAATCAAGCCCAATAAATCGACAATCAAGCCCAATAAATCGACAACTGCTGCCATCAACCGGAGTCGGAATATTTTCTCCATTCAATCGGGCAGACGCGAAAAGAATGCGATTTCCGAAGTTGCTCACGATCAACTCTACCACACTATCGGGAGGTGACATTTCATTTTCTAAGTCTTTAATATTTAGGTTAAATGTTTCCAGTATTATTGAGAATTCAAATTCAGGATGATAGTACGATGGTGAGTAATGAGAAAAGTTAAAGTTTAACTATTGTGAGTTCTTCATCTACTGCAGAGAACGGTGGAACAGTGAACCAAAGTTGATTGTTCGAATTGATGCGTTCCTTTATTGCAGCGAAAGTTGGCCTCCGCGAGAGTTTCAAATTTTCTTGGTAAGGAACGTTATTTTTACTTATATCTCCATTTATTCGCATATATGAAAAATACTGAAATTTTAAATTGGTCTCGTGATGGTCTGTACATAGAATTCAGCTGAGGACATACTCGAAATTTTGGCCAGTATTCTGAATTCTGAAATCACATCGACATTGGCCTGCAAGGTTACCACGAGGAATCCGAATGCTGCCATGTTCAAGTATTAAATCTGCTTTTGTAATCATCCACCCGTTAGCGCATCTCTTACTTAATAACAATCACGAGGCCTCGATTAGCTTTGCAGAGGCATTAAATACCATCATCAGAAAATCCAGTTCGAGGCACGACCAAAAACTTCTGCAAATAGTAGAAAAAGCAAAGGCAGTCCGTTTCCTTGTTCGGAACATAAGAGAATTTCATTTTGATGCACATTCGTTTTGATGCACACGAAAGTAAATTTTTAAGATGCATGACTGATCTTTTACAAAACATTCTAGTTCGATGGCCATGTTTTAGGTTCATCGTATGGCATGATTATAAGTTTTTGAAGATTCTAGATGCCACAAAACTCAAATCTAACATTCACTTAAAAGATGCTTTTGTGGGATTGTATTCTGGATTAGGTATTATTTACACTGTCACAGATTTTGTGCTTTTACAGCTAATTACCAAGCTTTCATTGTGGACTTTTAATTTTTTCATAAATTTTTATTGTCAGTTCTATGTCATAATTGGGTGGATAAGCTTCTAACAAGTGGAGATGAGCTTCTCCCTGTGATTCTAGACTGCATGGGTCCTAGAAAACCAGCTCATCTCCGTATAGAGGCATTTATATTTGCACGACGAGCAGCGGTACCATTTCTCACTTTGGTTTATATATTACCGCATTTAGCAACTTTAGGGTCTATTTGTATAAAGTAATGTCACGTCAAGAACTCAAGTTACATGAGATGTGTGTTTCACTGGATGTAGTATAGACTTAGCTTGTACTTGTGTACTTGTGAAGTGTCTGTTGACTTTTTAATCCACCTGCATTCTTTTGCAACACGAATTACTCAGGTTAGCAGAACATGATGTATGAAAATGTTGAACATTTGCTGTGATCCCCTCGTCAAATATGTAATAACAGCAATCATGAATTGGAATGAACGATCTGAAATAAAAGACAACGCCGAAGCTCGTGCTGGAAAGGAGGCATGTTATTTAGCTTCTATCACCCGCTGGGCAGGCGATCGTCACCAGTACTTCTGGAAAGAAGGGCTGGATAGAGTTTCTCAGTCTTATTTTGGATGATTATGGCACCATCCATCGATCACACCTCCACTCAACTTTTTCTACTCTGCAGTCATCAGTTGCATGGAAATTTAAAAAAACTTCTAAACGTTTTCTGAGACCATATGTGTGGGATATTCTTGGAGGGCTTGCAGCAAATTGGGAAGAAAATTTCAAACATGTGACCATCGAAGAGGAATTTCAACTTAAGGTCCTTATATTGTGCTTATGGTACGGTAGCTGTTCATGACTGTATTTTTTGTGATAGAAGCTTATTCAGTTGTGTTTTGACATGTTTCCTTCCTTTCCATTTGACAGCTTGGCCTTCATCAAGGGAAACGGTGAATCAGCAGCTAGGGCTATGGCTTTGGTGGCAAATTCTAAAAGTAAATATGTTTCATCCTTGGCAAGGTCCATACTACCTGAAGTATTGGCTGAAAAGGTTTCGCTTGAAAAGTTACTCGAGACTCTGAAAAACAGAGTGTATGGAAAAATTATCGGGGTTCCCAGAGACCTTGATATTGTGGTGAGCTTATTGCATTTGGCATGTCATTCTTGCCTTCCATTATATCAAGAACCCATCATCCAACATAAAGGTGTTGAAACTTTGATCGCCTTCGTACTCTGGTGGCTAAAGAATCCTCTTCGTATAAAAAGAGAAAGTATGTCACCTCATTTGCAATTATATTATGGGGAGCGTTATTGTTGCTTGCACGGCACAGAAGAGTGGGAAGGAAAGACACACTTTTGCTTTTTATTCTGTGGATCCTTGCCGAAATGCTGCCCAATTCCACTCTTGTAAATTCTTATGAGTATGAGGACCCGAAAGTCTATGAGCTCCAGGAGGTTTGTGTTGATAGTAAAATCTGTTCGAGCTCAAGGTGGTACGCCGCCTACATATTATGCTGTATCGGATTTTGATTATATGACTTCTCCAGTAGAATGGGGAGGAGGAAGTGCCGTAAATTGGAATATCCGCTGAAATTGGCAAACAAAGGAGTACCAAAATGGGGAACTCCAATGCCAAAATTCGATCTTGCTATTCTGCCAGCCGAGTGTAATTCGCCGTAAGTGGCCTTTTATTCCTTGGACAATATCTATAGCAGTAATATGCTCATTTGGGAATTTTATATCGAAGCACCATCAATCAGTTGATGAAATGATTTGTGTATGTTTAACATGCTACTGAATTGGAATATAGTTACATACGTGAATTTTATAGACATTTGAATTCATTGGGCATTGTTCTTTGCTATAATATTTGTATCTCTTTGTCTGCAAGATTCTCGTGGAAGCCAACGAGACAAGAGTGTAAGCTGGAAATGTGATAACTGCTCTAAATCAATTCCGCATCTGCATGTGCCCAAAGCTGTCCTGAAGTTGAGCAGTGACTACTTCGATAATTTGTTTTGATCTCGCATGAAAGACAGGTAACTATATTTGCTCTTACTTGAGGCACGTTGATCTTGCACAAATATTTCTTAGAGAAACATACCTTCAATATATTTTTAAAGTTTGACGAATTGCTGTTATTTGCACCAAATTAGGACAACACTTTGCAAATCTTTTGTTGTCTATATATTTTGCCATGTCTATATAATATTATTTGTAAATGTTTGTCGCAGCTGCCGAAAGACTTCAAAGGCTCCTGTAAGTTGGGAGTCATTAGAAAAACTCGGCCCTTGGTTGTATTTGGAACTGTTGCCCGTGCCCAACTTCGGCTGTTCGTGGGCTAATATGTATCCAGCTGACTACCGGGGGCACCGATGATCTTTACAAAGAATGCTACCGGATAGTTGTCTCTTGTTTAGATTTTTCCACAAACATGCCAGCAGAAATAATTCAAATCGCCTATGATTTAAACCTTAAGAACTTGGTGCATGTAGCAGCCGATTATTTGGCCTCTAAGTATCATCAGCTGAATGATTCGGATGAGTTTGACACTCTGAACAAAGATCTTGTTAAGAAGGTTCGCATTGCATCCGAGCAACTAATTTCTGAAGCTAGGAGTGATCAGTCAAGTTCATCTTCATCATCGGAACACTTGAGGTCTAGAGGCTCTGTCCGAAAGCCTCGTTAAGGTGTTTCATTTGGCATTTATTCAATAGTTTGGTGATTTTTACATACGCTTGCTAGAGCACAACTTTTGTTCGGACCATCTGTAGTTCTGTTTTTGCTTCATGTATATACTTTACGTGTACAGACAAATAATTTATATCTTTGGAACAAATGTCATTTTATATTTATACAAAGACGATGAATACCAACTACGGATTTTATGTTCTTTTTCAATAGTCCAAGTTGATCGTATCAATATGACTCGTTCGTATTATATGTGTGTGTTCAATTTAATAATCACGATTTCAAAGTTTCTTTACACACACATATATAATACGAACGAGTCACATGGATACGACTAACTTGGACTATTGAAAAAAAACATAAAATCCGTAGTTGGTATTCATCGTTTTTGTATCAGTGTAAAATGACATTTGTTCCAAAGATGTACGTTATTTGTCTATACTCGTGAAGCAAAAACAAAATTACAGCTGGTCCGAACAAAAGTTGTACTCTAGCAAGCGTATATGAAAATCACCAAGCTATTGAATAAATGCCAAATGAAACACCTTAACGAGGCTTTCGGATAGAGCCTCTAGACTTCAAGTGTTCCGATGATGAAGATGAACTTGACCGATCACTCCTAGCTTCAGAAATTAGTTGCTCGGATGCAGTGCGAACCTTCTTAACAAGATCTTTGTTCAGAGTGTCAAACTCACCCGAATCCTTCAGCTGATGATACTTAGGGGCCAAATAACCGGCTGCTACTTGCACCAAGTTCTTAAGATTTAAATCATAGGCGATTTGAATTATTTCTGCCGGCATGTTTGTGGAAAAATCTAAACAAGAGACAACTATTAATTATCAAACTCAATAGGTGGACGGAATTTGACAACTTCGCCACATTTTCGGGATATCAAATTTATTTCTTTCGAACAAGAAAAGTAATATTAAAAAATAATATTTAATGATAAAAATAAGAATGTTTACGAACAATAAAAATTATAATTTTCCTTGTTAATTATAATGATGATGAATTAACAACAAAAATAATAAAATATTACTAAAAAATAATAACAAATCATAAAAATTCAAATTCAATCACATTATAAATACGTTTCAGATAATAGCCCAATATAATTTAAACACCAAAATTTATTTATTTCTTATCTTCTTCAATTTATTATTTATTTTTTTACTCATTACACATGCGATCGATTTCAATTATATATTATTAATTTATTGAAGAAAAAAAATAATGTATGGTTATTTTTATCCGACATTAATACTCGATCATGTTTCAGGCTCGAGCCTAAAAATTAAAATCGAGTCAAACTCGAGTATTATGAAACTCGGACACGCTCATGCTCATATGCACGATTTAAAATCAAATTCGAGCATTCATGTTGTACAATTACAAATCCAGTTCAATCGTAACGATATCTTTTCCACCAAACCTTACAAATAATCAGGCTTCATTTCATGAGCCGGATAATCTCGTGGAGCACGAATATTGCACAACTCAATCTATGGAGAGCAACATATATCAAGCATATATTTTTTCCCATCAACTTGTCTTCACTCCACATCGTGAAAGTCATCCATTCACATTAACCTTTTACATGAGCAAGAGCTGGAAGGGCAAACTACGTCAGCTGTGAGTTTGACCAACTTTCAAGTACCCATTTCTCCACTCGGCAGTGAATCATCTAGTGTCAAGTTGCATTCTCCATTAGCAATGGCAACACACAGAGCTTTCCAAATGGGAACTAACATTTTGACGGGAGGATACAATCCCTAGAATCCAAGATCGAGAAGTAAAAAACTTTAAATAGAGACTAGTCTGTACAATTTGAACCAAACAAAAGAATGGTAGAATCCATTCGTTATACAAAAGACATGTAAATGGTTTAATAGTAGGATCACTTCAAGGAATGATCACCATAGCACCACATGGGTCATCAGCACTCCATATTACTTCTCGACCAAAAAGCTTTACCCAAAAAATTAACTTACCTTGAACACGGGTAAAAGTTCTTCCTCTCCACGTATAATCAGAGACAAACTCCAGTAACAAGAGAACGGTGTGACACATTCAACCAGTACAGGTTTCAAAATCTTGCTGATTGGTACAAAGTGGCGAACTGTTCTCCCACTGATTTGAACAAAGTAACATACGAGAGTGTTTAGAACTGAAAGTGTTTAGAATAACTCTTTTGATATGACTTCAAAAAGAAGACAACAGCAATAATCAACAAAAATCCATCTATTTGGAAACCTAGTACACTGAGGATTTCCTCGTCGCCTTTCTAAAGAATAAAGAAAAGAAAACCTATAGTTATTAAGAAACGGCCATGCTTATAGCAAAAGATGCAGAGTTGCACTTCTAGAATGACGTATGTATACCTTTTAAACATAGTCTCAAGCTGAACTCCGAAAGCTGCGAAGATTATAACAGACTCTGCTGCAAAGAAATTTTAAACCAGAGTTCAAAATGATGAAACTGGTCCAGATGCAATGGCAAGAAAAGCAGAAGAGAAAAGGATGGAAATTGAAGCCAATATTTTGAACATTAAAAAAAAATCACTTTCCCAAAGTAGAACCAAACTTACATCATATTCTCCATCTAGATCTCCCAAACTATATATCCTTTTAATTTTATATCTCTCATTATAATCATTACTTTGCATCCAACTTTTACCTCTTTCCAAAATTATTCCACTGTCATACTATGTCATATACAATAAAAATAAATAAATTAAAAAAGATGTAACATCAATGGCTCAGAATTCTATAAGAACCGAAATCTAGAGCACAAAAGTATTTTATTCAACACCCAAATATATCTTGCATTCTCCAATACAATCCACCAAAATACATCTTTTGAAACATTTTCCAGAACACTAAAAAACACTACAATTTCTCAACGAGACATAATCCATCCACTATTTTTCCATGAATAAAATCACTTGTAATATTCCTTTAAGATTCTCAATCCATACGTTAGTTTTTTGTGTTATTCTAGTCTCTAGAAGCCAACTTGTCCAGAACATGAAGCATATCCATTTTAAAACAATCACATGATTATGTTCTGCAAACTCTGCATATGATGAATGATATAGCAGCAAGTAAAATCAGTTCGAATACTTGAACTCACAGCTGGTGAGGCAACAAATTTAACAATGATTATCCTTACAACCAAAAAATCGCCAATGAAACTAATGAAAAAGAGTTCTAAAGTTAAAGGGAAAATAATGTAACCACTGAGAGTCATCCGGTAAGATAGAATTATGAGTACGATTATCAAGAACCAACAAGGACCACCAGAACATCCCGTACTCATATCTGGCTTTACAAAAAAAAAAAAGCACAAGAACAAGCTGTTACTCGTCAAGTATGAATTTCACAACACAGTTCACCACCTTTCTTGATCTGTCTTCTTAATGATACCCATAAGAGAAAACCAGCAGAGATGAAACCCCAAAACGTAACAGCGACTAATGTGTCCTGTGTAAAATGGTTGAAAGACACTTAAATAACCATTACAAGCTGAAGGAATGTTAATGAAAGTTCTATCCAACCACAAGGAACCGACACTGCCATTTACAACCAAACACGTACATCAAAAGTAAAGAATACCTGCGGATGATGGAGTAAAAGAAAGCCTGGAATTGCAAAAAGTAGAGCATACGTGCATAAATGAGACATCCTGCACCACGTATTGGAAACAAAAATATGGTGAACATCGATGGCTTCAGGTGGGCCTCCGTTCACATCATGTACATATGTGAATCTTCCCCTTCTAATGGTAGATTGCCCCATCTCACTTCCACTATACTATCTGAAACTGACGAGGTAACAAAGAGGGGGATAATTTCTAACTGTAATATGAACACCAGCTGCTTTTGTGCATGTGAAACTTGAGCGCCCACTGTCGCTTAAAATCATCGAAGTCCAAATAACGTGGAGCAGCTGGGAAAAAAAAAACAAATTTTACCTACAAATCCAAAAATTGAAGTGAGAATTCGGCAATTTCTAGGAATAAACCATGAGCCATTACCGTGGCGTTCCCTAATTTTGTACCTGATCATTGCAGAAATACTCTGTAAAAACGAACTTACTAGAGAGAGACTCGGACAGGTCATTTCCAAGTCCAACGGGCCCAGAGAGAGACGTTGGACATGGAAAAATTGGGCCGATGGGCCTAAAGCCTTATCCAATTTCGATTTTTGTCTCAGGTGGGGAAAAAAGTTTGCAGTGGAACAAACAGTTTGAAGCAAAAGTTGCACATTTAAGTGTGACCAGAGATTCGTTATCAATTATCCAAAGGGTATAAGTAACCCAAGTACAATTTTTCATGTGATGTTTAACACGATGATCGGTGTGAAAAATGTATGTGATACATTTACAATCATTGGATCTAGTAGGATGCCCCGAGGCAAAGTAAATTGGTTGAATACTCATTTTTTATTTGTCCGATGTTTGGTTCAAATTTCAAAGATAAATGACATACAATATTATGTTGTCCAAATATATTAATTTATCATCTTTATATTATTCATCAATCATCATCTTATCATTCCTGAACCAAGTAGCCTCCGGTTAGAGTCAAATAAAATCATGTTACACCAACGGAGAAAGGTACGATACTTATACTTATAAGTCAGTCATGTTAAAAAATTTATTTAAATTTTGTTTGTGAACGTATTTCATATTTTAAAAGATATCCTTTTATTTAGTAGAATATGAAATAGAAGTTATGACATGTCAGTAAACCTTGAGTTTCCTAGGTATCACTGATAGTGCCTGCAAGAACCAGTCGGTTATGATTAACGTACAGTACGGTCCCTTCATCTCATATATCTCGATCGAATCTGTCAAAGTGTTGTAGTTGAATCCGATGCCTTTTTGGTAATTGAAGCGTTAAAGAACTCTTGAGATGCTCGCAAAAATGCCCTTTCAACGGCCAAGCCAAGTATTCCCTGTTTTCTTGGACTCATATTCACAGGGTCCTCATAAGCTCAAAACCGTGCAAGTGTGTTTTAAGAGTCAACTACGATTTATGTTTATTACAAACTTTGGTCCTCTGCAATCATTGACGTTGTATCCTTGTCCCGACTCCCGATTAGTGAATGGCTGTATAAGAATGTATACCAACTGATGTGATAATTTAGTGACTTGGCCATCTTAGATGTCAACAAGTTCAGTACATCAAAAAACAATAATCGACAAGGCATCCTGGGGATTAACGATAGAGCACTCGCTTCGCATGTGAAACGCACGATTATTTTGTTACGGAAAATGAATATAGAATTGAGAAGGCATCTGATCAAAATTAGCACCAGAATTCCTCACTTGCAAAATGGATAAGGTCTAGTTAGCCACCAATCGACATGGACAACTTAAAGGAGCACATCTTAAAGAATAAATAAATGCAATCTCCCTAAATCAACTCACAAGGTATTCCTGAATCAACTCACTAAGTATTACATGTTACTGAATAGTGTTACACTGCAAGAAAGCATCTATGGGCACGGCTATTACAGCTGGATCAATTTTTTAGAACAGTAGGTACCTAGAAGAAACCACCCAACAATGATTAAAAAGAAGATGGTCAAATAAGTGAGGAAGGTTGCTCCTCCAAAGACAAGCCCGAGGCCAACGACTAAGAGGAATGGCAAATAAGTTCGCATGATAGCAGTTTTACTGACCCATTGTCCCTTGAGAAAAATAAGAACAGCCAAGTTTACTACGTTCCAACCGCCAGCCTGAAACATCAGCCTATTCAGACAATTGGCTACAAATGAATGGCAATTGCAAGTGAGAAGGTTGTAGGAATGATGCTGGTACTCTTGTGTGCTCTTGCGTAGCGCATCGTCCCACATCAGAATATCACTACTGCCTCCATTTTCCTTTGATTCATCTTCACTGTCATGCCCCGAGGAATTGATAAAAGTGAAGCACTGCGAACAGATTCAGGACCACAAATTACAGCTTTGCATTTAAAAGCTATTCCCGGAACTTGATTATCTGAACAATTCAAGAAACAGGATATATTTCCCGTACATATAACAATTTATGAAATTCAAGTCATCTTAATTGCCACATAAGCCCGAGAAAAATCCCAAAAGATTAGTCTATCATGTAAGAACAATAATCTAAATTAGGATCAGATCATCCATAATCACATTATCAATAGCCACTGCCCTTTGCCGTCCATCTCAAGTCTCACCTAATCTACTCACACAGTCAGCACTAGTTTCAGTTTGGATATAAACCTTCTTGAAAAGTTTTAAGCCTGAGAGTTTCAAACATACTTGTTCAAAATTTAAATGGTATGTTTTAAAGGATTAGAATGAACGAACTGAAAGAAAGGGTTTTACAATCTATGATCAGATTTATAATAATCAATTCGACCTGCTCTTTGTTGAGTTGAATGTAACGGGTCGGTGATCCAAAGGTAAAATTGTCAACACAAACGAAATTTGGCCCAGCAAAATCCAAAATAACACCGTCCTCCCTGCATATCCCAATGTGGCCAATGCATGGGAAAAGACAAGACAACACGGGAAGAGGCGACCAAACAATGCAGCAAGGATAGCGGCTACTTTTCGGATCAATCTGCATTGAATCGCCAGGGTTTTCTTCAATCATCAAGATGCGATCGGGTTCCCCAATTGATCTCATCGCATAAACTGCGAAATGCTATAAATTTCCCCTTAAAAGTCGTGAAAACATTTCAAATCTAATCGGGAACAGTTAATCAGTTAAACAAACCTAAAGTACTCAATTTGATAGCTGCTCAAGGAACGTAAATAAACTAAGATAATTCACACAACAGAATCGCGTGAAACATTCTTTTGTTCTGCAGATGCAACAGAAGTATCAGACAATATAAACCCTAAACTTGATTATGGTTGAAATCATAGGGAAAAATTGGGAATTGCCGAGCGGAGACATGCGTACCTTGGGAGGGCGGAAGCTGAATAAACGGAGAGATATAGAAGACGCCGGCTCAACTGGAACGCAACTGGGTAAACGGTCCAAAGACGCGAGATGGTTAAAATGACGTGCCCATTTTAGGGTTGACCCGACCAGATCAGTTTTTTTGTTTAGGGTAGATCGGCTCAATAATTTTAGTTTTTTAAATAATCAATTTGGGTATTTCGATTTAGTAGAAAATCAAACTAGAAATTCTATTAATAATCTCAATTGATTCCTAAAATTTGAAAAATATGTTTTAATTTGTTTCTTGATATTAGTTTTACTTCAATGCGGTGAGAGTATTTGAATTAAATGTAGATTTCGTAGATTTTTTGTTTCATGAACGATGAAAATTATTTATAAATACAAACCAAATTCATGGGTGAAAGAGACGGTATCCTGTGAGATGGTCTCACGAATCTTTATCTGTGTAACGAGTCAATTTTACTGATATTCACAATAAAACGTAATACTCTTAGCATAAAAAGTAATATTTTTTCATGGATGACCCAAATAAGAGATCTATCTCACAAAATAAGACCCGAGACATCGTCTCACACAAATTTTTTTCTTGATGAAATAGTGCCAATGGATATCCAAATAGTGACAAAATGGATAATTTTTTATAATCATTGGCACGTAACAGTTTGTTACTTTCGTTAACAACAATGGGTTGGGTCATCAGGACTTAGTGATACTCGAGATTAATAAAAATTATTTTAATTATTATCACAATCTTATCAAGTTGAATCATGCACAAAATGAATGTCCCAGCGCGGGAACCATTGTTTATTTAGCAAAATAACATGTGGGATCCATGCCAGTTTGGAAGTTCTGTAGTAAGTATCTTACGAGTCGTGAGGCGATCTCACATTTATCATCAGAAATAATAATTTTGACATAAAAATTAAAATAAATATATTATAAGGCGGTTTCATTTATATTTATTTATCCACATGAAGAAACAATTATATTTATAATAAAAATAATATTTTTGACATAAGAAATGATTTTTTATTGATAATTTAAATAAAATATATGTAAATTTTTATATAATGAGTATATTTTTTCAGGAGATGAATCGAATAGAAAATCTTTTTCAAAAAAATTACTTGTGAAACCACTTTACGTGGAATTTTTGTGATATAATAATAGTCCAGTCACTTAGAATAATACAAGTGTCAATTGGACCAAGCTCGCAGTGTCCATTCAGTTCTTAGCCAGACTGCACCTTGTAAGTTCACACATACGTTACAAATACAATTAACATGGAAATAAAATATGAGTTTATCGACGACTTTTGACACAAAAGTTTTGCAAAGTCCACTCGAAACAAAAGGAGAACAAAATAACCGCAAGTATATGCATACATATATCTCGACTAAAAACCCGAATAAACAAATTTAACTGAGTCGAGTTTGTTTAAATTGAATCTTGAATCTCGTTTTAAATTTGAAATATTTATGTCACATGGACGAAAAATAATCGACAAAAATACAAAGATTTCGACCATTTATAAAATCTATACCATTATAAAATTTCATATATTTTTCCATTATAAAAAAAAGTTTTCTTATACAATTTGTTTTCACATTCAAATTCAACCTAAAATCTCATCTTTGTTGGTAGAAAATCCCAAGTGTAAATATCAATTAATTTGTTTGAATTATAAACATTTTTATTTTTTATTATATTATTATTACTAAACTTGACTTGCAAGGAAGCAGCAGTCTATCAGAGTGCCCGAGGAAGTTTTCAAACAATTTCGTTGAACTAGTTTCGAAATATATTATGCTCTTCCTAACAATTTTAAAAGGCATTTTTCATCATCTCGAACCCGAAAGAGCTCTTGATTTTCGTTCATGCTGATGCGTACTTTTTACTTGTAAGTAATCGCAGTTGGTAAGTCCCTATTTTGAAATGGCGGGTTCGATTTTTTTTTCTTTTTTCGGTTTTTCTGATATCGTTTGTATCGATGCGTCAATTACGGTTAGATTTTCTTGATCGTCCTGGATCGCGTTTCAAATGATCGTGTTTAGGTTTTCTTGGTGATTGGTGTTGATGATTCTGATGATATTTTTTATTATGGGGAAAAATTTTCTATTTTTGTTTGTCAATTGAAGAAACCCATAATTGAGGGTCAGTAAACTTTTATTGGGTTTTCTTTTGATTCTACGGATGTTTATTGCTTTTATGCGTTATGGTGCTTTAATTCTATTTCTTTTGTTTACGCACTCGCATAATAAATTTTCTGTGTTTGGCTTGAATTTATGTTTCATGTTCGCCTAATTCTGTCCAATTTTTATATATTAACGGTATTTAATTCTTGACTTGAATGTCAGGCCCCCATTTGGTTACGAAATTTCTTGATTGATTAGTCTACCTTGTATTGGCAGGGGAATCTAAGCAACTGCGTTCTTGAATAACAATTCAAGAATCATGAGTTCACTGAAACAAATTGATGAGGGTGTGGACGATATGCTCATTTGGGATGACTGGTACTTCGTTGAATCAGAAGAAGCGGAGCCAGAAGGAAAGAAGGTAGAAGCTATAGATGAAGATGAGGATGAGGATGAGATGAACGAGAAGGAAGAGGAAAAGGGAGAGGCAAAAGAAGAGAATGAGGAGGAAGAAGAAAAAAAAGAGGAAGAGGAAGAGGAAGAGGAAGAGGAGAAGAAGAAGATTTATTAGAAGAAGAAGATTTATTAGAAAATTTATCGATCATAAGTAAGTATAAAGAAACCAAAATGGGCTCCTCAAGCATGGATCGAAAACACCATCACGAGGTTTGTTTCATCTTCCTTTTAACTTTTTAGTTAATTTGGGATGTGATTGAATTATGCTTGTTATCTCATTTGGATAATCTTCTATTTCTTCAATTTTGTATATGACTCCAGTCATCTTCAATATATTTATGTATGGACTCCGAATCTTTCATGATTTAGTTGGTTCATGAGATGTTTCGAGCACATATTTATATGTTTTTTTAAACGTTGACTAGTTTTGTATAATAGTAATTTTTGGATTAACAATACCCTACTATTTGAGTAGTCAGGCCAATGATGATGAAGCTTTAGTTTCTCCAAGGTTTTAAAGACTTGGCCGTCATTTTTTAAACCATGCTTTTGGTATATCAGCAAACACTAGCTAATTTTTGATATATTCGTCAACCCTGATTGCAGCTTAGACGTTTCCAATTTTCTCCATTTTTCAATAAGAACAAAAGCAAGGACATCAAAATTCTCGTAAAAGAATATGTTCTCCCTTTCCTTCCAGCAAAAAGCCTTGTCAGATTCAGGGCTGTATCAATGGAGTGGGATCAATGGATTCAAAGTCCCTTTTTAGCCCATCAGCAAAGTTACTCCTTCCAAGAATTATCCGGTTACTTTTATCAACAGAACCAAGAAAATATTGAGTTTTTAACCATGAATCGTCGTGCATATGGAGTTCCAAAACCTTCCCTCGGTTTCTTGCCTGAATCTGTGAGCATTAAAAGCTCCTCTAACGGCTTGATACTCTGCGAAGATCAAAATGGCAATAACACTTACTACATCTGCAATCCTGTAAACAAAGAGTGGAAAGAACTTCCTCTGCCTCACTATTATCACAGACCTGAAACAGCAATTGTTCTTGCCTTTGAACCATCTGTACTCAACATGGATGCTAGTTATCAGTTGATCTGCCCAGTAACTTTTGTTGATCAGCCAATTATCTGCTTTGAAGTATACTCCTCTAAAACAAGATCCTGGACAGAATCAACCACAATTTGTCTAGAGTTGGAGGCAGGTTCGACTCTAAGAGGCAGCGGATTCTATGTTAAAGGAACGGCTTATTGGGAAACATCCTCAAGAAAAGTGGTGGCTTTTAATCCGACAAATGCAATTCACGAGATTATCTCACTACCAAATCATTGTCCACAGGGAGGAATCTTGACAGAGATGAATGAGGAGCTATGCTACATTGGGATTTCTAGTGTCGATGGGAATGACCACTTTGTTGAGATCTACGGGGGACTGTATTTGGATTTGAAGTACAAAATGAAACTGCATCTTCAAATGGCATTGAATCGGTATCGAGTTCTACCGTGTCTAAATGGAAATATCGTGATGATTCTGAATGGGTGTGCTATACACTCGTATAGCTTGAAGAATGAAAAACTTGAAGTCATAGGCTGGAATGCTGGAAGGTCCGAGGGAATGTATCTGCCTTACGTAAATAGTCTAGTTTCTGTGGGGTAGGACTTCCATTTTCTGCTTTCCTTGTATTGTAGCAGGGATCCCATAGAAGCTGAAATCTGGTTATTGTGTGGTGTCATGTACAATGTCCAATAATACTGCTCAGTACTTTTGACTTTTGAGTTGTGATTAGATTTTTTGTATTGTTTTCTTTTTTTTTTTGAGCTAAGACAGGAGATATGTTTTTACATATTGTAATCTCGTATGTGGGGAAGTTCTTCCCTTCTTTTTCGAAAACCAGAACTTGGTTTTTCTTTTTTTAATCCAAACTCTGGTTTTAATGCACACCGCAAAGCACTAATAAATAAATGAATTCAAGGTAGACAAGAAATGACAAACAATTTTCTATACCATGCCATTCTCTCTCGTTGCAACTTGAAAACATTTTACATACACTGAGATTAATTGTACTGCCAATCATGAAGGAAAATTCAATGATATCAAAAGCAAAGCCCCTTTATTTTTCAAACACTGCCAAACTTAGTACAGGAAAATCGTCAGAACACTCAAAAACAAAAAAAAACAAAAAACCATAAAAAAACATCCTTTAAATTGTGCAAGAATTAGTGGGCTGACGGAGAATGCTTACCACACTCCCAACAACCACCCCGGCTCCGACCACCACTATATCCCCATCCTCCTCCTCCTCCTCCTCCTCCTCCTCCTCCACCTCCATTTCCGCCACCCCATCCATGGCCACCCCCATTACCTCCACCTCCGCCACCCCCATTAGCCCCACCTCCCCCGCCTCCGCCACCACTCCCACCGTTACCGCCTCCTCCACCCCCGCCACCACCTCCATTACCCTTGCCTCCCCCGCCGCCTCCCCCACCATTACCACCTCCGTCGCCTCCATTACCTCTGCCTCCCTTCCCGCCGCCCCCACCATTACCGCCTCCTCCACCGCCGCCTCCTCCATTACCCTTGCCTCCCCCGCCGCCACCCCCACCATTACCGCCTCCGCCGCCTCCATTACCTATGCCTCCCTTCCCGCCGCCCCCACCATTACCGCCTCCTCCCCCGCCGCCACCTCCATTACCCTTGCCTCCCCCGCCGCCACCCCACCATTACCACCTCCGCCACCTCCTCCGCCGCCTCCATTACCTCTGCCTCCCCTCCGCCCGCTCCGACTATTTCCCCCTCCATTATCACCTGCATGCCTTCTCTTATTCTTTCTTTGTTCTCCCGAAACACTGCCAATCTCACCACCACCTCCCCCCCCCCCCCCCCCACCAGCACCACCGCTTCCACCCCCGCCAGACCCATCCCCACTAGCTCCTCTGCTGTCTTTTCTCACGCCATTATGAGGTGAAATCGTTGTGTTTGAGAGTCCAACATTATAAGTCGAACCGTGTCCATGTAACAACTTCCCAGTGGAAGAATTGCCATGAATGTCATCATCTTGGGCAATGGTCTCAAATATCAAGAAAGGACTCGACAAAATGAAAATGACGAGAAATTGAAACAAACCCATGTTCATTTTTTTGGACAACACCTGTTCATGCATATATATAACATCGAATTGCGCTATTGAATAACATGTACAGGCATTCCCCACCCTATAGCTCAAAAAAAATCACTAAACATGCATAGATATATATAGCTGCAAAAATGATGGATTTGATCTTGACAAGAATCGGTAGCTTCAGTGTGAATTTTTGTCCCCACTGCACGTTCTTGCTTGTTATAGTTAATACATATACTACGCATGCCCATTGTCGGGTCCGAGACAAAGATTATTTGCAACCGAAGGAAACTTATATTTTTGACAAAATATATACACACACACACAACATATACACATAAATGAAATTTAAAAATAAAATAAATTAATTTGTGAGTCCTTACCTTGAAAAATAAGTTAAGGATGTAAGCGTATAAATAATTGTTGTGAAGAACAAGTGAACTTTAACTTTACTTCCTGAAGAACGAGAATTGAGTTTCCTTTCAAGGAATTTATTAATTCATAATTTTATCAATAAAATGAATAAATATGCATTAATTTATATAAAAAGTGCAGTAAGACAGCTATCACATTAAATTAGGGCAAAAACTTGTGTGAGACGGTCTCACGGGTCGTATTTTGTGAGACAGATCTTTATTTGGGTTATCCATGAGAAAATATTACTTTTTATGCTAAGAGTATTACTTTTTATTGTGAATATCGGTAGGGTTGACCCGTCTCACAAATTAGGATCCGTGAGACGGTCTCACATGAAACTCACTCTTAAATTAGATAATCAAGTGTGTGAAAATAATATGTTATATCTTTGTGCAACATCACTCCACGTCACTTGTGAGATATAATCCATTAAATTTTATAGATGTATTCATGATAGAACAACAATCATGCATAGGAGCAATAATTTCCATCCCATGTCTATTAGGTGTTCGATCTTTTGTTTTTCCTTTCCTTGATGGAGGAATCAATACATACATAGATCCACACACACATATATGTATATTAAAATTCGATTTGGCACACGAACTATTGATAAATTGACAAATTTTTACATAAACTAATGTAAATTACTTGAACGATACACAATCCAACTAAAAAGTCCATTTTACTCTTTAACAAAATTTATTTTAAATCAAATTAATTTTAGTAAATTCAACTAAATGCTCTTTTTCAATTGAAATTTCTCTTATATATGGCTTTTCAGCCATTGCACGCTAGCTTGAAAAAGTTCTCGATCATCATCCCGGTTTTATTTAAAGAAAGTGAAGTGTTCCTCCATTTTATTTCTCAAAATTATTATTTTATTAAAAGTATAAAATAAATTATATTATTTAAAATTTATAATAAATAAGCAGCTTACAATTTTTCAAATATATTTATATTTTACTCATTAATAAATTATATGTCCAAATATAATATATTTTGAAAATATTTATACATATATAATAAATAGAATTTTTTTCTATCTATACTAAATTATTATAATTATATATTCATAAAATCACAATCAATAAATAAATCATTTATACTACTAAAATATATTTTAATATAAAGATAAAAAGTAAATTAAATATTATTTTTACGATAAAGGGAGGGAGAACAAATATACTCATAATCAAGAACAAATAAAAAAAAATTAAATCAAAGCATAAATTATAGGTCATCTGAATCACGCAAATTGGAACAATAATTAAGGTTTTTTTTTAAAAAAAAATAAAATAAAATTATAAGATACATGTCTTTTCATGATCTACAACTTTAATATTGAACATCTTTTTAAATTCCCAACATATCGACACCAGATTTTGAAAATTAAAATGATGATTATATTTGTTTCAATCGTCTAAAAACAATATCACGGGGCTCCAGTGATATATATTTATTTTGTTATATTTTCATCAATATAATAAATTATTTTTTGTTCTTGCATAATTTGAATTGATAATTAATTATCATAATATAATTTTAAATAAATATAATATTTTAACAATTAATCAATAAAACAACCTTGAAAATAAAATTGTGTACCTAATCGGTTTTAATAAATATTAATTGGATTAAAAGTAATTTAGGTTAAGAGGAAACTTGAATTTTTAGTTTGATCATATATTAATCAAGTCATTTAAAATAGTTCAAATATCGATTTGACAATTTATTAAAAGTTCGTGTACCAAAATGAATTTTATTATATATATTGAATATGATTAAAAAAAATATTTGCTTATAGAAATATTTGAGCTGAATATGAAATAATAATTTATAAATAATAATATATGTATTTTCTTTAATTAAAATGGAGATATGATGGTGAATGTTATTATTTGGGTAATTTGTAGAAAAATACACCTGCCAATGATTTTTTTAAGATTCAGTACACATAAGTTTTTTTTTGTATTTTAATACATGACAAAAGACAAACTTAGTTTTTACTACATGTTTCATGTATTTTTACTTTTTTACCATTTTTACTTAATAAAAAATTATATAAATCCCTTTTTTTGTTAGCTATCTTCTATTTTCACTCACCATTCCCGATACATTTGGACCACATATACATTGAATTAAAATATTTTTTTATTTCAAAAAACAATTCACAACTAAGCATTGAACTTTTTGAAATACTTAATTTTACTTGCGAAATACTTAATTTCAATTTTAAAATACTTGATTTAGTAAATGACATACTCATAATGTGTATTAAAATATTTGATATTCGAATATGCAAAGCAAGTTCACCAAGTGCTCGTATTTCCTTCCAAGATCCATTTGGATGACATGTTCATTTCATTTAATTATTTTTTTATTTTAAAAAACAAAACAAATTCGCAACTAAACATTGAACTTTTTCAAGTACTTAGTTTTACTTGCGAAATACCTAATTGCAGTTTTAAAATACTTGATTTGGTAAATGAGATACTCAGAATGAGTATTAAAATACTGGATATTCGAATATGCAACGCAAGTTCACCAAGTGCTCGTATTTTCATCCAAAATCTATTTAGATAACTTGTTCATTTCATTTAATTATTTTTTTATTTTTAAAAAAACAAATTCGCAACTAAGCATTGAAATTTTTTAAGTACTTAGTTTTACTTGCGAAATACCTAATTTCATTTTTAAAATACTTGATTTGGTAAATGAGATACTCAAAATGAGTATTAAAATACTGGATATTAGAATATGCAACGTAAGTTCACCAAATGCTCGCATTTCCATCCAAAATGCATTTGGATGACATGTTCATTTCATTTAATTATTTTTTTATTGTTAAAAAACAAATTCGTAACTAAGCATTGAACTTTTTCAAGTACTTACTTTTATTTGCAAAATACCTAATTTTAATTTTAAAATACTTGATTTAGTAAATGAAATACTCAGAATGAGTATTAAAATACTGGATATTCGAATATGCAACGTAAGTTCACCATATACTCGCATTTCCATCGAAGATGCATTTGGATGACATGTTCATTTCATTTAATTATTTTTTTATTGTTAAAAAACAAATTCGTAACTAAGCATTGAACTTTTTCACGTACTTACTTTTATTTGCAAAATACCTAATTTAAATTTTAAAATACTTGATTTAGTAAATGAAATACTCAGAATGAGTATTAAAATACTGGATATTCGAATATGCAACGTAAGTTCACCAAGTGCTCGCATCACCAAGTGTTCGCATTTACATCCAAGATGCATTTGGATGACATGTTCATTTCATTTAATTATTTTCTTTATTTAAAAAAAAAAACAAATTCGCAACTAAGTATAGAACATTTTGAAGTACTTACTTTTACTTGCGAAATATCTAATTTCAATTTTAAAATACTTGATTTGATAAATGAGATACTCAGAATGAGTATTAAAATACTGGATATTAGAATATGCAACGTAAGTTCACCAAGTGCTCGCATTTCTATCTAAGATACATTTGGATGACATGTTAATTTCATTTAATTGTTTTTTTATTGTTAAAAAAACAAATTCGCAACTAAACATTGAACTTTTTCAAGTACTTAGTTTTACCTGCGAAAGACCTAATTTCAGTTTTAAAATTTTTGATTTGATAAATGAGATACTCATAATGAGTATTAAAATACTGGATATTTGAATATGCAATGTAAGTTTACCAAGTGCTCGTGTTTCCATCCAAGATGCATTTGGATGACATGTTCAAGGACTTTTTAGCAGCCACAAAGCATTGAAAGAGAAAAAAAGGCTTGGAACGAAGATTTGAAGATTTCCGGACAATGTTTTTCGAGCGAATAACCCGTGATAGGAACGAGTAGCATAATACGTGGATTTACAATTTACATAGAAATATGAAGTCGGATACACGTCGATAGTCATAGTCCAGTAGGTCGAAAGTTAGGGGATTTAATAAAACGACATGCAATTCACCATTGACAAATAATTAAAGAGATTTAATTACTTCACTGAGTTGAATTAGTTTGGCATAGCTTGAGAGGGCATGTTCAATTGGATATGAAATCTCGTCGAAAGCATAGATCATTGTCGAACGAATTAAGTAGATTAAGGAGGGGTAGGTGAACCGAGATTCTCAACAAATTCATTTCTCATTGAACTTT
Organism: Primulina tabacum; assembly: GCF_025594145.1. Lineage (NCBI taxonomy): Eukaryota > Viridiplantae > Streptophyta > Magnoliopsida > Lamiales > Gesneriaceae > Primulina > Primulina tabacum. The sequence continues at coordinate 7,587,183 of NC_134552.1, read as the reverse complement.
AATCAATCATTCTAGCTTATTTATTTCATCATTCAATCCTTGAACCATTTCATTGAGTTTTTATTTAATAATCGTAGTAGTAAACAATCATCTGAAGTATTGCTGCTAAAAATTGAATAACTGAGAATAATAATTGAGAAATACAATCCTTAGATGAACGATACTCGTACTCTTATACACTATATTATTACTTGACATCGTGCACTTGCGATTATTTCGAGCTTGAATATTATTGATTTTTACTAAGAATTTTACAATGAAAGTTTTGCTCGATCACTAAGCATAGAACATTTTGAAGTACTTACTTTTACTTGCGAAATACATAATTTTAATTTTAAAATACTTGATTTGGTAAATGAGATACTCATAATATGTGATAGAATACTGGATATTCGAATATGCAACGTAAATTCAGTCATGGTTGGTTTTCCAGCTAAGATTAATACTTATTCATGTCATTTAAAGAAATGAACACAGTTCATTAGTGATCGTGGAGTAAGAGTAAGTTGTTTGTAAATCAAAATAAGCACTTACTTTTAACAAAAATATAGTAGCATACTTTTCCCGGAGTAAAAGTAAGTTCTTTCTTTGTATATCGAAATAAATTGTTATTTTTATTTCATGAGGAGTGATGAACAATGTATTTGTTAAAATTTCAATTGCATTGAAATTGCATCATAATGCATATTAGAAATATCCAGTATTTTATTACCTATTCTGAGTATCTCATTTATGAAATCAAGTATTTTGAAACTGAAATTAGGTACTTATCAAGTAAACTAAGTACTTTAAAAGTTTCATGTTTAGTTGGGAATTTGATATTTTTTTACAAAATAGATATCACACGATAAGATTATGTCGTCCAAATGCATCTTCTAAGGAAAGATCAACACTTGGTGAACTTACATTGCATATTCGAATATCCAGTATTTTAATACATATTCTGAGTATCTCATTTACCAAATCAAGTATTTTAAAATTGAAATTAGGTGTTTCGCAAGTAAAACTAAGTACTTGAAAATGTTTAATGCTTAGTTACGAATTTGTTTTTTTAACAATAAAAAAATAATTAAATGAAATGAACATGTCATCCAAATGCATCTTCGATGGAAATGCGAGAATTTGGTGAACTTACGTTGCATATTCTAATATCCAGTATTTTAATATTCATTTTGAGTATTTCATTTATCAAATCAAGTATTTTAAAATTGAAATTAAGTATTTCGTAAGTAAAACTAAGTACTTCAAAAATTTTGATGCTTAGTTGTGAATTTAAAAACAAAAAATATTTAAGTGAAATGTACATGTCATCCAAATGCATCTTGGATGAAAATGCGAGCATTTGGTGAACTTACGTTGCCTACTAGAATATCCAGTATTTTATTAACTTTTATGAGTATCTCATTTACCAAATCAAGTATTTTAAAACTGAAATTAGGTATTTCGCAAGTAAAACTAGGTACTTAAAAAATTTCAATGCTTAGTTGCGAATTTGTTTTTTTAAAATAAAAAAAATAATTAAATGAAATGAACAAGTTATCTAAATAGATTTTGGATGGAAATACGAGCACTTGGTGAACTTGCGTTGCATATTCGAATATCCAGTATTTTAATACTCATTCTGAGTATCTCATTTACCAAATCAAGTATTTTAAAACTGCAATTAGGTATTTCGCAAGTAAAACTAAGTATTTGAAAAATTTCAATGCTTAGTTGCGAATTTGTTTTGTTTTTTAAAATAAAAAAATAATTAAATGAAATGAACATGTCATCCAAATTGATCTTGGAAGGAAATACGAGCACTTGGTGAACTTGCGTTGCATATTCGAATATCAAATATTTTAATACACATTATGAGTATGTCATTTACTAAATCAAGTATTTTAAAATTTAAATTAAATATTTCGCAAATAAAATTAAGTATTTCAAAAAGTTCAATGCTTAGTTGTGAATTGTTTTTTAAAATAAAAAAATATTTTAATTCAATGTATATGTGGTCCAAATGCATCGAGAATGATGAGTGGAAAGAGAAGATGACTAACAAAAAAAATGGATTTATATAATTTTTTATTAAGTAAAAAAGGATAAAAAGGTAAAAATACATGAAACATGTAGTAAAAACTAAGTTTGTCTTTTGTCAGGTATTAAAATACAAAAAAAACTTATGTGTACTGAATCTTAAAAAAATCATTGGCAGATGTATTTTTCTACAAATTACCGTTATTTTTTATTCTTATATTATTTATTTCATGCAAGTCACGAGCCAAGCAGTACTTGATCGAATTTTTTTATCCCATCCAATAATCATAGTAAACGCAGCCAGTTATTTAATTAAGATAAACCATACAATAACAATATGTTGTTGTCTGCTCACTGAAAATTATCGATTTTAAAGACCAAGAAGAAATAAAAAATGGAGAGGAGAAAAGAACGCTGGCATCAATTATACAACATACTGATCAAGGTTGATTTCCTGCTCCATAATCATTTACTTCTCTTTTGTAAAGCTAGGACCAGCATGTTACTTTGGGCGTCTTCGGTAGGGATAAAATATATCGTCAAGATTCTGCTTTATTTGGTTCCCCACTTTGCGAGCGTTCTTGACTACACCATTTGCAACGAGGTTTGCGTTCCGAGCAAACCTACATAGATAAACAACAGAACATGTATACATCGCATTTGATGTATGTCGAGTTGCAAATGTTACTTCGTTTTTGAACTTGGCTAGAAGGCATTACAGATAAACGCGTGAGGTAATAAGACAGTCAAAATGTTTAGACCATTTGCTCAACCTAAACCTATTGCGCGTACTATGATGCCAAAGAGGGAACCAAAACGGGATACCTGTTCAAGAAATCATCCCCAGTTGAATGAGCTGGTTTATGAGATCGACGTTGTGGCAAACTATTACCATCTGTGGCAAATGATACCAAATTACTTCGGAATTTACTCCAGGTGACAAATAGCATAAACAAATCAAAACTAACTCAGAACCATTGGTTTCTGAGTTAGCAACATGGCGATATAAGAGAATATTTCTCCATTCAACAGTACCTACTACCATTATTGAGCCAATATGTGCTAGCATAAAAAGGTTAATACTAAAGCATCATTAGTATTTGAAACAACAAAATTGCTACCATTCCTAGCATATAAGCTACACGGCGAATATTCTTCTTTGTGGTTTTGAGCAAATATTTACAGATGTCAGCTTTGTGATGGTTAGCAACACATCAAAACATCAAGTTCAGGAAAAGCAAAGTTTTCAATCAGTGTTGAATTCCCAGAACTTGAGAATAAAAATACAATTTCTTTGTCTTACTTTATTGGCACAATTCGTTTCTATTTTTAGATAAACCTATATCACTTTCTAGTTTGTTCATGTCAAAGTAGGACAACACCACTTTCTCCATCTAATGCGAAGCTGGAATATTTACTGGTGGAAATGGAACTCCTGGCATATACAAGTCACTGCACCTTAAATAAAATAACCACAAGGCTAATGCTCATACTCTACCAATAAGTCCCATATATTGGGAGCAAAGTTTGTAAAAGAACATTTCAGTACAAGCAAGCATATAGAAGAGTATCACCTTCTTTAGCATGAGCATGGGTAGGAGCAGACGCAGTCTCAGCCGTATTGACTCTTCGATCAACTAAAACCTGGAAACAGGGTTAATTATATCAGCATGATTATGTACAAGGATCGAGAAGAGGCATCAATGGTAACTTTCAAATGCCACAGCAGAAGTGGTGATAATGAGTCAAAGTATCACTATCATTTTCCTTTGCACAGTCATATCATTAACAGATATAATTAATGGATTATCCTTGCTCATGGTTGAATAAAGTATATGTATTTGAAAGAGATTTCCACACAATGAATTTTATAATATCTAAATTATCACTAAAATGCTCCAATTTGATAATTCCAACAAACACGATAAGTGACCAAAAAAAAAAACAAACCACCGAAAAATACCGTTCCACAAACCATTGCAAGTAAAAAATATGAAACTTCCCAGTCCTGGGATTCGATAAAATCTCAATCCACTAAAAGCCCATATACAATCAAATGACACCCGTGTTCATTTTTTTTTATTAAAATACAAAATAAATTAATCTTCGTTGAAAAATCATACTTTACTCCGCTTATATCTTTTTTGCTTCTAAGAATTTCCTGAACAATAAATTAAAATGTCAACCTTTGATTCTCAAACTCACGTCAATCTACTTGAATTTTCTTCATGCCAGCAAATATATAAAGTTTAAAATCTATGGACCCAAGAGATATTATCAAATTTCTCAGACCGTTTTATATCATCAACCTACTCAACTATCGTAATTTGTTTCAGGTTGTTAAAATCAATTTGTTACTGTTAAACAAGTTCAAATGTCAATGCTATGAAATACCATAGCATTAAACAAATTACTGAACCAGTAACATTTTCCACACGACTCAGAAAGTTTAATCAGACAATAAATTACACAAACAAATATTTTAAATCATCTTGTCAATCCACGCCATAAATTCAACAAGATACACAAAAATTAAGGACAAAAGTGAAATGTTGACCTCAAGACCAACACAAACTGGTAATTCTGCTCGAGTCCCCTGACTGTTTGAGGCTTCATCTTTTTGGTCCACATAAAGAGAATAACCGACACAACCATATCTAAAATCTGCGATGCTCCTACCCTCTTCGGAAGCCTCCATCTCAGATTGTCCAAGTATATATTCGGGCACTGGTCATCAATACAAAAGCACCATCAACTCAAAACATTAAGCTAAAGGTTGCTTTTCCCCACTCATCCAAATATGCAATTGACATACAAGAAAAATAGATGAGACATCAGGGTCACAAGGTCGAAACATACAACTTGGAAGGCAGCAAAATGGAATGTGCATGTACAGTTGAAACACATTTAGTAAGTTACTGCAATTCATTTCTTATGACATGTTATCCTCTGCCCATAAAGAATGCAGCCCAATTGCTGTAAAACATATGCCAAGTCAACCCAATGATTAAAACAAAAAGAAAAAATAATCATAATCAAGCAAGTGAAACAGGTAAAAAATAGCATAAAAATATGTTGTGGAACAACAAAACCAAGGAAGGGCATTCAATTGTCATGGTTATTAAACCTTGAGGTAAAATTATGTCCATTTATTTGTCACCAAGCACAAAAACAATGATATCCTACTGCCTAACTGATGAGTATATTGAGAAACTAGAGCATAGTCCAACTCACAATCATGCATCTACGGCCATATTCTGAGGTAAAATGTGTACTAAACATAAAACATGTGCCCAGACGCTGTCCAATACCTTCGGTAAAAGCAAATCGGAATTACTAATTCAGCTTTACCAGTCAGACTAAACAAGTAAAGTATCAAGAGTACACGAACCCATCTTGGATTAGCACCAAGGTCTTCCGAACTTTATAGTTTGCAGTCATCGACTATTAAGAAGAGTCTTTCTCAAACTTATAACTACATTTCTTGCTAGATATAATAAGCATCAAAGGCGTGAAACAAAAAAATATATTCACAATTAATCAGAAAAGAAAGCTGTGAAAGAACTCCTACGTGACTTTAAAAAAATAAGAATCACAAATACAATATTAGGCCCAGGAAAAAAAAAACCATTTTAGGGCGATTACCACAAACACATTCTAATCCGAAAAAAAAAACACAGAAACACCTGAAATCGAATGAAATAATAATTAGGTTTCACCATTTGGAAGTGAACGGGTGAGACCCACACACACAGGGTTGCGAGAATCGGCTTTCAAACGGGACGAATAATAAAGGCATCCCTTGCAAGATTTGGCCTTGTTCCCACCACTTATGTTAGCCGTATCAGTATTCTTTGATATCGGTGAGTTGCGGCTTCCATTTTCATTTTGTTTCATTTGATTGCTAACCGCAGCAGCAGCAAGGGAAGAATCGATTGATTCATCCATCGATGATGCTCCCGATCGCATCTCTTCTGTGCTCCTGGTTGTCTTCTCTACTCCTCCGTTGATTCTCTCTTTCTCAGCACCACCCTCCATTGTTCTGCTGTAGTTTTTCGCTTAACTATATATTTTATTGCAAGTCCTGTTGGCCCATCCAATTGTATCTGATTAAAATGAGTTTATTCCATTATTGCAACCTCCTCGTACTTTATGTATTTTCTATTTTCCAATAATTCTTTTTTTACAGTTTTAAGTATTAAAAAAATATAAAAATATTTCCTCAAATATTTAAATGGGTCGAAATACAAATTAAATTTTTATTGATCGCTGGTTCAATTGATTAACCAGTGATTGAACTCAATACAAATTTAAATATTTATTGTATAAGAAAATAATCATAATATATATATATATATATAGTTGAACATATTTATTATGGCAAAAACTTATGTGAGACAGTCTCACAGGTCGTATTTTGTGAGACAGATATCTTATTTGGGTCTCCCATGAAAAAATATTACTTTTTATGTTAAGAATATTTCTTTTTATTGTGAATATTGGTAGGGTTGACCTGTCTCATAAATAAAGATTGATGAGATCGTCTCACAACAGTCATACTCAATTATTAATATCTATATTTCTTGAGTTATTTGTGTGTTTGGATGGCTTGGGATAATACCTTAATATATTCTTATAATTTCCTCATTTTCTTGTGCCAATTACTTCCCTTATCTTCTAAATTTAAATCTGTGCTGAATTTGAACATTTCTTATTTTTCCCATGTTGTCCCCTTTTTTTTCTCTTTTTTGCCAAAACAACCACAAGGTATTTTATGCAATTTTTTTAAATCAAAATTAAAGTCTGCAGACAAGCTTAAAAACCCTTGTTCTTCTTTGGGTATTACTTCCTATCCTTTTGCCATGACTTCCGCTTCTCCTTCTCCCATCTCTTTTGCATTCGTTTTATGGTGATTATGAATGAATCTTTCTTGCTGCGGTAATTTAAATCTTTTATAGTCGACTATCACGCTTTTTTGTTGTTGTTATTTTCTTCCGTTTGTGGTGTTTTAACTTTTTGTAGTGTGGCTTTATCCAATTTTTGATTGCTGATTGAGGTTTTTAGAGTTCGATGTTCATTTATAAGCTACCATTGCTGCCTTTTGATATTTCTTGGTATATGCTTGTCGATAATGAGGTCTAATAATTGGGGCTCTATTGCCTTTCTTGGATTTAGCAAGAATTCCTTCATTCGGGATTTTATTTGATGGTTTCATTTTTTTTTTGATTGAGAATATTTGAGTGGGGCAAAATTTTGTATTACTGTTTGTATATGTTGGCTTGGGTAAGGACGTACCTTGTGGAAAGCAGTGAAGGGATACTTGATAAACTTGTCGATGACAGAAAGAAAAGAAGGAAGAAAGGTGTACATAGAAATAAACTACATTGCGCAGGAGAACGGCCTTTGTGAGCCTTTATGGACAAACTCAATAAAATAGGAGGAAGAAAATTGAGTGAAATGCCTTTTGATTGTAAGACCAAGTTAATTTGGCCCTTAAGTGTACCCTGGGTTGGCTTAAAGAGTTAAACTGAAAGCCTTTCAATACAGCTTTTCGATGATCCACCAAATCCCAAAACAATGTTAATTTGGTCCGTATCTGTTTGTTGGAGATTATTGCTCTGGCTCTTTGCTTCATTTCATTGTGATACATCCATGTTTTTTAATGCATGCGGGTCTTTCCCAGAGATTTTTTATTTATCAACAAGTCCATGACTGGCACGGGCCAATGAACCATCACCATATCCAATAACTATATATCTGTTATATTATCCTGAATTGCTGGGGTCATTGCACTAAAAAACGCTGAGAATTTTTTTGTTTTGTTTTGGTGGATATTACAGCATTTTACGAGTCTCCTAAACTGAAGTGTGACTGACGTTTGTAACAGTTTTTACCTGGTTAATTTTTAAATGGCATCATCTGGTTTGACTTATAGCCCCTTAAGATATAGTGTTTACGTACCTACAAGTGGTTCAGGACCACATAATAAGAAAGTTACCTCTCTTCCTAATATTTGGAGATCCAAGGACCCTCTCTGTCTGCAAAGGTACAAATTCTACTATACATGTCGAGTTCTTGCAGGCACACAATTTTATGATTGATGTGTCATCTTGATTGTCATTTAGAAATGTTTTGGACGGTTCAACTTGGAGATATAAACAACACCATACTTTAGTGAAGTGTGCAATGGATGCTTCCTTTGGTGATCTTACTAATGGCTCTAACGGTAATCCTGTAAATTTACTGGTTGACTATGGCGTTATTTTTTATGGTTTAACATGTTTGATTTGTATTAACATGTTTTCTGTGCCTACATTTTTTTTAAACAGGAATTTGAGTGTTTATCGTAATCGGGAGTGACCTTCAAACTTGATATATTTATTGTAATCGGGAGTGACCTTCAAACTTATGCTTAGTTAGGTCCTATTACCCTGATATCAGGTTGTCTTGAACTTACAAACGGGGATACTTAACATCATGTTTTGTACTTCACTTGCGTTTATTTGACTATTATATCTATAGAAATACTTCTGCTATTTGAATACGTTAATGATTATATAATATGATTATTTATTGCTCAAAGTTTTACATCAACTGTTTAATTCGCTTAACGCTGGAGAAGCTGGTGTTTCTGAATTTTTTAGATTTTCTTCATTCTACTTGATACAGCTATATTTCCCAGAATTAATGTGAAGGACCCCTACAAGCGATTGGGAATTAGTAAGGAAGCCTCTGAAGAAGAAATTCAAGCTGCTAGGAATTTTCTAATACAAACATATGGAGGAGACAAAAATAGTGTGGATGCGATAGAATCAGCGCATGATAAAATTATTATGCAAAAGTTCTATGAGAGGAAGAACCCTAAGATCAACATCAAGAAAAAGGCCAGAGAAGTAACACAATCTCGATATGTTCAGGCTGTCACTACCCGGTTTAGAACTCCAGCCACAAGCTTCATAATCAAACTTCTGTTGCATTTATAGTGCTTGGTGTGCTCACATTACTCTTTCCTACGGAGGAAGGTCCGACCCTTCAAGTTGCTATTTCTCTGATAGTCACAACATATTTCATTTTTGATCGGCTGAAGAGCAAATTGTGGGCTCTTCTATATGGGTAAGCTCTAAATGTTCCTGAATTAAATATGCCATGTTTTGTGTCCGTTGTCAGTAATATATGAAATCATTATTGAAACCTGCTTCGAAGTTAGAAAATATTTATCCGCATGTATATACTCTAGTAATTTAAAGTCCAGAAGGCAAGCACCTTGAGTCTTGGCTCAGGATGCTCGGCACCTGCATTGCGACACATCACCAAAGCTCTGCATGTCAGTGAAGCTTGCATCTTATTGTGAAGCCCATTCTTGAGCCTTAAACGCTCAAGGCTGTTTTAAGAGGGCCTAAATATAAAAAGTATTGAATTCTAGGTGAAATGAAAGACAACAGTAATTCTGACTCACTTGTTAAAAACTATCTTTGTTTTAGAGTTCATTCAATAGTTCGTAAGATATATATTTGGGCATGATGATGAATTTTTTTGGATATTTTGAATGACCACGTGACCAACTGACCCCATAGGATGTCTTACGTTGATATAGGCGCATGTTTGACCTTACATTAAATCTCTACAATACCCATGTGCCGTAGTGTACATTGTACTTCTAATAACAATATATACATCATTACATAATCCTTCCTTATGGTCATCTTTTTTAGATTTCGTGCTGAACTTGTTACTCAATTGTTCAGGGTTGGAACTTTTGCTCTTTCATGGCTGATTGGAACGTTTTTGATGGTTTCTGTGATGCCGCCAATACTTAAAGGGCCCAGAAGTCTGGAAGTAACAACTTCATTGATAAGCTACATTTTCCTATGGGTTTCTTCAACTTACCTTAGATGATCTTTTTTCTGGAACATCCCCAATATCTTGACAAGATAGGCTATTTTTCGTTCTGTATTTCTTAAGTTTCAAGTGCTTTATATATATATTGTGGTGATACATGATTCAGAGATTTATAACATCCTAGGTTGGGTTTCAACTCGCAAATTCTTGATAATTATGTCCAAATCACGTTCAAAAAAATTATTATGGAGTAAATCTTACAATAAGTAAGACGAAAATAATGTCATATGCGAGGCGTGACATTGAAAACCTGTGTTAAAAGCTTTATTATAAGATCGTTCTGTATTCGCACCTGTGATTCAATATTTCTTCTGTTCTGTTTTTTCGAAAAATTAATTAGAGCATCTCCTGCCATCATCTCCACCGTAATAAAGGATGGATTTTCCTCCGAAGCAACTCTAAATTGAATCTCCGAAATGGAGATTGAGTGATCCTTTGGAGGGCAATAGAATATGATTTTGGAGGATGACATGAATTACAAAAATGTCATATCCCAAAATTGCGTATTGGTCCTTTTTTATTTTTTTTATTTATCTTTTGGTCCTTTTTTATAAATTTATGTTTTGGTCTTTTTCAAATTTTTTTTAAATCCCTTTTAATTATTTTTAGTGTTAAATTTCTTTGTTTCTTTTAATATATTTCAACTGTCTTTTTCATTAATTTATTGTAATTTTACTATTTCTGAGAAACACGAAAGGAGATAATAAACAAGGTCATGAAAAAAATCATTACACTTTTAATTGTGTTCGATAATAATAAATTATATGATTATTTAATGCATTATACAATTTATTACAAAAAAAATAACAAATTAATTTTGGACTGATAATCTAGCGTATGTAGCTTGTGAGACGGTCTCACGAATTTTTATTTGTGAGACGGGTCAACCCTAACGGTATTCACAATAAAAAGTAATACTCTTAGCATAAAAATTAATATTTTTTCACGGATGACCCAAATAAGATATTTAACTCACAAGATAAGATCCGTGATACTGACTCACATAAGTTTTTGCGAATAATATATTATGTAATTGGAGGTTTTGGTGATGTACCAGAAATGACAAACTCGGGTTTTAATCTTAATTTGAATCGAATTCGAGCCAAGTTTCAATTTATTGTACGTGATAAAGGCTTTTGTAGGGATGTGTAGGGATGGAGAGCTACAAATTGAGTAGGTGGGACGTTTTACGAATGGTTGGATGTGCTTCTTGAAATTGAATGCGTCTCATTCATAACGACTCGGAATGTTTCAGCCACAAACTCAATGGGTCGATTGTGGCCCGTGTGGTAGTCACTTCAAACCTGTGTTATTTTTTGTTAGATCGAAACTTTTTCTATGATCGTTATTTCACATAAAAAATATTTTTACATTCTCTGAGTTCATAGCTATTTTTTCGGATGATGTTCGATACAAAATATTGAAAATCTGGGATATATATATGATATTGCAGAACAAATTTATTTGGATCTGATACAAAAGATAAAATTTTTAGTATAAAATATGAACAACAATATTAATATCAACACTTATTACACTTGTTTTTGTGCTCAAATATCATATATTAGTATCTGATCTGAAAAAATTTATACTGGAACATCATATATTAATATCACATATTTAATATTTTGTACCAATTTTCATCCAAAAATATTTGTCATTAATATTAAAATTCGCTATACATATTTAGGTACTCAAAAAGCATATATTATTTGGGTTAGTTATGGAACGAATCGGTTTAACAAAGATCCAACACATATTTAACTATTGGGATTGGATTATTTGTTTTTTTTTCCTTTTTTATTTTTTTAAAAGTGTATTTTTAAATGGTTTTTTTTTTTTAAATTAAAGAAAACCACCAATATAAAACAATTTTTCTACGCCACGTGCATGCATGAATGGGGATCGATATGGACGATGCTACCTTTAATTATGGGACACCTCGTCTTTGAGGCACATGTGATGTGATTTATAGGGGTCAACTTTAATATTCCCCACTCCCAACCAATCATCAACAATCTCTCTTTAATTTTATTATTATTTATTTATTCATGCATAAATTAATTATTTAATTTTAAGTATACAATGGTTTTAGTAATTAAAAATTAAAGAATATTAATGATTGGGATTAAGGGAATCAATTATATCAATCGATTCAGAAAGAGTAATACCATTGACTCATGTTTTTAATATTAAATCTCTGTTGAATTTGAAATACAGCTATTAATTTTTAATTAATTATATTTTCATCTGTCTGTATGAAATAAAATCCATAATATGTTGATTGAGTATGCAATATGGAATTTAATTAATTATATTTAACAATTGATATATAAATTTAAACACTTGCATTTTCAGCAAAAAACAATCTTAATAATCTAGAAATATCTACGACGTTAAATTGTAATTATTATGAATGTGTTGAATCCGACAAATAATTTTTTGACAAAAATTTGTGTGAGACGGTCTCAAGGGTCGTATTTTGTGATACGAGTATCTTATTTGGGTCATCCATGAAAAGTATTACTTTTTATTCGAAGATTATTATTTTTTATTGTGAATATCGATAAAATTAAATCGTCACGTAAATATTCGTGAGACCGTCTCTTTCTTGTTCGCTCGAAGGGGTAACCACAAAATTGCAATATCATTGCAAATTAAGATCAGAAAGTTATCATCCTTTTCATCTTTATCAAAATCAATGACGAAACAAATCGTATCCTGAAAAAAAACAAAATAAAGGAATCAACTTTGATTTCAAATATAAATTCTCAGTCTGAATTCATATTTATCTGTTTTGCATACAAAATCAGGAGAAATTTTGCCTAGAAAACAGAGAGATTTTCTTGCAATTGATGGTTTCCAACATTGTATGAAACTCATCGGCAAGAACATATTTCTCAAGTTTTCAGGTCAATTTTTTTCAACCTGATCCCACGTTATTTCAACCCATCGTGAAATATTTGACAGACTGTAAATTTATATGGTCCACAGCCCTTAGAAATGGAAAATACAAAACCCCCCATCAATGCATGAGACAAAAGACTGACCACAGAAATATATAATTGGAACACCAAAGATATGCAGACCCTTTTGTTCGTTCGTTATGTTTTCCATTTTTGAAGGGCGTTAGCTAATGGATATGATCCCTGGTGCAGTTTTGGCACGAATTTTCACCGTCTGATTTCAATAAAAAGCACGAGTTTTGAGGTGGGAAATGGGGACAATGGAGAGTGGAGACGAAGGAATACAAGGCAATGAGGAGAGAATTTACGTGTCTGTGCGGTTAAGGCCTTTAAATGATAAAGAAATTCTGAGGAATGATGTTTCAGATTGGGAATGCATCAATGACAATACAATTGTTTACAAGAGTGCTAACCTTTCTGCGTCAGAGAGGTTAATGTATCCTTCTGTGTATGTATTTGGTAAGAAATTCTACGCTTGCTATTTTTTTGTTGCTAGTATGTTTGTCAAACTTTTTAAAAAAGAAACTTGGTTCTTTAAATCTCGACAAATCAGTGTGATCTCGGTCTTATTTAGTTTAGGACCACATACATCATTAGGTTTTGTATTTAGGTTCTCTTCCCAGAATTGACGCTCAATTTCTGATTCTTTTTTTGCCCAGACAGTGTATTTAGGACTGATTCCGCCACCAGAGAGGTGTATGAACAAGGAGCCAGGGATGTTGCTTTGTCAGTTCTCAGTGGAATGAACTGTGAGTAAAGCTTTATCCTTTTTTCAAGTTTGAAGTTGAGTTTGTTCCTTTCTCTCTTTTGGGTATTCGTTTTAAGGATTATTTACGCCAAATAATTTAAAACAAATTGTCTGTAGCAAGTGTTTTTGCTTATGGACAAACAAGCAGCGGAAAGACTTTCACTATGACTGGAATTACGGAGTATGCGATAGAAGATGTATACAAGTATATACAAAAGGTTATCTTTAATGCTACATTATGATTTGCGGTATTTGGTCACCAAGCGAACAACATTCTTTGTAATTCTAATGGTTGAGTTGTTTTCAGCATCCAGAGCGAGAATTTGTTTTGAAGTTCTCTGCTAATGGAGATCTATAATGAATCTGTTAGAGACCTCCTTAGTTTTGATAGCACTCCACTGAGACTTCTGGACGATCCAGAGGTAAGAATTACATTTCTGCGAGTTGTAAATCCGAGGAAAATGTTTTTAATTTATTGGTCGTTACCTTATGTCCATTTTTGTTTTTGATAGAGGGGAACCATAGTGGAGAAACTCACTGAAGAAATTTTGAGGGACTGGAATCATATGAATCAGCTCCTTTCAGTGTGTGAAGGCAAGGAAACATATTTTTCCCCACATTTGATGGCGCATGTGTTTTGTTTGAATCTGGGGAGGGTTCTATTAATTTTATATTTCGTATTTTCGAGTTAGAAACAGTAAACATCAAGGATTGAAATCTATTATTATTGAAAAATGTGGTAGCAAATATTGTTTCAGTTTTAAAATCTAAAATATTGGTGTAAATCTTGATAAAGTCCTCATATAATATATCATAGACCGTCCAGTATTATCAATTTCTTGAGTTCTGTCATCATTGCAGCTCAAAGACGGATTGGAGAGACATCCCTTAATGAAACGAGCTCCAGATCTCACCAGATTATTAGACTGGTAATGGAAAGATTTCATCATATGCCAGGATATTGTTGCAGAAATATAGATATTTATGAATTTCCATTGATGATTAATGTGTTGTTTCAGACAGTTGATAGCATCTCTCGTGAGTTTTTAGGCAAGGACAATCCGAGCACTCTTACAGCCACTGTGGTACTTAGTTATTTAAAGATTATCATTCTACATGCTATATTTAATTTTTACTAGATGTTTTTGTTTGTTTGTTTTTTTAAATGGAAATCAATATCTTGTCTTTGTGTAGAATTTTGTCGATCTGGCTGGAAGCGAGCGTGCGTCCCAATCGTTGTCGGCCGGCACTAGGTTAAAAGAAGGCTGCCACATCAATCGCAGTTTACTGACATTGGGAACAGTGATTCGGAAGCTGAGGTCAGTTAGTTGTATTCATGATTTTTCGTCCAAAACTCGGTTTTTAAAACTTCTGTGGTTGGGTGAAACTGCACATGCTGTTTTTTGGTAATTTGTTTTACACCTTATTAGCAATGGACTAAGGATCTTTAAGAACTTGGTTCTTTAACTAAATTTTCATTTGAATAGATTGAAAAATAGAAAGCCAAAGCCAAAAACAAAGTCTGTTCACTGATTAACTTTATTTGCGAAGATCTATAGTACTTTAAATGAACCTTTGATGCACTATCATTTGTAGAGTAATGATTGCTCCCATTATAATTTGTGACTGAACCATTACTCATTTTATAGAGTTAGACGCTCGGTCGTATAAAATCTTAGTTGTATTGTATATAAATATGAAAGGCATTGGGAAGAATGAGATATTTTTGTAGTACAGTCTTGTGTTAGTCATTCATATTGCTTCATAATTAATGCAGCAAAGGCCGAAATGGGCACATTCCGTATCGAGATTCAAAGTTAACTCGAATACTTCAAACATCTCTTGGAGGAAATGCTAGAACAGCCATCATCTGTACGATGAGCCCAGCACGAAGTCATGTTGAGCAATCAAGGAACACTCTTCTCTTTGCCGGCTGTGCAAAGGAAGTGAGAACCAATGCCCAAGTTAATGTGGTCATGTCGGACAAAGCATTAATAAAGCATTTGCAGAGTGAACTAGCAAGATTAGAGAGTCAACTCAGGAGTCCCCAATCTACGGCCCTGTCAAATCATTCGGCATTGTTTAGTCAGAAAGATCTTCAAATCGAAAAGGTATTGGTACTATATGAAAATGATGGTTGATAGTGGTTTTTCATCTCCCAGGCTGTCAATATTAGGCTTCGGTGAAACCTGAATCTTTATTGAAGTTTTTTTTTTTGACGCAGCTTGAGAAGGAGATTAAAGAACTTATTCTGCAAAGAGATATAGCTCAATCTCAAGTGAGAGATTTGCTACAAATGCTGGGAGATGATGAACAATCAGCTATACGGGTAAACGTTCATTGCTTGATCTGTTGCTTTCTTTTTGTACTGCTTATTCGTATTTTTAGTACACTCCTGATTTTTTCCTCTAGGTAGGATTGGGAAACTACCCTCATTTGCGAGTTCAAAAATCACCGAAGGGTGAAATTCAAGAACAGGAGAGTTCCATTTTGGCAGATCCTCACTCCTTGGATGTTGATAACAGAACCTTTTCTGATGGACTCAGTAGGACCAGTTCAGAAGATCATTTTGCTAAAATTCCTTATTTTAACGAGAACTTCGAGAGTAATAATGCTACTCCAAGAATCTTGATTAGCAGTTCAAACTTTAGTGAAGGTGGTTCATCCCATGGTTGGGAGGACATAGAGAAACGAAGTAATGGGACTTTAGAGGATCTGTGCAGGGAAGTTCGTTGCATCGAGACAGAAAAATCGAGTGACATAGGTTCTGTGAAATCAAGTAACTTACATTCAGAAGAAAACATCCCTGAAGTAATATTGCCTGTAAATGGAGACAGGAATGAATCTAAATCCCCATCCCCGCCTTTGGCTAGAGATCAAGAACCTCCATTGAAGGGTGATAATGAATTGAAAGCAGATAAAGGGTTTCGACCTATACCTTTGGAGAAGAAACAAGAAAAAATTTCTTCATCATTGAATGACGTCCGAGAGTCAATACCACCAATGTTCAAGAAAGGGAGTGAAGTTGGATCTATTCATTTTCTTGATATCGCATCTCTTGAAAAGCTATCTTTAACACATGAGCTAGCCACAGATTCATCGGTCTCTAGAAGCATGAAGTTGACTAGGAGTAGAAGCTGCACAGCAAGCATGGTTACAACTGATTCAGCTTCACCTTGGTTCAAGATTGTGGACTACAATGAGAATACATCATCAATAGGATCAGAAAGAGAAAAGGAGAGTTTCGAAAGGAAAATACCTCCAATAAATTTTAATTCCTACATGGATAAGTTGTCAACAAAAGATTCTCATTGTTCTCCAGAAAATACTTCTGATATTGAGATTGGTGCACCATATATAGAGTTTTCGATTGCTGATGATGTCATCTGCTGTTCTGCTGACAAGAGTGAAAAGACCGAGCTTCCAACTGAAAAAGAGAGTGTCACAGATCCAGTGAGTCAACATTTCTGTCTAACAAAAGTATATTCTAAATGATTACATTCTTTCTTGAAGTATTTTTTGTCAAGCATATGCAGATTTATTTTTATCTGTATATACGCATATACATAACAACAAAAAAGCAATAATTACATCTACAAATTTTTGGACACTTGAATTGGTTTCCTGTCGTAACTCTTATGCATCAGCATCTATATTTCATACAGGCTAATAGCGAGACTGAACCAAAGGTCAATCAGTCTTCAAAGAAGGATGTCAAGGACGTTGGTTTAGATCCAATGGAAGAAGAATTCAAAGGTCTTTCAAGTTGGCCAACTGAATTCAAAAGGCTCCGAAGAGAAATAATTGACCTTTGGCATGACTGCAATGTCTCACTTGTACACAGAACTTACTTCTTCTTACTTTTTCAAGGTGACCCTTTAGATGCTATATACATGGAGGTAGAGATGAGAAGAATGAAGTTCTTGAAGGAGAAATTCTCTCGGGGAGAGAAAACCATAGTGAATGGTCAATGTTTAACGCTTGCTTCAAGGTAAGATTTTTGAGCCAATGACAATGGCTAATTGTTCACTAAAGTTGGTTATTTTTTTAAACTTTTTATGTAATATCAGCTCGAAGGACCTTAGTCAAGAGAGACGTAAGCTGAGCAAGCAGATGGAGAAAAAGCTTTCAGAACAAGAAAGAGAAATGCTCTTCCTCAAGTGGGGCATTGGCATCAATACCAAACTCAGAAAGCTACAGTTAGCTCATCGCCTGTGGTGCAGTACCGACGATATGAATCACATATATGATAGTGCATTGCTTGTTGCCAGGCTGGTTGGTCTTATTGAATCAGGGCACTCTCCCAAGGAGATGTTTGGGCTTAATTTTACACCCCGAAGATCAGAAAGAACGTATACTTTCAAACGTAGCTTGGTATCTCTCTTCTAATGTTATACCAATATGTATGACTGGGTAGATTTTATCGGTTTCGA
Source organism: Primulina tabacum (assembly GCF_025594145.1). Taxonomy (NCBI): domain Eukaryota; kingdom Viridiplantae; phylum Streptophyta; class Magnoliopsida; order Lamiales; family Gesneriaceae; genus Primulina; species Primulina tabacum. The sequence goes on along the minus strand of NC_134552.1, from coordinate 7,569,118 downwards.
GTATAGGTGGCATCAGATATTTTCTGTGGCTATAAGGTTTGTTGCAATGTAAAATTAGTGTCAAGAAAATTTCAGGGGCCTTCTTCGACTGTGTTTATATTGATGTACATCCCTTTGGTGCTGTTAGTGTAAGAGCTATTTCAGTGTGTATGTACAAGTCAAGTCATCCTTGCAATAAATTATACTTTTATTGACCACTATATTGCGATGAATCTGAGTCATTTGATTGCTAAAGTTCACAGAATTATAATTTATGATTAATAAACTTATTCCTCACAGTATTGTGATTATTAAACTTTGCTTTTTCTTTGTACAGTAATTAGGGTCCACCCAAGAATCCATGAAATTCTAGTATGAATTTATAGGATAAATCTGTTATCGGAATAAGTCGAGTAAAACTACACTAATATTGTTTCCTCAAGAATTATGTGGTAAATATATGTATGCATGGCTTCATTCAAGTTGTATTTGCATCGAATGATTTGGATTTGAAAAACGAATTTGAGGGCAATGTTTCAAATAGCTCCATTTTCATGAACTTGAAATCTGCTATATATATTGACTACTAAGAGCAACTCCAACTGTCTTGATATCCAACACCAAAATAGAGTCATGTTTATGTGATCTAACCGGACACTTTCTGCTCCTCTTGCATGGTCCTAACATGAGTTGGCCTTGGCCTTGGCCTCCTCTTCTTTATTTTTATTTATTTATTTTAATAGTTAATTACGATATAAATTAAGGTTAGTTCGAAAACTTGATTAGATTATTGTAAGATTTTTAATATCATTATTTTAATTTTGAGTAATTTATTTAATAAATAATGAAATTAATTATTATTTTATGATTTCTTAAGTATTCGAAATATGTATAAAAATTAAATTTATTAGTAATATCTAAATAAAAATATAAATGATAAAAAAACAATATATGATATGATATGATTATAAAATTTGCATAATTATATATAATTGTCGTAACCTTGTTGCCCGCATCAATTAATCAAACAAAGAAAGAAAATTAGACAGCTTGGTTTCTTCTTCTCAAGCAGCCTCCGCGCGAAGCTGCTAGGGGTGGTGCCCTTTGAGCAGCTGTCAAAAAATCCTGCCATGAACATCCCTGTCGTCTCGTTGACTGTGAACAGGTTCTATAGTGGAAATAGCTTTTGCTTGCTCATGTTCGTTATCCTGTACTCTGGATCGTTAAGTGCTTCTAACAAGACTTCTTCTGTTTGCTGATTTGTATCCGATGGGTATCTGATACCACAAACATCTCTTTGAATCCAAAAATTATATTAAAAAAAATCCCATTTTGAACACAATTTCCATTCAAAATACTTGTGCCTTAAATTATTAGTTAACATAACTATAATCTTGATTCATAGCATTTACAACGGGATTATGCTGCAATAAATTGGTGAGTCATTGGTACTTCGTATCATGTATGTAAAATCTTGCCTGTGGAAACAACTTTATTAAGTATTTTCTAGTATTCTTGCAGTTTGAAAGAGTGAGTTCCAAGATTAGAACTCGGCGATACAGTCCTCCATCATCCCCATATGTAAAAATTAACAAAAAATTGAGCATATCGATGCAACATTGTTTCGAGTCTCAATGTAGTTTGAGAGCTTCGATAGGCCTTCCAAGAAGCGATAAAACCGTGCCACAGATATGTTTCGAGGAGAGACCAGCTTCTTCGATCTGATCCTGTGGTGCTCCATGATCAATGTATCTATCTGGAAGCACCATTGATCTTAACTGCAATTCGAAAAAATCAACAATATATTAGAAACAGAAAGAGGGATATAGTTAATGCGGAATCTATGGAACCAAATATGCAACTTTTTGTACCTTAAGGGGTCCATCCAATAAACCATTTAAGCTCAGGAAATGAGTGACATGTGATCCAAATCCTCCAATTGAACCTTCCTCCACGGTGATTATAATTTCGTGTTCTTTTGCCAGTCTTCGTATAAGATCAGCATCCAATGGTTTACAGAATCTTGCATCAGCAACTGTTGCTGATATGCCAAGGGATTTAAGCATTTCTGCAGCTTCCAAACACTGCTGAACAATTGCTCCATATCCAAGAATCGCCACTTTGTTCCCTTCTCTTACTATTCGGCCTTTCCCAATCTGTCAAATAACGTAAATATGCACTCAAATCATTATTTCAGTTGAGGGATTTGGTTGGTTCATACAAGGTTTGTTTGTACTATTAGGTGTAATTTACTATACCAAAAAGTATATAATTGACTCAAAACATTTCAATCATCATCCAAACAGTGTCAAGATTGGTATCAATGACAATCGGTGCAATTGTAATTGCTTAGCGACATCTCTCAACAATTGATTCAACTGCAACTGAAAAGACTCGAACATGTTATTTTGACTTTAATAATGATTATAGGATCGAGTATCTATAGCAATACCAAAAGCAATAATAGATTGTAATAGTCTAGTTCAAATCTATTAAACTTGTGCAAATATTATGTGTCTACAGCTGAATCGCTCGACATTAATCAAGAAACAGGGAAATTATTGCTGCCAACGCATTTGAAATAGAGTAGAATTTTGTTCTCACCTCAAGTGGTATTCCTTTGAAATGAGGTGGGAGAATGGCTCCTATTCCATTACCCCTCGGAAATCTAAAACAGCTTGGTCTGTCATCTATTGCTGCTGCTGTGGCAACCATGTGCATTAGCTCAGCCTCATCTGATGGAGCCATGACAACCATATTTGGCAGGCAAGCCATATACGTCACATCAAATGCACCACAATGAGTTGGCCCGTCTGCACCTACTAATCCAGCTCGATCCATCGCAAACCGGACAGGTAACTTTTGAAGATCCACATCATGTACCACCTTTATAGATACATTTAGAACTGTTATACTTAGGTCTAAAACATGACGAAAAATCATTTTCTTTATATTAGATTTCTCACCTGGTCGTATCCTCGTTGCAGGAAGGATGAATAGATAGCACAGAATGGCTTGAGACCCTCGGAAGCTAAACCTGCTGCGAACGTGATGGCATGCTGTTCAGCAATACCAACATCAAAACAACGGTCTGGAAAACGTTTCTGGAAATAATTTAAACCCGTTCCACCTCCCATTGCAGCATGGATAGCCACAATTTTGCTGTCTACTTCAGCTTCTTTTACAAGCGATTCTGCAAAATACTGAGTGTATGAAAGTGTAGAAGACTTGGGCTTAATCTGTTTCCCTGTACTTGGTTCAAACTTGACGACTCCTGAAAGATCATGAAAAAAATAAATGCCACGTTTTTTTTCTTTGCAATAGATAAAACTTGGTTAATTTTTGGCAAGTTTGTGTATAACACTAATATAATCTCACCGTGCATTTTATCGGCTGCTACCTCAGCTGGAGGATACCCTTTCCCTTTTTCTGTTACGACATGGATTAAAACGGGGCCTGGTGCCGGCATGGCCTTGACTTTCTCAAATATACTAACTAGATCATCGATATTGTGCCCATCAACAGGGCCGATGTAGTACAAACCAAGCTCTTCAAAGAACGTGGAACCGGAAGCACTTAACATCCCTCTTGCATATTCATCAACCTTGGCTGCAACTTCATGTGCTTGGGGTCCAATTTGCTTTGTAATGCTCTGCAAAGACACAAAACTTTACCAGTTTCCTATAATTTATCAACGCTGACACCTAAAGGAAATCGAGTGTTACCTTTGCAGCTTCTCGAAGTTGTCTGAATTTAGGATTGGCCTGAAGCTTGCTCAGCGCGCCACTGAGCGCACCAACGGGCGTTGCAGGGCCGTCTAGTGTGGCAGTTGGTAAAGAAACTTGCTTATTATCGTTTAGTATAATAATAAGATTCGTGTCCAGAAAACCTGTATTGTTCATGGCCTCGTACGCTTGTCCAGCGGTCATGGCTCCATCTCCAATCACCGAAACAACATTGTTGTTCTTCCCTAATAAGTCTCTGGCCACAGCCATACCTATTATCATCGCAAATTTTCATTATTTTATATGTGAATCCATTTTTAAGCAAATGTTTCGAAACAAGGTATGCAAATTTGAAAGTACCAAGTCCAGCAGAGATGCTGGTTGAGCTATGCCCAGCGCCGAATGCATCATACACACTCTCGTCTCTTTTAGGAAATCCTGCCAGCCCATCAGTCTTGCGAATCGTGTGCATTTTAGACCGCCTCCCAGTCAGAATCTTATGGCCGTATGTCTGAAATTATATTCTCCATTTCAGAATCCACTCATATATTACTCAAGAAACCGAAAGAATATTTTATCCATAAGCGTAAATAACTACAATCTCCTCCATTACTTCATGAAGAAACATCTATATCTTGATTCTGTTCCTGAAGTGTTCATTATGTATAAAACAAAATAAATTAAATCTTTACCTGATGGCCAACATCCCAAATAATTTTATCTTTAGGGCAATCGAAAACATGGTGCAGAGCCACAGTGAGTTCCACAACTCCTAAGCTTGAACTTAAATGCCCTCCAGTCTTTGCTACAGTATACACAATCTCTGCTCTAACTTCTGCTGCTAATTGTTCGAGATCCTGAGAAACAAACAACATATAATGAAGATGAAATAAACACAACCCATGAACCCTTATCAATTATCACCTTTTTTCAGAACAATGATCAATCAATAGCAGAAAAAGATTTTTTTTTTTTTTTAAAAAAAAAAAGAAAGACAAATTCTGGATTTCACTTTTGAATGATGCACCTTTGTGGAGAGATTCTTCATATGAATAGGATAACTGATCGTATCGAGTAAAGGTGTAGCCGGTTTTTCGCCTGAAAAATCAATCTTCCATCCATCTTTTTCTTTCCTTATTACCATCTTCCTTTCATCCCCATCGGAAACACCCCTGGCTGATGCTTTAACAGACGACTGAGTTTAAAACCATTTCAAGCAAAACCCAGTTAGCATAAGATTCAAATAACCACAGAAGATTCCACGTAACAATAACTCAAAACAATAACATAAAAAACATGAAAATTTTAACACAGTTCTAACCTGTCTTCTTCCTCCACAGTTGAACTTTGGAACTGCAAAATATGGTGATGTGGTTTGGTTTATTCTAATGAAATTTCCGTGAGCAGCCATTCCTGGAATGAAAATAATGGGTATTTCGTTGGATTGGAGAAGAAGATCAAAGTGAGTGAAGAAGGACAGAGTGGTAAAAGTTGGCAACAAAGACCAAATTTATAAATACCAATATAGAGTAGCTTCCATGAAATGACAATATAAATAAGCAATCCGACAAGGTGGACTGGTTTAGCACCACCATTCCTATTCTTTTCTATACATGCCAAACTTTGGTGGCTATTCCCTTTTGTTTTGAGTTCAATTTACTTTCTTTTTTTTCCGAGGAATGTTCAATTTAATAATAATAATAATAATAATAGATGATGGTTTCTTCTACTTTCTATACTTGAGAATTATTTGATAGTTCCAGGTGTCACAGTAGAATTCAATGTAATTACAATATTACTAGATTGGGTATGAAGACAACACCCATAATTTGTCTGGTTGGATTTGATTGGAGATTAGTGTGACGCGCGCGCCTATAAATCCTTGGTTGCGACGTGACGTCTATATTTAATTTTAATTCCAAGATTATATAATATGCTCTTCTTTTGTCATTACAGTTGAGGAATCACAAAAAAATGTTTCGGTTCTAATTTCTGTTTGATGCCTTGTTTTTTCAAACAAATATCGTCGATTTGATAGTAAATATTAGAGGACCCCAATTCTATTTTCAATGTGATAAAATTTTTAAAAAAATAGTTTGCGCCATCAACACGGGTTATGAGACTGAAACTGCGCTTGTAGCTCATTTAATCACACCCTCAACCAACTTAACATTAGATTAGAGTTCGAATCTTCATTTTCCGTTTGTATTAGAAAAAACATGGTTGATGGGAGGACTCTCGTTGATGCATGGCGGCAGCAGCCTAAGGTTCTTTTTTTTTTTTTTCCTTCAAAAAAACAATTTTTATGATTCATGACATATTACCGAGATTAACGATGATGTGTACATAACTAATTTAAAAATATCAATTTTTCATTCTCTGTTGTAAGTTTTGAAATTTTAATGGATTTAATTCAAATAAATATGTCAAAATGAACTTTCGGCATGTGTCAAAGACGCAAAACCAATCAAATGTGTAATTCATGTTAAATTTTGGACATCCTAATCAAGACATGTCACCACCTTGGATATATATATATATATATATATACACACACACACACAGACACACACACACAGAGACACAAAAATTAAAATTGTGTGCCCATTACTGTTTATTGTTTTGATGCAGCCAGCTGTTATTTCGATTTCAGTATATGCGCATGAGTCGGATGTGATTTAGACTCGCAAATGAAGACAACCCCCAAATTAATTTGAGTTGAATAAGAGCTAATAATGCATTGGTGATGCAACTGTAGTGAACTTAAGTAACACGTTTAGTGACTTTGTGGGATAGCTTGTAGGAAATACTTTTTGTCTTCTAGCCGACTATTTGGAAATGCTCTAGAGTGTGTGCGAATATCAATTTTTGCTTCAAATTTTATGATTTTTAATCAAAAGTTAGAAGCAAATTTGATATGTTTTTTTTGTGTTAATAATTTAAAATTATAATTTGAAATTTGTATTATTAAAAAATTTATCATATTCTAGAGTTGTTTTCAATTTTTATAAATATTTTGGGATATTTTTCAAAACGTTAAATTTTATTTATATATGAGTTTTTAAAACTTTCGAACAAGATATTTTATTTTCAAATAAAATAATTTATACAATATTTGAAAGCACAAATTTAATACTTCAATTTATTTATATTGGTGCATGTGTAATAATTGTCATTACTATACGGTTTGAAATATTTGATTTGTATTATTATCACCGGATATAACTTTTGATAAAACGACAAGTGATTAATCCTACAATTGGTAATAGAGACAATGTCACAAGTTCGATTCACATTGATTACAAGGATTGCTATTATTGATAGCGAGATTGTTGACTGCAATAATTGTTCATAGTGGGTGCATGAGCTGTTGCATGATTTAAAATATTTGAGTTACATCATTACTATCAGCTATAATTTTTAGTAAAGCGAAAATCATTCATTCTTATAATTTTTATATTGAAAAATATATGTTTTTCATTTTTTTTAATATTGTCAGCAAAAAAAAAAAAAAAGAAAATTGACTTTACGATAAAATTGAAGAGCATTTATGTTTAACATATAGATGGAAGCGTAGAGACGGCAAATTGTATTTACTTGCCGGATAGGAACACATCTGATTAAATTAGTAAGTAAAAGTTTTTAATAATTGGATGCGTTCGTTGTCACCAAATAATTTAATTGTTGCTCAAACAAAAAATTGTAGATACATTTATTGTTCAGTAACAAGAAAAAAATGTCTCGAAATATCATATAAATTTTGAAAATTAATCCTAATAATACGATATTGTTCTCTATATGTATATTATTCAAATGCATTTTGATAGGAGTATAAAAATGGATCGAAATTTGAAATTATGAGTTCAGGACTGCAAAATTTATGCGTAATTCTTTTTATTGCTATATTTTTAATTTTTTAACCGGGGAAACTTCGTGGCCGTTATTTTTGATGTGCTCTGCGTAAATCCACGGGATAATGCAATAGCCCACAGACCACGCTAATCAGGTAAACTTTGACCAAGCTCAATCAAAAACCCCCTTTTTTTTTATCGCAGTACCATATCATATGTTCATAATTAATTTTCTCTTAATTGCATACTATAACTAATATTATATTAGTAAATCCTGAGACTTTAGTTGTATTTATTATAAATATCAGTATAAAAATGCCATTTTTCATATTTGAAAATCGAAAGAACTAAATAATAAGCTAAGGGCGATATTGATCACTAATATTTTTTCTCTGAAATTTAAAATTTTAAAATAATAAATCAAATAAATACGTATAATCATTGGCAAAAACTTGTGTAAGACAGTATCACGGATCGTATTTTGTGAGACGGATCTCTTATTTGAGTCATCCATTAAAAAATATTATTTTTTATGCTAAGAGTATTACTTTTATTGTGAATATCGGTAAGATTGACACGTCTCACGGACAAATATTCGTGAGATCGTCTCAAAAAAGACATACTCATTCCAATGAAATCTTGTATGAATCCATAGGTTAAATCTATTACAGGAAAATCTTGATTGAATCCATACTAATATTGGTCCATCAAGAATTATTGCATTCTAAATATGTGTAGACATGGCGTTTATTATGATCATGTCACTAAAATGGTCAGTAAATGATACTAAATCTTTGTAATAAAATTATCTCAATTGCCAATCTGTTGCTTTCAAGTTTATATTGTCAATCTCAGCCTCTCTCTTATTTGCCACTTTCCTATACTTCGGACATATTTACCCGCGTTATGTGTTGTAAGAAATATAAAGGGATCCATAAAAAGTCGAGCTTGAACGTGATGAGATTGTGTTAAAATGAAGCAAATCCACTGTTCTGCGGCAGCGCAAGAGCTCAAGCCAATAATGTTTATGATATTAAATCAAATAGCTAGTGGAATCGTTAATGTGTTTTACAAACTTGCAGTAGCTGATGGGATGAAAGTTAAGATTTTGGTGGTTTATCGGTTGGTTTTGGCCTCGATTTTCTTGGCTCCTATTGCTTTAGTCTTTGAAAGGTGAAATTTAATTTGGACTGAATCCCTTTCCGATGCTTGGTCCTGTCTTTCTTTTTAGTTTCTAAAACCTTTTAGACCTTTGAATTTGATTTGTGTTTGCAGGAAGAGTAGGCCAAGATTCTCAAAGATCATAGCTTTGCAAGCTTTTGTGAGTGGATTATTGGGGTAACAATGACAACTTAACGAATTTTTTTACATCAAAATGGTGAAAAAAATACTTAACAGAATGAAAATCCTGTTCATTTTAACAGTGTATAATTTTTTTACCTGTTACAGAGGATCATTAGGGAGCAATTTGAATGCAGAGAGCATAGTTTTGACATCTGCCACATTTACAACTGCAATGTATAATCTCATTCCAGCTCTAACATTCTTCTTGGCCGTCATTTTCAGGTACTTAAAACTGGTGGAAAAACTCCCTTTTCTTTCGAATTGAAGTTGGAATGAACAACGTTAAAATGAGCATAACTGTATTGTGATTGTCCTTTTTATGCGTTAACAGGTTGGAGAAGTTAGAAATACGACAATCAGCAGGAAAAGCAAAGGTTGTTGGATCCACACTAAGCATTGCTGGAGCAATGGTTCTAAGCTTTTACCAAGGAATAAATGTCACACTTTGGTCCACTCACGTAGATTTGCTTCAGACGGCTTCGGCTACTACTGATCAGCGGCAGCAGCAGAGTCCTTTACTGGGCTCGTTATTGGCCGTATCCAGTTGTTTGTCTTACGCAGCTTGGTACATAATTCAGGTAATCCCACATAAATAATACAGAAAATCTGAAATCTCGATCAAATGCTGAAAGATAATTTCACTGTGAACAGACTAAAATGAGCTATGACTACCCTTGCTATTCAAGCACGGTCTTAACGTGTTTCAGTGGAGCGATCCTGGCAGGCATATATGCCTTATGCACAGAAACACGCTTCACAGAATGGCAACTCGGGTGGAATATCAGACTCGTCGCTTCTGCTTATATGGTATGAAATCATCTAACTGCTTTTATAAAAGCAAGGCTTGGATCACGTTTTCTTGCTAAGCATCTGAACTTTGTGACAGGGAGTAATCGGCTCCGGCCTGGTGATAGCAGTAACGGCATGGGGAGGTCGAGTGAAAGGGCCTTTGTATGTCACTTCTTTTCTGCCAGTGTCTCTCATATTTGTCGCGATTATAGGATCCATTGCTCTGGGTGAGAAGCTGACACTAGGAAGGTTATAATATGATCTGGGATCTTGCTATTTCTTTTTCCTGTATGTGTTTTTGCAGAAAGTTTATTATTTTTCCGTGTTCTTCAGCGTACTAGGATCAGTAATGATAATCACCGGCTTGTACTTTGTGCTGTGGGGAAAACGGAAGGAGACGATAATGACTCAATCCGACTCGGTAACAGCAAGAGAAGAAACGTCGGAAAATGCATCATCTGCTGCTGCTGTTCGAGAAGTCTAACTTGATACTTCGTACTCTTGAGCTAGCATACGATAGATTTTATACGAAGCACTGATTGTTTCGCCTCCAAAAAATTGCATTTGATATATCATATAATAAGCATACTAACATTGTTATACATCAAAAAATTTAGAGAGAACATACAAGAGAAAAGAGCACTGAATACAAAAACCAAGTCAAAAAACAACATTTGTCACACGTTGTACATTATAGAACAAATTCTCACTCATTTATCACCTCATAATCTTCAATTAGTCGGATTTCACTCATTCTCCTCTGTTTTCTTTGCCTCTGGTTTTTTATCAGTTGCAGAGTCCTCATTTCCCTCAAATTCTACTACCTTCACAGGGTCCGCCACCATCTTATCTTCGACTGTTTCGAGGTTTGAGATCTGAACTGGTTTTCCTTCTGTTTTCTCTGCAGGTAGAAAAGATTTTAAGGCTTCATTTTCTCGGGGCTCTGCATCTTCTTGTTTTAATTCCCCTGAAGCATTGCTGCCATTCATAACCAGACCTTCTTCCCCTTCATTCTACATTATTATTTGTTCAAACATTTTAGAAAAGAATATAACAACTTCCCATTTAAATTTAAACCACAGATCCTGAAACTCCAATTACGATATTTATCATAATTAATAAAATGAAGACAAGTATTTTACCTCCTGGATTAACATTTGTCCAAGTGATTGGTTCTTGGCTTCATCATCCGCCACCACCCCCACGTCCTTGTTCTTCACCTCTTCTTCCATGACAGCGGCTGCCTCCTCCTTCGAAACAGGCGGCGGCTGAGCATCGCCGGAGTCCTTCAAAACCTTAAACCTGCTCGCACATGCTCCCATTATTATTTTTTCTCTGCAGATGAAAATGGATCACAATGCAGCGTGTAGATAGAAATTAATGATTAATTGAATGGAGAGAAAGGAGTGAAGTTTGCATATATAGGACAGGATGGCAATCGACATTAGAGGTCCATCATGGATCCGTTACGACATTTATATCCTATATTTTCTACGGATCTTTAAGATTTTTAGTTCCCTGTCGATAACTCTTTCTATGGAACTTTGACCGACAATAGAGTTTTCAATGTGATTACAAACCATTTTAGACGGTCTAACGAATCATTATCTGTGAGACGGGTCAATCCTACCGATATTCACAATAAAAAGTAATACTATTAGCATAAAAAGTAATATTTTTTCATGGATGACCCAAATAAGAGACATGTCTCACAAAATACGACATATGAAATCGTCTCACACAAATTTTTGTTTTTAGGGTTTTAAGGTATCTTTCATGTTAAAATAAAATAATTCATTCATTGTATGAGACAACATCAAACATTAGACTCAATTGTAACAAACTTATCTCGTCCCTTAGAAAAAGTAAAATGCAACCAAGATTTATTAATTGACTCTATGAATTTGTTTTCTTTTTTATTAATTTTTATTTCTTATGTTATTAATTGTTAGTTGTATGCTACATATTATATTATTATTCTCCTAATATTTACGTGGAGATTAATAATTCCAACAAAAAATATACATGTATGAGTTGGCCATGTTATGTATGGTATAATTGTTGGACCCCATGATCCAAGTTTTATGGGAAATATTCAATGCACCTTTTTTTTGGGGGGAATTCATATAATGTATTGTATTCCGCACGAAATCTCACTTCACATTTATAGAGGTTTTTAAATTAAGTATATATTATATGTTCTAAAATAATCAGTATGTTCTAAAATAATCAAGAGTATATCTTTTATAAGACGGTCTCACAATATCTTTTTCTGTGAGACGTGTCAATCATACCGATATTCACAATAAAAAGTAATACTCTTAGTATAAAAAGTAATATTTTTTCTTGGACGACCCAAATAAGATATTTATCTCATAAAATACGATCTGTAAGACCATCTTATACAAGTTTTTGTCGATAATCAATTAAGTAGTGGGAGTAGGTAGTATTAATAATGCATGCACGTAGCAAAGTGGCTAAAATATTTATGATTTTGTATCGAATATCGATGAATAAATATGGAGATATGAATAAACTGAGTCACAAATTCAAAGTTTGAGTCGCGGACTCCACGTATAATTTAAAAAGATACGTATTGGCTTTTTTACATAAATAATAATAATAATAATAATATTTTTTTACATATAGTAATATTTGTATATTCAAAAACTTTTGAGTACGTAAATTTAACTGAATATAACTTCAAATTTGTGTGCATAAATTTCTTTGCGATTTATTTAATATAATCGAAAATCCATACTAAAATATTTGGTTCAAAACTTTCGCTTTAATTCTGCCAATTTGTTTAATATAAACAATAATCGAACTCAGCTCAACTCAAACATGATAAATCTGGACCCATTATCGAATGAGTAAGTTTTTTGTGAGACGGTCTCACGAATCTTTATCTGTGAGACGTGTCAACCCTACCGATATTCACAATAAAAAGTAATACTCTTAGGATAAAAAATAATATTTTTTTCATGGATGACCCAAATAAGAGATCTGTCTCACAAAATATGATCCGTGAGACCGTCTCACACAAGTTTTTGTCTTATCGAATTATGTAACTCCAAGATATATTAATGATCCATATTGCATCACTTTATTATTTAATTGGCCAAACGATTAAATTTAAGTTTCTTATTTGTTATTTGATCCCAATCTTTTGCATTCCACACATTAAAAAAAAAAAAAACCCATAAGTCAATACGTACACGGGATTATTTAATTTTCGGAGGAGCTTGTAATGTATGTCTCTTTTCCCCTTAAATTAAAGGATGCTCAAATCTGATTTTCCATTAACTATTCTTTAAGGTAATTTTAGCCCGTTATCATTAAGTTCGGGAGCTGTTTCTATGCCACGGGATTTACTATACCCCGTGTAGGTAATGGGAGAGGGTTTGGATCTTTTGGTTTATGTTTCTCGACTTGTTTGGGGATAATGGATTTGAGGGCTGAAGCTTGTCTGTAAAGTGAAACACACCCGATGTACCAAAATGCTCAACACCATGATAAAAAGAAAAAAAAGATATGGTTTGTATTAAAAATCAAAACTACGATTGGTCAAGTAAAAGTAAAATCATGTCCAATTTTAGATTAAAAGAATGTATCGTGCAGCACCACTTATGTTCAAATGTCAATCACGTTCTCCATCGTACTCACTTAGATGATACTCATTTATTATATATATATATAATTTTGATATGATTTGTCATATCCAATAAATAAATATCCACTCCGACGATGAACACGATAGATGATATCATGTCAAAACTGAAGTGGTTTTAAGTGGGCTGACACCGCCTTAATTGGGCCATACAGAAAGTAAATTAAGTGACTGGACTTTGACTTGTCCAATAGTTCAATAATATTTATTTTTTAAAGTGATCTACGATCATCAATTTTGCAAGCGTGCCGACATGCTAAAAAATACTCATGAGTAGCTCTTGAATAGGTTCACATTTTCATTTTATCAAAAATAAAAATAATTTAGTTTATATTTTAGAAGTAAATATTTTACAGCATATTAAATAAAGTAAATATAATTGGAAAAAAAAAATTCGACTAAGACTGAATCCATCCGAAGAAAGTGTCATGCGGTGGATAGAAATCGAAATCAAGTGACGAAAAACATAAACCTAGTTACTCGAACAAGGGAGAAAACCTCAATCAATTTGAGAAGTCAAAAATCACCCAAGGTTATACTAATAATATTATTGTTATTATTGTTATTATTATTATTATTATTATACAACCAAAAATAATGGTAACATAAATTTGAGTTTCCATAAGTAATATACACACTATAATTACATCACCTTTTTAAAAAAAAAAAATTATTTGACAGATTTAACCTTTAATATAAATACTAGCACTTCACACCATCTCACTTTTTCTATACGTTTTAAAATTAGCTAAGTATTAGTCAGAAGTCTATAAGAAGAGTAGACATCACATCACATCACATGTTATAACTTCAATACAATAACATCAAATTTAAATTGAGTTCAAAATTACACAACTGATAAAATATCACAAATTTACTTCACTTCATCTCCATATTTTTCAACAACGTGTTCGTTACTGGACAAAAACTCAACATTATCATTGTAGTTTTCATCTTCTACTTCGGATAAAAAATTATCATCATAAAATTCTCTCACTCTAGATAGCAAACGAGGATGAAGTTTGATATGTTAGGACAAGCAAACAAATCGTAATTTTTTGTTGGACTTTGGTTTACGACTTGTTAAAAAAATTTTATTTCATTTTTTAATTGAACTTGAAAGCCCAAAATACTTTTCAAAAAACCTAAAGATCCTAACAATCCACGGCACCAAGGATGCGTAGGGCCGATTAGTCAACGCCTAGGGCCGCCTGAGCAAATGACCAACTTTTTCAGTGTGATCGGCTGGGCCTAGCGCCTTTGTTTCCTTTTTCTATACAAATCTCTCACTTTTCCAATAGAATGAAATGTGCAGATGATAACTAGAAACATCACATCACAGCTTGTGTTTGATACAAAAACGAAAATTTTAGTCTGCGGACAGTATTCACCAACGATCTAATTGAACTTCACAGTCATAATCTCAGAATTCAAGCATTCAAACTAAATTGGTGAAACTCCGCCAGTTAAAACCCATGATCAATAAGGCTAGTCTTATTTTTTTTATTACCAACCATTTCCAATTTATAAACAAAGTCGTTAAAACAACCCAAAGCAATATTAAAATGGAAAAAAAATATTTCCTCTCTTCTTCACGTATATATACGTTCAAAAAAGTAAATAATACTTGGGTGATATTTCTAAAAAAAAACTTCTAATTTTGTGGCACGTATTCTCTTAAAAGTACACAAGGGACCAGATTGGACCATGTAGATTGCCGAAACACTGAATGTTCGGAACACAACAGATGGTGCAAATTACAAAGATTGGCAATAGCACCCTCGTAAATTTCTGCACGTTTCCCTCTAAATCTGGCTATATAAGATTCTACACTCGCTACAAGGTTTTGTAAAGTTCGTTTTGTTGACATATCGATATACCGGATTTAAAATCTAAAGCCAATCGATGTTGACATTACAATCTAGTCAAGACAATTTCACCAATACAATGTAACAACATAGTCATAGAACAGGCGATTGATAAAACCTGAATGATTGATAAAACACGAATACAGATTATTGTAATTACTATGACGAAACAACTAGGTAAAACTCAAAGTACAGTTAAAATAAGCAAGCAGGATAGCAGGTACAAAAAACATATATTTGTACCTATATAAGTGTCTCAACTGAAGCAAACGCCAACTTAGCGACCCCTCTCAAAGTTGATTCGCGACCTACCTGACCCTTCAAAGCCATCTCGCATGGATCCAGCACTGGCCTTTAAGGTACCTCCACTTCCAACTTTGTCCATTGCTTTCTTGCCTGTCTTGACCTCCGTCAAAAACTGATCCAAGCCAAAGGGATCTTCCTCGGGCTGCTGCTCCTTGTCAAACTCAACAGGCCTGTCTCTAGGCCCAGTCCTCTCGGACGTACCTGCAAATGCCTTGTCAGGCTTGAAACGCTCAGTTTTGATTAACTTCTCTAGCTGCTCATCTTCACCTCCATACATCTCATCATCTACATCTTTCTTAGGTTTATATAGAGTATTCATAGTTGATTGAGCAGTAAACAGGCCCTTGTCATAGATGTTGTAAGCATCATCCGTGGCGAAACCAGAATCCATTCCTTTCTCCTGGTTAAACAACCTCTGATCGTACATAACTTCACCTCCCCTTCCTCCAGTGGAGGCCATTCCAAGAGCAACTTTCTCACTAATATCACGGTCTCTATCCCTTGTAATTTTGCTCTTCTTCCCCATAGCAGCATCTTTCGCCTCCAGCCTCCTCTCTCTCTCCCTCTCTCTACGCCGCTCCTCGCGAATTTTCTCCCGATTCGATCTCTCCTCTCTCTCTTCTTTGGTTTCCTTTGGGGCGTCTCTTACGCTCTCATAATCCATCCTTATGTCACCGCCATTGATCGCACCCCTCTCAGAAGGCATTGGCACAGCAGCAGCTGGAGCAACACCAGTTCTCTCAGATCGTGCCTTTCGTGCCAACTCTCGTAGTTCCATTTCCTTCTTCTCCTTTTCTTTCATCATCATCTCCTTCTGAACCTTGGATCGCACTGCAACAGCTTCTCTTGCTTTCTGTTCAGCAACATACAAAGCCTCTGATAACTTGGCAAAATTATCATTTATCTGTACATCCTGAAGACCCCGCCCATCTGCAGCCAGCCGCTTATCCAGTGGTATGGTGTAACCCTTGGCATTTTTCCAATTAGAAATACAAGGTGGGATTTTCCAGTCCTGTTGGTCCTTCACAGTCACGGGACGAGGCGGAGAATGCATAACTGGCACTGGCGGAGAACCAGAAGCCTTTGGAACCCTCTTGTGCTTAAACTTGGGAGGCTCCAAAGGATCTACTGGCATCTCTACCATCCGAATAATTCTCTCCTTGGCCCCCGAGTTAAAAGCTGCAGACTGCTGTGATGGTTTGTACTTAATAAACTTAGAATCTGAAGACTGAGTGGGAACATTTTTGGGCTGCGCAGCACTCAACCTCACGTTAACAATCTTCTCAAGGGCAGCCTTGGTGTCTTGTGTAGTCTCATCGATCTCTTTCTGCTTCTCATCCACATCCATCTCCTCCTCCACTTCATCTTTATCCTTCACAACCATTGGAACCAAATCTGAATGCTGTGAATATACAATCTTCTTTGCATTCTCATTCTGCCTCACGATAGAATCGTATCTCAAGTTCCCGCTCTCATCCACAGTGAGGGGTAAAGTCTTCCCAGAAGGCTTCTGACCAGTACTCCGGCCCATGCCAAGTGGGTGTTGTGCGTAGTGAATTTCAGGGAATGCCCCTCCATCCCCGAAGTCATCAGGTTTTGAGGGCTTAAATCCAGCCCGTTTCAAGTATGGGGGCACTGGCTTGGCCTTGAAGGTCTCTACATTCTCAGCCTCAGACAAACTGTACCTACTTTTAAACCATGGATCGTTGGTGTGATCATAATTTGTATTTACCGATGACTTTGCCTTTGGAAGAATGTCTTTCAATACCACCATTCTAGAAACTTAATATATCAAAATAAGAAAAAGTATACTACTGCAAAGACCCTGCAAAAAACAAAAAGGTCATAAACCAACCTAAACAGCATATTAAAAGGAAGACTCGTAGCATGTTAATCTGGTAAACATCAGATAACTCTGAGTCTATTTTTCTATAGTCAAAACAGTAACGTTATAATTGAATCATAAGCTCAGGATTTGAGATGATTTTGTGTAAGAAACACCATTTTTAAGTGTTGTGCGAACTGAATTACAAAATCAAATTCCAAAATGAAGACTAGTAATGCATAGAGGCTTAACTAGATCGTTTTTTTTCTGATATTCATTTTTGATAACAGCTTATGACGTTTAGAAGTTAGAACACGGGTATAGTCGTATAAATATTACTGAATTTTTCCTCCGAAAAGATTCGAACCTCAGCTCAATATGAATTTAAGCAGTTAAAATACTTAGGGCTCGAGAACGAGCTCCAGCGTCATGTAAAATCTGAAAAACAAAATTAAGCACAGAAAAGGAGGTCAAACCAAGAAATAGGTGAAAAATATAAAGTAGATCAGATATTATAAAACAAAAATAAAAAATCCATACAAAAATCTGAACTTAATGACTAACAAAGAGATGGAGTGTGAGCTTCAAAGGTGTAAAGAGTGGGAAAATTGGATATGAGACTCACGTAGGGGTGGCTTAGTCGCTGAAAAACAGTCGGCAGATGGAGGTAGCGATGGCGGAGGAACGATTGGTGGATTCTCTAATCTGTTGAATCGGAGCTTGGAAAGGGGGGAAAACACGCTAATACACAGGTGGAGGTAACGGAGGAAAATGGGCGGAGGTGGAGGTGTTCCAGCGGTGGTGGCCGAGGGTTTTGGCCGAGTGGATGAATTGGATCGATTGAAATTTGATTAAAAAGTATAAAAATATAATAATAATTTATTTATCAAACAAAATATTTAGAAATAAATTCGATGCAAATTTGTTCCCTCTCTTTGATTGGACACGGCTAGGCCATGATGGCCCAGCTTGTAACATATATACCAGGCCCGATATATAAGGGCTCATAAGTGATAATAATATACTTTTAATATATATTATTTATTTATTATTTATTAATAGAAAATTGGAAATCACATAGAAAATGTTAAATTAATCTCAAAATTTTTCCTCTGAAAAAGACACACATTTACCCATATATAAATATAAATTATCTGAAATAATTTAGAATCTTTTATATATATAACTTATAAAACAAACAAATAATCGAGTTAGTTAAAATTGATCCAATTCAAAATTTAGTACGTCATACTACCCACCAATATACCTTTAAGCCAAAAATTCTTCTTCAAAAATGGAATGGTTAATCATCGAGGTGTCTGGCATGCAATTCGAAGAACACCTGTGGGGGACGTCTGGCGTGCGCATCATATAAGTATTCGGGTCATCCCAAAACCGTACATGTGTTTGATGGAATCTGAAGCAAAAATCTAAAAATAAGTTCTGTTGATGGAATAAATAATGCTAAATCCAGTTAGTAAATAATAAATATAATAAATAGTATATAAATGCACAAAAACAATATATTACATTAAAAATAAGTCAATAAATATTTGAAATAATTACATAAATAATAATCGTCTAGCTATTTTAGAAGAAATATATATATATCTAATTTGTATAATCCAGTTTTCAGATCATTTCTTTGGCAATCAACAACATAGCTAGCTCATTTAGTTTATTTTGTGATTATTGATTGAAGATAATTATTTATTAACTTCAACTTCGATAAGTTTCTTTCAACTTATGCAATAGTTACTATGATAGTTAACAAAATCTTATAGGCAATACAAATATTTGATAATAGATCGTTCAGTTTTGCCAAACACTGTAACATCTTAAAAAATTGTTGAAGTTCTATACAAAACTTCATCAAGCTTATTAAGTATAACTCGTTAACTTATCCAAACTCAACAAAAGTACCAAAATCTCTTGATATTGTTTAAATTGTTCAAATCGAACATGAAAAAAGATCGAGTTTGATCAATTATAAACAAAAAAATATTCAAATATCTCTTCTTTTTATTTAATATTGAAAAAAAAATTATTGAAATAGATCATCAACTCAAAATATATATGTTGGACCCTCTCAAAAATCGGACTCTTACAGATCAAGTAGATTGTTTATATATTTGACAAACTATTGCATAAGCCCTAAGTAGATTGTTTATATAATAATAACAATAATAATAATCTAAAGTAAATAAGAATATACAATGAGCATGGTAACTTGCACAGAATCCATAGAAACAGTCCAATTAAGGAATTTAGCACATTAAATGTTTGGGCTTGAGGCCTCTTAACGGCGACTGAGAGTATTTTTGCAGCTAGTGGAGAACATAAATCGGTAATTTGAAGACGAATGAGCGCCGGGGAATTGCCGAGGACGGAGGCGTACGTGCTCCGAGGGCACGAGGGCGCGGTGTTAGCGGCCAGGTTCAACGGGAACGGCGAGTACTGCCTCAGCTGCGGCAAAGATCGCACGATACGGCTATGGAATCCTCACCGGGGATTGCATATCAAGACCTACAAGTCCCACGGCCGCGAAGTTCGCGATGTCCATGTCACCTCGTAAGAACCCATTAGAAAACCTAGGAAATTCAAAAAACAATAGTTCAATTGATAATGATATGCTTCTATTAGCTGTTGAAAAATAAAAGGCCCGTCTTTTATTCGTTACTTTTGTTACTCATCCGTTAACTGTTTTGGTAGGGATAATTCGAAGCTTTGTTCATGTGGAGGAGATAGGCAAGTATTTTACTGGGATGTGGCTACTGGTCGTGTTATTCGGAAATTTCGTGGCCATGATAGTGAGGTTAGTGCAAATGTTGTGAAATATAAGCACACAGCAACTTGGAAAGAATATAAGGAAACAATCTATCTTTATTGAATGCAAGCCGTTGGCATATATAGGCCTTACAAAAGAGATAAAATTGAAATAAACACATCATGTTTTACAGTACCTAATAACATGGTAAGTAGCTAAGGAAATGGTCAAACACTACCTACATATCCTAAATAATAGGATTTATTAACTGAATCAATTTTGACAACTTCAACTTCAATTCTAACAACCCCAACAATTTCTCCCCTAAACTGATAGCAGCTGTGCTTTCAGTTTATTCTTGGTACCTCACACACACCCAAGGACTTGCGTAGCTTCAAAAACACATCCAGCTTAAGTGGTTTTGTCATGATGTCTGCAACTTGTTCTCGTGTGACACAATGCTTCAGCTCAACAATTCCATCTTTAGTCAAATCACGCAAGAAATGAAACCTTACATCAATGTGTTTGCTACGTCCATGCATGACTGAGTTCTTGGATAGCTTAATTGTAGAACTGTTGTCACATAACACAGTAGTACACTTGTCTTGAGAATGACCAAGCTTCTCCAATATTCTCCTCATCCATACCCCATGACAAGCACAAGAAGCAGCTGCCACAAACTCTGCTTCAGTAGTGGACAAAGTTACTACAGGCTGTTTCTTTGAGGACCATGACACAGCTCCTTCATTGAGTAGAAACACATAACCTGAAGTGTTTTTCCTGTCGTCCACATCTCCTGCATAATCACTGTCTGTATATGCCATCAATTCTCCTCTACCTTTATTTTGATAAAAGATTCCCAAATCCACAGTACCTTTCAAGTACCTCAACACCCTCTTTGCAGCTTGTAAATGCAACTCGGTTGGACTTGCCATGAATCTGCTAATGAGAGACACCACATACATCAAGTCTGGCCTTGTTGCAGTTAGATACATAAGACTTCCGACCAATTGTTTGTACATGGTAGCATTCACCTTGGCTCCTTCTTCATCTTTCATCAATCTGACACCAGGAACAATGGGATTCTTCACACTATTACTCTTCCCCATCCTAAACCTCTCCAAAACTTCTTTTGCATATTTTCTTTGAGTAATATAAATTCCTTCAGGATTTTGTAAAACCTCAACACCAAGAAAATATTTCATTTTACCCAAATCAGTCATATCAAATTCAAGTTTCATAGAGCTTTTGAACTTAGCAGACAGACTCTCATCATTACCAGTAAATATTAAATCATCAACATATAAGCTAACAACCAAAATTTTACCTCCAACATCTTTTTTTATGAATAAAGTGTATTCATAGTTGCACCTTTCAAATCCCTCTTTGACAAAGTATGCTTCAATCCGGCTGTACCAAGCACGAGGGGCTTGTTTAAGACCGTATAATGCCTTCTTCAATTTGTACACTTTATACTCTTCACCTTTCTTCTCATAACCTTGTGGTTGTTCAACAAACACCGGTTCATTTAACTCTCCATGCAAGAAAGCGCTTTTGACATCAAGTTGATACACAATCCAACTATTTTGGGCTGCTAAAGCAATTATCATTCGAATGGTATCCCACCTAGCCACAGGCGCAAACACCTCAGTATAATCTATGCCCTGCTGTTGTGCATATCCTTTCGCCACTAACCGAGCCTTACACTTGTCAACCTCACCATTTTCATTAAGTTTAGTTTTAAAGATCCACTTTACCCCAATCTGCTTTGTTCCTTGAGGTAAATCTGTCAACTCCCAGGTCTCATTTTTTTCAATTGCTGCTATTTCTAAATCCATTGCAGCTCTCCACTTGGAACTTTGAACTGCTTCTTCAAAGGTAGTCGGATCAGTAGTTGAGGCAAAAAGAACCAAGTTGTTGTGTGTAACTTCTTCTTCTGATAATTCTTCCCCAATTGCATAATCTCTCATCCAAAATGGTACTCTTCTATTCCTCTCTCTTGGCAAGTTTTCTTCAGAGGTTGGAGTATTATCTTCAGGTGACTCAAGTGATGAAAATTCATTTGGAGATGAGCCAATCTCCCCCCCTTCTTCTTCTGCTGCCAATTCCTCTTCAGATTCTGCTTCACTTTGATCATGTTCAATTCCTTCCTCATTACTCTCTCCCCACTCAAGAATATCTGATCTTACTGCTTCATCACTTCTCCCCCAAACCCAACACTTATTTTCTTCAAAAACCACATCTTTGCTTACAACTATTTTCTTGGATGCTGGATCATAAAGTCGGTATGCTTTAGACTCTTCACTTATTCCCAGCAGCACACACTGGAAACTCTTGTCATCCAACTTTTTTCTTTTATTATCTGATACATGAACATGACCAATGCATCCAAAAACCCGAAAATAATCAACATTGGGTTTGATACCAGTCCAAGCCTCTTCAGGAGTCATGTCTTTTACTGCCAATGTAGGACTTCTATTGAGCACATGTGATGTCCAATTTATTGCTTCTGGCCAGAAATTTTTTGGAACTTGCTTCTCCGATAACATGCTTCTGACCATGTTCATGATTGTCCTGTTCTTGCGCTCAGCTACTCCATTTTGTTGGAGAGTATATGCTGCAGTGAGCTGCCTTCTAATATCATTAGATTTGCAAAAGACATTGAACTCGTGAGAGGTGAACTCTCCACCCCTGTCTGTGCGCAGACAACGAATGAAAGTCCCTGTTTCTTTTTCAACAAGATTTTTATAATCCTTGACGATAGTAAAGGCTTCAGATTTTTCACCAAGAAAATATATCCACACTTTACGACTGTAATCATCAATAAAACTTATGAAATACCTCTTATTACTGTTTGAAACAGGCTTAATGGGTTCACAAATGTCAGCATGTACCAACTGTAGTTTTTGTGATGCTCTCCATAAGCTTTTCTTTGAAATTGCATCCCTGTGCTGTTTTCCCACCATGCAATCAGTGCATATTTTGGATGGGGCCTTTAACTGTGGTAATCCTCTCACCATTTGCTTATACTGTAAGGTTTTTAGCCCTTTGAAACTTAGATGCCCATATCTACAGTGCCAAAGGTGAGTGTTGTCTTCAAGAATTGTTTGGAAACAAGTGGGATCTTTAAGCAGAATTTTTGCAAGCAATACGAACATTCTGTTTGCAGACATTGTTGTTTGCATGATGAGTCCTTTCTTGGGATGATAGATTTTACATACTCCTTGTTGTATCAAAATAGTTACCCCTCTTTCTTGCAATTGTCCAATACTGAATAGGTTATTCTTTAACTCAGGTACATAAAAAACCTCAGTGATTACCTGAGTAATTCCAGCAATGTGCAGCCTAATGTTGCCCTTTCCCAACACTGTCATTTTGGAGTTATTCCCGAGCTTCACAAATTGCCGGAAGTCCTCATCAAGATCCAAGAACCACTCCTTATTTGCACACATGTGATTGCTACACCCTGAGTCAAGGAACCAGACTGCTCCGGTCCTCGATTGATTAAGCTCCACGTATGACATCAACAACATTTCTTCTTTCTCTTCAAGCTCAGCATTTCCCATTTTGGACACTCATATTGAAAGTGTCCTAATTGATGACACTTATAACACTCAATTGTAGCTTTGTTGAATGTTTGTCTACCTCTTCCTCTGCCTCTTCCTCGAAAGGCTCCACGAGCTCGACCGCCTCCTCTTCCACCCTGTTTATCATCATAAGTTACCTTTAATGCCTGATCATCGCCTCCATGCCCATTCATCCTCTGCTCATGTACCAGTAGACTGCTCTGTAATTCATCAATGGTTAGGGTGTCTAAGTTATTAGACTCTTCAATCGAACACACAACATAGTCAAATCTTGAAATCATTGATCTCAAGATCTTTTCAATAATCACCACTTACTGCATGTTTTCACCATGAATTTTCATCTTGTTTGCTATGATGAGTGTTCGAGCAAAGTATGCATCAACACTCTCACCCTCTTGCATATGTAGAACCTCAAATTCTTTCCGAAGAGCTTGAAGTTGTGCTCTTTTTACTCTTGTAGAACCTTGGTACTTCTGCTTCATAGAGTCCCAAATGTTCTTGGCAGTGTCGTTGTTGAGAATTGTCTCCATAATAGTTCGATCAATGGCTTGGAACAAATAATTCTTCACCTTCAAGTCTTTCAGCTGCTGATCTGCAATTGTTTTTTGTTGGGCTTCAGTAAGCTCAACTCCTTCTGGTGCAGTAGGGATTCCAGTATCTACCAAGCCCCAATACTCCTTCGAACGAAGGAAATTTTCCATAAGCATGGACCAATGATCGTAATGGCCATCAAACTTAGGAATTGCAGGTTGAACGAAATTATTTTCAGTTGCCATACTCCAATGACTAAACTGCTGTTTCTTTTCTCTCACAAACAGGCCCTTGATGCTGCTCTGATACCAGATTGTTGTGAAATATAAGCACACAGCAACTTGGAAAGAATATAAGGAAACAATATGTCTTTATTGAATGCAAGCCGTTGGCTTATATAGGCCTTACAAAAGAGATAAAATTGAAATAACACACCATGTTTTACAGTACCTAATAACATGGTAAGTAGCTAAGGAAATGGTCAAACACTACCTACATATCCTAAATAATAGGACTTATTAACTGAATCAATTTTGACAACTTCAACTTCAATTCTAACAACCCCAACAGCAAATGGGCTTTTCTTTTTGTTATAGTGATTTAGAGATTAGTGTATCTAGTTGATGGCCTGATTTGAATGTGGAATTCTGAAATTTTCAAGAGCATGTACGATGGTATTTTAAAGTCGTTCTCCCTTGATGGTAGGTGAATGCTGTGAAATTTAACGAGTATTCATCAGTGGTAATGTCAGCTGGCTATGATCGTTCTGTGCGTGCTTGGGACTGCAGATCTCACAGCACCGAACCCATTCAGGTTAATTTTTTCATTCCTCTTGCCAAAAAGTTATACATGGGGTGATTCATAGATAGAAAAGGCTGCAGGGGAGCATTTAATAATTTAATTTTTTATTTGGCTCGGATACTATATTGAAGATGAGGATTAGATAAAGCCTAAAGTGATGAAAATGAATTTTGGAATACAGGCTACTTGTTTGTGAGGATCTAGAACATATATATTCCCTTAACAAGAGCAGTGTGTGAGCTGAAAATGCTGCTGATTATGAGTGTGCAAATCCTCATACTAGTTCAAAAACCACGTCAATATCGGGAGAAGATTATGAGAGTAAATCCCATGCGATGATGGATATGTCCTTATAAACTAAGACATTCTCCTATAACCATCTGAATCGAACTGAAACCATAGTTTTACTGGACCCCGGAATGTTATGAAAATTAACATGGAAGGTTTATGGTGCTTTAATTCAGGCGAATCTATGTGGCTGTGAGTCTTGACTTGATATGGACTACATACGAAGGATTTGTGTTAAAATGGATGAGTTGCTGTATAGAGGACGGTCAAATGAAAAACTAGTATATTAAAGCAAAGGTTGTGTAGCAGCTAGTGAAAATAAGATAAGAAATAAAATACACATTTAAGGTGGTTTGTACATGTTTACCTAATGGACCCTATTGGAAGCACCTGTGAGTAGTGATAGTTGATATCAGTAGTCTTAAAGAAAAAAATGATAGAATGGTTGAAATTAACATCTCAAAAGGTTTTTGAGTATTGATTTAAGTTATTTGAGCATAATTATTAGATACGTGTACTTGACCTCAACGAGTCTAAGATGAAAGCTTGTGGGGTGATAATCACCACTTTGACAACTAGAGAAAGTTTTAAGGTAAAAAAGCTGCAAATCGGTGTTATGGGCTATGTTGATTTTCTCTAAATTAAAATGGCGTCTCAAGCAACAACCTGATAAATTTTACATTTGGTGCTAACAATACACCATATCAAAGCTCTAAATCAAAGTCCATGAAACCATTCTTCTCAATCTAGGCTCTTGGATTTATTTTTGGGGTTGTAACCGATCATTTAGTATGAAATGTTTAAAACTTAAATCTAACGTCCTGGATTCGATGACTGTCCTCACCATATCAGCACATGTCTTTTCGTCGTGCTTATATCATCACTAGAAAATTCACAGGGGTCATTCATCCGAAAATCGTCATAGGTCAAGTACGCTTAACTTTGTAATTTTTATGTGATGAACTTTCGAAAAGGATGTACCTTGTTGATGTGAGTAGTATATATCAAATCTTTCATGTCTTTCATTCTGGATGATTGGTTTATTCATGCTCCTCATCGCTCAGTCATTGATGGTGTTTCCATTTTTCAGCATTAACTACTCATATTGTAGACCATGTACCACCCTGGGAATTTTGACTCTGGGTGTCATATTGAAATCCCTTGACTTTTACCTTAACGTAGAATATGTCATAGTGATAAGATTCTATTTGATTGGACACCATTAAGCTTTTTCCTAGTTAAATACCATGTTCTACACACTAGATTCTGTGTTGTTTCATCTGTGATTTGCCTTCTTTCCCGATGATTTCAATATAATGATGTCAAAGAAATTGATATGCTTACTCGTGTATGTTTCAGATAATCGACACGTTTTCTGATAGCGTGATGTCCATTTGTCTAACAAAAACTGAGATAATTGCCGGAAGTGTTGACGGAACTGTGCGAACATTTGATATTCGAATTGGTAGGTAGGTTGTCTATAATGACATTACTGGATTCCATGAGGTCACTTCTTTGTTCTCATGAGGCATAGAGACTCGAATTTCTGAAATATTGATGGTTCTGAACAGGGAAATATCCGATGACTTGGGGCAGCCCGTCAACTGTATTTCTCTCTCAAATGATAGTAACTGTGTGTTAGCCAGTTGTCTGGATTCCACTCTGCGTCTTTTAGACAGGTAAAAGACAGAAGTTTACTAGTGTCTTTGCATTCAACAAAGCTACGTTGTTTCTTGATTCCATATTTGTTGCAGAACAACTGGTGAACTTTTGCAAGAATACAGAGGCCATACAAGCAAGGTTAGTGCTGATGCATATTGTTAAGACTTGCAAAGACACCTTTTTACATTCTAAGATAGTTAAACACACTGTAAATATTTGTTTCAACTGTTCATTGGTGACCTGTGCATGGTTTCCACCTTTCTTCCAATGTTTGCTGACTATTTATTTTGATGTATTCCTGCAGCCTCGTGATCACTTTTCCTTCTTCAATACATCTGCAATTTCATAGCATTGATTTTTTCTCGGGTTAAATTTCTAATTCGATTGTTATCTTCGTATCTATCAGTCTTTTAAGATGGATTGCTGCCTTACGAACACAGATGCCCATGTGACTGGTGGTTCAGAAGATGGTTTTATTTATTTTTGGGATCTTGTGGATGCATCTGTTGTGTCTAGTTTTCGAGCTCATTCGTCTGTGGTAAAGTTTCTTTATCTTTTCTTCAACATATTTCCCTGTGTCCTTGCACTAAAATTTTTATGCTCGTCAACGTTTGGTCCAGTTAGCTTTTGCAATTGAAATGGCTTCTTATATGCTCTTTGTGGCATCATATGTAGTGAGGTTGCTTTTTAATATTTAATCAGGAGCCCAAAGAAATTTGTGTAGAATTCTTCTTAAGTTGAGACGTCCTTGAGGAAGATGCTAAAAGAAACACATCTACTATGCCAACATTTCCCGTTTACTAGGAGAGAGATGTATTCTCCTTAGTTTGTTGAGTTTTATGGTCCTCGCCTGAGTTTTAACCATAGTTCTGTGAAAGCTTTCACAAAATTTGTTCCTTTGCTTCATTTGCTGTCTCTGACACTTCTGTGACAGGTGACTAGTGTAAGTTATCACCCCAAGGACAGTTGTATGATTTCTGCTTCGGTTGATGGATCAATTCGCGTCTGGAAAGCCTGAAAAAAATTAAGAGATTTAGGTTTCACTTTCATGTTGTCTCATCCTTCTGGATTCAAAGACTGCCGTCCCCTCAATTTGAAGTTACTCATTGCTAATACCGTCTCTGAGTGGAGTGGACTCAGCTGTACACGCGTAAAACAGTGGCCAAGTATTAAACTTGAGTTGAGTCATATCATCCAATCCTCGCCATTCTACGGGAGATGCTGATGTAAGATGGCAACAGCCCAGGTACTGAAAGGTCTCTATGCCTCTATGTTTTCTTACGGTGAACAAGCCATTGAAAATGTTTATTAGCCCTTGTCTTGAACTGCATACGTATTCGTGTCTTTAATTATTTCAAGGAAACGTTATTTAGATTTCGAATTTTGGATTTTAGTGAAAATGGTTGCCATAATCATAATGTTCTTTATAAGGTCTTCTCTATTGGAAAGTTGGCTTAACATTTTCACCACATAATGAATGAATCCAAATGAAACCACATGGAATAGGCTAGCTAAAGTATAGTTAAGATTTCACATTGGTTCCACGAGAACTTGTGTAGATAGCATTTCCTTTAGAGAACAACTCCATTTCATCTTTCAACTGCAAACCTAAGTTATCCAATGCTTCAAATATTTGATACCTTTTAGATGGTACCTATCTTCCACTGTAAATGAGTAGCGCTTTCCATAAGTATCACACTTTGACCTGGAGATTTTATCACTTGCTTGCTCTTCATTTCTCTACGCATAGCTGCAAACCCCTCCCACTCTTTTGTGATGCGTAAATATTAGTCATTTCAACATATGGAGTCGCAGCCTGTGGTTCATGTTAAAAAAGGTGACGTGCCGCATATTCAGCAATCCCCAAATTTCGATGAAGCTTGCAGTCACAAAGCAAAGCTCCCCACACCCCTGCATCTGGTTTAATGGGTATGCGTTTAATAAACTCCAATGCTACTTCAGCTTTCCTTGACGTCCAATGAGTTCAGCCATACACGCATAGTAATCTAAACCAGGAATCAATACATAAACTTTAGCCATCTTCTCAATGAATCCCCACCCTTCAAGAAACCAGCATGAGTACAAGCCTGAAGAACAGTAAGAAATGTCGCGTCATTCGGCTCTAAACCAACTTCAACATCTGATCCACAAGATACGACGACTCTTGAAACTTTCCATGTTGTCCGTATCCTGCAATCATAGTTGTTCAAGAAACAACTCTTCCCATCAATTGCATGAAAAATTTCCCCCAGCATCTTGTATGCTACCACATTTCGCATACATATAACAATGCATTGCACACCATTACATTTCCTTTTAACCCCTTAGAAACCATGAAATCATCGATCCATTTTCCCACCTCCAGGGCTCCAACTTTGGCACACGCCGATATCAAACGAAGAAAGCACATCTTCATAACAACCTATATTGACTCCATGACCATGAATCAGCATGCCGTTACACACAGATTCTGGCTGAGAAAACGAAGAAAGCAAGCCTATGTCAAATACAAAGCATCTGTTTGTAAATCCCAATTGATTTCACGGTGTCCTCAACATAAGAACAGCCTGCAATCATTGCATTCCATGAAACAGTGGTTAAAGAATCCAAATTGACGCCATTAAATACCATTTCAGCAGAGCACAAATCCCCACATTGGCATGTCCAGATACCCAAGTGTTGGCAACCGACACATCATCTTCAAAACCAGATTTAATCCCAAAACAATGAACAGCACTCAGCAGATTCCAGTCCTTATTTCCAGATATCCATTTGTGTCAACCTCATGATTGTGACCCCATCGGGAATTAAATATTGATTCCTCATCGATTAAACAAAGACAAAACGCTATCGACGAAACCCACTCTTCCTCGTCAAACATCTCATAAGCGCATTCCAAAGAATTGCATTTCACATACATATCGGTCTGTACATATATATCTATACTGTACGGCGTTTTCGCAACATGGGCATTGTTAAGAATGGAACTTGGACCTAACTCAACCCCAAAAGCTAGCTCAAGAGGGGAGGATTGTCCAAGCCCATTATATACAACTCCCAAGTTATTAAGCCAGCCGATGTGGGACAATTAACACACCTCTCTCACGCCCAGGAATGAACATCTGGAGCGTGGAGTTTACAAGTGACCCAATTATGGGCAGAACGGGTGGCCTAATTATAGGCAGTCCAACACATAACGGTGGAAACCTGGGCTCTGATACCATGTTGAAAATGAAGACGGAACAAATTGACGGGAGGAAAAGCACTCCCATTTTCCTGCTTACGTTCATTTATTTGAAGAAAAATGTTCTCTTATGCATATGCTGTACAACCGCCTATTCTAGATGCTATTTAAGCTAAGAAGGGAAAAGTGCTAATCAAAGAAAACACGATTCTAATAATTTATAAAGGACAACTTTAAGAATTTTTACACTCTATTTCAAATAATATATATGTACTGAATTTTATCAACAAAATTACCTCTATCATCTTCATTGATCTACGTATATATAAATTTAAATAGAGATTACATGATCAGCCAGATTAAATTTATCTCCTTGATCAATTTCTAGTTATGAATGGGAGTTTTCTTTCGTGGAGCAGCGTAGTCGATCGTTGCTAAATCTTCACTGCCCCCCATTTCTTCTTTTGTCGCAACCATTTCCTCTGCATGTGGTTGATCATGAAGAACACTCTCTTCCATCCGTAAATTTCTCTCTAAATCGACAAAAATATATATTCAATATATAGTCTGTTTTAGAGATAACATTTAAAAGTTCTTTCCTCACCAGAATTTGCTATCTATATATTTTGGAAACAATAGTATGTAAGAATGAAACTTGAAATCGAAATCGAAATCATCTGTTTAGCTTCCATATCCTTTTTTTTTTAGGTAACAAAAGCAAGCTAGATAGGAAATTTCATACCTTGAGTGGAAGTTGATGACAAGAAGCAAATTAGCAAGATGAAAAGGGTAGCAAGAAAAAAACATTTGGAGGGCAAAACAGTCGCCATCTCAAAAATTAATCTGCTGGTATAACAAATATTAATCACGTCGTATTTATATACAAATTCCTTCGATTGATACTTAGACATAACACATGTATATCGATAATGTCACTTTTTTGCATGGAAAAAGTTTGATAATGTAATGGAGTTCTTGTATTATCTTTGTGTTCGCCCATTGAAAACATAAACAAGTGAATGAGAATATTTAAGGTTAAAGGGCAATGTACACTATCAAGACAATGCACATGCTTGGTCGTGTGTAGTGAATCCACTCGGTAATTAAGTTTTGGCATTTCATGATAGCGAAGTTTGAATGATTCTAAAACAAAATTTTATTTCTTGAATTAATTACACTATATATTGTTCATATAGAACTTCAATTGATTGCAAGATATATGCGTTTAGCTTATTTGTGAGTAGTTTAATTGATTGAACTATAATCTAGCTATAATTCGACTCAAATATGGAAAGATAAATATATTTGCGTGTGTATTTGGATTCGTGTTTACGAGAGAGCCAGGAACAAAGAGCTTTTTTGTTTTTTTGTTTTTTTGTTTTTTATGATTTCAAGATAACATATTACATAACAAATTATCATAATCTTATTGTTTAAACTTTTAATTATGTTTAGTCAAATGAGAAGA
The DNA here is from genome assembly GCF_025594145.1 of Primulina tabacum. Taxonomy (NCBI): domain Eukaryota; kingdom Viridiplantae; phylum Streptophyta; class Magnoliopsida; order Lamiales; family Gesneriaceae; genus Primulina; species Primulina tabacum. Next base: position 7,537,473 of record NC_134552.1, on the reverse strand, counting down.
GACTTTGCAAGGTCATGAAAATAGTAAAAACTTGTGTGAGACGGTTTCACGGGTCGTATTTTGTGATACTGATATCTTATTTGGGTCATCTATGAAAAAATATTAATTTTTATGCTAAGAGTATTATTTTTTATTGTGAATATCGATAGGTTTGACCCGTCTCACAGATAAAGATTTGTGAGATCGTCTCACAAGAGATCTACTCTATGAAAATATAAGTAACTTTTGTATTTTAAAATTAGTTCTATTGGTGTGGCATTATTAATGGCTTATAAGTCAATTATTGTAGCTTGCAAGATTATGCTCATTAATCAGCCCACTAAATGAAGATCAGTCTTTTTTAAAAAAATTATTCATTGGATTTCATTATCAAAGCTCACAAATTCAACTAGTCCACTGAGATCAAAGTCCGTAAAACTCTCCGAAATCAATAATTAGATAACTCTATTACATTTACAAGGCAGACTCATTTTTTTTAAAATCAAATGCTCTGGTTCTTTTGAACTTTTATCAAGCAGGTACTGACTTGAGTGTCGAAATATTTTCGTCGGTCACCCCAACGCTACTCACCTTACTTTGTGATGCAAGTAACATCCCACGAAGTTTGTTCTATTGACTACCGAGTACTACTGGTCATCTCGATTTTTTTTTACTATTGAGATTTTCTCTATATAATTTTGTTATAAGTTATACATTTAATGATTTATTTTTATCGAATTCAGAATATATCGTTACAAATCAAGTTGAACTCAAAATATGCCTCGAGTAAACCACATGGACGGAACATTTGGGACCCGAAGAGATGACAATGGAGATGAGATATATGTCATCGTCTCAAAAGGTCAACGATTTCTCTAAATAATTTTGTTCCCATGAAATCTTGCGAGTTCTTTAGAAAAATGCAATGTAAATTTATGTGAGATGGTAATAATGGGATTGAAAATCCATTAAAAATATGAAGTGAAAAAGTAAAGGAGACCTTGCTCGGTTGCGAAAACTACTGTCATCTTCGACGAATAACATTAAATTTTATGTAACAAAAATTTGTGTTTGAGTCGATGAAATATGTGAATTATTATGGTGTGTGGTGATATCGAACACCTTGTCTATTTATTTCCACTGGCAGCGAGGGCCGTGACCTAATCAAGATAAGGTGCTGTTTGGGAAAAGGAAAGGGAAAAAGGAAATAACGTGGCTTAATCTCTTGGGTGGGGGCTGGCCTGTCTCACACCACCAAACATCTTGTTCCGCCTAACTTCATCGCACAAGCTAGATCATGTGATTTCAATTCGAGGGATTTTTTTTTCTCTCTTTTTATTTATTTTTTTTGTTGAGTTTTGACCGACCATTTTTAATTCAAGAATTCATAAAAATTCATTTCATATAATAAAATGATGTCATGATAAGTTTTCGGTGAAGAATTAATAAATATAAAGAAAAAAAATTAAGTGAGATTGAGAATCAATTCATTACTTTTTTGTAAAATATTTATTTTTGTTAAGATTGTGTACTTGAACTTGACTTTAGTCTATTAGCATTTAGCAGTTACGATTAACGTTGAGTTTGGATTCTAATATTTAGTAAGTTGAGATTATAAATTTGAGTAACTTCACCCCAAATAGTAGTTTTCTTGTGAGACGGTCTCACAAATTTTTATGGGTCAATTCTACCGATATTCACGATAAAAAGTAATATTTTGTCATGGATGACCGAAATAAGATATTTGTCTCACAAAATACGACCCGTGAGACCATCTCACACAAGTTTTTACCTTTAAATATTTTCAAACGTAATTAGAGTAAGGGGAACTTGGCATTCAGCCACTGATATAACTTATGATTCAGTCTCTATATCGAAACTTGAGAATCAATTAGAATCTCCGGTTTGCCCACTCCACAAATAAATAGAAATTTCAAACCACATAAAATGATTAATTTTTATTCGAACTCGTCCACTTCAACTACGTGCAATGGAAAAGGGTATTTTATACATATATTTTTATTGTTGAGTATTTGATGGAATATAATTATTTATTTATTTTTTGGTGTAAAAAAAAGAAAGGTACACACAGAATTGGTTGCTGTCAAAATTCAAGGACCCCAAAATTAATGGAGAAAATAACCCTATTTAAAACCGGTGCATTGTAGTCCACTATAATTGTGTGTGTTGAAAGCCCACAGGATCCTCGTAGGCCCATAAAAATTCGTGACCTAATCTTCATTGGACCCGCATCATATATTTATATATGTTGGCAATTTCTTGGGTTCGTCATATTTTGACCAAAAAAAAAATAGAAGTGAGCATAATTTCGAGCACGACCCTGGATCGATGGTGCCTCAGGAGCTCAAAATGTGTATTTATAACCATTTTGAAGATTTACATACCAATATTACACTCAAGAACTTTAATTCAAATTTGAACATCACATTAATTAAAGTAAATATAAATCTTGACCGGTGGCATATCCACCACATAATATTACCAAATTGTCTTTTGCAATTGATACCTCAAAGACCACCCGTCCTATGGAACTTGTGAAATGGATGCTGCAGCTTAGTCACATGTTCATGCGTGCACCGGTATAACTGAAGAGGGTAAAAAATTACCATAAATAAACACCAAGAATAACTAATCAATCAAGCGACATACAGAGTGAAGTTTCTTACATGGACAACAATACTGACTAATGAGAAATTATAAACTTATAAAATGACAGACGATTAATATCGGATATTGAAAAGAAAAAAGAACACCAATACCAAGTATATTAATTCATTTGGCAAAACCTGCAAGGGCAAGGCAATCTTCACTTTTTTAAAGATTTGCACTAGTGGTTCTCTCACCCAATAATGGAGTTGGGATTTCAGCATTTCAGTAAGTAGAATCATGGCCAGGGCTATCAGCATGCATGTCCATCGAAGACTCGTTGGAACTCTGGGGATGGGGATTCGGATCTCTGGATTGGTTGCAGCCAATCTCATTGTTCTGTATGGCAGCATTATTCACATTGTGAGCACCATCATATTGCTGGAGATTCCTGTGAGCAGGACTAGATAGTGCATTGGAGAAGATGGCGTTCTTGCTTTGGTCGGAGTTCCCTAAACGCATGCCTTGCCCAGCTGTTGCAGTCGCAAGTGCATTAGAAGATACAGGGAACCCGTGGTGAGCTGAGTGAATTGCAGCAGTTTGGGATGGTTGTTGGTGCTGCAACGTCGGCCTTGGGGATGGTGGAGGTTCCTCTGTCCCGTAATCCAACTCGTTCTGCAAATTTATGAAATTCATATAGAAAAAAGAAGCGGGGGTTTGAAAATGCCAGGACATGATATGAATAAAATGTTACTACGAATACACTTTAAAATCAGTCAACTGTATCCAATATTTCCTTTCCCGAAGGGTGGTTTTACTACATAAAATAAGTAAAATTCTATAACATGAAGTAGATAAAAAAGAAAAGAGAACGCTTTGCGATTGGATTTACTAAATATCAAATAGCACAAGGGTTTCATCCTTTCATGAGTTTCAACCAAAAATATTTGAGTCGGTGAGATTATGAATAGAAAAGTTAGCTTTACAGCAATAAAAAATACAACAGAACAAGATGTAGATAAAACTTGCAACACAAAAAGACGTATCCGAAACTCCTCATGTACAAACCCTCATCCTCTACCCTTTAAACTGGTACCGCTGGTATTGGAACAAACAACATAAGGAGTACAAGAAATGAGAGAGGATAACTAGAAAATAAAGTCACTACACTCGAAGATAATAAAGTGAAGTAGTGTGATACTGCCTCAAATGAACTGGGTTCCTCAAATAATAAAGTCAAAAGTAATCATATGAACTGGGTTCCTCAAATGGCTTTACTCGTGTTAGACACAAAGTTCATCACCGTATCAAGGACGAAACAAACAAGCATACATAAATTGTCAAAAGAGCGAGACACAAAAAAACCCTCCAAGTGTCTGGGGCTTAAAGCTTCACACTTGACGGAAAAAGGCGCAATATACAGATGTCATAGATGAAAATCTACTATAAAGAAATTTAATATTAATTTCATTTATACCATATAATCTAATGCCAGTAAACTAACGAGGTGAATTTTCATAAAAAATGTAGCATAATGTTGGCATAAACGCTTAAAGAAATCTAGCCAGTTAATTGGGCCCAAAGGAGTTAGACATCTGATTATGGGCCTAGGTCAAGTATCAAAAACCATCAACGGTTCCAAAACAAATGTAAAACAAACCCTACAATTAATATTTTGGAATACTAAAGTAAGGCTCTCAGTCGAAAAGATGTTGCATGGCGATGCGGCAGAGGAGAGCCGGAGACGGGAGGCGATGAGGCAGAGGCGGTGCAAGGAGACAAGGAGTACAGGCGAGCCGCGAGAGAGTAACGTTTAGGGCTTTAGCTTTTCTTTTTTTTTTTTTGGTTAATAGAATTGCAATTTTCACTCTGCTGAATTAAAAAAATAGGTTTCTCTACAACATCTACGCTTAATCGTAGGAAGTTTCAAACAGTTGGCAAAAACTTAGAACAATAACGGCTAGTCATTCTAGGTTTCAGAAATCAAATACGAAAAGTTGAAATTACAGACATTAACGTGATAACGTCCACATCCACCAAAGTGAAATCGGACTTCAAACTTTCCTTTAGGATGTGCTCCCAAATCCCAATGAACAGCAAAGTTTCCTCAAACAAACTACTCCTATTGCTTATATATAATAAACGGTAATCACATAACATGGTCAAGTTGGTGCAAAGATCAATGGTCACTGTTAAAAATGATTTCACGAGGATGAAGCAACAATGTAAAACTTCACAAATTGATAAACTATATTTATCTGTGGACAGAACAAAGTCATCTGATGTGAATCGTTGGAGCAGAAATAAATACGCTTAAAACTGCAGGCAATCTATGAAAAATTTTCCTGATCACATTATGTATCATATCAAAGAACCAAAAAGTGGACAAATAGAGAAGTTGATGTCTCCTACAGTGTTGATACACTCAGACAGAAACACACGATGACTTTTTAAAAACGCCACAAAAAACCAATATTAATGATGCAAAGTATTAAAAAACTGCAAACGCATTAAATTAACAGTGTAAAGTGATAACTAATCAAGACAAGAGAAATACCTGCATATATGCAAGTATGTCACCAGTCATCACCCTCACCCCATCTTGTTGCTGTCTCAAAATCCAATCATAAAGCTTTCCCTAAAACCAAAAGAATACAATGCGTGGAAACAAGTCAATAATCATTTATTTGCTTGAAAATCCCTAAATCTTTAAACCACCAGATTCATCAGCCTCGAGGCATTCTTCCCATGTTATGCAACAACATACACAGAATACTTCAAATTTTCATCGAAGGACTGCATTTAAATAGTCGTCTGGAGTTTAATGTGTTGAACATCGGGTGTATTAAAGTACTACACAAATTAACCCTATCATGTGATCATTATAAATTAAAAATCTTTACAACCACAAGCGTTCATCATAATCATGAGCAAACGAGCAAACGAAGACAAATTTAGAAAAATCAAAACATCAATTATCCGTACCCAATCACGAAAGACAAAGATAATAAGCAATTTACCAGCCAATTATCAAAACAAAACTCAATTAACTAAAATCCCCTCCAGATAAACGGAAACCCATCAACAATCGATAGCTATCAAACTTAAAAAACTGAAAAGAAGGGGCAAGCAGCATCATACCAGCGCGTGACGTTCACCTGCCTGGAACGACAGTCGCTGTTGGTGCATAGTCTGGGTATACAGCTGCGAAAGACAGCTAGCAGCACTACAAAAGGTGGAGTACATGCTCCGATCCACTTCATCTAGCCTCGTCGCGTCGGATTTCCTCTTCTTTCCCATTTGACAATCGGTAACGATAAGAACTATGGCACCCTTGATTTTTCACAAGAACCTCGATTGTCCCGTCCCGCCTTCTATAATCTCTGTTTTATGTGTGTTGTATATATACATACATGTATCTATTGCCTACGGAAACTACGTGAAGAATTACTCTTCTTCGGTGCTGGGAAAAAGCAAACGAGGATTTATCCAATGGGAGAGAAGAAAACTGAAATGGAGGATTGTTAGGGTTGTGCTTTTAACTACCACGTGGCATTTCCAGAGGTAACATGTTCTACTCGCCTTGGAGAAAAGCCACGGGCAACGGCTCATGGTCGGTACTTTGTAAAGTCCTATGAGCTCAAGCTCGACTGAGTTTTTGCAAACTAAAGATTGATATGTTACGATGAAACTAATAAAAAATAGAGAAAATTGTTTTTGATATTACATGTTTGTTCATTCGTAATTTTGGTTATCTGTTTTGTAAAATTACATTAGTAGTTATGTATCATCCGATTTTTTTGAAATTTTGGTCGTATTTAATCGAGAATGTTGACGTAACATTATATATGTTCTTAAAATTGGTTCTAAGCCAGCTGTATATCGAAAAAGAACTAAAAATATTTTTAAAAAAAACAAAGAAAAAACATTTGCAGATCAAATTGACATTTGACAATATATTGAATCATAATCATAAAAAGCAACATACTTGAAAAAAAAATGAGTTTTTCTTTAAAATATAGCATATTTGTAGAGTATGTATGGCTATTCATGTGTATTTTTCATTATCAAACCTATATATATATTGAAAAAAAAATTCGGGATAACCGAATGGGGTCTAGTTGAAAATTAATTATATTATACTTAATGAGTTAATGGTATGTTTATATATTAGTTAGTGATCCTTTTAACCGATTAAAATCTGTCAACTTTCGGGTAGCTTTTTATTAGCTAATGAATTACAATATTTGTGAAATCATGAACTTTCGGTTCTTGTTTTTTTTTTTTTAAATCAAAATTATGTTCATTTGGTGGTTAGCAGTTTCAAATAAATCAAATTGTCGGATTCAATTTATATATTTGTACGTTTTCATTGAAATTTGACTAATTAAATTACCAAAATGATAATTAGGCGGTCTCACGACGATGTCAATTTTATAATTTTTCATTTTCTTTAATATAGTAAATATGCAGCCAATATATTATTCATATATTAAGTTCAAAAGTATCAATAATTTGTTCACAATAACATGTATTTTGTTCTTTAACAAAATAAAAGGTCAAATTAAATATGATATATCTACATATAAATAGTATACACTCACACACACACACACACACACACATATATATGTATATATATATGTATATAACATAAATTCAACATTTTACATATTAGAAGCTTCAAATCGTATTTCTCTTAGAAACTAAATCAAAATATGTTTTTATTAATAAGTGATATCAAAATATAATAATATCACCCTTTAATTTATGGCTAGCTAGTTATGAATTGGAGGTTTGTTCCGGGGAGGAATGTAATCTATCGTGGACAAATCTTCATTGTCCCCGATTTCTTCTTTTGTTGCGACCATTTCCTTTGCAAGTTTCATGGGACTTTGACGAAGAATATTCTCTTCCACGCGTAAATTTCGTGCTACAATATCAAGAAAAAATATGTTTATACAAGGGATATCATTATCAAAGAATAAACATCATATATATTTTCAAGCCTCAACAACGAAATCAAGGATAAATAGGTTCGAAATTTTCATTTTAATATATTTTAAAAACGTGAATTTTGCCCATCTCTCGAAATATATACCACGTCGTCCTCGACTAAATGATAAAGAAATTGAATTGAAAATTTAAAATTTAAAAATAGAAGGCAATGCCAATATACCTTGAGTAGTTGTTAAGAAGAAGCATATTAGCAAGATCGAAAGTGTTGCAAGAAACAGCCGTTTGGTTGTGAAACCAGCCATCTCAAGAATATGTGGCGCTCAAGTTGCGCAAACAAATCTAAGTTTATACATTACGTCTTATTTATAGGCAGACAGATACAACTTCAATCTATATATATATATATATATATATATATATTTGAAGATCTTACGTAAGTCAAATAGTCATAATTTTTTTAAGAGAATTGGAGTCTCCATCAGTGGCCGAGCCATATGTATAAGCCCGGATAGCCCAATTTTTTTAAAAAAATTATATGAAAATTTTGTATAATTTTGGATTAACACGATATTAGCTCGGGTAGATCAACTTAAAATATTAAAAGATTTTAGAGTTTAAAATTCTAGTTCGGACATAACCATATTCCTGGCTACGGCATTTGGTCTCCATGGACATGGTTCAAAGTTGAATGTGTGTTGATTTGGTTGGTGCATGTACTGTATAGTGGAATTATTGTATTATCTTTGCGTCTGCCCATTATGCATATTCAAAAAGTACATGGAATTGAAGGTTAAGGACAGTGCATATGCCACATGATAAAGGCCAACCACATGTTTGGTTTTGTCATTTGTGTTTACTGAATCTATTCACTAAGTTTTGGCATCGTGAAAGCCTAGGTTAAATGTTTTTAATTATTATTTCTTGAAATATATACATACAATTTGATGGTATATATATCCCTTGTTGAGCAGATTGAATACTTTTTTATTTTTTCGAAATGATAAATATAACAAAGGGATTACTGATGCATATGAGCGGTTGAGACATACGTGTTGCTTGTACAAAAATTAAAGATAAAAATGGGAGATAGAGATTTGCGGCGGTAGTTCAATTTGGAGAGAAATTGAAAAGGAGGTGATTTCGTTTAATTTGGATAAAAGTTAAATAAGATGGGACGATGATTTAATTGCATTGAGAAATATATTTTGTCTTTAAACACAAAAAGGATATCAGTGTATATTTGTTATTTTCATATTTTTCACTGGACATTTTCTTTGTTGTTGCATTCATGTTTTGTTAATCATGTTATTGTAACTCAAACTCTACAAGAGTTGTTTATTTCGATTGATGTGGCAGTTCAGGTCAGTGTTTTGAAAAGTGGAAGGCGATAGATATACGGTCACCCAATGCTTAGCGTTTAGACAAATCGTTTATGTGGATTTTTTTTCCTGAATATCTAATTTTTCTTGTTCTTCTTCGTATTTTTCCAATAATTTTTTGTATATCGAATTCAAAGTCAAAATCAACTTCATATTCCTCATCTTTATCCGATACAAATTGATTGAAACGACGTCTTTGAGAAAACTGATTCTAGTTGTATGTTGACTCTAGGGGTGTGAACAAATCGAATCAATTCAATTTGACGAAAATTTGAAGGCTCGAATTCGACTCGAAATAGTTCTATTCGAGTTTGAGCTCAATTTGAAAATTTTAAAATGTTTGGCTTGAATTCGGTCCAAATTAAAGCTCGAGTTCGAGTTCGGCTCAAAACATTCGAACATGTTCGCGAACTATTGCTCGAAAATAAGTACTCGAAATGTTTGAAATTTATTTATTTAATATAAAATTATATTATACCAATAAAATACTAAAGTTTGATTTGCCACTCGAAGTGGTGGAAGGGCCTTCAGACTTATTTTACACTACAACAATAAATGGCTATTGTGACACTTTTTTGTAGACACTTTTAATTAAATGTTGTTACAAATACTTAATAATGACACTTGTAAAAAATTAATAATATGTAAAATAAAAAAACATATTAGATTAGTTATCATGACATTTTTAATTGATGTCATCTTTTATATGGAGGGAAACAATTAGTTTTCCCACATCGTAAAAAATCGTTAAAAAACTAAAAAATTTCACTATAAATAAGTGTGAGAATATTTGGGTTAGATAAATATTGGAGGAGGAAAAATAATTGTCTCTCTCCATATAAAAAATGACATCAATTAAAAATGTCAGAATAACTAATCTAATATGTTTTTTATTCTCACATTTGTTTTATCTAATTTTCCCTCCTCCTATATTTATCCAACCCAAATATTCTCATATTTGTTATTATCACTATAAATAACATACACGACACTTTTAGTTGTCATTATAAATGATTTTAACTGACATATAAATTTGTCATTATTACTATAATAACAAGGCATCTATAAATGTATTTAAACATGAGTTTTCATGACATTTAAAATTGTCATTATATGAATAATTAGTAATACGTATGAAGTTGTCATTAACATCTTATAATGACATTAAAAAATGTCAGTAAGTTTAAGACGACATTGGAATAGATGACATTTGTTGGAGGTGTCACTAAAACTTAAATGTCACTAAATATTGAATATGATGACAGTTATGAATGTCACCATAAGCATTTATTCTCGTAGTGTTAGTAAAAATGGAACGAAATGATCTTGTTTTGGTCTTCAGTTGAAAAGAGATGCCTTGAGCAATCGGAGAAGCACTTTGATAAACAGAAATAATTTGAGCTCGAGCTCGACTCGAAAAAATTCGAACATGTTCGAGCTCGACTCGAATTCGATAAACTCAAATACTAATAAAATATTTGTCGAACCGACTCGAAAAACTCGCGAACCAAATTGGTTCATTTACACCATAATTACCTCCACCGTCAATTTGCCAACCTGAAGAATTATTCTCCTCGTTTTATTTATTTTTCATTTAATACAAGTGATGGTATATTTCATTTAAACAAAGCCCATACAGGGTCTAAGACCCTAAGCTAATAAAAAGGTCAATTTGCTTCAAATTCGTCAAGATATCTATAAATAGATCATTAATATTTTATTAATTTTTTTTTACAATATTATGATATTTCCTAATATTATGATATTAACATGTGAAATTTTGTCTTTCTAGATTAATAAAAATTTCTATAATATTGATATTTTTCTTTTTCGATAATATTGTGATATTTACGATAAGATCTATAGCTGATGCAACTAAAATTAATGAGTCGCGTAGACTGAGTCGCGTAGACTGCGGACGTGAGATCTGACTGGTTAGTAAATTGGTTATCTTGGTCGGTAAATGAGCTCACCTGGCTAGTAAACGGATACACGTAGGCAATATACAGTTAATTTGTGGGGCGTCACCTGCGTCACGAACACTCGTTAAGTGGGCGCCGAGAGGATTCCCGGCGTATACAATCCGACACTCAAGTCAGTAAGCAGTTCAAAAAAAACTCATAGAACTAAAGAACCTTTGTAAAAATGATAGCATCCCTTGAATTGTCAGGAAATTCCTCTATTTATAGATTTTTAATAGCGTCTAATGGACTTAAGCTTCTGCAAGCATAATCAATATTTTGGACCTCAATAGTGTTAAACCCAATTGATTTTATTAACACAACAAATAATTGATCTTATACCCATCAGATAATATATTATTGTTCAAAAGAGTTTATTTCCTAATGAAATTATTGTTTAACTATTAGTGTTGGACTCTATATAAGAAATAAACTCTAGGACATTGTAAGTCTATAAATAAAAATATTTGTTGCTGCTCTCGTGTGGTTTTTTGAGTTGAATGAGAGCAATGAACGTCGCAGGAATAGCAAGAAATTACATCAGAGAATTGATAAAGAGCTCAAGTCAAAGCGTAATGAAATGTTGTCGTGCAGTGCTGAGAACATTCAAATCACAATACTTAGTCACTATTTCGAGTCGTTTATTCGAAAACTTCGGCTTCACGTTTGTTGCATCCGTAGTTTTTGATTATACGGTTCGATATATAAATTTGGATGTACTTTGTTCCCTCATTAGTCAAGGGAGTTAGTTTTAATTTATTAACTAGTATTGATTTTTGTAAACTGATAAGTTTTATAGTGAAGCGTTTTGTCATGAGGCACCGTACAAATTTTTATAATTGTACATGATTTATTTGTCTTATTTTATTCATTAAATTTTATTTGTGTGTTTAATTAATATATATCTCTCTGCATGTTGTGAAAGTCTTACACCACCTGTACATAAAACATAAATTTTGATACACACAATATTAGTATTTTTGTATTTTTATATTAAACAAATCACTTTCACACATTTAGAAGAAAGTTTTCATTTTAACTATCAAAATTTTTCTTATTTTTATGGCGTTGGATATACCTAATTTGAACGTTAGACGGTTTATTCGATGCCTCTAATGTCATGTTCGTGACGCATGTGACGATATATCATATCGTCCTTAGGGTTTGCAGGAGCAATGTTTGCACTCTCGGATCCAGCTAACGTTCCCGTGTTCTCCATAATTTTCTTAATTCAGGTAACGATTTTATCTAGCTACATTAAAAACATTTTAATTTTTCAACTAATGTTTGAATTATTGTAATATTGGTAAATTGATTCTAAAAATTATTATTGGTATATATCACTTTGACATTAGAATTTTTAGTTTCTATTGATGTAATTTTGTAAATCAATACCAAACCAAATATTACGTGAATCAAACTGAACCAAAACTCGTGGTTTTGTTTCTATTTAGAATTTAAACCACTAATTTTATTTTGATAATTAACCCAACAGTTAGTTTTTTATGCCACAACTAGTTAAATCTAAAATATTTTACTCTTTTAAAAAGTATTTTAGTGATACTACCATTTGTTACCATCAAAGTAAAAGCATTATCGTTAGTTTAGCACAGTTGTCAAAAAAAAAAAAAAAAAACTATCATAAATTGGATACTAGTACTAAAATTATATCAAAATAATATATATTTAATCTTAAAAAATGTTACACGATTGTATCAATTTCCTCTATTTTAATCTAATTAAATTCCTTATTTAATTTAATTATATGATTTTTTTTTGTAACGGTTTAACTTTTATAATTAATTTAAAATGTACTTTATTTATTCAAACCCATTTTTTTTACCAAAAGTTAATTAAGTTTCTTTAAAAAAAGTTTTCAATTTTTCAACCCAAAAAAATACAAATTTTTAAGCTTGTTCTGGGGTAAAATTGTGGTATACTTTAGCAAACTAATTTTGGTATGAAAAATATTAAAATGGGCTTTGGGATTAAAATAATAATTGCGAAACTTCTTAAAATATGATAATATTGATGATGGGGTTTTTTCCTGTAATTTTCCCTTTTCTGTTTTTTTTTTAAATACCTTTTCTAATATAAAAGTCTCTACACGTGCAAAAAACATGCACGTGATCCAACTTGCTAGCACATAAATAGACAAGAAACTAACTGTAATTCGTTCTCCAGTCTACGTCTCCGCAACCTGTCACACCTGATTTTTCTCTCTTCTTTTTTTCTAATTTATTATTTAGTAAAAAAAATAAATAAATTAGCTCTTTTGGTTAGAACAAGTCATACACACGTAGATATTACTGATTCATGTGCTCTGATATATAAGATAAAATGTTTAATTTTCTGGGAACCTAATTAGTTACTATAAAACTAGCAAACGAAGTAGGCATAACGCTTAGTTCTAAATTACACCCTCCATGAAAAAATTTAAAAACAAATATCGGAGTCATTCATAATTCTACCTTTATTTATATATAAATAGAAATTATTTGAGTATGTCTCTTGTAAGACGGTCACACGAATCTTTATCTGTGAGACTGGTCAACTCAACCGATATTCACAATAAAAAGTAACACTCTTAGCAGAAAAAATAATATTTTTTCGTGGATGACTCAAATAAGAGATTCATATCATAAAATACAATCAATGAGACCGACTCACATAAGTTTTTGCCAAATTTATTTTTGATGTAGTCAACTTTCGAAATTAAACCTCGTAACAAAAAATTAGGTAAATGGCTAACTCGTAGTTTCATTTTTCTTCCTAGTTGCTTTGTATAACTTCCACATTATAGTTGACATTCTATGAAATTTTCATATATATTTTTTAAAATAATTACTTTTAACTATTATTCTTATTATTACACATTTAATTATATACATCACAATTTTCTTTACATTCTATCTATTCGTTTAACTTTTACTTTCATTTTAAAATTAAAAGCAAAAACCTTTTTGTTCTCTAATTTTTTGTAGTGAATATATATTGTGTGTATGTAAAGTCGTCTTGAATCAACTAAGGTACACTCAATTCCAAATGGTAACACGTTTTCGAAAACGGAAACTGGAAACCAGCGCGTTTCATGGACAAGTTTCAACAGTTCTGTTTTTTGCAACACTCAAAGGTCACATTCGTCCAGATTTGTCCTCGAACATCACATGATCAATCTGTTAAATTCAGAAGCTTGCAGTTGAAACAAGTAACTATTCTCTTTTTCCTCTCGATTCAGTCTCCTCTTGCAGTCAATTCCGCGCTGCGGAAAGCAGAGTAGAACTATTGCGGCAAAGCTGTGGATCAGGTAATAACAGTTCTGAATTTGCTGTTTCTTTTTACATTCGAGGATTTTATGTTCTTTTTTATTTTTATCTTGTTGCTGAATTTTAGAATCGATTGTGGTTTCGCTGATTCGCTGTTGGATATGGATTATGTGTGCGATGGAGTCGCTGCTTGATTATCTTATAGTTATTTATTCTTTGATGTTCTTTTCCAATATCTGTTTATGAAACTCGATGATTTTAAATGCGGCGATGTTTGAGTTACTTGTTTGTATGTTCATTCTAGAAAATTGTTCTGTTTAGTTCAAGTGGGGATAACTGGAGTGAGCTCGTGAAGAGATTTCTTGATAGTAAACTTTTTAGTTCTGGTTTTGGATGTATGACTTCTGTTTTTTACATATTTGAAGATTCCAGTTGGACTCTTGCAGTAATAGTTATACCTTAATCCAGAGTTGAATAGGTTGTATTTCTTCAGTAAGCGTGCTCGAATCATGTGAAAATTTGAGTCTAGTAATTGGATGGTTCCCGTTGAATATCAGATGTTATTTTGAAAAAGAATTGATTGAATCGAATTGGTTTTCTTGGTTATAATTCTCAGTGCCCCGAGGGTAAGTGCCTGTATGGTAATTGATTTAACACTGCTCAAGATTGTCAAGTCTGAACGTGACAAAGTGGAATCATAGATCGATATGATTTTAACCTTATATCCTTCTTAAAAAATAAAGAGTGTTTAAATTCATATTTAACGTCTACTCATTTTCTTAGTATACTTGACCTTCTGTTCTTATTAGTTCTTTAAACTCAGTTAACACCAATAGGCTTGTTTTGCAGTGATGTGGATGTAATGTTTTGACAGGAGCAAGAACTATTTCCTTCCCTGGAGCTGACATCTTTAGAACAATATGGACATTTTTAAGCAACTGAAGAGAATGTCTTCTGGAAGCAAGGATGACCGCAAAGTGGCTCTTGATGCAGCTGCTTGGATGTTCAACATAGTTTCTTCTGTTGGAATTATAATGGTCAATAAAGCTTTGATGGCTACATATGGTTTTACTTTTGGTATGATAGTAATGCCTATCCATGTTATTTTATTACTTTCATTGATTAGTCTATCATTTACCCATCCATTACATTTTACATTTCATATGGCATTAGGCATGGAGATTTGAAGGTTTTTTTTTTGTTCGAAAGAACTGTTAGATATGATAATCTGAACTAATGTAAATTGATATTTAGCAAAGACTGCAAATTTCACTGGAACCTTATGTGAAACTTGCAGCCCACCACTAAAACATAATGCATTGATATGTTTTCTTTGTTCGATTATTTCTTTGCTTTTCAGCTACAACTTTAACCGGCCTACATTTTGCTGCGACTACCTTGATGACTCTTTTACTTAAGAGGCTGGGCTATATCGGGAGTTCTGCTCTTCCAATCTCTGATCTTCTGAAATTTGTTTTATGTTCAAATTTCTCTATTGTTGGAATGAATTTGAGTTTGATGTGGAATTCAGTCGGATTCTATCAGGTTAGTACTGCAGTTCATTCAGATTTTACTGCCAATGCAATTGTTCATGACTACAAATGTTCTGCTCCAATTCTTGATGCGCCAGATCGCAAAACTCAGCATGATCCCTGTGTCATGTTTTCTTGAAGTTGTATTGGACAATGTGCGCTATTCAAGGGACACCAAGCTTAGCATTTTAGTTGTTCTATTGGGTGTTTCCATATGCACTGTTACTGATGTTAGTGTGAATGCCAAAGGGTTTATTGCTGCATTTATTGCCGTTTGGAGCACTTCGTTGCAGCAGTATGTAAGTCTTCTCTCCATCAAATGATATTGATCAAGGAATCTTGTGGCTTACGGCTATTGGATCATCCGTGAATTAAATTGTGTTTGAGTTCAGGTGGTTGGGTATAAACATGGTCGGTACAAGGAAGAAAATTTGACTGGGAGGCTAATTGCATCTTTTAACTTTTATATTTCAGTGTGGAGGTGAATATCTTGGTTTCAGTCCTACTGCTTATATCCAAACTGGGAAGGATGGTTTGGGAGTAATCATTAAATATGAGTGTATTACGGGCTTGTCTATGTTAAGCACGACCTTTAAGCATGAATTTTCCGATGTCTTTGATAGCTCATCATAGGATATACTAGTTGCTTACCTAGTCTTAATGAAGTGCTTGATTGGGTTCTTTCATTTTTCATACATCTGCAGTATGTCCATTTTCTACAAAGGAAGCATGAAATTGGTTCTTTCGATTTATTAGGGCATACTGCTCCACCTCAAGCAGCATCATTGCTTTTAGTAGGGCCCTTGATGGATTACTGGTTGACAAACCTGAGGATTGATTCCTATCACTATACCTTAACGTCAACGGTAAGTTGGTAACTATTACAAGGAAAATATGATCAGCGATTATGCTGACATTAATGCCTGTATTTTGTATGTAGCTTTTTTATCGAGTCTTTGACGTCTTTGCAGATGTTTATAACATTGTCCTGTGCCATAGCAATAGGAACCAATCTGAGCCAATTCATCTGCATAGGAAGATTCACAGCTGTGACATTTCAAGTGTTGGGCCATATGAAGACCATTCTTGTACTGATATTAGGATTCGTTTTCTTTGGAAAAGAGGGACTTAATCTACATGTGGTTGTGGGGATGATGGTTGCTGTCATGGGTATGATTTGGTACGGTCGTGCTTCGTCTCAACCTGGAGGCAAAGAACGGAACCAAACCCTGCCCGTCCAGACACTGGAAGAAGAAATCGGGCTTGTAAAATCTAGTGAGGTTGAAGAGAAGATCTAGTAACAATCCCAAAAGCAATGCCAAGAGGCGTTTTAGCTGTTGGGTAAAAATCTCCTAGTACAAAAGTGTCGAGTCATTTTACTTACAGCGCCACAATATTTGTGTTTCATAAGACCATACAACAGTTGAAAGTACCCCAAGAATTTACCCATCAATATAGTTGCATTGATCATCTCAGCCATTTGGCAGGTAAAACTTTCCATGCTTATGTTCTTATCAAAGCAGGCGTGGCTCGCCCCATCTTTGCAAAGTATTGCATCGTTTACTTTACCGACTTCACATTTGCATTGTGCCTCGTAAATCGACTGAGTTTATTTTTTGTTAATAAGATCTTAAGCAGGGGAACGAGGAAACGGGGTAATGAAGACTGACTAGGGTACCCTTTCCCCCCTAAATGTTGTATGGGCTCATTTATTTTTCCTCAGCTCCCAGACTTCTAAGCCTTTGACTCCGCTACTCTAGTTAATGTTTGCACAAGAAATCTATAAAAACCACACTTCATTGTGGTCCTCAGATGAACTCTGAAAGATGAAGGAATGATGACAAGGATATGAAAATCACAATTTTCTGGTGGATCTAGGAAACAAATTTTAGTTTCACAGTAAAAATCCGGTAAACTCCATCCATCGATTAATTAATTAGTTGGAGGTCTTTTTATGTCACGCCACGATCTTGGAAATATGGTCTCGCCTATCTTCTAAAATTTTGATTAAATTTTTAAGAACATGAAGCCTCGGAAATCTTGGAAACGTATCTTTTTTATTAATCCCATACAGAAGCAGTTTTTGGGCATTACCCATGGGCCTCGCTCGCATTTTGGTTCCAATTCGTTCTGACAATTAATTGTTTTAATGTCCGTGAGATTATTACCATCAATCACTTGATTTTCTGTGTGTGATGAAATTCGTTTGTGTACCACGCGGTAATATAGATGGACACGTGTACTTAATTTTCTATATGATAAGAAAACATAATAATGGCAAGATAAGATTTGTTTTCTATTCAAGAAACCATTCGATTCATTATTTTATCCGCAAATCATACAAGTTGAGATTGAATGTTTTCAATTATTTATAAAAAAAAACATATTATTTTGTTGAAAATCTCCTCATTCGAATGAAAAACAATTTTATGACATCGTTTGCACGAACCAATCTATGAAAAAATATTATTTTTATGTAAAAAAGATATTAATATTCACTTCATATATGGATCTAATTGATTTTTCTCAATGTTGTGTGCAGTGATTCTCTACGAGGTAGAACAGTCGAAACATGATGCTTGAGCTGCTATATATTTAAAAAAATTTGAGTTGTACTGCTATTACTATCTATAACTATTAGTAAAACGACAAATGTTCGATCATAGTGTTACTAATATATATTTATGAGACTGTGTTCTTGCATAAATAGTATAACAACTTGCTTTAAAATTGTAATCATTCGATTTAAAAAAAAAATTGTAATCATTCCATCTTTAATTATTTTAAATTTAACTAAATGAAATGTAAAGTTTATGAGAAAAAATACATTTTGTATCATTTAATTTATTAGAAATTTATCACATGGTCGTGTGCAGTAACTTGTGCACGTTTTTTTTTTAATTTTAAATAAGCATTACCTCGGATATAATTAACACACATGATAAATTTTAGATGATACTCAAAATTAACGTAGTTATGCAAAATATAATATATTATTTAACTAAACTTAATTAGTTCGCTAAACATGGCACAACTACATGTAATTCGCTTATTAATTTTCAAAAGAACTATATGGCAATTTTTAAAATATCTATTTTGTAATTATTTTTCACCCCTTTTCAATCCTCTATATGAACAGTGATACTCCATAAATAGAGGATCACTGTTGCATACTCTAAAATGGAGGAAACAAATAGAGTACGGTTGGAGAAGATTTCATCCTCCAATTCCTCCATTATGGAGGACGGTTGGAGATGCCCTTAGAAATTTATCACATGGTCGTGTGCAGTAACTTGTGCAGCGTTTTTTTTTTTTTAATTTTAAATAAGCATTACTCGATAATAAATTAACACACATGATAAATTTTAGATTGATTATCAAAATTAAAGTATTTATGCAAAATATAAATTATTGCATTGCTCATAAATTAGTCCTCAACTACCATACTGTACATATGCACATTAAAGACGACAATAAATTGAGAATTTGGGACTTTAATATTGTAAAATTGAGCCAGATTGCAATAATGACGGTAAATAAAAAATTTTATAGGCATTAACTTATGTGCATGATCGTGTGAAGACAATCAATTAATTATTCAATGAAATCTTGGCATTCTTTAAAAGTAGATAGTGATTGGAGCCATTCATGCACTTCCGTACTTTCCAACCCTTTCCTACACTAAATAAATAGTTAGTAGTGATTACTAAATGCACTTACTTATATTTTTGACAAAAAACTTATCTAAGACGATTTTACGGATCGTATTTTGTGAGACAGATCTCTTATTTAAGTCATTCATGAAAAAGTATTACTTTTTATTGTGAATATCGGTATGATTGACTCGTCTCACAGATAAAGATTCGCGAGATCGTCTCACAAGAGACCTACTCTAGATTTTTACTCTATTCCTACTTATTATATTTATAAATCTAAATTAATATAATTAATAATATACTTAACTTGATATATATACATGAGATGATGGTAAAATTAAATTTAAATAGATTATGGATAATATGGAGAGAAAAATGCGATCATGGAATAAATCATGTGGGGTAAGATGAAAATAAAATTATGTTACATTTGGATTTATTCAACCGGTTATTTTTTGAATCGTTTAAAGTTACTACAAATCATTTTATTCGAACACCTCGTCAAATCAAAATCCTCGTATCCAATTGCGACCTTAAATATTTTGGCACGATAAATTTTAGTTTTATATATTTTTATTTATGCGCTTGAAAATATTTCTAAACGGCCATCCCTATTCATGCATTTCCTGCATAACAAAGACACTTTTCTATCAAAACTACAAAAAGCCAAGTTTTGAGCAACTGAGAATGGAGTTAGAGTTTCACTCATTTTGGAAATTTGATTATAATCTGACTTTTGAAATAAAATGTATTCTATATTTTAGGCAGAGAGAGAAATTTGTGTCACATGGCATGTGACGAAACAGCTGTGTCCACCCCCCCAAATTCAACACCCCCCTGCCTTAAATAATTAAACTATAAATTTATATAAGATATTTATTTATTTTAATTACTTGGTTTATTTACTACATCTCTACAAAGCCAATCCCATTTAGTTTTGGATTGATCCCTCCCTCTCTCTACTTTGTGTGTGTTCGTGTGTGTCTGTTCCATATCTCCTGTCTGGAATGGAAGCAAAAGAGCCACGGCTCCTCGAGATGCACAAGCCCACAACATAATTCCTACAGAGCACGTTAAATTTTGAACATGAAAGACCACAACAAGCTCATCAACTCCAATTTTCTCTTCTTCTTATGTCATCACCCCAGTCTGCAGCAGAAAATCTTGATGTGTGTATTATTATTATCCGTCATCTTTCTCCCCTTTACACTTGTTATTTCTGCTTCAAACGACCTCTACAGGGACTCTCACCAGCTAATTTCCTTCAAGAATTCACTCCTCAACCCCGCTTCACTTCAATCCTGGCAGCCTACCATTTCTCCCTGCAGTTTCAGTGGTGTTTCTTGTAAAGATTCGAGGGTTTCATCCATAGACCTTTCTAATTATCAACTTAGTGCTGATTTCTCCTCGGTTGCGAGTTTTTTGTTGACTCTTCAGAATTTGGAGTCTCTTGTTCTGAAGACTGCTGGTATTTATGGTTCAATCTCTTCTGTTTCGAGTGTCTCATGTGGGAGCTTCTTGAGTTCGCTGGATCTAGCTGAGAATGCTATTTCCGGGAGTTTAACTGATATTTCCATTCTCGGGACTTGCCTTGGATTGGTTTTTCTTAATCTTTCCAAGAATTCTTTGGACCCCCCTTTTGTGAAGGATGCTGCTAAAAAAGGCACTCCCTTTGCGGGGATCTCCTCGTTACAAGTTCTTGATGTTTCTTACAACAATATTTCCGGGCAAAATGTGGTTCCTTGGCTTTTATCGAGTGGTTTTTCTGAGCTGCAGCGCCTGTCTTTGAAGGGTAACAAATTGTCAGGAGATTTACCTGTGTTGAACTCCAAGAATTTGGTCTATTTGGATCTTTCCACCAACAATTTTTCCACCAATTTCCCCTCATTTAGTGACTGCTCCAACTTGGAACACCTTGACTTGTCTTCCAATAAATTCCACGGTGATGTCGAGAATTCGCTTTTAAAATGTGGGAAGCTGAGTTTTCTTAATCTCAGCAATAACCACCTCACAGGCTCGGTTCCAGAGCTGCCTAGTGGGAGCATACAGTATCTGTATCTCCGAGAAAATGATTTCCTGGGTACTTTTCCTCCGAGTTTATCCGATTTATGCACAACCATTGTGGAGTTGGATCTGTCTTTTAATACTTTTACAGGTAGTCTACCTGAAATTCTTGGTGCCTGCTCTGCCACCTTGGAGCTTCTTGATATCTCAGGAAATGATTTCTCTGGTGAGTTACCCATTGACACGCTCTTGGAATTGAGCCATTTGAGGACTTTAAGGATGTCTTTCAATTACTTTTCGGGACCTTTGCCCGATTCTTTTTCGAAGATGGTGATTTTGGAGACTTTAGATGCGAGTTCAAATAGTCTATCTGGTTCGATTCCTTCTGGTCTTTGCCAAGATCCTAGGACCAGTTTGAAATGGTTGTATTTGCAGAATAATAGGCTCAGCTGGTTCGATACCTCAGAGTTTAAGTAATTGCTCACAGTTGGTTTCTCTCGATCTTAGTTTAAACTATTTGAATGGAATCATCCCGCCGAGCTTGGGGACGTTGCCGAATCTCAAGGACGTGATCTTGTGGTTGAATCAACTCAATGGTGAAATCCCAGAAGATTTTATGTACTTGCGGAGTTTAGAGAACTTGATTCTTGATTTCAATGACTTGTCTGGATCCATACCAGACAGTCTTAGCAACTGTACCAGGTTGAATTGGATTTCATTGTCTAATAATCAATTGAGCGGGGAAATACCAGCTTCTTTGGGCCTTCTAGGCAATCTAGCGATTCTGAAACTTGGAAACAATTCGCTAAGTGGAAATATTCCAGCTGAGTTAGGGGATTGTCGCAGCTTGATTTGGTTGGACCTCAACACTAATTTCTTGAACGGGATGATCCCTCCAGAGTTGGCCAAGCAATCTGGTAAAATTGCTGCGGGATTGCTCACAGGGAAGCAGTTTGTGTATATCAAGAATGATGGGAGCAAACAATGCCATGGAGCTGGGAATTTACTCGAGTTTGGAGGCATTAGGCAGGAACAATTGAGCAGGATTTCGACGAGGCATCCCTGCAGTTTCAGCAGAGTTTATAGTGGCACCCTTCAGCCAAATTTCAATCACAATGGCTCGATGATATTTCTTGACCTTTCTTACAATAATCTGGAGGGAAATATTCCGAAAGAGCTGGGTTCCATGTACTACCTGTATATACTCAACCTGGGACACAATGATCTTTCTGGTCCAATCCCTCAGGAGCTCTCCGGCTTAAAGAATGTTGCTATTCTTGACTTTTCCTACAATAGGCTGAACGGTTCCATTCCACAGTCGTTGAGCAACCTTCCGTTGGGTGAAATTGACCTATCGAATAACAATCTATCAGGAATGATACCTGAATCGGCTCCATTCGACACATTTCCTGATTTCCGGTTTGCAAATAATTCAGGGCTTTGTGGATACCCTCTTCCCCGTTGTGGGGCGGGATTGGGTACAGGAAATGGCCAGCATGAAAAATCTCACCATAAACGTACATCCATTGCAGGAAGCGTTGCTATAGGATTGTTGTTTTCCCTCTTCTGCATTCTCGGATTGACACTTGTTGCTATAGAATCGAAGAAGAGGACAAGGAAGAGGAAGGAGGCAGCGATCGAGGCCTACATGGAGAATCACTCGAACTCGGTCACAGCCAACAGCATATGGAAAATCAGTGCTCGTGATGCATTAAGCATCACCCTCTCAACCTTCGATAAGCCACTCAAGAATCTCACTTTGGCGGATCTTTTTGAAGCCACAAATGGCTTCCATGACGACTGCCTTGTAGGCTCAGGTGGATTCGGGGATGTGTATCGAGCCCAGCTAAAGGATGGAACTATAGTGGCTATCAAGAAACTGATACATATCAGCGGCCAAGGTGACAGGGAATTCACTGCCGAAATGGAAACGATCGGGAAGGTCAAACACAGGAACCTTGTTTCCCTCCTTGGCTACTGCAAGGTTGGAGAAGAGCGCCTCTTGGTCTACGAATACATGAAATATGGGAGCCTAGAGGACGTGTTACATGACCGGAAAAAGATAGGGATCAAGCTAAATTGGGCTGGAAGGCGAAAACTCATCATTGGATCAGCTAGAGGATTGGCTTTCCTCCATCACAACTGCAATCCACACATAATTCATAGAGATATGAAATCAAGCAATGTTTTAGTCGATGAGAATTTTGAGGCCAGGGTTTCGGATTTCGGAATGGCAAGGCATGTAAGCGTAATGGACACTCACTTGAGTGTCAGCACATTGGCTGGAACGCCAGGATATGTACCTCCCGAGTACTACCAAAGCTTTAGATGCTCGACCAAAGGGGATGTCTATAGCTACGGTGTGGTTCTACTCGAGCTGCTTACCGGTAGGAAGCCGACAGATTCTGTCGACTTTGGGGACAACAATCTCGTTGGATGGATGAAGCAGCAGGCTAAAGTGAAAGTACGGGATGTTCTTGATCCCCAGTTGTTGAAAGAGGATCCTAGTTTAGAAATGGAGCTTTTACAATACTTAAAAGTGGCATGCTCATGCTTGGATGATCGGCCCTGGAAACGTCCCACAATGATCCAAGTTATTGCTATGTTCAAGGAAATTCAGGCTGGATCTTTAGTCGATTCGTCTTCGATAGTTACAGTAAGTGACGGTAGTTTTACTGCAGTTGAAGGTGTAGAAATGAGCATACGAGAAGGGAATGTATTGAGTAAGCCATTGTGAAACCGGAACAAAGTTAGTGAGGATTCTTTGATAAAGGTCAAGAAGTATGCATGAGATGCACTTGAATTTGTACTTGGAGAAATTCTTGCACTTGCAAATAGTAGTAGTTTCTTGAAAAGAGTAAATCTTGTTATTTATTTATATACTTAAAGGATATTTAACTTTTGTAACACTTTATTGTACATATACAGTTTGAGTTTGAAATGGTTCATCCTCCTAGTTTTCATGGATTTTTTTCAGAAACACAGCAAAAAAATATGTGAAAAGTGCCTGTTAGATTCTGTGACCTCCCTATGACAGTGACGAAGTTTATGAGTTTTCTTTTATATATGAAATATATGAGCACATCCGATGATCAGACCTAGTAAAAATTGTCATGCCTTAGCTAGTTGACTCAAGTCCCTTTTTAGCATCTTGTCTTAAATCCAGGAATGCATCGTCTGTCTTATCATCTCATTTTCTCCCATTTATTTGTTTCAAGTTTTAACTTGTTCTGTTCGTATAAAAAATCTGTTAATTGTCAAACAATGTCTCTAGCTCTACATGCATGCAAGTTACATCAAAATGCTTGGGGATTTAATTATGTTTGTAGGCCAGCCAGCCCCCCTTCATTATTCATGCTTTTGACAACTTTCATGTTCCACCCCCCTTCCTTTTTGTTCTGTTCCTCTCTGTATCTATTCTAAATACATGTATTATCACTCAATTATTGCAAAGGAGTATATTATATCCTATTTTCCTTAAAAAAAAAGGGTTAATGAGATATTCCCACTTAATTTCAACTGGTAAGATCTTGACACATGCACAATTTCAAAAAAAAAGTGGGTCCTATATATGCATGGGCAAATCTTGGCCATCCATCCTTTCATGGGACAATATCCACATGGGTAGGATGAAATAAACCAAAAAAAAGCCTATTGATTTTATTTATGTTTTTACTTTTTATATAAATATCGGTGGAGAACATTTTTAAATAAAAAAACAAAAACTTGTGTGAGACGGTCTCACGGGTCATATTTTATGTGACATATATCTTCTTTGGGTCATCCATGAAAAGTATTATTTTTTATTGTGAATATCGGTAGGATTTATCCGTCTCATAGATAAAGATTCGTGAGACCGTCTCACAATACCTACTCATAAAAAAAAAATTTTAATTTTGATAAATAAAATGTTTTAAATTTAAAATTTCCACTTTCTAATCAACATTAGTAATAGATGTAACATTCACGAATCACTAAGTGGTCCTTAAAATCTATTGGTTTTATGCGGGCGTGTTCGTGTGCACCTTCACGTGTATTTTTGCTTCAAAGCAAGTGCGTTAAAAGTGGTCACATCTTAACTTAAAAGTAATAAAATAAAAATAAATCCGTATAATCTTTTTTTTTTAATATCATATATACATATAAAAATATAATTTTAGCATGACAATAACAATCGTAAATTTGTCATAGTGAAACTGATGAATTATTTGAATTTTGAATTTATATATATTTCAATTTTCGAGATTTGTCTGAAAGGACTTGCATGCATTATTAGTTTCGAGCCCATTGTTCTTTACGATTTTATATCATTTTCAGACACTTATAATTGAAGACGATCCAGCTTGGTGAACAAAGAAAGGCTAACTACTCTAATTTTTAAAAATAATTTCTTAATATATATCATAATAATTTAATCTCAATTATATAATAAATAATATTTTAGATCCATATCGTCATAACAGTAATATTATAATGTTCCAAATTAGTTATTTGGTCAGACAGCTTGCACTTGTCCTTTATAATTAATTTTCTTTCTAAAATTACATTTCATTTTTCTTTCCAGAAATGTTACATGTTCATATAATTAACAGTTTTAACAAAAGGGGATTCGTATAATTTTATTCTGTTTCGTGTTCGATATCAGGTGATAACGATTTTTTTTAAAAAAATATTCGCATATTAAAGTAATTATTCATGAAATCTATATATTATGAAATAAAAAGCATACACATTTATATAATCGAATAAAACCAATTTTTTTTATCAACACATTCTCTATATCAAAAACACACACACGAGACCGAGAGCTTGGTCCAATGATCTCACCGAAATTCCCCATGTATTGACTCAAGTTCGAGTCTTCCCACCCCTAGATTATGATATCCAAAAAAAAAAAAAAAACACACATACACACACACCACCTCCGAACACTAAGGGGTCCCTTTTCCAAGCATTTTCATTGTCATCACCACCTTCATTGAAAATGAGAAGATTTAACCGATTTTGTGGTCTATATAACTTTACGCTCCGGCATTTTTTGTTATATTTCATATTTACATGCACAAACTTATATTCAAAGAATAGTCTGCAAAAAATTTGCAAATTCTTGCGATTATATGAAACGACATGTGGCCCCCAGACCTGAAAATTTTAGACAAAATTTGGGGTTCATGGATTAGATATAGTTTTAGAAGCATTATAGGTTTTTGTCCCCTCCCATTTTTATGTAATCCTCACAAAAAAATCTTTTGCCAGCCAATCTTGTCTCCTTCCTTCTTCCACATATTCTCACCCTCCAATCGGATTCTAGCAAGAGATTATAATTTTATTTTCAGAGCCCATGTCATATCGTGTGTGTCACGTAGATATTTTACATTATAATAATTGGGAAATTTTTTTATATTTTATCTTTAAAAGTGGTTGTTGGGGTTGTTGAATAAGGGTGAAATATAGCTATGAAAAATGATTGATTATTGCCTAGATTCATTGGTCTTAGTTCCATTTGTATGAGTTGTTAGTTCGATCAAGAAAATTCTTAATTCTTGATCATAAAAGTATACTTCCATGATAATATTTGACAATACTTTTTACATCAAAGATGTATTTTGTTTTTTTGAAAAAACAAAAGAAATTGATTTAAATCTCATCCACTTAATTAATATTGAAAGTGGAGACAATCACCTATCAAGAATCAAAGATTTAAAAAATCATAATTATATCCTATATTTTCCCTTTTTCAAAAAACGTCTATTTTGGTGGGTCGGATGGAGCCGCCATGTCTACAATTTTAAACAAGTGTCGAGTGGTTTAGATTTATACCACGTCAGGAAAGGACCCAAAAATTACCAAATAACAAGGATAAGAATTCGTTGTGCCCCCACTACAAGGAGAAGAGGACAAGCGATTTAGGTCTAGAGCCTTTTTTTTCCCCGGAGACTTGAAAAGTTTTGTTAAAATTAAGGTAGTCCTATTATTGTTTTAACTTTTGATCTAGGTAGTTTATGTCTTTTGCAAATACACATAAATATCAAAGTTTCTTTGCAGTATAATCGGAGTCTTTCAAGGATGCCAAACGCTCCAAAATTTGTAGAAACCTAAAACTCAGGATATGGTGTGTGTGTACGATATTTGAAATCGGGGGATCCGAAGACAAAAAGTGGGGATACATATTCATTTTCGCGATGGAATAGAATTGCACACAACACAACCAAATTTCGTTATCAATAAGGTTTTTGTTGGGAATGTGTTTTTTTTCTTAGTATTGAAACCACATGTGATATCTGTTCTAATAATGAATAAAATTTCAAGATTGTGTATGTATGATGAGACTATATAGTTGAAGAATGTTTAAAAGATTTGATAGGTGCTACTCATATTATCAAATACATTAATTGTCAAATATATACACGTTGAAAAAACTCGTGTTGGCACAATGGAGATAATTTCGAATTTGGGACGTTACATCACTTTGAATGTGATTAAATCAACGTGAGAATTAACAAACCTAGTTGTGCTATTCGTTCTTTTATATATCTATTCGATTTTATAATAGTAAATGCACAAAGCAATTTGTAAAGTGATCTAGCGGGCCTTTTTAAAACATTATTGTATACACATATGTGGTCTCACTACATTATAACGTTACTTGAAATTTAACATCATCAATACTTTATTATCAATGTCTTGGTACATTCTTATCACACAACATTTAAAATGTTTTGATAATTCGTCTGAGTTAAGAGCGTACTATAAAACAATGTGTTTTTGTAGAGACTCGATGAATAATAAAAGTCGATCAAAAAGAGAATTAAAGAGGTCACATGTCGTATCAACGATCCAACAAAAACTATGTCAACATGTAAAGCACAACGTATACAAAGATCAAGTTTTTAGAGTAAATTGTTATCTAGGCTGAACTTGAAACTCTTACTTTTCAAGAGGCAAACTCGAACTGGAAAACCATTATTTTCCGGGGGTGAAATGCGAGAACCCAAAAAATTTCGAGGGTGAAAATGTAATTATAACGTGCTTTCGAACTATTTTCGTGAAGGACGCGTGTCACGGTTGAGGCCAATAAGCGTGGTTCACGGGCAGCAGACATGAATCGGGCAAATGGGGCAGCTGAAATCATTGTGACTTTGAGCTGGGCTAAGAAGCTGGAGCTGCCCACGTGAGATTGCCAGATGTGGGCCCTGATTTACTAAATCCGGCCTACCCATTGGATATGAAGTTACAATCAATCCACAAACGACTTAAATTATTTTTTTAAAAAATAAATTATTAATTTATCGATTAGTTAATATATATTTAAATTAATAAAATTTCATGATCTCAATATAAATAATTTATCAAGATTTTAGAAACAATAATTTTGCAAGTTCAAACTGATAATTCTGATGTTATAGATATTAATAGGATAAATAAAAAGACTGGGCCACATCAGAGGTGGGCAAAGGGCTAGGCCAACCCAGAAAAATTTGAACCAAGTATATACTGCCATTTAAGGCCCAGTTAAACCCTGACTCGATAGCCCATGGGGCCTGGTCCAATTGCCCATCAACGTGAAAAGCTGACCAGCTTTATATGACTATTTCATAGACTGGTAATAATTATATAATAAAATTAATTTATTTCACAAATAGATTAAATATTGTGTATTTCAGAATTTGACTTTGTGTTGCTCACAAACAAACTACTTAAAAATTAATGTAGTGAAAAGAACTAATAAAACTTTAACTCTTAATTATTGCAAATGAAATAATATTTGAGTTAAATGTAGGAAACCTCGGCCGCTCCTTTTTATTTTATATTAAAATTTCTTAAATCATATATTTTTTTAAAAAAATCGAATATATGAAATTTTAATTTTCTTAAAAAATAATATCATTAAGTTATACATATGATAAATAAATTAGCTATATTATAATTATTGATGAGGAATAATAGTACGAAAAACAATAAATACTATGAAATAAATTAATAAAAAATTCATTAGAAATAGTTAAAAAAATGTATTAAAAAAATTTAAGAAAATTTTATTTTAAAAAATAAAATCCATAACAAGTTTAATCTGAAATATTTTGTATGTGATTAAAGTAATGTTTGAAATTTCTATAAAGTTTTCTTTTATAAAATTGTCAAATTCACAGTGATAAAAGTACATAATATAAATATGTCGCCCGTGTTGATGCCTTTTTCTTTGTTCACAGCAGGGAGCACATGCATTTTACCTAAGAAACTGTACTCTCATTTCTCATCATCTAAAAACACAGGGAAGCATACATATTTTCCTTAAAAAAGAATAGAAAGTGCAGTGTTTTTAGCAAAAAAGTTGAAATTTTTCACTGCTGTCAGATGGACGACTCCAAGAAGGTAAAACTAACTCAAAAGGGTCTTTATTTGCTTTGGAGGACTCTGTTTCTCTTAATGGATGACATATTGTTGATAATAATTCAAATCCCAGAAGGGTTCGAGGCATTTTTTTTTTCAAAATTTAATATCTGAAAAGCAATTGGACTGTGGATATATTTGGATGTGCTTGGTTCGAAGAAAAAAATCTATAAACTTCTTTCATGTGAAAAGTGCCAAATTCATGAAAAAATCTCAACTTTATCATTCCCATGGTTAAATTTGTAGTTTTCATCTTCATTTGTTGGAAGAATTTCAAGTGTGTTAAAAATCCAGATGTGTTATATGACGAAATCAAGTTCTTACAGGAATTTCAAGGGGGCCTTTTTCTTGTGATTAAACCTATAAAGTTTATTCATTGGAATTTTAAGTGTCATTAGCTACAATGTTTTCTATCTTCCACAGAAGAATTCACCATGGCTATCTGTGGCACAATTTGGAGACTGGGATCAAAAGGGACAGTTACCTGTTTACTCCATGGATTTCTTGAAAATCCGAGAAATGAGGAAGCAGAACAAGAGGGGATCCATCAAGAGCCAGTGTTGGAAATGAGGAAAACCTAATCTCTTTAAACACGAGAGATTTGAACAAACCCCACGACGATCATCGGAACCATTCTCCAACAGTATGATCCTTTCCCCATCTTTAAGTATGACCATATTTTAGCGCATAAAAAATTTGTATGTTTGAGTTTAGAGAACAAGTAGTTGACACTTACGAGCATTCAATATCTAATCGGGTATTGATGGCAAACTCTAGACAATTTTTTACAGATACTGATAGAACGTAAAAGAAGGTACATCATGGGATGATGTAGGTGGGAAAATTCCCATTTTTGAATCGAGTTTTCTGATTATGTAAGCCGACAATCTTAGAGATAATTGGTTTCCTTAGCGTTTAGATAAATAAGCCATTCAAGAATGGATCTTGTAGAGAGTTTCCTTCTTGCTCAAGATGAATGCTTACTAGCTTTACAATCATATCAAATAGGTAAATAAGCCCTTCAACTATGAATTTTATAGATACTTCGATTCTTGCAGGATCAAACTTTAGGTCAACCAACCAGCCTATAGAATTAAACTTAGAATTGCTTATTTATGTTTGCTAGGAATCAATCATCTATCTCAAATAGCTTCTTAATCTTCATAAAAACACGCTTTAACTTTGGCTCATTCTGGTTAAAAGATAGCTATGATTTTTCTTTGAGATGTGTTCTTGATGTTGTCATGAAGCATACATTTGAGTGGATGTGATGCTAGATGGTGTACCATAACACACAAAATATTGAAATAACATGCAAGAGATGGGTGTGTGCTTAATGAAGAAAGCAACGTTTGGTACTTGCTAAAGCTGAAAAGTATCACTATTACATCTGGACCACCTTAAAGCACATGTGATTTCACATGGAATGTATGTTACCAGAAACATAAAATAATGAAGTAGAATGTAGCTCGTTTTGGCCTCTCTTTAATCTTTATACCGAGAGAAGGTATCCCTTTTCATGAAGCATACTGTCATCTCACGTGATAATGATTCTTAGTTTTTGTTTATTTGAATAATGATTCTTTAAATAATTTTGCAAGTTTGATGTTAACAAGAAAATATTAGGGTGATTTGGAACCTTTTCAAATCCAATAACATACTTTTATATCCAATGCCAACCTGACCCCTTGCGTCTTCAAGGCCTGACAATGCCAATGGTGCTTGCTGAACTTTTATTATCTGGGGCCTTTTAATTATTATAGTTATATTCTAGTTTTAAGAATTTTTTTCTTTTTTTTTTCACACTGCAGATACTGTATAAAACAGTACATTTACTAATTGTAAATGCCGTACTAAAATATGCGTACAAGGAGACTCTAACTATACGAATAGAAGATGAAGTTTCCATTTCACCCGGCGAGAGAGTATATTCAGGAAGAGTTTCATAATCAGAGAATCACTCTTATTATAAATTGAAAGCTTAAAACTTCTCATCAGGACATTAAAGTTGCAGCAAAACACAACCACGAATAGTAGATTTTAAACTCCAGCTTTTATATCATGTTCGATCCTACTCGCTAACTCTTCATACAATGACCCGTACGTACATAGGAAAAAGTTATATAAACTTTACTGCTGGAAGTCTGGTGCCACATGCCTCAGGGGATATAGCTCGAGCCACCGACACTCGAACTCATCACAATTTTTTGATTATCTGCACTACATCTTCATCTTCCAATTCGTGCTCCTGATGAAGATAACGGGGCCAAATGTTAAGCAGCAGAAATATTACAATGATTACCATATAGCATGATCCTGAATAGGAAAACATAACAGAATTTTACCTTGCCTACCCTCTGGGGCTTGTGTTTTACACTTGAACCCCAAACCAGTGCGCTGCAGAATTGAACAAATAAAGTTCAGTAATAGCAATCAAATCTCTGATTAACTACGTCAATGAACTACTTAAAGAATTAACTACAAAATTAAATAGAGAAAGTACATTGAAAAAATAAAGCTGTAATTTCAAATTGTAAAAAAATGTAATTTAAAAAGAGAAAGTACAGTAAAAAAAATTAAAATGAAAGTACAATAACAAAATAAAACTGTGATTTATTCACCTTTCATCTCACCCCACAACCATCTTCGCGAGCACATCAATGCCTCCAAAGTCGTTAGATTAAGTCTACTAATATGAGGACCAATTATTCTTCCACTATTACTAAAAGCAGATTCAAATGCAATAGTTGACATAGGAATAGCTAAGACCGTTATGGTTGAGGTGAGCTACTAAAAAAATGAAAATTAATAAAACTAAAACCCTAGAATATTTATATCCACATATATGGGGCGGGTATTATAGGACTCATGACCAGCCCCATATCCAGACGGGTCTGAAAAATTGGACCCGAGACCCGCCCCATGACCCATTTAGTATGCCCAAACCCACCCCATACACGAGAGTCCATTGCGGGTCTGGGTAAAACCCGGACCCATTGACATCCCTAAACCCATGGTCGATAGAACTATTAGCCTTAATGAGTAATGATTACTTTCCGTTTTGATGTTTACAAACACGCTAAGATCAATTGAATCGACCAAATTGATGTTTGATCAGTTTCCTTTCTTCTTAAAGCTAAAGTATAAAGTTTCGAAAACTCCGATAAGCTCTGTTTGAGGTAGAGTGTAGGGATATGCAACTATAATTAGCTGGGTTTTACTATGGATAGAATAATCCTGTCCTCAGTATTGACACATTTAATCAACAGTAAAGAACTTCAAAATCAAGAAACTTAAGGAACTTAAGGAACTTACTACTTGAATTGTTTAAGCATATCCTTGTGGATTCTGTTACAGAAATCCTCAACAGTCTTTTTCTTCGATGACAGTATAACAGGGTCTTCATAGTCCGGATTCATCCCTTTGGGCTTCGTGTATATGCGAGTTAAGCTGAGATACTCCCATACTTTATCTAGGAGACCATCAAGATTCCACTCCAAATGAGCACTGGAAACACAAGTTATAACGCAAATAATTTGTACAATACCAGAGAAAAAACAGAAGATATAAACAAACTAGAAAATAAGGTATCACACACATCAGCAAATAATGCCAAAGAGGCATGCCCATTATAAAATAAATTTAGTTCAATTAGTTGAGCTTTGAGAACATGCAAATACTCTGATAAACTTCAGGAAAAAAATCTTATCTCAAGAAATCTTGGAACAATTCTACAATTCATATTCTGGATTGCATAGATGAGATGATGTGCTCTTACTACATTCATTCTAAACAATTCAGAGTATTGTAAGCAGAAAACAAGATTATAACGTCATTACATTATTTCATATAACACTAATGCAAGGTTACCTCACAGGGCAATAATGTGGAAGTTTGTCGAGAATCTCCAGTTCTTCAAGTGTGATCTGATCAATCTTGTTGACAACATAAATGCAAGGCATATATACCCTACTTCCCTCAATGACATCTATAAGATCATCAGCTGTCGCATCATACCTAAGATTGATATCAGCATTGTGTATTCTGTATTCACTGCATATTGCCTTCACAGTTTCAAGGTCCAGATGTGTGTTGGTAACTGTAGACGTAAGATTGATTCCACCCTTATCTTTTTTGCGGAATGTCAAATTTGGTGGTTCCTTGTTTAACCTAATCTCAATAAAAGAGTAATATATTGTTTCAACGTCATGTAATTAGGATAATCATGTGAAGGAATACGTAAAAAAGTTGTAATTGGTTTTGCATAAAACGAAAATAAAAAACACATGAAAAAAGCAAATGCAATGACAAGCTTTTTTCCTATGTTGGTTTCAAGCTCCATATAATTAAGAATCACCAATCAGTGCACTTTCACTTTCTTTAACATCCACCACGCTAAGAAATCTGGCAATATTTTCCTTGCCACACTATTTAACTAGCAAACATGCATGTGCATGCTCATTAAACAGGAGGCATAAACTCTTACGTCATCAGTACACGAAATCCGCAAGTCACACACAATCAGTACAGACAAAATGAGCTACGAGTAAAGGACAAAGCTTCCCGCAAATAGATACTGGCAAAATGATGCAGATATAAGGGATTAAACTGTCATGAATATATCACATGACCAAGCAAAATACCTTATACCAAATCCCTCAAGCTCTTTCTCTATAAGTCGTTTATGTGTAATTGGCTTTATGGCATCCAGAACAATCAGGATACAGTTACACGTCCTAGCAGTACTGATGACCTAAATTTAGAACACAATCAAAAGCACTGTATGAAAATATAAGCATAAAATATGAAATTGAAATATATAATCTAAACGATAATGATATTCAGATATCGACATTAATAATGCATCCAGCAATCACCTATTGTCGCAATTTCTGTAAAGGTGGGAATGTGAGATAGATTATAACAATTAACCAAGAAGATAACAAAAGATCATCGTCGATTTCTAAACCTCATCCTAACAAAGCTCGCCATCGGTCCCCTTAATTATAGATTCTCTGTCTCAACAATCAAAGAGGGGTCCACTCAACAATATTTGATATCGTTGTCTTTTGAAAATTTCAATATTTCATAATCATATAGAAGAAATTCAGGCAGAGAAGGCAAATAGTACAGGTCGTATTCATGGATTACGGGTTGAGGCAGTTGTCTCATTAATTACAGTATCCTCCTCTTCCACTTGGTGGAGGTGTTCATGGTTTCGTAATTGTGATTTCAATAATGGTTTATCCTATATTTCACAAGCTCTTCGTGGGGAGAAGATTCTCGAACTTCCTTTTCCTTCTCTTTTCAGGAGCGAAGATATTTACATAGCATGTGCAAAACAGGGTACCAAAACAGGGTAACAGAAAAAGACTTTTGAAATGTTCTTTAAATCGAGTTCTTGGCTTATTCAGGATGAAATTTGAAGTTGTTTTAAAGTAATAACAAAAGTTGGTGAGTTTGAATTATCTTCTGTTTTAAGCTTACGCCTGAAGAATTTTTTGGGTTGGGTTATAATTGTATTAGTTTTATTATTTGTTTACCAGTGTGTCTTGGGAAGTGAAAAGGCACACACACACACACACAATTAATATAAGGCGAAATTACCGAGTTAGAAGATTGATATGCAGAAGGTTCTCAACAAAACTTTGTCGATTCAAACCAGAAACCCAGGGCAATAGGACTCTAGGAAGTATGTACCAAGAGAATAATTTCAATTTGGCAAAATGATGTGCCAGATGTACAATAAGCAAAAAATGTTAAGCCCAAAAGACAACTTCAGTAAAGCCAAACAAAAACTTCAGTAAAGCCAAACAAAAACAGATTGAGGGGAGAGAAGGGTGAGAAGAAATACCAGTCAAAACAAAACAAAACTATATAGTGACAGAAACGTTGAATATTACCTGCCTACCTCTCCCCTTGCCATCTTTAGCACCCTCAATGATACCAGGAAGATCCAATAACTAAAAAATGCAGGAAAAAACTAAAAGATAAGTATTTCAAACAAGAAGAGTATAGATAATGCAGGGAACCAATTTCTAAATGAGATTTTTGAGGCCATTATTTCTGGCTGAATATCGTCCAAGATTCACACAATTTTGATATTACCAACCTTCTTGCATGAAACAAAAATACATTTTAGAAAAATAAAACATTAATATGCATAACTGTTAAAGGCCTGACAAGTTGCGCCCTCAAGAATGCATTATTTTTTAAAGACGAAAAGAAAGAAAGTCCAAGACACACCAAGACTGAGATTTTTAGGTCTTGAGATTTTTAGGCCCTGTTAGTAAAAAACACTAAAAATGCAATTATGAATTTCTCAACCACACACTCGTTCCTATATTATTGGAGAGCAACGACAGAAAGGTAATGCACAAATTGTGTTGCTCTTTACACCCATCAACCAATAGATTTATTGATGCATACTCTTAATGGCCCTGTCATAAAATAGATTTCAACCACCCGCAGCCTTCCAATGCCTAAATGATATCCACTCTTATTTTTGACAATATTTAATGTTAACAACTTAAATGGGAAAATGTACCACGTTTATTTGAAAACTCATGATAGGAAATATCTATATCTCGAGCTCACAACAATACAAATAAAGTAAGTTCGCCAAAGTAGTTTGTCACTAGAGATGCTGGAAGGTTACAAAAACAAAGTTAAAGGAGAAAAATACGTAAAGGGAACACTGTGAGAAGACTTGCATGGACACACAGAATGCAAGTAATTTTAAAAGTTTGAAAAATCTCCAATAAACTTGATTAAGTGAGTGTTGTAACTAGTAAAAACAACCAACTGCATATTACTCTGCAGTACGATTATGCAGGATAGCATTTGAAATCAGCATTCGCTTAAACAGAGTAAAGCTGCTAAAGCTGCATTCGGGCAGGAGGCTTACAACTTTATTTTGGAAACAACTCTATGGAAATGCAAGTGTTCTAATAACTGAAACAAACAGTTTGCCAGTGGAAAAGACAGTACCTGAATTTTGGCTCCTCGATACACAATGACACCAGGAATGCAGGTTAAAGTAGTAAACTCGTACGAAGCAACCTGAAATTGATGTAAAGAAAGGGCAAAAAACACTCGTTTGAGGCTTCAGAAACCTGAGCATAAATATGCAATGTACCAATAAGGATAATAAGAAGAGAATCAGGATACCCAACAGCAGTTCTATCAGTCAGAAAACATGAAGAGCACTGATTTCATCTTACATTGGAGGTTTTCTTTTACCCATACTTTGCATTTATTTCAGACGAAAGGATTGATACGAATCTCCAAAAATCACAGAATCATCGCCACAACTCCCCAACAAACTTAGTTAGACTTTCACGTCAATAACTAACTAACCGTGTACAGATGCACAGTAAATGAACCAGAAATGGAGGATAGATGTTTATTTTACAGTGTAGATATCTTAAGCATTTTAAAGTGGCATAATTCTATACATTGGTCATTATTTCGTTAAAATTTCAGGATGTGTTCCTGATGATCCGTATGCCTTAGCCCTTACACACCCAAATACATTAATTGTTTCTCGCATTTAAAAAAAATCCTTTCTTGCAAAGTCAGTCAGGATGTTATTAACTCCCACAGCACTAAATATTCAGGAAAACAAGCAAGCATCCAAAACAAATGCATAAAACAGATGTTTTAGAGAGAGTTTGTACACTTTAAAAGCTAAAATAACCAAAGTATGCAATAACTACATATAGATTGGATGCTATGGCACATTATTCATAAAAGGTCCGCGGCTGCGCAACATATCAAGAATTACAAACCTCTGAAAAAGTGCCCGTTAGTTTGTTTAAAAGTGTGGACTTCCCAACTGAAGGGAAACCCACAAGTCCAACTCTAGCATCACCACTTTTTGTAACATCAAAACCTTCTCCAGCACCACCACCCCCTTTTGATGAAGGCGTAATTAGTTCCCTCCGAAGTTTTGCGAGTTTTGCCTAGGAGATTAAAAAGCCACGCATATTAAAAAGGTAGCTAATGAACTTCAGATATCTTGGGAGAAAGAAAAATTTCACTGAGAATGGCTGGTAAAACAGAAAGTTTCACAAAAATAATAGTCAATCAGGCCCGTATTAGAAGCTTATACAAGGACATGTATACATGCATTAATATGCACGTACATGAGGCTACAGTTACATAATCTACAACATATTTTTCAAATTACTTCAATCCAAAAGATGATAAATAATGTCATATCATAGATGTTAAAAGCGCACACATTGCACAGGGGTATTGACACAAGGCCTGGTGATAGTGCCCTTGTTCCTTAAAGAACTATGCGAACCGACCAAATATATATGAGCAATACTTCAAATTCACAGACACATTGTACCCTACACATCATAAGATGTGGACAAAAGCCGACAATATAGTATTTTAATTTCACAGAGAATTGGTGAGGTTATAAAAAATTTTAAGGGAGTTCTACAGCACAAATTAATGAGGAGGGAGACAATTTTGATGAGGAACTTCTAGCAACTCAAAAAGACAAACATGCATCCCCCTATGTCCAATATAAACAACAATTTCACCAAATGGAAAATGAATATCATTCAGGCCATTTTGAATGGTAGATAAAAACACAAGATTCAATTCAGGAACCTGATACTGGTGTATAGTTACAAAAGACCCGCTTTAGATGATGTCCACTCACTCACTTTGAGTGGATATACAG
Organism: Primulina tabacum; assembly: GCF_025594145.1. NCBI lineage: Eukaryota > Viridiplantae > Streptophyta > Magnoliopsida > Lamiales > Gesneriaceae > Primulina > Primulina tabacum. Next base: position 7,499,038 of record NC_134552.1, on the reverse strand, counting down.
TTCACTTCAGTAGAAATGTAATAAACAATATTTGATATGTGCAAAGTGATCTTGATTTTCTCTATCAACAGGATTAATGATAAGAAAGGTAAAACTGAAGACATGGAAACATGATATCTTTTCATCAGAAATTTTTATGTTAAGACAACGGTGACAAACATGACGTGCTGTACCTTCAGTAAGCCCAGGTGATGGGCGGTTGCTTTGTTCTTCTGAGTCCTTGCCATCTGCAATAGGGAAAGGAAAGTAATTTTCCTGCTCTTAAAACGCTATGAAAACTATAATAAAATTGATCCAACACAAGACATATGAAAACAATAATTCAATTATTTAACTTTCCAACCCTGAGTAGCCCAATACACATAAAAATAGAAAGCTAAGGAATAAAAAATTCCGACTGAACACCACATAGTAACAGTTGGATAAGAGTATATAATTGTAAGTCTATCTCGGAATATACCATTATCAGTAGCAACAGTGAGATTCAGTTAAAATGACGTTCATCTTACATCAAGAGGATTTATAAACATTAAGTGAATGCGAAATAATACAAGAATACCTCGTGGCCATGGCTGGAAAAAATAAACGTGAAAAACTTAATATCTGAGAAAAATCAACCTTAAATTTAACAATCGCATAGTTGCACTAATTTTCCAGCCTCACTTCGCTAATAACACTAAAATCTATTAATTTCCTTCTCACATCTCGCCAATAAAATCAGCTAAAGACCGATAAACAAACAAAACCACTTCCTTAAGTTAAATACGCAGACATCGAATGAAAAATTATCAAAAGCTCGATCATTTGCTTCTTAATAAATATTTCAATTACCTCATCTTCGATATCTTTAATCTTCTGCATGATAGTGGCCATTGTTTCCGAGACGATAGGAAATGAGAAGCTATGACAACGACGTACAAGCTTTAGGCCGTGGGAATAAGCCTTCAGGTCGGAGCTGATACTTTGTGCGTTCGCCGGAGTTGGGGGAAGCAAAGAAACCCAAATTCTTCTCAGCTTGGGCTGCGCAGGGCGACGCTACTAGGGCCTGTTATTTGTTGGGCTCTACTTTATGGGCTTCTGCCTACCTTTTCGGACCAACGCCTTCTAATTTTCCTCGTCATAAAATATGGAATATGGAGTTTGATGGCTAAAAAATGTTTGTAAAATTATTTTATAATTTTTTTTATCAATATGTTAAAAATAAGTCATTCTACGTTTTAGCTTTAATTAATAACATAAATAATAAACCATGTTTGTGGCACCGATAAAATTGGACGATTTGTCAGTGGCCACCTAACACGTGAAATTGGATTATATTGTCGAGTTTATAAGATAAAATAATAATAATAATAATAATAATAATAATAATAATAATAATAATTGTGGGTGAAAGTTCCAAATCAGAAGTTTTAAATTTCATAATTAAAGGGGGAATAAATAAATATAAATTACTAACGAAATTTTTTTTTTTTTACTAATATGACTTTTCTTAAGTACGGTTGTGTTAAGTTGATTACATTGGCATTGTTAGATTACATAAGACCGGATAATACTGGACAATCTTTATCCGTTGATCTAACTTCCAGGGTGAAATTAAACTCAAGTTCATAAACTTAACATGGTATTAAAATACAAGTTTATCATTATGTGTTGGACTACTTATATGGGTCACCCAAACTTCATGCTCTAATTATTCATTCATGTGTATGAAGAGAGTGTCTCACGTACATTGACTTGCAACCTCAATCGGTTCTTAATTCCAAAGTATTGATACCGAAATATTCGGTACGATATGGTATCGTACCGAAATATTTGGTATTATACTGGTATACAATTTGGAATTTTTTGTATATACCAAAAAACACCTAAATAATATATATAAATTAAAAATATATAATAATTTTAAATAATTAATTAATTTTTTTTAAAATATAATGTATTTTTTCGATATAAAACGGTATATAGCGATATCGTACCGCAACATCGGTACATCGCAGTATTTTGATATAATCGGTATGCTAATTATACATACCGAAATTTTCGGTACGATATCGATATAAATATTTTTAATACTGTAATTTTCGATATCGTATGTTTTTTTCGGTATAATACGGTATACTATCTTTGGTAAAAATGTGATTTGATTTTATAATATTTTTATTTTTTAGACATTTCTTTTGTAACTATGATTCATTTTTATTTGGTTTACATCATAATCATATTTATTGTTTATACTTTAAATTTTTTATCCATCTCTTACTCACACAACTTACTTAGATTAATTAACATCTGTGTGTTTTAAATTTGCATTTATTTCACATATTATATTTTATGCTCATACAATATATATATAATTAAAATACTTTGCCCTTTTGAAGTTGGAGTTGATAGCCACCTACCCCAAATTTCTCATATATAAAAACTATTAGCATGCTGACGTCTCAATAGGAAATTCACCACCAGCCACAGCGTTTCTTCCAATTTCGGGTATGTCAACGCTTATGTATGCTTCAATTTCATGCTACATATAATGAGTTTTCCACCCGTGAATCTCGTCTGTTTCTGCATTTACATATGTGCGCGAAGCTTTTCTGTACGGGCATTCTTTTCTTGTGGCAAAGGAGATTTTTTGTAATGTTTTGACCTGATTTGAGGAAAATCTGGTTTTGTTTTGTCGTGTTGAGTTATCAATTTTTTTTGGTAAATTGGGCACCTTTTCTCTTTAGTTTTACTGCTGTTTTACCATGGGTTTATCGAACTGTTCTACTTTGGTTTTGTTTTTTAATGTTTGAAGGATGTTGATTGAAAGTGTCTTGCATATTGATGAAAAAGGTGATAATCAGAGTGATAAAAGATTGGACCTTTGAAGTTTTCTGGTGATTCTTTTTCCTGTGTATATTCTAAAAAGTGAAATTTCTTAATTAATCTATAACACTGAAAGAAAATCTTGGCTCAAAATTTGGTGGGATTGAGTTGTTGTATGGTGATTCATATATTGAAAATTTCATTTTTTTGAAACTGAATCGTGTATTTTGAAGAAAGAGGAGAGATACATGGAGGCAAAATTTTCCCAAAGCTTACAATTGCCGGCAAGGATAAACTCTGAAAATATTGCAAGGAAATCAAGTAATTCTTTACAGTTTTTGCGGAGAAATGGGGAACGAAAGTCGTATCTGGCTCCTGCTTCTATTAATCTGCTGGCTAGAAAAGGAAGAACTCAGGGCCCAATGGTGTTAAAGGTTTTCTGCTCCTCTGGAAATGTTCCAGGTGATTATGAATAGATGAGGTATCATTTGGTTTGAAACTTGTATGGACGGACAACTGTTATAACAATATTTTTTTTCTTTTTCTGTTGAAACATAAACATCGCATATTTCAAATTTGGTGCTGATTGTAACCATAGTTGTCAAAGGCGAGCGCCTTAAGGCGAGAGGCGCCACCAGGTGAGGACCCTGTGCTGGGACTCCAGGCACAGTGATTCACTAAAGTGAGTTCAAGCACTCGCCTGTTCTAGCCTTGGAAGTTTACTCAGGCGCGCTTGAGTGAATTTATTTAATTACTTGTTTAAAACATATAGCCCAAACCCAAACCCTACCAACCCAACGCCCCAACACCGGAATCAGAAGAAGAGAGCTATGAATAGAAGAGCGACTACATCCAAAACAACCAGAAAAAGACCGATTTTACATCTTTTGGATGAAGAGAAAGAAGAAAATGATGAATTCCAAGAAGAACACAAGTGAGGTTTCTGATGATTCGATGGAAGGAGATAAACTTGATTCGGATGATTGAAGAATTTTATTCATGTTATTAATTACTATGAACTTATTAAATATTTTTTTAAATTTAAAAATGTGTGCCTTGTTACGGGAAGGGAATGCCTTGCCTTGAGCCTCGGGCTCCATGGCCTCGGTGTGCCTTGAGCCCTTGACAACTATGATTGTAACTAAAAAAACTGCTGATTTCATTGGATCCTTTTGGTTTTGTTATCTCCAGTTTACGGAAGATGGTTTGTCAAATGATGGTCAAGCGATTCATTAAAATTGCTCAAATAATTTTTTTTATCAAAAATTACCTGAATGGTTGACAGAGATGATAAGACGAATAACATTTAAGTGTCATCAGTTTGAGAACAGACACAAACAAGTGCCTGATTTTCCATATATGCGCACCAATTTTGTACCTCTCTCACCTGAAAAGATATAAACCGTCATTCAAATTATTGAAAGTATGCACCATTTTTCATTTGTTTGCTATCAATCTCTAGCTTCGGAATTTCATCTTCTAACATCATAGTTTTCGGGTTAAAATCATGAAACATGTGATCTTAATTTAGTGGTCAACATTTTTTAATATTTTATGAAAAAGGCCACTATTTTTGCGGTATAGATGATATAACAATCAACATTAGTTACGTCAAGCATATGTAAAGACAAGGACTGCAAATATTGTGCAGTGACAATGCTATGCCGTGTGGACTATATAACTATTACATTGTATTTCCACACAAACAAACTGCATCATAGGAATATCATGGCTGATCGAAAGTTCGAGACTGTGAACCTCATATAGTTGATATTTGGGAATAATCTGTGTTTGCTTATGGGTCAAACCTTTCCTGAATTTTTTTTACTATCCACACTCGGTTCTTTCTTTCTTTTGTGTCATTAATTCAGCTCATCGTCAATGCTGAGTAAATACATAATTTTAGCTTCTATTAAATTGTCCATGTATCTATTTTCTGTCAGTCTTCAGTGTTTTCTGTCGAGGCGGTTGTTTGAATTTTCCATTGGTCACACGTCATATACGAAGAGAACAAACTGATAGACCTAAGTTTCTAGCATCACATGAGTCACTAATTTTTTGTATTTTTCTGTCTTTCAGCTAAAGTACTAGAGTCTGGAAGCCTTCCTTCATTTGATGAATCTATAATTTTACAGGTAAGTTCACTTGACATTTCTTCTTTAGATTAATGTCCTAAAACCTTAGCTGACATACCTAGTGTTATGTCATTAAAAATTATAATGTTAATGATGTCATAAAGATGTGTAAAGCTTTTTAGAGTGCGAGAAGCTGCCTTTCTCCTTGGGCAGTAATGGAAAAATAAACAGTTGGACGTGTTCTTGAGTATTTGAGCAATTGAAGTCTGCTTTTAACTTTATTAAATGCATGTTGCAGAATAAATCTGAAGGAATTGAACCATATCTAAATGGACGTTGTATATATCTTGTTGGTAAATGCACCCATCAGTTTTTTTGAATCCGTGTGAACTACTTTGTGTCTTCGCCCTTTAACCTTTTTCTTTCTTTCTTTCCTTTTTTTGTGTTTTTAATTATACAGGGATGATGGGATCTGGGAAAACTACAGTGGGCAAGGTTTTGTCAGAAGGTCTTGGATATTCTTTTTGCGACTGGTTGGCACCAAAACTTCATTCTTCTTCCTGATAAGTGAGGAGCCATTTAAAATTCAAAAAGTGCTATTTGAAAATGGATTTGTTGGATCCTTTGATTAGTAATTGAAAATTGCTGATTTCATCAAGTATGATTGAGACTTAATTGTGTTATTAATCACTACTTGCTATTTATGATTTTACCCTCCACCAGCTCAGTTATTAGAGATATGCTAAGGTTTATGGATATTTAGAGCCTTAATGCCAAGCGCAAGGTAAGGCACGTGCCTTATCAAAGTGAGGTGCCGTAAGGGATATAATACTAGGGATCTTAATACATGTAGAAAATTTAATCACATAAAGTCCAATGTCAATGACAATTAAAAATCCTTATAATTAGTCTATTAGTGAATTAAATGCAATTACTTTTCATTTTACTTTAGATTCACTATATCTATATTGAAGGTGCATTTAAAAGGTGTCTTGAAATGCACCAAGGCTCGTGCTACATAGCCAAGGTGTGTGCTTTACTGAAGGGCTGCGCCTTGAGCTTGGTGCATGCCTTTTGGATTTTAATAACTATGGCTGATCCTTGCAATACATATCAATAGTTTTACTTGTGAATGCTTCAGTGACACGTTAATAGAACAAGCTGCTGGTGGAAACACAGTGGCTGAAATATTCAAGATATATGGTGAGAGCTTCTTCAGAGATAGTGAGGTAAGAAAAAAACTTCTTTCCTATTCAGTTGGTCATTTCAGGCTTTGACACCAAACAAAAGACCTCGGACATTGAGTTTTTATTAGAGCCTGTATTGGTTAAGCCTAAGCTTATGATTATTGAATAGTTTATATGCCTGTTGATATTCAATTATCAATTTGTTTTATGATGAGTTAGTTGAAAGTTAATCCATCTTTATTCTCCCAGGGAATTATTTAGATTAGTTATTGATTGATTTATTTGCTTTAACCACCCACAAGATTTATGCTTGTAAGTACTAGAAAATCTTGTGCTTCAACGGATAGTTTACTAGGATAGTGTGGCCAGATTTCCCAATAATACCGTTTTTGCATATGGACTGCGGTTTGAATGCTTTAAAAGAAACTTTGATATCTATCCAATGCGGGCCAGTGATACAAAACCAATTTCGCCGTTTAGCTAGGATTTTCAAAGATTCCGAAATCGGTTAACCAATTTGGTCGAGAAATATTTCTTGTTATTTTATATGATTCATTTAATGTGAAGCATAGTTGTCAAAGGCGCGCCTGAGGCGCGCCTCAGGCGCTAGGCGGAGCTTCAGCGCCTTATGGGCAACCAGGCGACGGTGCATGGGTGGGCGAGCGCCTTTAGCGCCTTGAAGCCGCCTTTCTCCGGGCGATAGGCGTTCCAGGCGTTGCGCCTTTTTTTCAGAACCATGATCGCATCGCATAAGCAGGTTTCTCCTTTATTTTTTAATGACCCAAAGCCCAACTAAATAAGCCCATAACTAATTTCAGCCCACAAGTAATTTATTTTTAAAAAAAAAAGCCTAGTTTTGCTTTGCATGTCGATACGTATTCTCATTTCTCCCTGCCGATTGAAGCTTCTGCCGCACACCATTCTCCCCTGCCATTTCTGCGCACACCATTCTCCCCTGCCTATTGAAGATTGAAGCTTTATTTATTTAGTTTTTCATATAGTTCATTTTTATTAATAGTTGATTTTTAGTAGAACATAAATATATAATACATTCTCTCTATATTATCGCCTCGTGGCTAGGCGATCGCCTTTTGTCGCCTAGGCGTTCGGGCGCTAGGCAGTGGCTCGTCGCCTTGACGTCGCCTAGCGCCTTGACAACTATGATGTGAAGTCACCGACTATTAACGCCATTGTATTTGTTTAATTGGCGTAATAGCATCAGCATCATGCTCCATGTTTTATTGAGTTTCGTAATTGTTGGAGAATGTGACAATCTTTCTGTCTCGACTGCAATTCTTCTTTCTTCTGTTCTTTAGACAGAGGCATTGCAGAAACTGTCTTCGATGCATCAATTTGTTGTTTCTACCGGTGGGGGTGCAGTGATCCGACCAATCAATTGGTAATAAAATGTGAAGCTCTTGTGGCATTTTTAAGTGGTCGACTTGCTATTTCAACAGTGTTTCACGGGTCACCGTTTATACTTACTAGGAGATACATGCAAAAGGGCATCAGTGTTTGGCTAGACGTACCTTTGGATGCCTTAGCACGTAGAATTACTGCTGTAGGTACTGATTCTCGACCCCTGTTGGACCAAGAATCTGGTGATCCTTATTCCAAGGTAACTCACCGCATTTTATTAAATTTGGAATTCGTCAAGAATGGTACAGGTCTCGTGTACTTTTTCAACTTATGAAAATCGTGCTGAGGCTATTGCGATTGTGAGTTGGGTTAAACTTGGACGTGAGTAGATTCCGATTAAAATATGTCTGGGTTTGGGTTTCTATAGGTTCAGCTCATGGAAGACCCGATCCAATCAAAATAAATTTATTTTAACGAAAATTGGTGGCACAGAAAAATTTATGCTGCATTCGCTCGTAAGTATATGTATTTTTAATGATTTTGGGTTTCAAATAAGACTACTGAAAGTTGTTTTAAGTATATAATATCTCTTTTGAAGTCCAAGAAATATGTACCTGTGTTTCTCCACGTGGGACTAGTAAACGATGAGTGAGATTGCTATTTGTCAGTGATTGTAAAGTTGGAACGTATACTGAACTTTATTATTCTTTAGAAAATTTATGTATTGACAATTAGATTATAGATTTATGGCTGCATATGTGTGAGCCATATTGGACTAAACTAGGTAACAGGGATACATTTAAAAAAAATTGGCCGAGTTTGAGCCGACCATCTTGGCTCACTTGTACGATTGACGGGTTGTATGTATACATATGATCCAGGTTCCGTTAAAAAATCAGATAAATTTTCATTCTTTGATATTTTATTGGTGTCTTCTGTTTTTTTGTCCTTATGTGTAACTTCGTTATGTAGACCATGAAGCGATTATCAACCCTTTTCAAAGAGAGGGGTGAAGCATACGCCAATGCTGATGTCCGTGTCTGCCTAGAAAGTAAGATTGCAGTATCTTGTTTCATTTTTGTTAAATTCATTCTTTTGCTCTTTAATTTTTTGTCAAAAATCATGACCGCTCCACCCCACCCCCTGAATGCATGCTATAAATCCATCTGCCCACGTAACTTTATTGATGGATCAATGTTGATCTTTGTATTTAGATATTGCCGCGAAACTCGGATTAATGGATGTATGCAATCTCACACCTAACGTAATTGCCATTGAGGTCTGCCTGTCTCCTTCTCCAACTCCTTTGTTTTTGACCAAGTAGTTTCTCTTATCGACTTAACTGGGTATGATGTGACAACAGGTGCTTTCACAAATCGAAACCTTCTTGAAGAAAAAGAAAAACGGTATTTGATTCTTTCATTCCTTCATAATCGAAGAGGTGATTGCCGCATTTCAGTTTTTCCAGTTCAAATACACGGCAGTTGCGACAGTTGAGCTTCTTTGATTGTGTTCGAGGATGTTGTGCTATATAGCTACTGTACAGAATAACATGTTGGATGCTGCTGTGTGTCCTCTTTTGTTTTTATTTTTGTACCCTTTCTTGTTTGATGGATGATCATTGCTACTATATATACAGTGGTTCACTCTTGTCAAAAGAGAAAACATCGTTTTCTATATTGTTTGTAGAATATGTGTCAAAAACAAGGATGTCTGTCAACCGTGTAACTTTAAATCGAGTTTTTATTTTGTTGTGTACTTACATATTACTTTGGATGATAATGATATTCCAATAATATGAAAATTTATATCCAAATTTTATGAATCCAAATCTAACCATCGGTGCCCGATTTCAATCTCGGTATACGAATCGAAATTGAAGAATATACGGTTTAGAGTTTGAATTAAAAGTTATGGTTTTAACTTGACTTCAGAATTTGAATCAAATCAAGATCGGGTCGAGGTGGAGTTGATTAGTTAGCCCGTAACTTTTTATCCTCATGTTACTATTAGAACCTGATAACATTTTATATTAAAAAAAAAAAACTACATTTAAAAAGGAGAAATAAAAGAAAATAATCAAATTACCTTTAAAAGAAAATTTTATACGTGATTTACTCATATTTCAAAGGCCCATTTCTTTTTTTTATAAAATATATAAATTAAGCACCCCCAAACCATATCGACTAAAATGTTTTTCACATTGTTCCTCCTTTCACTCCTGGTGGATTTGGCCTCCTCACAGAGCAATGAAGGATACGAAGTTCACGTCGTGAACGTTCTTCCTAACAACGATTCCCCATTGAAGATCCATTGCGCCTCCAAGACCACTGATCTCGGCAACCATACGCTCTACGTGACCAACGATTTCTACTGGCATTTCCGGATGAACTTTTGGCACACTACCATGTTCTTCTGTAGTTTCCATTGGGGTTCGAGGAATCAAGCCTTCGAAGTGTTTAATGAGGACATTGCCTACACTTGCGGATTTAAACCAGATGGGAACATATGCAATTGGTCCGTTAGAGAAGATGGGTTTTGGCTTAGTTCCTCCGGGGCCGAGTCAGGATTAAGAAATATGGTTGGGTTTTGTTAGAACAATGAAAATTAATTTTTTATCTGTTTAAGATATGAATAAAATATGACCAATTATATATAAAATAAATAAATTTTGTCCTGTTGAAAATCCAAAACTCAACTACACATTATATATTCGTAGTGGAAGGAATTTTTTTTCACTCATCTTCAATATCTAGAAATATATTAAAATAACTCACCCTTCGTTTTTTTTTATGAACACATATAATAGATGGTAAATACAGAGAATATAAAATACACTGGGCATATCCAAGGATCATAATATCAGTGCTCAAAAACCATAATCGAAGAAAGTAGTTATATAAAAAAATAGATACATTGCATTAATGAAATCCAAATACCGAGACACAAAATATAAACATCAGGCAGCAGCAATCAACATGAATCAAAATCTTTCGAAAGATAAGAGGATATTGAGAAAAATAATAATGCTCAAAAGTAAATTTTATTTTAAGAAATAAAATAAATTTATAATATATTTGATTTAAAATTAATTATATACTAGGTAGGAGGTTATTGAAAAAATAATAATGGTCAAAAGTTTAAGAAATAAAATAAATTTATAATATATTTGATTTAAAAATTCGTGCACTAAAGTCTAAATTCAAGTTGTAATCATTTTTTCTTCAAGTTTTAATCATTTTTCTTCAAAATTGGACAATAATCATTTTCATTAATTTACAATCACAAATTTCAAGATTCCAACTCTCTTCCTCGCACACACTAGAATCCACCCGCCATGACAGGTCAATCCGCCGCCGCATCGCCCCTGTGTCCTTCATCACAACTCATCCCGAACCTGCCAGATGATATCTCCGTCCAAATACTGGCCAGAGTCCCCCGTTCCCACCATCCGTACCTCTCTCTAGTCTCAAAATCATGGCTGTCTACCATAAAGTCCCCTGAGCTCTTCCGCACTCGATCCCTCCTCCGCGTCTCCGAATGCTCTCTATACCTCAATCTCCGCTTCGATTCTTCCTTCCACTGGTACTGTGAACAAACCCTTCAATCCAAACGTTCGCTGGTACCCCTCCCCCCAATTCCTCAGAGCCGCATCGGGCCTTCGACTTCAGTGCTTGGCCACAAAATTTACATGATAGGCGGTTCTATCAATGACATCCCATCCAATGATATTTGGGTCTTTGATTGTAGGTTTAATAAGTGGGCAATCGGGCCGAAAATGCGGGTGTCCCGGGAGTTTTCCGCCGCGGAAAATTGGGGCGGGAAAATCTATGTCATAGGTGGGTGTGTGGTGGATAATTGGGCTCGTTCCATCAACTGGGCCGAGGTTTTTGACCCCGAAAGCGGTTCTTGGGCAGCGGTTCCGAGTGCAATTGAGGTGAGGGACAAGTGGATGCACGCTAGTGCCATGATAGGGAATAAGCTATACGCAATGGCCGATAGGGGAGGCGTGGTTTTCGACGTGGGCCATGGGGAATGGGGCAATGTGCCTAAAAGGTTGGACATGGGTTGGAGGGGTCGGGCTGCGGTGGTTGGTAATGTGTTGTATTGTTATGATTACTTGGGGAAGATTCAGGGATATGATGTGGAGATGGATGTTTGGAAGGAGTTGAGAGGGGTAGAGAAAGGATTGCCGAATTTCTTGTGTAACTCGACAATGGTGAATTTGGATGGTAAGTTGTGTGTGGTGTGGGAAGGGAAGGGAAGTGGGAAAGAGGTGGATATTATGTGTGCTGAGATCGAGGTCAAGAAAGACTGTGATGGAAGTTTGGGTGGGAAGATTTTAAGGTTGGATGTGATTCTCGTGGTTCCGAAAGGGGCTTCGATTGCTCATTGCTTGGCGGTTGAACTTTGATGAAGTTCTTGGCGGTTGTTGAACCATGGTAGGATGAAGGGGTACGTCTTTGCTATTTATTTAGCTTTATTTTGCAGTTTATTATATCAATTACGGACATCGAGTTTAAAGATTGTGATAGACTTGAGTCCGTTTAGTCTGGAGATTTGTTAAAATGCTTAATTTATATTGTACATTGTCTGGCCTGAGATCTGGGATGAGTGAGTGCAAGAAGATGAGTGTGTAAGTTGCTTTAGTGAACATGTTTCGGAAATGAAATAGTCCATGCATGGGTTGTAAGTTTATAAGAGGTATTGAAGTCATGTGTAGGTGTAACATGATCCTATGATTAGTGTTTCTAAGTGTAGTTGAATAGCCCCCACATTTCCGGTTATGCAACTGTTGTAGCATGAAAATGTTGGTTCGGAAGACACTTTTCTTGCCTATCTTTAGCTGCAGAATTTCGTTGGTGAATATCGTTTTGGAATATTGTATTTGATTCTAGTCGAATACCATGTAGAAGCTAATCTTTTGTTTTTTCTGTGCGTGTTAATATTTCTTCCGGCAGAGACTAAGCACGCCAAAATTTTCAAGATGCAGTCTTGGCCCTAAGCCGATTTTGCAATATCGAGTTGCATTTGATTACTGCAGCGACCTAAATTTTCAAGGTTCGTAACGTTACAGCAGCAGACTCGTATTAAAGATAACCGGTCTTGCCGAGACATGCAACATATATCCGCCATTTTATGAGTTCAGCCACTTAAAGCCGTTCGGAACTAACATACAATGTGTTGCATAAATGCGTTTTGAATTCGCTTTTAAAGGCATATATATTCATGATTGTGTTGTGTGCATATACTCAGGACTGTGTTGTGTGTATTTTCAATGATGGGTTAAAATTGATTGGAGTCGGTTTTGAAACCCTTTGAGTTTCATTTTGTGATCCATATTTCAAAGCATACGGTGGATTTTTGTACAAAATTTGAGTTAAATTATTTATATTTTTCTCTCCTGAAGTTTTATCAAGTTCCATATTCTAAATTAATTGGTATACAAAAAACGTACTGCAAATTTATGTGTTTTAACGTAATATATTCATCGTGTCTCCTAGCCAGATTTAATATTTTATCGATACAACATAATTATTATTAATAATATATTTTAAATTTCTTGAACATTTTATTTCGACTAGCTAGTTAATATATTTGGATGTTTCGAAATGAGTTTGAACTCGAGCTTTGATTCAAATTGAAGTTGAGCCAAGACTGTTAAAATTTCTTGAGTTACAAATTGAAATCTAGTTTGAACAAGAATGCAGCCTTTAAATTTTGTGATATTCGATTTGATTCCGTTCGTTCACATACTCGATACATATATTTATATATATATTTATATTTATTAAAGTCAAACTCTTTTTACAAACAAATTCTGGTACACATATTAATATATAGGTATATAATAATTGATCACCTCATAATAACCACTTTGGTATGTCTTTTCATTTTACTAAGTTATTTTCAAGGCATATTAGTTTAAGATATCATAAATAACGATCAAATTAAAGATTTATAATTGTTTTTACTTTTAAAAGTTAGAATTTTTATATTTGTCAGTCAATTTGGTGAATAGCTCTTGGCACTCCCTCTAAATTTTGTGCAAACAAAAACTAACAAAATCAAAGAATAAAAGATGAACCTTTGTCCAAAAATTAAATACACATGTGATATCTTTGTCTTAAATCTTAAAAATTAAATATTTAAAATGAGTTTATAATGAGTTACAATGGATTTCTATAGCAATTTGGGTTAATCATTTTCGTTAAGCGATGACGAATACGAAGTAGTTGCTATAGGGGCTCATTGTACAGTCACGCAGCAGCAGGCCCGGGCTCGGGGCGTGACAAATCATATCAATTATAATTTATAACAAATCAAACAAAACAATTCAACATATACAAAAAAAAAAAACTTAAAAATGCACGTAACACATGCTCCCGTCTACTAATTTTAATTATTGATGCACGTGATTTTTGCCATGAAATATATGTACACTTCTGTATTCGTGCACATTCGATCACCATCTTAATTTTTTTACCCCAAAAAAGTAAAAAAAAAAAAAAAAAGGTACAGTACTAGTGTTGTGTCTAATTGACATATATCTAACAACACATGTAGTGTTGTCATGAAAATTTCCAAACCAACCAACGAACCGATGTAAATGTCATAAATGCACAAGCAGATGATGCCATTATTATAATTGGCTGGCGATGGCATATAGACCCAGAATTTTACAAATTGGTCGAGAGAATTTGTTCTTATCATTTTCGTCACTTCCCTTTCTATGAAAATTTTCAGATGATGGAACCTTTTGATTAGGGATGGCAATTTTTCCCGCGTATTCGGGGCTCCGCGGGGAAAACTCGAAATGAGACGGATTCGGGGATATGTTAATGGATTTGGTTTCGGATTCGGGGATTTTTAAAAATCCCCGAAATATATTGGGACGGGTTTGAGAATCATATCCCCATACCAAACCCTTCCAAACCCACCCCGATAACATATATATATACATATACAGTTATATATATATATAAATACAGTAATATATATATTATATAAAAAAAAGTATATACAGTAATATATATATATATATATTATATAAAAAATATAATACTTATATATATATATATAATATATTCGGTTATTTCAAACGGGTTCGGGGACGGGGATTCCCCGATTAGTTAGATCCGGGAATGGTTGCGGGAATGGGAGCGGATGATATAATTAGAGGACGGGGATGGGGATGGCAAACCCGCTCCTGCCCGTCCCATTGCCATCCCTACTTTTGATGGGATAATTGGGTTGGACTCCCGATTCGGCTTATTTCCCCTAGTTTAAAAGTAGGGTGGGGATCCCACCTCTTGATTCATGTTTTTTCTTTTCGATCGAGTAGAGTTAATTTTTAAGATTGTGTTGAGATTGATAGATCTGAGATATACATGTCAAAACGGGCTGACGGGGCGGGTTAGCTCGCCACCCGCCGCAACCCGCCATTAGGCTGGGCGGGGCGGACCAGCCCGCCATTTTGGCGGGCCTCTAAATGGCCAACCCAGCCCAACCCACCTTGGGTCGCGGGTTAGGCGGGCCAACCCGCTTATTATTTTTTTAAAAAAAAAATACTAAACAATATTAAAATAAACATAGAAGAAAAATATATTTCAGTCAAATAGTTTCCTAAAAAACTTAAAGACATTGAAATAAGACATTGAAAGCATACAACAATCAACATAATCCATAAAAAATAAAGTGCTTATTCTAATTCACACAAGATTTCATCGTACACGTGTACTAAAAATTAACTCATGTAATATCACCAACCGTAAATACAATGAAACCTTTAAATGTGAATTCCAAATCTTTTTTAGTATACACTTTCTCCAGTTTCTTAAGGGTTTGTCATCACAAGAAAACAAAAATTAACGATCTTAAGAGTTTGCCCGCACAAGGCACCTAGCTTTTACCATCCACATTTTCTTAAAAAGTGAGAAACATTGAAAGATAACAGAAAGTCGAGAAAACAGACGGTTGTAAATTTCAGAAAATATTATGTGTTCAACAATACACATAATTACTTTATTTACTATATTATTTCGATAATTCCGGATTAATTCGAGTTAAACATTAAAAAAAATGAGGAGACTGGAGAGTATAACATCTTAAAAAAAAATAGAAGCATAGAGATTTTACCAGAGTGATTGAAGTTAGGCACATAAGAAAAAATAAGGAAGAAATAGAAATTTTTATATAAAACTTTAAAAATATAAAATCGATCCTAATTTAGCGGGCCAGCCCGCAACCCAAACAGGGCTCAACCCGTTTGGCCTGCAACCCAAACAGGCTCAATCCGTTTGGCCCGCCTCCAAACGGGCGGCTATTTTATCAATCTAACCCGTTCAATTTTTATGGCCGGCCAATTTGACAAGCCTAATCTGAGACGTTGGTGTCACGAATAAATTTATTTGATATCAAATTATATAATTTTAATAATGTACCTTCAAATCTAATCCCACTCAAATTCTATCGGTTGAAGTGGTACGTAAATATATTTTAGTTGGTAGGCCAAAAATTAATAGGAGACTTGGCATAATTAAATGCGTGCACCAAAAAAGTGGACGATGGTTATTGACTATTTCTCGACTCTTGGGACAATCTATTGTTGAGTAGTAATGATCAGATTTGATTTATGGATCACTCATTGACAAAGTCATAGCTAAAAATGTCGGATGGAATTGAGTCTTCTAACAAATTGTGGTAGATTCGGATAAAGGGCTGTATATAAATTATGACAAAAATTTGTGTAAGACGGTATCAAATGTAGTATTTTGTAAGACATATATCTTATTTGGATCATCTATAAAAAAGTACTACTTTTTATGCTACGAATATTATTTTTTATTTTGAATATCGGTAGTTTTTGACCCGTCTCACAGATAAAAATTCGTGAGATCGTCTTACAAGAGACTTACTCATATATAAATTAAATCGAACCCTTATTTTAATTTAGTTAAATAAATATTAAAAATCCACAGTATTTTATAATATAAGTTGTAAAAAATTAAAATTTAACTAAGCCGAACTGACAACCTTATCTTATTCGCTAAAATTCTATAAATTCGAACAGTAATCAAGTAATTACCACACGGTTCGATCATGATTTTTCACCTCAGTCTAATTTGAAAATGTGGTTAGTCTTAATTAGCACACGCCTTAATTCAACCATATACATGAAAAGTCATCCGATAACAATTTATCTAAATACATTATATATTAAACATAACATCATAAACACGATTTATCTTACTATCGTCGTCCCAAATATGTATATGATTTTTTGTGTTTTTACACAGATTAAAAATATCATTATAAAACAAATTTTACAAGAAAATTTCGTATTTTATCATTATGTAAATCATCCAAGAAATGGTTGTATATCTTCCCAATACTTATTTCATATTAATTTATCAGCAACAAAAAAAACCCATTAAATATAAAAAATGAACTACATATTTGAAAAATCGAAAAAAATACACACGTCGTATATTGACGTAATATTATAGTAAAAGCTTTATTTTTTTCCCAAACAAATCACTAATGTATCACAACATATATTTGCTTCGGTCTATTGGGTAGATCTCTTGTGAGACGGTCTTATGAATCTTTATCTATGACGAGTCAACCCTATCGATATTCACAATAAAAAGTAATACTCTTAACATAAAAAGTAATTTTTTTTTTTCATGAATGACTTAAATAAGATATATATCTAATAAAATACGGAACATAAGATCATCTCACGTAAGTTTTTGTTGGATCGATATTACATCAGGTGCAGAGGATGTTTTGAATTAAAATAAAAAATTGGGAGAGGAAACCTGACAATATTAAGTGAAATAAAGTCATTTTGGTCCACAGTTAAATAAAGCAAATCTCCCAATCACCCTCTACCCATCTACGTATATTTAACTCAACCCCAAGAATAAATTATCAATCCTCCAACAAAACAAACACGACACAGACACAGACACAAACACAAACATTCAGTGTGATTGGAGAAGACGATGAATGCGCAGAAGTTAGCCGAGAGCATATGGAACCATCCCGCGGGGCCAAGAACCATCCATTTCTGGGCACCGACGTTCAAGTGGGCCATCAGCGCGACCAATATTTTCAATTTCTCGATGCCGCCGGACTCGATCTCGTACCCTCAGCAGACGGCATTCGTCGTCGCGGGGTTCATCGGCGCCCGTTACTGCACGGTGATCACGCCCAAGAATTGGAATCTTTTCAGCAATAATTTTGCTTTGGGTTGCAACTTGCACAGGTATTTATCAGCTGGCGAGAAAAGCCAAGCATGACCACTCCTGATCATCTGATTAATTAATATTCAGGATTACTTGTAAAATCAGGTTTTGGTTGGTTAATTCCCATGGATGGATTTGGAGTGTGATTCAAAGGGGCTGGCTAGTTTCTTGAATAATTAATCTGCATGCAAGCACCTGCGTATGCGAACCAATTATTTAGCAATTTAATTTCTTTGACAACTTGTATGAGATGCGATATCTGCAAGAAAAGAGAAGCGGTTTGGGTAATTTGCATTCTCCTCGATCTCCTAATTTTTCTGAAATAATTGATATCATTTTCTCCATTGACATGTTATAAATTATAATCAATGGTTTTATGGGTAGTAGTTATGCAAATAGAGGATTTATTAAATATATATATATATATATATATATATATATATATTACAAAAAAGGAGGAAAAATTCAATTATTTAACATATCCGCGCTAATGATTTTATAGTTTACACAATTAAAAATAATTGGCCTAATCGAATTAGATTAGATTTAAACAAATTTAAAACTAATTTTTAATTCGTTTTGTTCAGTTTATTTCATTTGGTTAAATTGAATAGGTCTCCCTTATCTCTATTAAGAAACGAAAAATAATTTGACCTCAATAATTTTTTTTTTTAAAAAAAAAAAGAAAGAGAAAATGAAATTATAATACGAAAAGACCATACCACTTAAGCAAACGATTAGTTGCTCAAGACTAAGAGAAAACGATGTTAAATGGGTAAATAATGTAAACAAATTATATAGGATATTAATTACAGCTTAATTATTACACTTAGTAAAATTACAATTTTGTTGCATTATATTTATCATTTTGATAATTTTTATTTTGAAATTTCAATTTTAATAATGTATCTTATAATTTTTGACAATATTAATTTTTTTCCAATATAAATCTTCATATGATATTACATACGTTAGAGTCATGTTCCGTGTCAGCATTATTAGTGCCTCGTGAAAAAAATGATGAGATTACAAAAAAATAAAAACCAAAGATAACATAATACAATTAAAATTTAGGAACGCTGAAAAAAAATAGCAAAGAGATAAATATATATGACATAAATTATATTTTTTCAGATATATATATATATGTGTGTATTGTTTATTTATTTTTATTTGCGAACTGACCACAACAAATGATTCATCTTTGACTTGTCGCCACAGGTCCGTGTACCACATGTACGATTCTGCATAAAATACGCATAAAATTACAATGAGTAGAAAATTTGGAAAAATAAAATAAAAATTGTAACTTTGTTAAAAAAATTTGCCCACATATATAAAAGATCCACGCTGGACTCCATACGTCAGTAAGTTTTAGACTTATATTATAATTATATTTCTTTAAATTAATTACAATTTCGTAATAATCGATTAATTAATTAATTATGTATGTAATAATCGATTAATTAATAATGGCTCCTCGTGTATTTGATTAAATGCATCCACGTGAAACTGTGTATGAAATGCTCTGCAGAAATTTAGCTTTAGTGCTTTAATATTGCTCCTTTATGGTCGAAGAGCTCTGAATTCTCGAAAGGAGCTAAATAGGCGTCTCTTATTTTTCGAGGGACCCAAAACTTGTATGTATATTGGAGATCGAATGAGATCTAGCTCTATTCATATCACATGGGGAGTAATTTTTCCTATGTATCGTACACAAAGACCTTCAGCTTTTATCCTTTCAATTTGATTTTTAAAAAGTTCTTTGGGATTTGATCAAGAAACAGATACAAAATACATGAAATAAAATGTGATTGTTTGTAAAACAAATTTTATAGCATGATCAGAACATAATCAACAACATTAAACACAATATGTCGATATTTTGTATGTCAAAACGTGCTGCACCAAAATATAGGTAAACAAATGATCAATAACCAAAATTTATTGCAATGTAAAATAAAATAGTATTCTAACTAGCAACATAAGTATAGACTAACGAAATAAATTTGTAATGAAATAATGAAACAAAGAAACCGAAATATGTAACAAGTAAAGTTTCTTTAAAAGAAATTTGTCCAGATGCTTGAAGATCGACACTCATGGACGTTTATTTCTCAGGATACAACAGTTGTTGAAGCAGTAGCAAATTAAGCACAAACTCGCTACTCCGGCGAACTCTCGTAATTTTACTTTATCATCAAAACTTAACGGGGGTCAAATGAAAAGCTAGCAATTTAAAATACAAGAGAACACTTGAGTGAAATCTTGAATGTATTTGTAAAAAGTATATATAGATTGAGGAAATATTCAAATTATCTGTAAGCTCTAAAATAAACTCAATAACTTAATTTATTTAAAATGCAGGTATCTCAAAAATCAAGTTTTCATAACAACCAAACATTCAATTCACCAGCCCCAACATTTGGCAACCTCTTGCTCTTCCACTCCATGTGAAAAATAAATTATACAAGTGTCCCTTAGTAAATGGAATGAAAATATTTTCATGCTCAACATATGACAATAATATACCAAAACTTTACATAACATAAGTAATTTTGAAACATCTGCAAATTTCCTCTGGTTTCACTTTATTGAAAAATGTCATTATTTTTTAGTTTGGCCCAAAAGACTTGGGTCTCACATATAGTGTGTCCATGAACGAATCAATTATCCAACATGGCACACGTAGAAAAAATAACAAATTACTTATTTAATGAATAAAAATACGAAGAACACACAAATTCTTTTGAGACCATTTGATGTTAAATTTGTGAGACAGATATTCGATTTGATATATGAAAAACATTATTTTTATAACTAAAGTATTGTTTTTCTTTGACAAAATAATATTTTGTTAGTTCTATTATAAAAAAATATTGTGTAATATATATTAATTTAAGTGAAAAATATTATATTGTATGATATATACTAATTGGAATGAAAAATATTAATTTTTATATTCAAAAGTATTACCTTTTTACTACAAAGTCTTAGTTTTTTTCTGATAGATTTTTATCTCATTAGATGTGGAAACTGCTCAACACATGTTCTGCATGCTGAGATACTGAACAATCAACCAAACTGAAATCGGGACTTTAATTTCACTTTGAATATCTACATTCTAAGGTCCCTTTTCTTTAATTTATCATTACTCTTATTGGTTGTAGGCTACTGTTGGTAAATTAATCATCCTAAATCAGATTGGTTGTAGGCTAGCTGTTGTTGGTAAATTCTCTTCTGCATGCCAAACATTCATTCAGAGTTGGGTTTTTATCTTGGTTGCGATCCTGCTGCATGTCAAGTGACTTGTTTGACCAAAACACATCAAAGCCATTTGCATGATTGGTTCATTAATTTGTGATTTTATGGGAATGGGGCTTTTTTGTGCCATACTTGATTGGAAGCATCTCTTTGATTATCCTTGCTATAGGGAGCATCTCCCCAGGGTTTGTTTTGAACTATTTGTTTTCACCTCCTAAATTAGTGACTGGAGCTGTAACTTATGATAAAATAAGTTTATCTATTTGGGATTTTGGAAAATAGTAACAGGAGTCGGGAAGGTCACAAAATTGTTGGGCAACATGTTTCGGTGGATTCCCACACACACTGTGAAGGGACGAATGTCATATAAAACCTCGTAAATATGAAACATAAGTTGAATTGTTTAAATTATCTTTGTTGCAGGTTACTTCAGGCTGCTATTTAATGATTTAACATGATGTATTCTGTGGTTTACGGGAAAAAGAATAGAAAACATGATGGTATTACCTTCTACACTAACTGATATTTGCCAGCATGATTCTAATAGAACGTGTGACAAAGGTGCCCACCTCTTGCTTTTTTTGACCATCAATTGCATGTTTATGGTATCACTCGAATCCATGATCCAAGCCGCAGGGTCTAACTGATGGCTGATAGTTTATTAACTAACTTTATGTTGATGAAAAACTGACAATAATGGGATTATTTTGCAGGTATGATTCGCTGCTGCTTCCCTAATTAAAAATAACAAGAGGGTGCTGCATGAGGCTATAATTGTCAGCAATGTCAAAGAAGGCAACAGTCCTTGAATGCATTGAAACAATTGAGAAAAGCCGCAAAAACTCGTGTGAGACGTTCTCACGGGCAGTGACGGAGCCAGAAATATGGTTCTGCCCGAACTGAAATTTTAAACTTTAGAATCTTTTAATATTTTAAATTGATATACCCGGGCTAATATCATATTATTTCAAAATTATACAAAATTTACATATACATTTTTTTAAAAAAAATTAGACCACCAAGGCTTTAGGAGTATGTGACTCCGCCCTTCCTCACATGTCGTATTTTGTGAGACATATATCTTATTTGGGTCATCCATGAAAAAACATTACTTTTTATGTTAAGAGTATTACTTTTTATTTTGAATATCGGTAGGGTTGATCCGTCTCACAGAATAAGATTCGTGAGACCATCTCACAAAAGATCTACTCTGAGAAAGCTGAGTAGATTCATTATGTTTGACAGAAATTTTTTTTTTTAAAAAAGCAAAAAATACTTGATTTGATTAGATATTATTATTGTCAATGTTGTGGTTTTTATTTAATTTTTTAGTTAAGCTGCATTTAGCGGTTCCTAATTTTGCATGTCTCCACGTTAGGCCGCCATCTCCAACAAAAAAATCTATTTTGGTGCAAATTTTATACTAAAATAGTGCGATTTCTGTACCATATACAACATTCGTCTCCAACCCATTTACTTCAAATCTTACACCAAAAAGAATATTCTCGAAATATTCTTTTTATTTTATATATATTAATTATTATAAAAAAGAATACCCATGGGGGGCTGCAGGAGGAAAGGGCTGCACTATTTTGGCACAATATGCAGCCTTGGAGATGGCCTTACATTCCAAGAATTGTTGCTCATCCTGTGACTAATGAATTTTTTTACCCCAATAATTAGTATCCCGAACTCGATTAGAGATCCATAAATTTTTTAAAAAGCCTCGATTAGAGGAGTTCACAAATCAAATTTGATACCCAAGAAAAATTAAAAAACGAAAGAGAGAAATAAAATCATTAAAATAAATATATTTTCGCACCTCTTTGTATGAATCATTTGGTGAAAGATTTTCCAGTCTTGTGAATTTGGAAATATAGTGATTAATAGTTTCGTGACTGCATTTGCAAAATTTTAACTATTGAATTGTAAAAAAAAAAAGAACCATATTTTTCTAGTGAAAAAATATTATTTTTTTTTCCAAATAAGTTTAAAGGCAATTTTTCTGAAAAAGGAAATAGAGAAAATTGAATAAAAAGGAAAAAAAAAGTAAATATTCAAGGGGACAAGTATTTTTTTTAATAAAATAAATATTTGGAGTCGTGAAATGAGGCGATTACTTCTCCTAAAACCAAACCCTCCCACTCCTCTCTGAAAGCGGCCGGCGGCTTGGTTACAAGTTATGAGCCAGGTTATACTTTGTCTTCAACACCCTTACTTTTTTTTACCCTTTGTATATATATGTATGTTTGTATGTATTTATCTGTGCGTATACGTATATATTGCTAGAATACAGTTCAAAACTCTACCGTCTGGGTCTGTTTTTCATTTGTTGCTGCTTACATGACCTTAATCACCTCCATATTCGGTTTGTACATGGCGTTTCTGTATTGGGTTTTAGTGAAATTTTAATGTTGTACTCGTCCTTCGATGTGGGCTAAGTTCGACTTAATTTAGAAAAAAAATGATTTAAATTGTTGGTATCTGTTGAATTATTATCTTATTAATGTTGATGCGGGTCTTATTATGCAGTTATTGAATCGGTTCTCTCGTGTGAAAATTGAAACCTTTACGGTCTTTTGTTGTTCTTTAAGTGGTAGTTTAAATTCTGATTTGTCACTCATCCTTCTCTGTTACTTGTTAATGTTGTTTTTTATGCATTGTGAATCTTGACTTTTTATGTCGTCTTATTGTTTTTTTTCGGTGCATTACGATGTGAATCGAGTTGTAGTAGTTCTATTTTACTAAAATTGTCGTTTAAATTTTATTCTTGTTACCAGGAAGTGATGCAATGATGTTGTTTATTGCTATGTAAACGGAAAATCTCCTAAAATCTTTTCTGCTTTTTTTTTTCTTTGACACGTGGCTCTCCTTCCCTTTCTCAAGTGAACTTGTGTTTATCTCTGTGATTACCCTTAACGTTTTCATTTCGTAAAATATCTCTATCGTGATTTTGTTTGATTAGAGAGGTAGAAAATTAGTAAGCATGTTGAGTTGTAAAAGCATACGATGAGTTCTATGTTTGCTTGCTGAAAATTGGTGGGTGCACCATTGTTAATGAGTTAAATTTTGGCGTGTTTATTTGATTTTGTTTGTATTCCAAGTGTCGATGTGTAATGAAGTTAGTTAGATGCTGAATATCTAGTTCCAGGGAAATGGATGATTGAAAATGGACTGTCATAAATGTAGGTATTTTCTGTAAGATTGAATTGCATCCACCTGATACTAACCTAGAGAAATAGCTGGAGTGATCTTGATACGTCTTTAACAAGTGATGATTGATTATGGTGGAGATGTTGCTTAAATTACAAACACATTTTACAGCATGGATCTAATCATACTTTGCTTTTTGATATCCAAGACCAGCTTTCTTAAACTGGTGGAATTTTTGGCATTTCATTTCCCATTCGTTCTTTTTTGTTACTCTCCTGTTTTGTGTAAGCCTTGAAGTCTTGATTGATATAAATTGCTCCCGATATTTATCTAACACCTTGATTTCGGGATAGGTAAATGGCAGATACAAATCCAGTGGAAGACACAATGTCTGAGGGGGTTTCAGAAAATGCAGTTCCAGAGAAGCAAGAAACTCTTGAAGAGATGCTTTCTAGACACAGGTAAATCTACTCACATGTTCGTGCATGCATAATCCTATTTAAGTGGTTTTTTTCTGACCTTGTTTCTTTATTAAAGAACGAATAGTGCAATATCGATAAATGCAAGAATATTTACTTCCATAATCTCATCCATAAAGATGATAAATCTTTTGTCCGTAAATTCAATGAATGAATTACCTCTCAATGATCTTGAATGAGATCAGTGTCATGATATATATGATTTATTAAATCAATTGATAGTCGAGACTTGAATAGTATGACAAAGAAATGTTTTTTGTTCTTACCAAATCTAAATTTGGATTTCTGAACTAAATAATCCAAAATTCGTTGTATTTGTTACCTGTTTCCTTGTATTTTTGCCAATAATTTACCTAGCGGCTTTCTTGGATAATCATTTGCTGAAGTATAGCTAGATTGCCTTTCCACTTTGGTTACTCACATAGTCATAGACCTAAACAAACAATAGATGCAAAATGGAAACAAATGGAAAGAAAAAGAACAAAGACTCCTTTTTGCTTTGGGAATGACATTATGCTCCTCGACACCCTTTCTGTAGAAGGGTGAAATGAATTGAAGTAGTTATTGGACATTATTTCCATCAGGAGTGTAGGCTGATTTGTTTCGTATCTGGTAGATTTGGTTGCAATTTTTCTTGCTCTGGTTGCTAGTGATCTGTATTAAATTGCCGAAACTTTGAAATTAGATGATTGTTACAGTTGTTGACAATCAAAGAGCTCTTTGATTATGTTTTTTTCATACGGAGAACGATATTTGTTATGAGCTCAAGTGGAATTTGTTGAATTGCAGAAAAGAGACTAATGATCTACAGAACAAAGAAGTTGCATTAAAAAAGGCCGCGGCAAAAGGTAGCAAGGCTGAACAGAAAGCCAAGAAGAAACAAGTTGATGAAGAGATATCTAGACTTTCAACAAAGCTTAAAGAAGCACAAGCTAAGGAATTGGCTTTGTTAGGCTACAATGGCGGTACAGATAAACAAAAGGGAGATTTGGACAATCTGGTGAAGGCAATTGCTGGGGTTTCAGTCACAAATCAAGCAGAGCAGTCATCAAAACCAAATAAGCACGCAAAGAGACGTGAAAAAAGAGCCCAAGAGGAAGCAGCCAGGGAACGTAGAATTCAAGAAGAGCAGAGCCAGATTGTAAGCCATCGAATTATTGAAGATGAGAAGTTAGAGCGAAAACTAGAACCCCTTGGATTTACCATCAATGAAATAAAAGCCGATGGCCATTGTCTCTACCGAGCTGTTGAGGACCAATTAGCCTTCCATTCTGGAGGCTCCTCTCCTTGTTCTTACCAAGAACTCCGGGAAATGGTGGCTAATTATATGCGGAAAAATGCATCAGATTTTCTGCCGTTTTTTCTTTCTGAAACTGCTGCAGATGAAGAATCTGCAGATTCCATTACTGAGAGGTTTGAAAACTATTGCAGGGACATCGAGTCTACTGCAGCATGGGGAGGACAACTAGAGCTCGGTGCTCTAACCCATTGTTTAAAGAAACCTATCATGATATATTCAGGATCTTTTCCTGATGTAGAAATGGGGAAGGAATACCAGCAAAGTAATGGAACCTGCTCATCATCGAAGTCAAGTATTCTGCTGTCGTTTCATAAGCATGCTTTTGGGCTTGGTGAGCACTATAATTCTGTTGTACCTGCTGGGATTCAATAGTTGCTATTTAGCCATGGTTGAGTTGAAAGCTAACCTACTGTTGTCTTGTTTCTTAAGTCATTCTTTTTTCTTATTGTTATTGCAGACTTTGTTGCTCAAACTACTATTTTTTATGGATATATTTACATGGTCTTGTATTTTATGATATATAAAAGTAATAAAATTCATTGAACATGATGGAGAGTAGACGATTTTTCCTTCTAGTGGCAAACTATAACTAGTTCTATTTTAACTAGTTCTATTTTAAGGGACAAGGAGAACCAGTTATATATTTGCAGCATCGTACGCTGTTGATTTCGAGCGGCCGCTGTCAATTTAACATCTTACATTAACACGAGCCTGATTGGATTTTATTGCTTGGTTTAAAAGCGATGCAAAAAATTATTCCCCGTTAGCCTAGCTATTTGTAGGCGAAGATCCAGTCCTCATTACAGCAGCATGACGCAGACCTGAGGAGTTGCCGATCTCTTGTGCCGTTTGTCATAATAGGCTTTGACCATTGTAGCCACATTTTGGCCATCATAGCCAAGACATGGCACCACGGGCCAATGAGCAAGCTATAAACTCTCCTAACACCGGCATTGGTTGATGATGGATACGGCAAAGCAACACCTACGTTACAGCTTCCGGTTGACGCCCTGCCGTCGCTGTTAGCCTAACCTAATCAGCAAAACAAGAATAAAGATGATAAAAATATCATTATTTAGATTCACAAAGTCGCATGTTTAAAATAACAGGAAATAAAAAATTGGCTTCCGCGATTTATTACATATCATCAGTAACTACCTAAGAACGTTTTTATTAGAAAATATATGGAAATCTTCTTATTTCCTTTAGCACTTGTTCATATATTAAGATTTTAATTCAATAAAGATATAAAATAACAACTGAAATTTAATATGGTCGAAAAATAAGTTGATATAATGGCATATTAATAAACTAATTAATAATGATTTAAATAAAAAGTTATTGAAGCTACCTCTTTATTTAAAAGTCTCCGCTGCGCAGCCGACCAAGTTTGGAAGCTTCTAATAATGTCAAAGTTTTTCGTGGGACAATCGCACTTACAAAAATATAAATACAATTGTTTGACTAAATGAATAAAACCTATTTTTATAATTAATTTCTCCAACTCTTTATGATTGGACATCATATCATATTTGAAAAACGATTTTCGGTATTTTAGTGCATGTCTATTGTGAAGAACAGAAAAATGTTGCATTGCTTCTAAATGTGCCATTTGGCATTCACATAAAGATTTGAAATATTTGTGTCAAAATTATGTTCCACTTTATAGTATTTCTTCTCCATAGATAAATTTCACTTTACAATATATCAAAATAAAATCGAAATTTAATAATTTCTTGATTTTGGGTTTTTTCGGGTTGTAAATTAACATTTTTTTCTATAGGAGAACATTACATTTTTGGTCACATATTTGTCAAATCGAAGTCTTGGTCTGTTTTTTTTTAAAAAAATTTAATTCTTTTTTCCCAACAAATTTACTTTTTTCTCGATGGAAAAAGTTTAAAATTGTCAAAAATCAGAAGAAACATTGCCAAGATTGAAATTTGTTAACATGAATAACCAAAATAAAGAAAATAAACATACATACATAATATAAATTTCTTGAATTTCCTCTTTTTAATTTTCTCGAGTCTGCACAAATGGTCCAAGCACGTATAGTTGTTATATATAATTAACTTTTCATAGAGTTATCTGCCCGATTAAATTTTATAATAATGCTAGTTATAAGAATTATTCGTATTTTACAGAAAAAGATAAAATTATAATGATGTGAGCAGGCTAATTTGTCAACTCGATTGTGCTAGTCTATTACCTAGAAATTTTACTTTATTTGATCAAACTATTATTTTTAAACACATATTCAACCAACCGATTATCAATTTATTATCTTTGGCTCTTCTTCTCATTTGTATGTACAAATATATATCTTATATAAACCCTAAAACTCATCTCCAGTTTTCCAGCAGTGTAAACCTTGAACCTTGATTATTTCTATTTTTTAGGAGTTTTTATCTTCTTCCAGCTCCTCCATCGATGACAGGTAAAAAAAGAGTACAAAATAATTCCTTAATTAACAACAACTCAATGGCACTTGCAGACACCAAGGAACAAGACGGCTTCCTCCCCATTGCCAATGTAAGCCGAATCATGAAGAAATCCCTCCCTGCAAATGCCAAGATTTCCAAAGAAGCAAAGCAAACTGTGCAAGAATGTGTCTCCGAATTCATCAACTTCATTACGGGTATCCACTGATCAATCTTTTTCATGAATTCAATCTGATTATTTATTGTTTGATTATATATGTAATCTAATCTTTAGGTTTACCGTCGCATTTTTTTACAGGCGAAGCATCCGATAAATGCCAAAGGGAGAAGAGAAAGACCATAAACGGCGATGATCTGTTGTGGGCTATGACAACACTTGGATTTGAGAATTATGTTGGACCCTTGAAAGATTACCTCAACAAGTATAGAGAAAGTACTGAGGGAGAGAAGAACACTATGGCTACACAAGAAGATCCTTCTTCGCCGGCCACGAATGGTCATGGCGAAAAAATAGAAGATATTACCGTCTGTAATAGTTCGATTGTATCCATGGGGTTTGCAGCCAGACCTGATGATCATGATTTGTGGGATTTTAAAACATATAATAGTAATTATCTTGGCATTGGTTTACCAGATGATCCCAAAAGAAGTCGTCGCCGGATCGATTATGGCGAACAAATGAATGTAGGGATGATAAGTAATGCTGATGATTTGAAAAATGGCAAGAGCTATATATTTGACGAGAATTCTAATAGGATCATGGAAAGTGTTGGGGAGCATGGGATTGAGTGGTAGATTTTTCTGAAATGGGAAATATATAAATCTATTAATATAAACTGTGTGGTTTTTTTTTTATCTTCTATTGTTATGTCTATGAAATCCCTCTTCTAAAAAGCCAAAAAAAATAAAAAAATATACAGTTTTTAACAACTTCAAGTCTCACGCTCACCCGTTTTCAAAATTTTAAAATGTGAAGTTTATAATGCAACATAAATAATTATATATATTTATCATAGATTTAAATTCAAAATCCATTTGTTTGAAATCTTTAATTTACAAATGGGAACTTATTTTTTAAAAAATATATGTTAATATATTTCAAAATCCCAAAAATTGGAACCATTTAATTTTTTTGTTTTATATCATTTTTTCAAATTTAAATCCTTGAAATGCTCCAAATACTATTTCTGTGATCCTGTCTGTGGGAACCAACTGTATTTTAAGAAGGAACTGCGTGTATTTCAGCTAGACTTTGCTCGCGAGTCGTGGCGAAGGTTTGCCTCCAGGTTTCGTCACCTGTCTGTTTATGTGCTACTTCATTATTACTCCGTATATTGAAGATTTTCTGGGCTTTTTCTTTTTGATTCTTTGGGTAAAATTGGGGATTTTGGGGATTGATGGTGATTCTAGGTAATGGTTCCGAAACTTGTTCTGATTACGTGAACGTTGTCACAAAAGCAATAGACTACATCAACATTTTCGAGCACTCTTACTTTATTTTCTTTGGATTTATTTGAAATCTGCTTAGCTTTTCTCATAAGCTACAGCTTCGAGGCTGTTTCCTTTCTGGTATTCTACTAGCTCTGAGCTCCTTTACATTTTGTGTATTTTGTTTAATATTTTATTTCAATTATCATTTGTAATCTTAGTGATTTCGTATAAATTACATCCAGCATTTTCAATGTTTATGTAGAATTAGTAATTTTGCCAATGGCAGAAATTTTGTGTGATCCTGATAAAGTCTTCCTACTTTCAATCTGGACAAGCTGGAATGTGGAAGCTTATGGTTTTCTAATGTTACATATTTATGATTAGGAGTGGTAAAAGTATGCAGATGCACCTGAAATTATGATCCTTCTCACTTTGAGTTCATTCATAAGATAATCATAATTGAGTAGCTAAAAAAGTAGCCATTTTTTGTTGATTAAACAAACCCTGAGGTTTGGTTAAAAGATTTTATCTTTTGGTGTTGCATCCTACTCTCTATACATGGTTTGTTCTCATATATGATAGCTGAGCTTGGATTATTTGTTTTCTTGGTGAATTCTTGGACTTCGAACTGATTTATATCTTTTTCTTAATTTTGAATGCTCAGGTGGCCAAGGGGTCTGCGCATCTGTTGAGAATTGTGTTCATCTTGATCGTTCTGTTTCGTATTCTTATTTAATTTCTGCTTCCATGCCCTTGAAATAAGAAATGCTTAGATTCATCTTTTACGTGCCCTGCTTAGATATGTCGATTATAGTCGTGTCCCATATCAATAACAGTCTGTTACCTGTTAAATCTAACCTCTAGCTCTTGGAAACTTTAAATCAAATTTCAGAGATCATGTCCACTATGCACTCTCACTCACTTTTGTATTTCCGTTTTCGCAATTTCCACTTCAACCCCACTGACCCATTTTCCCAATGCATTAATTTTTTATTCCCTTTCTCTCCAAGCCACTCCTATACATCAACCCCGCACTCAAATTTAGAAAGCCATGATATGTTTAAGTTTTTCATCGACTCTTTGAAATGTCGCAAACAAAGAGCTCTCACCATCACTAGTCACTTTACACATGTCAAATCCCCTAAAAAACCTCAAGCAGCTTTTCATTTCCTCAGATCTCATGGTTTTTCAGACACCCAAATCAGATCATTGCTTTATATCCATCCCAAGCTTCTTCTGTTTGACGTTGAAAAGATTCTTAAACCAAAGCTTGTATATTTTCAAGAACTTGGTGTCCCAAGTCCTCATCTGGCTAAGTTCATTTCCAAGAACCCGATGCTTCTTGCCAGCAGTTTGGATAAAAAGCTGAAGCCTGGTATCGAGCTCATCAAGAAAGTTCTCGAGCTTAACCGACCAGACAGCGGTAAATGTGATATTAATGATGACCTGTTTCGTATCCTCTCGAGGTATTCTTCTTTTGTGATTGGCGAAAAATCAACATTGCTATCTAACATCAAATATCTGGAAAGTTGTGGTATCGTGGGATCTCAATTGATCATGCTTCTGAAGAATGATCCACGGCTCTTTTCTGTTTCTGAAACCAAACTCAAAAAACTTATCTCAAGGGTTACCGAACTAGGATTTGCCATGGATTCAAGAATGTTTGTTCATGGTGTTTTAGCTTGTTATGGTAACAGTGCTGAGACTCTCAATAAAAAGTACAACTTGTTTCAAAGCTACGGATTCACTGAATGCGAATGCAAACAAATGCTTATCAAAGCACCCATTCTCTTCAAATCATCAGAAGCACGATTAAGGCGTGGAATCGAGTTCTTCTTGAGTACTCTTAAGCTTAACAAATCTGTGATTTTTGGATCGCCATATTGTTTGATGTGTAGCATGGAGAAGAGAATATTACCTCGACATAGAGTTGTGCAGGTGGTGAAATCGAAGAGGCTTTTGAAGAGGTTGCCGAGTATGACAAGTATATTACGTTGGACAGATAAGAAGTCTACGGAGAAATATATTTTGAGGTTTGAGGATGACGCTGAAGAATTGATGTTAGCTTACGAAGGCCATCTTTCTGAATCTTGAAAGAATAGATACTGGATAGTGGATCGATACACAATTAATTTACCTCTGTTTGGAGAGTACCGGCATTCTAAAATTATTCATTTAGTGCCAAAAATTTCATTCTAAATTTATCTCTTAGTACAAATATTTATTTATACCAACCATGTCAAGCACAGACGGAATATGGTTTAGAAATAGTTTACTCGAGTTATTTCTTTTATAATCAATTACTATATTATAAAAACTAAAGTTTTTATTATCTAAACTATACTATATAATAATGCATCAATTCCTTAGTATAGTTATCTTGGTTATTTTATTAGACTTAAAAATACCCTTTTCATTTTTAAACAAAGTTATTAATTACTGTTTGACATTGCATTTTTTTAAATGAAATTTTTTTACCTTGCTTTAATTTAATACAATGCAGAGGTGGTCAAAATTTATTCTTTGAAAACATAAATTATTTTTATTTTTAAAATGAAATAATTTTAGTGATAATTTTAAGTTATCACTAAAATAAACACACATATACAATAGGATATATAAATTGGGTTAGGAAATGTATTTGAAATTATAAAATTATTCATATTTTTTATTTGAAAAAACTTTTTCAAAAATATATTTATGATAATTTTATAATTTCAAATACACTTTTGTAATATATAATAGTAAAAATTTGTGTGAGACGGTCTCACGGTCGTATTTTGTGAGATAGATCTTTTATTTGGGTCATCCATGAAAAAATATTAATTTTTATGCTAAGAGTATTAATTTTTATTGTGAATATCGATAGAATTGACCCGTCTCATATATAAAAATTCGTGAGATCGTTTTACAAGAGACCTACTCATATATGTTAGGTAACCTCAGTGTATATTGACCTAATCCAACGTGTAAATACAAAACATAATTCTGAACTTTGAAGGAAGCCGGAATACAAATTGTATGATCTCGTGGGCAGTACTGTAATTTCACGTCAAATATACTTCTCTTGTGCGCAGAAGGAACTGCATAAATTTCGAGGTGAAACTTTAACATGCGGCCATCGTTTTGCTTGCACCACTGTTCAATAATTATCAGGTACTTCTCTTTTTGTTGCTTATAAATTCAAAAGTCCTTTTTGTATTTCCCATTTCTGTATTGATTTATTATAAATCTTTGTATAATGAACTGCTGCATTTTGTCTTGGAATCTATCAATTGAAAAATATTATTGCCTTCTCGGTGATTCCTCTTTCTAGGATTTATTGGGTTTCTGGCGTAATTTGTGTTGGGAGCCTCGAACAAAGGTGGTTTTTAAAATGTTTTTGAGAAAATTCTGGAGTTTAGATGGATAATCTTGGACTTGGGATCGGTGGTTGTCTAATTGACGGTTTCGATACATGTTCTGATTATATGAACATTGCTGCAAAATCTTTAAACCGTGTAATCAGTGCTTGTTTTAATGTTTATTTGGTCTCGATAGGTCAAGTGTTTTTGCCGAAGTGGGAAATATTGTGGGATGAAGATATAGTGTTCTACTTTCTATCTGGAGTTTGGACAAATTGGAAATGTGGAAGCTTCTAGTTTTTTAATGTGATGATGTACGTTTAGTAGTGGTCAGAGTAAGCGAATGTGTTAAGATTGGCACTTGGACCTAACTCAACCCCAAAAGCTAGCTCAAAGGGGAGGATTGTCCAAGGTCATATATACAACTCTCATGTTATTTATCCAACCGATATGGGACAATTAACACACCCCTCTCATATGGAGCGTGGAGTTTACAAATGACCCAATTATGGGCAGAACGTGTGACCTAATTATATAGGCAGTCCAACACGTAACGGTGGAACTTGGGCTGTGATACCATGTTAAGATTGACACTTGGACCTAACTCAACCCCAAAAGCTAGCTCTAGGGGGGAGGATTGTCCAAGCCCATATATACAACTCCAATGTTATTTATCCAACCGATGTGGGACAATTAACAGAATGCACCTGAGGTTAAGATCCCTACCACTTTTAGTTAAATCATATGGGTCAATACTAATTAACTAGCTGAAAGTAGTAATGTTGTGGATTATACAAATCCAGGTGTAGGTTCCGAAACTTCATCTATTGTGTTGTTTTTTAATTCTTTACTCTTGGGTCGATGTATATATGAAATTGTGATTGCTGAGCTTGGTTTAAGTGGATTTTGGTGACTTCTTGGACATTCTTTAACTGATTTATAGCCTTTTCTTTTGGTTGTTCAGGTGATCAACGGATATTGTGCTTCTGTTGAGAGTTGAGTCTATCTTGATCTGTCTTTTCAAATTCCTGTCTAGTTTTCTGCTTTCCATTATAAGAAAGGCTCAGTTTTTCTTGTGCTGAGCTTAGATTTATATATGATGGTTGTATTCAGATATAACAACAGTTTGTTACCAGTTGTTAGAATCTAATTCCCCTAGCTCGTGGAAACTTTAAAATAAATTCGAGAGTTCATGTCCCCTCTTCGCTCTCACTTGCTTCTGCCTTTCCATTTTCGCAACTTCCACTTGAACCCCGCCAACCCACTTTCTCCTTATATCGATTTTTTTTCTTCTTTTGCTCTGAGCCGTACCTACACATCAACCACACACCCAAACTTAGAAAACCATATTTTGCTCAATTTTTTGATCGACTCTTTGAAATGTCCCAAACAGAGAGCTCTCACCATTACTAGCCAATTTTCACATGTCAAATCCCTTGAAAAACCTCAAGCAGCTGTTCATTTTCTCAAAATTCATGGTTTTTCAGATATCCAAATCAGATTGATGCTTAATAGCCGACCCCAGATTCTTGTACTTGATGTCGAAAAAATACTTAAGCCAAAGCTCATATATTTTCAAGAACTCGGTATCCCAAGACCTCAATTGGCTATGTTCATTTCCAAGAACCCGATGCTTCTCACTTGCAGTTTGGATAAAAAGCTGAAGCCGTGTATCGAGCTCGTCAAGAAAGTTCTTGGGCTTATCCAACCTGATACCAGTAAATGTAATATTAATGATGACATGTTTCATATCCTTTCGAGGTATGCTTGGGTGATTGGCAAGGATTCCAGATTGCTATCTGGCATCAAATATCTGGAAAGCTGTGGAATTGTAGGATCTCAATTGGTCATGATTCTTAAGAACGAGCCACGGCTCGTTTATATGTCTGAGACCAAACTAAAATCTCTTATTTCAAGAGCTACTGAACTTGGATTCGTCATGGGTTCAAGGATGTTGGTTTATGGTGTTTTTGTTTGTTATAGTAATAGTGCTGAGACTCTCAGTAGGAAATACGAAGTGCTTCAGAGTTTCGGTTTCTCCAAATGCCAATGCAAAAAAATGCTTCTCAAGTCACCCCATCTCTTCAAATCGTCAGAAGTGCGATTAAGACGTGCAATTGAGTTCTTCTTGAACACTGTTATGCTCGACAAATCCACGATTGTTGATTGGCCACAATATTTGGTTTTCAGCATGGAGAAGAGAGTATTGCCTCGATATAGAGTTTTCAAGATCCTAAAATCAAGGGGGCTTGTAGAAAAGTTACCGAAAATATCAAGTTTGTTATCCTATACAGAAAAGAAGTTCATGGAGAAATATGTTTTGAGGTTCGAGGAAGATGCTAAAGAATTGATGTTAGCCTACGAGGGGCACCTTTCAGGATCTTGAAATGTAGAGACTTCGAATGCCAATTTTTATAGCATCCAACGGCATATCACTGAGCTAGTTGCTAAATTGTACTCTCATTTTTTAACACCAGGAACCTAGTGCGTTTTCTGAATTGATACAATGTATTATTTTCTGTCGGATGTCGATCATGGAATGTGAAATTCATTTTTAGTATGCGATGGAGCAGATAGCAGGGCAATTTTATTTTCAACGGTTGAATGGCGTGTAGATTTTCATAAAAATGCATATAACATTACTTCTCCTTTGCCCACTAGTTTCATGAATTTTGAAAGAAACAAAATATTATAATTATGCTCAAAATGGAAAACTTTCATTTGGTCTGGGTGATCTGAACCGGAAAAATATTTCAAAAAATTGAATTTTTAATGATTGTGTTCATTTGAAATATATTATATTTGTAACGCAATAAGGGATTTTTTTTTTAAAAATAAATAATAAAATAATTTAACAAACTTTTTTTTTACCATAACAAAATATTGAAAAACCAAAAACTTTCAAGAATAACTGTAAAGCGCGTTTCAAAACCATTTTCATAAAAGAAATAAACGAGGAGGCGGGTTTTTTTTATAATAGATCTTTAAAGTTTTTTGTTTTTAATCTTTTGTTAAAATGTTTAGTCATTTAGATTGTTTATTTATTTATTTAAAAAAACCCTGCAATAGCTTATATGTATCTCAAAAGAATGAATTTGAAACATTTCCTCGTTAAAAACATTATACAATTGAATTTTAAAATATAAATTTAAATTCATGATTAAATATTTTAATCCAGACGCGAATGACCATTATTTTGATCTAATTTCACTTATTTTATGACTATTCTTTTTTTAAAAAAATTGGGAAATTAGTCAACACCGAAAATTAGTAGAATATTATTATTTTTTTTTTAAAAAAATAAGAAGTCAGTCTTCTTATTTAAAAATGTTCAAGCGTAAATTGCTGAAAATAATAATTGATAAATAAAACAAACTTATGCACCTCTAATCCACACCTAATCAACGGGCAGCTTTTAACTCCCGGATATTTTCCCATCTCGCTTGTTTTTAACGCTGCCCGAACTGCCCGATTCCCCTCTGAGGAGATTACGGTCAGCTCACCCAGAATCACCACACCACCGAGCTTCTTTCCTTGCGGATACAATAAGATATTTACATCTTCCTCTCTATAGTTTTCTCTGCTTGATCGGACGGTCCACAATGAAAGTTGCCTCTAATCTCTCCTTCTCCGCCTTTTAGTTTTCTAAACCCTTAGATCTCCTCAACCAAACCTCAGATCTGCGCACTCCGGGTAAGTCTTCTCCATAAACCCTGAATTTAACTAATAATATTTCGATTTTTACTTTTATTTCATCTCGATACACTTAGATCTTTGTATAATTTGTCACGATTTCTCAAAAGTTCAGCTGCGTCGGTGAAATTTCTTCTATGAAATAATTTTACTCGATTTAAAGTTTTCGCAGTTATTCTACTGACGCGTGATTTTCCTCGTTCCACGAAATCAACCAAGTCTTGCTTTCCACTAAAATTTTATCATTAGAAAGTGGTGCTCTGTCTTCTTCTCCGATTACCTATTTTTAATCATTATTTTTATAATAATTATATTTTTCTTTAATTAATATATTGATCTGGTTGGTAATCTTGGCAGATCTAACGGTCAGTATTTCGTAGGTGGGTTTTGTTGCGGTTTTAGTTATGGAGAAGATTAACTGTGGTACAGTGCCCGGGATAACTATGGTTAAGCAGAGCGTGCTATTGTGCGCCGGTGGTGAAGCGTGGTTGGTGGCTTTGCTAGTTTCAGCCCTGGTCAAGGCTCAGCTTTTAGGCCTTAGTCAGGTACCAGATCTCACTTCATTTTGTCCTATTTTATTTATTAATTATTTTTTTCTCCTAAGAATATTTTTTTATAAAAAAAACCGTGTCGCCCCTGTTTAAGCTGAAATTTTGATTTTGTGCATATTTTTAAAGTCGTTTTTTTTACTTCTAAAAATTCGTCCAAATATTTGTTTTTTTATTGTTGTTATTCGAATTTTCGTGTCAAATTTGTCAGAAAAGAGCATAAACTTTTACTTTTCTTTTGTTTTTTTATATGGAGGGGTTTCGAGATTTAGATAATTTGATGGTAATTTTTTTAAAAAATATTCATATCTATATTATTCTATAAATTCATTTTTCCAATCTGTTTTTTTTTCCTCTAGGACATATAATTTATTTATTTTCTATAATACAGTAATTATGCAAAGAGTAAGTCTATGGTGAGACGGTCTCCGAATTTTTATCTATTATACGGATCAAACCTATCGATATATTCACAATAAAAAATAATACTCTTAGCATAAAAAATACTTTTTCATGGATGACCCAAATAAGATATTCGTCTCATAAAATAGCCGGTTCAATCGAGAGCATATCGATCTAGTTACAGTCTTTTTTATTCGGTTTATTTCTTCGATCCGCCTTTAACTAAAGTTTACTTTTCGCAGCTATACGATAGTATCAACTGGCCATGATATAAACCTTTAGAAT
This sequence comes from Primulina tabacum, assembly GCF_025594145.1. Classification (NCBI taxonomy): domain Eukaryota; kingdom Viridiplantae; phylum Streptophyta; class Magnoliopsida; order Lamiales; family Gesneriaceae; genus Primulina; species Primulina tabacum. The sequence continues at coordinate 7,461,016 of NC_134552.1, read as the reverse complement.
ATTCCAAACCAAGATTCTTATATGCCAATAATATTATAATAATAAATTTTGTAAAAGATTAGCTGGAACTAAATGTATAATTATAATTAAATAATAATTGAAAATATGTTTCATGAATTGTTCAATGTCTTAGGCCTGAATTAGTAGGACGGGCCCAACTCAAATTATTGGATTTTTTTCAATAAAGCTTTTTGGGCCCATTCCTTTTTTGTCCCGGTTATCTTTTGTAGTGTGTGAACCAACTAAATCATGTGAATATTATTTATTTTTTGACATTGAAGCTCAACTAATCTCCAATAGAACTTTGCTCGAAACTTTAAAAAGAAATCATTTTGGGCTTAAGGCTGACTTGAGTTCGAACTCGATTTGTTTGGATTTCGTTGGGCTCAATCTTATGACCTTGTATGATTTTTAATATATATATTTATAAAATGTTACGAGTGATGTGAGGAAATAATTTTTGTTTGAATTTGGCTCGAAGATATATTTGGATATATTCGAGTTTGCTTGGCTAGAGTTTATAGTTTCAAATATGAAAATGATAATAACTGAATTGATTTTAAAAAATTGTGAGCCAACTTGATTCTTTATGAGATAACCAATCTTGTGCGTGATAGTGATAACTTGTTTCATGGTATCCTAATCTCATGATTTAGTTGTTCATTTAGCTTAGTTTAAGTTCCTGTTTTCAATGCATAACTATGTTAATTGTGGAATCTGTAATATTTTATTTTATCATATATTTATTATTGAAAATAATAAATGGAAAGGAGCAAGTGGGATGACCTTGTCAAGTCGATCAAAGAGTTGTTTTCACACAGTAACTTATGTTTGACATCTGCCACATTATGATCATTGTCTTCATATATATATATAAATAAATATATATATATATATATATATATATATATATATATATATATATATATATCTTCTGAGCAAAAGTTAGAACTCTTATAACTTTGTGTTCTTCGGGTTTGTTTTCTAAATTTAAGGAATGCATAAAGCTATTGAATAACCAACCTAAGATTAGAGGAGACCATCATGGCTCTCTCCTTCCGGATGAGGTAGCTGATGCTGGTGATAATGACACTGATGAAGAAGAAGATGGTGAAGGTGACGAGGATGACAATGAGGATGACGTTGATGAAAGAAATCCTAACCCTAACGGCAATAAAAGCGGACCCACAAAGGGTCGCGAAGGAGGATCGACCGGCGGAACTCAGGAGAATGGTGACGACGACGACGATGAACCGGAGGATGGAGGGGATCCTGACGAGGACGACGACGACGATGATGATGATGACAATGATGACGACGACGACGAAGATGATGATGAAGATGCGGAAGATGGTGGAGACGAGGAAGGGGTCGTTGAGGAAGAAGATGACAAAGAGGACGAGGAAGAAGATGAAGACGACGAAGAGGAAGACCTCCAACCACCTAAGAAGAGGAAGAAGTGAATTAATCTATAACAACAATAAAAAGATAACCTAGAAAAAGTCTGTGCTTTGGGGAGGTGGATTTAGGATTTATGTTTCCGTTTGAATCATGTCTCGAGCGTGTTAAAGACTGGTTTATGGGAAGTGATCCCTGATATTCATTTGGGTTAAAGTGCAATTGGAAACCAACCTACGAGAGATATTTAATTTTCTTTTTAATCTTTTTTACTTGGCAAACCCATTCAATAAATGTTAGATATGTCATTTGGATTTTCACTTCTTTTTTTAACCTTAACTTGCAAACCCATTCAATCGATGGTAGATGTCTTTTTCTTTGATTTGCACTTGACAAATACACGTGGGTATAATAAAAAAGAGAATGTTTTTTTAAAAAGAATTAATACATGTGTCCATCAATTCATATTTAAACGAGTTGAAGATTGCTGATTGTACTTATATATGCAACATTTAACATTTAGATTTAATTAACTTTTGCTTGTTATCCATCTGGCCCTTCCCGTTTTCATTTAAAAATACTTGAGCATAAAGATTTTGATTAAAATTCAATGGACGACCTATTAAATTTTTATTTTTTTTTAAAAAAATAAAGATCGGCGTATGGACAGATAAAAAATTAAATTAGAAGTGATTTTAATTGACCTTTAACGTGTGTCATTAAATAAAACCTTGGGAATTGAGGAAGAAAAAAAGGGAGACTGGAAAATTGAAAATTCTACCCTCCTGTGAAGTTTTCGAAAATATTTATTTTTAAAAATAAATATTATATAATAATGATTATATTTATTTTAATTATGATGTTTAAACATATCAGATACCGAGATATAATTAATTTAAAACAAATCATATATAAAAAAAAAAACTCAAATACCTGCATATTACTATCAATAATAAAATTAAGAAAACAGAGAGTTGTACAGTTTAACAGAGAGCATTCAAATAAAAACTAGTTTGTGCTGAATTATTTCCCGATTGATTATACCATCTCCATCTGGATTTTAATTGCATGACCGTAACTAGAAGAAATCGGCAAGTAGTTTTTAAAAATAGTTTTGACTTGCACCAATACTTTCTGTCCCAAACAATCTACAACCAGAAAAATCCATCCAAGTAAAATAATATTTTTATCTAGCTTCTTTATTATGTCTAAAAAAAATTTAAATTGACATAATTATTTTGCATTGCAACATCGTTCCTTATAACTCTGTGTATTTAAAAATAGTTGGAGTAGAATGGAGAATGCCAGGATAAATTGCGTTTATCACCCAGATGGAATATCAAAAGCCTGAAACCCCTAAGTAAAATTAAAATCTTTTTAGAACTATATGGTTCCCGTTTTGACAAGGATTTTAAAAATATTTTTAGTGTTTTATAAGTAAAAAAAGAAATAAAGTATGTTTTTGGATAAGATTTCTGTAAATCATTTTTGAAAAAGTGTTATCCAAGTACGGTTTTTAAATAAAAATCAAGACATATTTTTAGAAATGAAGAAAATGATTAAAATCAAAACATACTACTTTTATACGCTATTATTCGTTTTTGCCTTGATGTGCACAAAATGTAGCTTCTTCATCACGATGTTCCTTTGCGATGACAGGTTGGCTGGCAGCAATATAAGCAATACTACTTGAACTTTAAATAATTCATGTGTAAAAGAATTAAAATGTGTAACGAATTGTTTGACGGAATTTTTGCAAAAAAAAGGTTGATACATACACGTACGCACAAAATAAATATGTGGTACATATGATATTAGATCCATCACGGTATTGGGGCGAGTTATCATTTTATCTAGAGGATTTATCGTACATAATAAATATCAATGTTATGTTTGTACGTATTGTGTGCTTGTACAATTCTTTTTTTTTTTTTAATATTTGGATTTTAATTAGTTTCATTTATTATAAAAAAAATTTAGGAATGGTTATGAAATTTAACTTTGGTGAGATGTATAATAGTAGTTTTTGTGTGTGTGTAATTTGGTCGTATTAAATTAGGTGTTGTAGCTTAATGTATAACTAGTTATTCACAACGATGATTCGCGTGCCTAAATTTGTAACCTAATTAATTATTTTTAGAATTTCTAAAGTAGAGTCTTATAATATTTTTATTGAATGAAAGCATTCGTATTTTTGTCCGTCCATTAAAATGGTCAAGATAAATGGTTGATATATGATACCCATGGATAGGCCCACTACCCATGGCCCATCTCTAGCTCAAATGGAAAACATGCTCATCAAAGACCCATGTATTCTTCTATAAATATCAGGTTTGAGCGTATAATTTTTCATTCACTATATTGTTTTCAGCAACATCCTTAGCTGCTCCCCTCATATATCCTCAGTCTCTGACTTGAGCGTCTGAGGGACTATGCCGGGACACCCTCATGGCCCCCTTATAACGATCTTATTCGTGATTTCAGGCTCAGGAAAATTTCGAAACATGCGTTTTGACTAGTGACACTTGCTGGAAGAGGATCCTAAATTTTCCGTGAATATCAATGTATTATACAATAGAGAAACCTTTCTGCATATTTTTAGCATCGTTCATAAATCGCGCTTATTAGAATGATATTTTATTCATTAAAAAATATTTTATTTAAATTTTTTCCACCCGAATGTAAAATTCCAATCACAAATTTCCTACTTCCTCCATTTTTTAACATGGGATTTATTCTGATAAGTGTTTCAATTCTACATATGTAATAAGAGAGGGACATATAAATATATACACCATAAAAAAATGCTTGATAGGTACTTGTCTGAATGGAACATATTCTTAATTTTATCACATCTTCCCTCCACTAAACAACACAATTTGATGATATATAGATAGACAACGACAATGATAGATTCTCGGAACATATGACAGTAATATTTCAAAATTTCCAATTCCAATAATTAAGTGACATATTAAATATTTATTTCAGGAAATGACATGATATTCAATGCTATGTGTTTAGATAAATAACAAATCTTAATTGAAAAATATATAAATTTAATTGTCTTAGGAAATATTACATGCGTCGATTTATGTAAATAAAATAGATTACTAAAACGTTGAAAAACAATTGAATCGCGAAAATAGTTGAAAGAAAAAAGAAAAGAAAGATGGACAAGCAGGATTAATCATTTTATATGACAAAGGACACATGTAAATTGAGGCAATTTAAGGATCCCAAAATGCGCATAGCTTTCACAAGTAGAAGGATGGGTTACTCACTTATCAAAAGAGTATTCAACAAGAATAGAATATTATATTTTCTATAATTATAATTATATATTATGTACATGTTGAGTTGGGTACCCGGGCATTATGGCTCACTAGAAAACAAGAGGAAATTCATGCTGAATTAGTAATGAGCAACACTTGGTTTTTCCATTGTGTTTAAACCGTGAAAAGAATTTGGCATTGGGCTTCGTATAATCAAGTTTCAGATATTTAAGAATTAATTAATGAAATCTCCTCGATATCATATTCACAAAAAATTTCACGTGAGACGATTTTTTCGGGTCAATTTTATAATATTGATCTTCAACCTACGAGAACTTTAATATTTTTAACATAAAAAGTATTTTTTTTTTGAATAAGATATCCAATCTGATCTTATTCATAAAAAAAAATATTAATTTTTGTGCTAAAAATATTAACTTTCTCGAGTAGAGACAATGTAAAAGCCTCATCTACAAATATAAAAGAGTAGATATCTTATGTGACGATCCACATATCTTTCCAGTGAGATGAGTAAATATTTTTAACTGTATCTGTGTACCGTCTCATACGAAACATTATATTTCATATTCGGAGATGATGTTTTTACATTATCTCTGCTCGAGAACTTTGTCCCACATTAGGACACTAGGTATATACCATGGACCAAGAGGGCTAAGGTTAATATATATATTCACTATTAATGAAGAGCTCCTACAATATTAGCATTCATGCATTATAGAATCATTGAACCAACTGTATGTATCTATATGTATCATCATCCCCATTCATGACTCTCTCAGTTCGAGTCTGCTAGTATATACTGTGGATTAATCCGATGTTCCTTTCAATTATTATTTTATTAAATAATAAAATAATAACGATAAAAATTAAAGCAGTTATGGGTTGGTTTGGGTTCAGGTTTATAGTTGTCTAAGTTGTTTCGAGTTTAGATCGATTGTTTTTTTGTAATACTCTTACTTCAATCCGACTAGTCTAAATTGAGACCACTAAAAGAAGTCTTATACTTCATTCAAACTAGTTATTCTGCACATGCGATGTGTGTGTACAACTTTTTTTTTATCATTATCGATGGACTAAAGTGAAATTTGACAAATTATGGAGGGGCTAAATTGATATTTGAATTGTTGAAATAAAAAAAATAAAATATAAGTGTGTGTTGAGATTTAAAAAAACAAAACAAAAAACAAAAGTGCAATATTACTATCATATAAGGGTAAAGTTGGAAGAAAAAATTGGTATCCCCTAAGTGGTTACTATCCTATCCTCACCTTTAATAAAATAGAATAGATATGGAAACAAGTTGGTTCGTGAGCCACGACAATATCAACATATGTCAGTTCAAACAGTCAAATCACGCAAAAAGAATATAACTTAAAGCAAGCCAGACGGGCTGTAGCTCGGACAGTACCGTTACATACATTCCATTACTCATTTGATCTAAAATTACCGATTCCCTACAATGAGGAATGGAACTTCGAAAAGTATAAGAGGTTAAAACGGCACATCATCCACACAGTTCTTCCAGACATCAATAACAGATGAAACCTCCCGCAGATATCACCGCTGAAATCATTCACATGCATGGCCCCAACAAGAATATTAATCTGCTAGCTTGAACACAAAAAAGGCAACAAACCCTGACTATAAATTCATCCAAATCCCCCCGCCGCAGCCAACCATAACACAATAACACATTTCAACTTAATCCCTCTATATCGTAACATCATCATGTCTTCCATAGGAGCGAGTTACGGGCACGTCCTCGTGCAGAAGAAGCAGCAGAAGGAGAGGTTGAAGAAGAAAATGGATGAGGAAAGATCAGAAAGATTGGGAGAATCAAGAAACATTGTGGATGGTGAAAGGGTGGCTTTTGATGACACTAATAAGAGTGGTAAAAACAAGAAAATTCACCCTGCTGAAGATCCACGCTTCGCGTCGTCCACTGCTAATATCAGTTAAAACTCATAGGGCTCCATATATATATATATGCTTCGTCGATCTAATAAAACAATAGTGAGGTGACTTGCAAATTTATATCTTAGGGATGAACGTGGAAATAATTACTATGTTCTTTGTTTTCAATAAAGTTCTTGAGTTGACTGCTTCCTTTATTTAATTTTGTGTTTCTAATGTTTCTTTAGTTATGATAATTGAGTTGTCAAGATTTCAATTTTCAACTAAAAAACTGAAGGCTTTGGTTTTAAAACACTACAACAATAAATGGACTATTGTGACACTTTTTGGTAGACATTTTAATTAAATGTTGTTACAAATACTTAATAATGACATTTGTAAAAAATTAATAATGTGTAAAATAAAAAAACATATTAAATTAGTTATCCTGACATTTTTAATTGATGTCATTTTTTATACGAAGGGAAACAATTATTTTTCCACATCGTAAAAAATCATTAAAAAACTAAAAATTGTCACTATAAAAAAATGTGAGAATATTTGTGTTGGATAAATATTGGAGGAGGGAAAATAATTGTTTCCCTCCATATAAAAAATACATCAATTAAAAATGTCAGGATAACTAATCTAATATGTTTTTTTATTCCCACATTTATTTTATCTATTTTTCGCCTCCTCCTATATTTATCCAACCCAAATATTTCCACATTTGTTATTGTCACTATAAATAACATACACGACACTTTTAGTTGTCATTATAAATGATTTTAACAATCATATAAATTTGTCATTATTATTAGTATAATAATAAGACATGTATAAATGTATTTAAAACATGAGTTTTCCTGACATTTAAAATTGTCATTATATGAATAATTAGTAACACGTATGAAGTTGTCATTAAATCTTATAATGACATTTAAAAATATCAGGAAGTTTAAGACGACATTGGAATAGAGGGCATTTGTTGGAGGTGTCACTAAAACTTAAATGTCACTAAATATTGAATATGATGACATTTAAGAATATCACCATAATAATTTATTCTTAGTAGTAAAATAAAAGTAGGATTGCTGAACTTCAATTTAATGTAATAATTAACATTTCAAAAGGTGACATATTTTTCTGAAAAACAAAATAATTATCAAAATTGAAAAATAAACAAATAAGCAGAGTTATCAAAATGAATCAAGTCTATAGACGGGTTAGATTTGCAACGACGGGTCAGCCGACCCCACTCCCCATCTGATGGGTCGCCGGGACCAGCTCGAAAAAATGACGGGTTGACCCATCTTGTCCGACAAATAAATGGTCTGGGTTAAAAATATCCCAAACCGCCCAAGTAGCAGTTTGTGGCGGGTTGCGACCGGTCGGCCAGTCCTCTGCCCCATATCTGAAATTCCTTCCTTGGGGCCGAATGTAGTGGACATGGGGCAAAAACTAATTTGGAAGTTTGAACGAAAATCAAGAAAATGAAATTGGACCTTCACTCTTAACTAACTGGGCCAGCAGTTCTTATGTAAATCGAGTCTTGTTGATCTATAAAAATGATAAATTATATTTTTGAAGAAAATATATTTCATGACTACTTCATAATTGTAAATATAGGCATTAATTAATGAGATTTCAATATAGATAACATATACATATATTTAGGTTTCATATGACTATTAATCACAATTAATTCATTATTTAACGAATTTAAAAAGTTTTAAAACTCAAAAGACTCGTTAATAATCGTACTTGTGCATGATTTTTAGTCTTTAATTTCAGTAAAGTTAAACGATATGTGGTCTGTATAGAAGGAAAGAAAATGAAAAAACTCATAATGTATCATTTCTTATCTTCCTTCCTATCATAGTTAAAAGAAAAAATTGAGATTTTTTTTCCTTTAATCACAATCTTAATCAATTAAACTAAGAGTAGGTCTCTTGTGAGACGTTGTCACGAATCTTTATCTGTGGGATGGGTCAATCCTACTGATATTCACTATAAAAAGTAATATTTTAGTATAAAAAGTAATATTTTTTCATGGATGACCGAAATAAAAGATCTATCTCACAAAATACGACCTGTGAGACCGTCTAACACAAATTTTTGCCTTAAACTAAATATATTATTATTTATCTACAATCACTCTATATCATATCCAATTATTTTAAAAGTTGATGCCCTATAAATTACCTCTACTCAGTATTATCCAGAAAGTAAACACATCCTAATAAAAAATGACCAAAATTACCCAAAAAAAAAAAAAAACATGCATGACCTAAATTATTTTATTTTTTAATTTTGATTGCATACAAGAAATAGATTTTGAATCATATCAAATGTAAACAAAGATTATATATAATTTAATTCATGGTCACTCACTCGATCCACTCGTACATGACTCGTGTCTATATAAGGAGGTGGTGGAGTAACAATACCTCTCGCATCTAATCGAAACAAACACCAAGTCTAGAAATTAAAGCAGCTTTCATAATTCTTTTTTAAAATTTTTTCCCTTCCAATAATTTCCATTTTCCCTTAAATTTGATTTTTTGAACACGTTAACTCGAGGGAAATTTATGGCGAATCCTCACTTGAAGAATCATTTTAACATTCATGATATTGCTTTACATTGTCCCTCTAACTTTCAAATGTTTAATTAATCTTGAAGTTTGAAGATAATCCCTTTCGGCTCCAAACTTATCTAGCAACTAGTTTTGTTTAATGGGTGTTGCAGGAACTTTGGAGTTCATATCTGATATACTGAGCAGTGGCAAAAAACACAAGAAGAAGAGAAAACTGTCGCAAACTATAAATCTGAAGGTCAGAATGGACTGTGATGGCTGCGAGCTTAAAGTGAAGGACGCATTGTCTTCTTTAACTGGTATACAGATATATTATTGCAACGTATTAAATGTTAAGTGTTTCATGTTCCGTTTAGATAAATACTTGCGTTTTTTATAAAAGTGTTTTTTACAACTTTTTTTTATAATTTTTTTAAAAGTTAATTGTTTTATAAAATATTCTATAAAAACGTTTTTACATTTAAAAAGTAAAATGTTTTGATTTTTTATCATTGTCTTCAGTTTATAAAAACATTAAAAAAATATCTCTCAATCTTTCTTTAAAAATTATACTAGAAGAATACATTTTTAAAGCTATTTTTGGAAGGAAAAAAAAACGTTTTACAAAAATCTATTTAAACATTTACTTTAACACTAAAAACAATTATAAAGTACTTGTCCAAACAAAAAATATTATTTTATTCTGATTTAATAATTATATGCATGATGAATTGAACTTGTGCTGCACAGGAGTAAATTCTGCGGAGATAGACAAAAAACAACAGAAAGTAACAGCAACAGGATACATAGAGCAAGGCAAAGTCTTGAAGAAAGCCAAATCAACGGGGAAGAAGGCAGAAATATGGCCGTATGTGCCTTACAATCTAGTGGCTCAGCCCTACGCCGCTCAGGCTTACGACAACAAGGCACCACCTGGTTATGTCAGAAAAACAACAGAAGCCAACAATGTTGGTGCTAGATTTGAGGACCCCTACGTTACAATGTTCAGTGATGACAACCCAAATGCATGTCATATCATGTAATATATAATATATAATTATTATGATAATAATCGAATAATTGTGTGACAGAGATATATTTCTGTAGTTTTCGATCCTCACGACGGCATTCGGTTCCAAGTTATAATTTAATGATCTGATAATATATTTTCTTGTGCATCAGATATACTGCATCATCTTTCGCATTGACCATAAGTTTTTCTTATTTTATACATGATGAATATAATACCTAAATTAAACGTACGGCTTAGCTGATAGGTTGGTGAGATTGTCCTTAGTAAGCTAGCTAGGTCAATGGTGATATATTTTTGAATCTAAGGCTCCAATTTAAATCCTAAGGGAAAAGAAAAAAGGCACATGCAAAAGTAAAGTCAGTCACTTTTCACTGTTAAGAAAAATATATTGACAAAGAAAGGAGAAGATAAGAGCAGCACGAGAAATCTATGGATGCCCACTGGTTAATTTGGGTCACACAATGGAGAGATACACGAAGCTAAAGTGGTCAAATATTGATCATTAGAAGGAACTTGACAAAAACTTGTGTGAGACGGTCTTACATGTTGTTTTTGTTTGACGAATCTCTTATTTGGATCATTCAGGAAAAAATATTACTTGTTATGCTAAGATTATTATCTTTTATTGTGAATATCCATAGGGTTGACCCGTCTCACAGATAAAGATTCGTGAGACCGTCTCCCAAGAGACCTACTCCAAGGAACTTTATGTCTTATTAAAAATTATGGTCGCTCTTACAGATACATATGATTTTAATATATAAGCGCACGTGAATGGTAAAAATTTAAAGAGATTACTTGTTAAGATTAGAGTAAATATCGTCAAATTAAAACTTCTAAATACCTATTCCGTCCGTTTTTCATGACGAGAGAACAAAATTTGTCCAACCATCTCCTCTCATTCCTCCCAACGTTTTATTTTCTTCAACAATTATTTAATATTTTTTTAAAAAATAAATTACCCTAGAACAATTTTAAATTTTCTTTTGATTTCCACTCGCAAAAGCTCTCAGTTTTCCCAAGAATAGATTCATACATTTCCTTAAACTAAAACTTCAAAATCAAATTTCCAAATTATTAAAAAAAAAAATGGGTAGAAGTAAGCTTCCGATCAAGAAAATAGAGAACACCACAAATAGGCAAGTCACATTCTCTAAACGTAGATATGGTCTCATAAAGAAAGCTTATGAAATCGCTGTATTATGTGATATTGATTTAGCTCTTATCATGTTCTCGTCCTCCGGTCGTCTCAGCCATTTTTCCGGCAGAAAAAGGTATTCGAAATTAATTATCTCCATGGATCGTTTTATAATTCATGATCTGCGATATACATGAATTCTTTCTTAATTATTATAGGATCGAAGATGTGATTTACCGGTACTTGAATCTCTCTGATCGGGATCGAGGAGGGTAATTTTTCTTGATCATATTTCACATCAAGATTATTTATCCTGAATTTACTCGAATTATTATTTTAGGTTTGACAATTTGTTTTTGATAATTTCAGGACTATTCATAACAAAGAGGTATTTAAACTTCACATAAATATGTATAGAGATATATAAATATAATTTCGTAATGGGATGAATTATAACGTGATTCGTTGCAGCATATAATCAGCACTTTGATGAAAATAAGAACTGAGAAAGATCTCGCAATGCCAAGGTATCTAATGTTCGGTATAATTATCAAAACTTTGAAAATATTTTTTAAATTTAATGTACATATATATTATATTTAATACTAGCGGATCATAGCACACGCAATGTGTATGTTCCTTAGAAAAAAATAGAGAATGAAGCAGTTTTTCTGAAAAAAAATGAAAGTTATTAATTTTTAGAAATTGAAATGGTAGAAGTAAAATAAAATATATAAAAAAAGATTTCATATAATTGGATGGTTAGACCGTAATTTGAAATTTATAAAAAAAGCTTAACCACGCTACCAAAATTGAGGTTTAACTTTAAAAAATAATATATATATATATATGTGTGTGTGTGTGTGTGTACATTTTATAAAATATTGTATAAAAATAATTCATGAATTGAATTTCCTAACTATTAACATATTGTGATCAGTTCTGCAACTCCGGGCTCGGATTCCGAGGTACTCTCAAAATCTTATAATTAAAACTTTTTTCTTGATGTAACCTTATTGGTTAATCGTCATTAAATTGGATTTTGTATGTGCTTTCTCAGGAAATCCAAAAGGAGATTCTTGATTTGAAAAATCAACTAGAGAGCGCTGAAGAACAACTTAGGTAGTGTAAGGAAGGCAGTCTTCTTTTTTTGAAAAGTTAATAGCTCTTTGAGAGAGCCCTTGCTTATATTGGATAAGTTTAGTAAATGGTCTCAATAATTGAAAATAAATCCCAACAAACTAATTTATTAAAATTTTGTTATTACCCATCATTACCAATTTTGATTTTTCAGCTAGATGATAAAAAAAAAGATATTTGAACCAGAATCAGAGAAGTTTGCATTCGATATTTATATTGTTTTTTGTTCTTTCTATTTGAAAAAAAAAAAGGATATTTGAACCAGAATCAGAGAAGTTTGCATCAATAACTGAGTTCCAATTCTGCGAGGTGCGACTTGTGGAAGCGTTGCGCCGTGTTACGCAAAGAAAAGTAAGTCCACACAATTATTTTAGGGAGATGCGAATTAGCCTATATAACTAGTATATGATCAAATGACGTTATTTCAGAGATTTTTGCTAAGTCAAGTCGGGGAGCAGTCGAGTTATCACGACACCATACAGGTAATAGAAGAAAGTCTTAACAAATTTTTAAAATATCGATTTACTCTTTTGTTTTTGATAATAATATATACGATCGAAACAGGAAATAAATACAGTGGTTCAGTATATTACAGAAGCACAAGCACAGGGATCCCTGGAGAACCATTACCATGAACTAGGAAATGGGATATCCGAACTAAACAATATTAATGCTGGATCCGATGCATCTTCTGTTGATCTCAGGTATATCTTTCTTTTAATGAACATCATATTTTCTTGGTCAGTTTTGAAGCCCTGCGCTCAAACAAGATCATTAGATTAATATGCGTGATTTTCCCATTAAAATCCAATTATCTTGGGATCAGAATCTATCTCTTTTATTTTTATTTTTCTTCACTTTTTTTTTGAGTATTGATGCATTTGTGCCCCGCAGGGTGTAATGACACTGGAAGAGGGAGCCCTCACAAAAACTGTAGGTGTCGAATCCATAAACTTTCGAAAAGGGGGTCCGACTTATTATAGTTTTTAGATAAAAAAAAGTCATAATTTTAATAATAAGTGAAATATGTATATTCTTCTTTTTTTTTTTTGGGTTGACCAATGGCTTAATAATCTTTGATCCACAATTAGTTGTTTTAGTCCATGATGAAATAAATTGTTTATAAGTAAATTCGTCTATATGTTAATTTTGTCCTAATGCTTTTTGAAGCGATGCCACCCTCAATTTCCTCCATGATATTTGGTCGATTCGTAAATGAAATAGTTTTAATCTATAATATTGCGGCCAAAATTGATGAACCTACTTTTTGCAAATATTCCACACTTTTTTTGTGGGTTTTTGAATTACTCGTCCTTGGTAATTGCTGCACAAAAGTTCAAACACAATAATCGTGTGTCTATATGTCAATTTTGTAAAACTGATATTTTATTTATGTCACTCATTAAAAATATTATTTTTTATTATAAATATGAGTATAATTAACTCATCTCACGAATAAAAATTCGTGGAACCGTCTCACAAGAGTCCTATTCAAGTTCGAACTACTCTATCCACGTTGTGATATTTGGATTGGTTGGGAGTTATCAAAGGGAATTAATTATATATGTTCTGAGTTTCATACTTGAACCTGAATGTTGTTAATTATTTATTGTTCGTAATATTAATTGGACTTTCGTGAAGAGTCGTTTTCCATGGAGTTGGGCCTTACGCTTGCATTTATATATTATTTATTATTTATTGTTCTTGGAGTCTGGAGAAGACCGCAAACGTCGCTACCATCAACTTCGGAAAAGTTCATTCACTGCAGCTGAGACACGATATTGTAATTAAAATTAATATAATAATATATCATGAATAATTTTTTTAAAAAAAGAGTAGTTTCTGTTTTTTAAAAAATGGAAAGATTTTTATAGAAAAACCAAAGCAACATGTACCTTAGTAACCTAAGTTCTTTAGGAATATATGATGATCAGATCAATACAGTATCGAATCATAGAGATTTCAAATACAGTGATGGAACTTTTATTTATGTAGAACCGGGTTCACCGAATATAAATACAACCCATCAAACAACACCTCATATATTATTGTATATTGTCTTTAGATCATAGCTAAACAAACACAAGCATATACATACATCTATACTTATAATAATATTGTGTGTGATCAAGCTGCCACCGCAGTCTCGGCCTTGTCGGAGATATTTTTGGCAGCATGCCTCTCTTTTCTTTCGTCTTGTTTCATTCCTTGCTCTCTACACTCTACGCTACAAAATCCCACATCACCCCTACAAAATTCGAAACCCTTTCCAGTTTAGCATTCAATTTCTGATATATGCAAAATAAAAGGTCAATAGCCATGAATTCAGCACTGGCAAGGAGTTTAAATATTATATATATATAAGGTAAAGTCAAACATAAGATTTACAGTTTCAACTTTCAAATCAACATCAATCATATTGTGAGTAGGACAAGGAATGACTCACAAATTCATCAAGCTAGCTGGTGAATTCTCAAAAAAATCATACCTTAATTTTCTTGATTTTGCTAATTAACTCATATAAAATACAACTAAAACAAAATAGTTAACATTTTTGGATGGTCGATACAGCTACTTTATTATTAATTTACCTATACATGTAGACGTCGATATCAGGAGCCAGACTCCGGTGGCAGAGGCCGCATCTCTTCAAGAAGTGATCCGTCTGGATTTGCGTATCGCCAGAACTCTTCACGTCGAATCTGGGAGAAAACACGGCCAACGAGCGGCGCTCATACTCGATCACTGGTGATCGACATTCCGACTGAGGAAAGGGCGCAGCCTGATCCACGTTGACCGCATGGTCGACCCCGATCATGGACATACTAGTGGTACGCCGGAAAGAAGGGCGGCGACCAAGCTCGCCCAACATCGTTCACACCCACGAATATGAATCGCACACACTGTGTGACAGGGTGTGGGTATGTGTGTGGACTTGTGGTATAAGGAGGGTGGGAGCGAATATGAGCCGTTGGATTTGTGTGTACTGATATTAGGCGTCACTTTTTAATTTAATCATTTTGTCACCTTTTTCTTTTAATATCATTGGCTCATACTTTTGTTGAGTAATATATTATAATATTTTTTTAAAAATTAAATCATATTTTTCATTTTTAAAACAATATCTAATAAATATATCAGTATTATTCATATAAAAAACAAAAACCCAATTTTTATTTAGTTCGGAACACTATATTCTAATCCAAGGAAAAAAAACACATGTTTATTATATACATTTTTTAATTGTGTACATTGATTGAATAGGTCGCTTGTACTTTAATTTGCTGAATTCAGCATTTTTTTTAAAACACAATCTTTCAAAAATATATTCTTCGTCGAATTTCTATCATTGAACATAAAAATTAATTTCATTTTCACTTTTCATCGTAATGATATATATATATATATATATATATATATATATATATATATATATATATGATACCCCATGGATGAGCCCATTATCCCTGGCCCATCCCTAGCCCAAATGGAAGACAGGCCCATCAAGGGCCCAGGTATTCTCTTATAAATACCAGGTTTGAGCGTATGATATTGGATTCACTATATTGTTTTCAGCAGCACCCTTAGTTGCTCCCCCTATATATCCTCAGTCACTGACTTGAGCGTCGGAGGGGCTACGCCAGGACACCCTCCTGGCCCCCTTTAACGGTCTTTTTCGTGATTTCAGGCTCAGGACAATTTCAAAACCCTGCGTCTGCACTAGTGACACTTGCTAGGAGCGGACCCTAAATTTCCCGTGAGTATCACTTGGCGCCGTCTGTGGGAAAACTTGAGTTGAGACGTAGAGATGGTAGGCAGGAAAGGAAGTAGAAGAGCTACCTCAGCATCATCGCGTCCTCAAGGGGGACCCGAACAGTCTCATGTTGAGACAAGACAGGAACAACCGCGTCTCGAGACGAGACAGGAACAACCTCGTCTAGAGACAAGAACCGAGCAGCCCCTTCAGGATACAAGGGTCGAGCAAACCCATCCCAATGAGAATGTTGGGAACTTGACTTTGGAACAGTTGGGCCAATTTATCACCCGGACAGTGGATGAGGCAATGAAGAGGAATAAAGAGTCTATGTTTGTAGAAGAGCAAGCCGCTCGCCAGGAGCAAGAGGAGAATGTGGAGGGCAGTCAGAGTAGGGGGGAGGAGACGCGACCCCTCCCAAGTGAGGAGAATCCGGAGATAGAGGAGATGTGGAAAGAAATACAGATGTTGAGGCAGCAGTTGGGGAGCAGAGCGCCGACACCCAAGAGAGGAAGTCCTTTTTCACTAACCATTTTAGAAGAAGGGCTTCCTCCAAATTTTTGACAGTCGAATGTGGGAGAGTACGATGGACATACTGACCCCGAGGAACACTTGGGGAGGTTTGAGAATGCGTCTCTGTTGCACCAATATTCGGATGGAGTCAGGTGCAGGGTGTTTTTGGGGACGTTGGTGAGGTCAGCCCAGCAGTGGTTTAACACTTTGCAGCCCAGCTCTATACGTTCTTTTCAGGACTTCTCAGTTGCCTTCTTGCACCGATTTGCTAGCAGCAAGAGGCACCAGAAAAATTATTTGAGCATGTTCGTGATGAAACAGCAAGAGAATGAAACTTTGCGAGAATTTGTCCAGCGTTTCAACAGTGCAGCGCTGGAAATACCAGCGGCTACCCCTGACATCATGATAAGTGCCTTCACACAAGGACTGAGGGGAGGGGAGTTTTTCAAGTCGCTGGTCAAGAAGCCTCCATTGAGCTATGATGATCTGTTGGCTCGAGCTGAGAAATATGTAAACTTGGAAGATGCCCAACGGTACAGAAAGATGGAGAAATGGCCCGGAGGAAGTAGAGTTGAGGGAGCGGAGAAAGGAGGAAGGAAGAGGGGTGCGGGGGAAAGAGAGGAAGACAGAACTAGTAGTAGAAGACAATTCTCATCCCATGTTCCCCTGGATAGGAGTCGGGACGAGGTGATGGAGGTGAGAGAGCCCGCGGGGAGGTGGGAGAAGTCGCGAAGGGTTGGGTGCAGTGCTAGATTGCCTTCACGGGATAGACGAGAAGGATCCTCATTCAGGAGTCGACAAAGGTCTCGCTCGCCCCCTAGGCGTGGTCAAGGCCCTCCATGGATAAATCAGAGGATCGGGGAGCAGAGAGGGGAAGGTCGATGTCAAGATGTCTCTCAGGAGCTCGTCGAACCGAGGAGGGGAATGAATGAGGATAACCACCCTACGAGAGGAATGATTCATATGATCTCAGGGGGTGCTACTGATGGAGACTCTGGGCGAGCTCGGAAGGCACATGGGAGAAGGTTGAAGAACTTTGAGATATTTAGGAGTGCAGACTTACCACAAGACCCCGTCATCAGCTTTGGGCTGGAAGACCTCCGAGGCGTTGTGACTTCCTACTAAGGCATCGCCTAGTAGAGGAGCAGCGTGTAGAAGAAAATTTTTATTTTCCTGCTAAGATATCATCTAGCAGAGGAGTTAGAGGGTGGGGGCGTTGAATTTTCATTCTCCTGCTAAGGTGTCACCTAGCAGAGGAGTTAGAGAGTAGGGGCGTTGAATTTTCATTCTCCTGCTAAGGTATCACCTAGCAGAGGAGTTAGAGGGTGGAGGAGTTAGAGGGTGGAGACGTTGAATCTTTATTTTCCTGCTAAGGCTCGGCTTAGCAGAGGAGTTAGAGGATGAAGGTGTTGAATTTTTATTTTCCTGCTAAGGCCCGGCTTAGCAGAGGAGTTAGAGGATGAAGGTGGTGAATTTTTATTTTCCTTCTAAGGCATTGCCTAGTAGAGGAGTTAGAGGGCGGGGGTGTTGAATCTTTATTTTCCTGCTAAGGCTCGGCTTAGCAGAGGAGTTAGAGGATGAAGGTGTTGAATTTTTATTTTCCTGCTAAGGCCCGGCTTAGCAGAGGAGTTAGAAGATGAAGGTGGTGAATTTTTATTTTCCTTCTAAGGCATTGCCTAGTAGAGGAGTTAGAGGGCGGGGGTGGTGAATTTTTATTTTCCTGCTAAGGCCCGGCTTATCAGAGGAGTTAGAGTGTGGAGGTGTTGAATTTTTATTTTCCTGCTAAGGCCCGGCTTAGCAGAGGAGTTAGAGTGTGGAGGTGTTGAATTTTTATTTTCCTGCTAAGGCCCGGCTTAGCAGAGGAGTTAGAGTGTGGAGGTGTTGAATTTTTATTTTCCTGCTAAGGCCAGGCTTAGCAGAGGAGTTAGAGTGTGGAGGTGTTGAATTTTTATTTTCCTGCTAAGGCCCGGCTTAGCAGAGGAGTTAGAGTGTGGAGGTGTTGAATTTTTATTTTCTTGCTAAGGCCCGGCTTAGCAGAGGAGTTAGAGTGTGGAGGTGTTGAATTTTTATTTTCCTGCTAAGGCCCGGCTTAGCAGAGGAGTTAGAGTGTGGAGGTGTTGAATTTTTATTTTCCTGTTAAGGCCCGGCTTAGCAGAGGAGTTAGAGTGTGGAGGTGTTGAATTTTTATTTTCCTGCTAAGGTCCGGCTTAGCAGAGGAGTTAGATGATGAAGGTGGTGAATTTTTATTTTCCTGCTAAGGCCCGGCGTAGCAGAGGAGTTAGATGATGAAGGTGGTGAATTTTTATTTTCCTGCTAAGGCATTGCCTAGCAGAGGAGTTAGAGTGTGAAGGTGTTGAATTTTTATTTTCCTGCTAAGGCCCGGCTTAGCAGAGGAGTTAGAGTGTGGAGATGTTGAATTTTTATTTTCCTGCTAAGGCCTGGCTTAGCAGAGGAGTTAGAGGGTGAAGGTGTTGATTTTATTTTCCAGCTAAGGCCCGGTTTAGCAGAGGAGTTATGAGATGATGAGGTGAGAGTTTGATTTTTCCTGCTAAGGCCCGGCTTAGCAGAGGAGTTAGAGGGTGGAGGTGTTGATTTTATTTTTCTGCTGAGGCATCGCCTAGCAGAGGAGTTAGAGGGTGGGTGCGTTGAATTTTATTTTCCTGCTAAGGCATCGCCTAGCAGAGGAGTTAGAGGGTGGAGGTGTTGAATTTTATTTTCATGCTATGGCGTCACCTAGCAGAGGAGTTAGAGGGTGGAGGTGTTGAATTTTATTTTCCTGCTATGAACTATGTTAGCAGAGGATTCAAGGGCGCGGGGAAGTGGAAACTATTTCCCTTCAAAAGCTTAGTAGAGGACCTTGAAGATGGGGGCGACGAGGGCATACTGTGTTAGAAAAATTTATTTCGTTTGTCGTTAACGAACAATGTTTGCCGCTGCGAAAATTACGGGGTTCAACCTGCCCGGTCAGGTCGCGGGGATCAGGTCGTGGGGGTGTGGGGGCAACGCCCCCATAAAAAATTTTTCAGAAATCACACAACCATTCGCAAGGCAATGTATCAAAATTCTCAACGTACTGGACGAGTGCTCGGGCGAGCGTGCGTTCGGCAGGTCGACTTGACAAGGGGATGGGGCGAGGAGGTGAAGGGAGCGGGGCGAGCAGGCAGCAGATGTGATGGGCGAGCGTGCGCTGGTTGGGCGAGCGTGCGGGAGTGAAGAAGGTGCTTGGGCGTGAATGCGGCGTGATGGCAGAGGAGCGTCGAGAGGACGAGGGTGAAGCGCGGCAGGCAATGGCGAGAGCAGAAGGCGGGCGAGCGTGGCGCTTGGGCGAGCAGGAGGTGCACTGGGCGAGCTGGGGTGAAGCTCGGGCGAGCAGGATGCGCGGCGCGGGGCGAGCTTGGGCGAGCACGGCGCCGGGCGAGCATCTGCGCGCGGTGCTGGGCGATCGCTGCGCCGAGAGCGGGCGAGCTGGGGTGAAGCTTGGGCGAGCGTGGCGCTTGGGCGAGCATGAGGTGCGCCGGGCGAGCTGGGGTGAAGCTTGGGCGAGCATGGCGCTTGGGCGAGCATGAGGTGCGCCGGGCGAGCTGGGGTGAAGCTTGGGCGAGCGTGGCGCTTGGGCGAGCATGAGGTGCGCCGGGCGAGCTGGGGTGAAGCTTGGGCGAGCGTGGCGCTTGGGCGAGCATGAGGTGCGCCGGGCGAGCTGGGGTGAAGCTTGGGCGAGCGTGGCGCTTGGGCGAGCAGAAGGTGCGCCGGGGGAGCAAGGGTGAAGCTTTGGGCGAGCGTGGCGCTTGGGCGAGCAGGAGGTGCACCGGGCGAGCTGGGGTGAAGCTCGGGCGAGCAGGATGCGCGGCGCGGGGTGAGCTTGGGCGAGCATGGCGCCGGGCGAGCATCTGCGCGCGGTGCTGGGCGACCGCTGCGCCGAGAGCGGGCGAGCTGGGGTGAAGCTTGGGCGAGCGTGGCGCTTGGGCGAGCATGAGGTGCGCCGGGCGAGCTGGGGTGAAGCTTGGGCGAGCGTGGCGCTTGGGCGAGCATGAGGTGCGCCGGGCGAGCTGGGGTGAAGCTTGGGCGAGCGTGGCGCTTGGGCGAGCAGAAGGTGCGCCGGGGGAGCAAGGGTGAAGCTTTGGGCGAGCGTGGCGCTTGGGCGAGCAGGAGGTGCGCCGGGCGAGCGGGGGTGAAGCTTTGGGCGAGCAGGAGGTGCGCCGGGTGAGGCGATGGTGGAGCGGTAGCTTGGGCGAGGCGGGGCCGGCGCGCGGGGTGAAGCTGTAGCTCGGGTGATGTCGAGGTGATGATGAAGCGGTGCTAGGATTACGATTTGATTTGTTTCCAAATTTTGGGGACTGACAAAAGGCTGGAAGATAATGCACAACTCGCACCCGGTAACCCGAGGACAGCACGACTAATCGAACTTCGAACCTGCGATTCAGTTCGACTCGGGAGGGGGAGACTGGTGATACCCCATGGATGAGCCCATTATCCCTGGCCCATCCCTAGCCCAAATGGAAGACAGGCCCATCAAGGACCCATGTATTCTCTTATAAATACCAGGTTTGAGCGTATGATATTGGATTCACTATATTGTTTTCAGCAGCACCCTTAGCTGCTCCCCCTATATATCCTCAGTCACTGACTTGAGCGTCGGAGGGGCTACGCCAGGACACCCTCCTGGCCCCCTTTAACGGTCTTTTTCGTGATTTCAGGCTCAGGACAATTTCAAAACCCTGCGTCTGCACTAGTGACACTTGCTAGGAGCGGACCCTAAATTTCCCGTGAGTATCAATATATATATATATATATATATATATATATATATATATATCTCGATTAATGAGATGTTTGCATTTCCAAAATGATCGACCGACCACATTTTTTTAAAACTTGCATAAAATATCGTTCACTTTTGGTTATAAATTTTATGCACCAAACCCAAAATTCGCATACACACATGTGAATTATGAATGAGAGAAATATTACGCAAGAATTGTGATTTATATTTTTTTCATTTTGGAAGAAAAAATAGAAATGTGATTTTGATACCACGCGTCTCCACCTCTTAATTCGTAAAAGCTACCAATTTCAATTTATATTATAATTTCCATATATGTAGAAAATAAAAAGAAATTATAAAGGTGGAAAGAGGTGCACCTCTTTAGTTCTGCTAAGGCCCAACCAATCGTTTTCCGGAATCATTTTAAATACCAATCGTATTAATTATTGATGTTTTCCAGCTCAAAATATATTTTCAAAAACTTATTTTTTAAAAAAATAATTTCGGTAAAGCATTCTAGATTATATATATATATATATATATATATTTCGTCAATAACTCGAGTACCTAACCATATTTAAATAATATTTTTAGAGTACTTTAATATATTTATATTTATTTTTGCATGAAAATTTACTTCTTGAAATATAAATTTTTTTTGGAACAAAAAAACCGAATTTTTTTGTTTTTAGTTTATCATTATATTTTTTTATTTATACGTAAAATAATTTTGGGTAGCCGTGCAGGCCCTGATTGGGCCCGTTTTAAAACGGATCTAATAATTTTAAAGAACGGCCTGCTCCGTCAATTTTATAAGTCTGCGGCCACAGGTTGGGGCTCAGTTTTTTTTACTAAAAAAAACTTATATATTTAAAATAATATATATTTAGATCATAAAAATTATATATAGTCACACTGAATACTATCATATAATTTAATCTTAAATATATTACATTTTTATACTAAATATGATTACTTTGATATTTTTTAAAATATCATTTTTATTTTTGAATTTATTATATTTTTTATTTTTGTGAATATATTAATTAATTTATTCAAACAATATTAAATGTAGGCAGAATAGAAAACCTACATTTGTTTTTCATAAATGCCACTTGTACTTTATATATATAATAGTAATTTTTCCCACACGTTATATGTGAATAAAGTAGTTGATAATATGATTATATTTTAATCTATGTCTTTATTTTTTAAAATTAAAATTAAATTGAAAAAATTTATTACTTAACGAAAAAAACCGATTTTGGTAGATCTAAGCAACATGCAGAAATCGAGTAGGTCTCTTGTGAGATGGTCTCACGAATCTTTATCTGTGAGACGGATCAACTATATCGATATTCACAATAAAAGTAATACTCTTAGCATAAAAAATAATTTTTTTTATGGATGACCCAAATAAGATATATGTCTCACAAAATACGACATGTGAGATCGTCTCACACAAGTTTTTGCCGGACAAATTAGAGCAAAGAAAAGAGCAAAATGGACTATGTTGTAATTTTTCGCCCACTTTTGTATTACTAGGAAGAAATTAACAAAAATTAATATTATATCTTCTCATGAAATTTTTATGAGACGAATTTTATTAATATTTAAATAAAATATTTACCTTAAAAAATATAAGAAAAAATATTGATTATTTAATTTAATCTATATTATATATATTATTTTAAAAAACATTTGGCGAGGACCGACAGAGATCAACGTGGTAACAGAGAGTCAAGTTAAAAATAAAATTAGTTATCGCCGCGAGACGCGCTTTTACTTTCTTTCTCATCAGGTGACCCCACGCCAGCCCACATAAATTTCATCCATTATATCTCACTGCCCTTCCATACGAAATTCGTATTCCAGGAAGAAAATCATCCAAGCAATGGCGAAAAACCTGCTTCTTTGGTTTGCTCTTTGTGTCCTGCCCGCGATTGTCATCGCGCAGGATCCTCTTCTTCTGAAGGGGTCTGTTTACTGTGATTCATGCCGCTGCGGGTTCGAGACCGATGCTTCCAAGTATCTCGCTGGTAACTGCCTCACTAAACTTCTTTATGTCTCTCTTTTACCGTACATGAACTGGATGCCCTAGATCTGTGCGTCAAGCAACCAAAATGTGTTGGATCTGGTACAGTTGATGTTGGATTTTGTAGATTGTGAAGGGTTTTGTCGGAATTCTGTAGAATTTGTTCACATCGGTAGTTACTCCCCAAAATTTGTAATCTTTTTTTAGCATTAGTCATAGGATTCAATCGATACTGTTAAAAGTGCGAAGATGTGTGGTTTTACGAAATGTTGCGTATGAAAGGATTTGAATTCATTAATGTTATCAAAATGACTCTGTGTTTCCAAGTTGAAATATTTAGGTCCGAACACATCCAAGTTTTTTGTCAGTTGGAAGGGTTTTATCGCTGACAAAATTTTCTTACACCAAGTTAGCTACTTCAAAAGTTAAAATCTCACGCAGAATGTATCATCGTAGATTCTTTTGTTAGCTTTGCTTACAGTTTTAAGATGACTCCCACAGACATCTGAAATGTGCTTGTAACCTCGACATGTAAATGAAATTTGATGTTTTCTTCCTCTTAGATTTTGCTTAAATCGTAGTCTTTCCTTGCATTTGGCCTGGTATAATGAGTAAAGTGTCATGGACTTGGCAGGTGCTGTTGTTAGAATCGAGTGCAGGAGCAGGGCCAACTCCGAACTAACATACCAGAAAGAGGGAGTCACAGATTCGTCGGGAAACTACAATATGTTGGTTGAATCGGACCGTGGGGATGACTATTGCGATGCGGTGCTTGTGAAGAGTTCAGATCCTGAATGCAGTGAGCCAAACAAAGGGCGTGATCGTGCGCGTGTCATTCTCACTCGCAACAATGGGATGAGCTCCAACACCCGTTTTGCCAATCCCATGGGATTCCTTAAGCGCACACCCTTGGCTAGCTGCTCCAAGATTCTAAAAAAGTACGAGGAGGCGGAGGATTGAAATGCTTGAAATTCAACTTAGATGCTTTGCGTTAATTAAAAGATTGTGTTAGCACCTTATTATTCTATTTGTTTCACTGCTTGTGGTAGGATTTTGTTGTGTTATTGATCCGGCCATATCATATTTATGGGAGTGTTTAAAAGTAATACATATTTTACGGTGTTGCTAAGACTACTTAGAGCCCAGTTATGCCTTATATGTGCAAGCCTTATGATCGCAATGCTTGTTTTTCAGAATCGGTGCAATTTTTATCCGGTTATCTATTTATGTATTTCGGTAGGTACCTAAATCAAGGTGACTCTAGTGTTAATATTTCTTTCTAGAACAAAAGATTCCATTAATAGTCAGACTAGTTTGTCGCCAAAAGATGAGCCACGGAGGTATCTTCACGAGGGAATAAGTTGATAAGGGCATCCACGGAATTATAAGTTGTATCCGTAATTGCAGAGACAAGACGAGCGTCAAAGTTCTTGGGTTCTTGAATAGCTTGAAGTAATAGTTTTGCGTCGATCATCCCTCGATGACAATGGAAAGATTGTGCCTGCCAATATCCCCTCCTTGACGGCATTCAACTCAGCAATATGGGGAGAAAACCTGCAATAAAAACAGCGGACAAGAGCGAAAGAACAACACCCTCAGCATCCCACCAAAAATGATTTTAACGACGGAAAAACGATTGCATGATTTTGATTTTGTTGAACCCAGGTGGAGGTGTATGCCAAGTCCGTTATATGAGATTTGAGCTGGATGGAAGAAAATGTTTAGATGTTGTAGTGGCAAAAGGTTCCCATGTGTAGTTTTCTCGGGCAATTACCCCCGCAGCCGGCGTACTTTGACCACAAAAATCACTCCAACAACCCGTAGTAAAGGTATATAGATCAACAGCTTGCCCAAACTCGGCGAGACAGCAAAAAAGGTCCACAAAAGACCCCTGTTCAAAGCTAGCCAAAAGGATCCAAATAGCAGTGAGTTTCCAGCACTTTACCACCACATTGCAGTACAAAAATGAGTGCAAGCAATCCTCAGAATTGGTATTATCAGTTGACATAGACGACCCACCATAATTCCTCGCATGGACAGATGATAATTGCGGTTTTAGCACTTATATTATGATTACACGTTCTGGTGATTGCAGGAATTAAGACAACTGACCAAGTGTTCGTTGCATAATTAACAGTGGAAAGAGACTAGAGTAAAGAAAGGAAGAGCACAGAGTCAAAACGCAGATTGAAAATTTGAAGAGTAGTTGCAGCGGGCTGCTGGCTAGGCCACGTCTGGCGTGTTTTAGAAAAATAATAATAATAAAATGCGAAGCCTTAGCGTTGATTTTTTCTCATCTTTTCTTCCCGATTAAGTGCTGCAACTTTGTTTGATATCCCATAGATGGGCCCTCAAGATCAGATCTAAACCCCCGGCCCATCTTAGCCCAGATGGAAGGCACTACGACTGATCCAATATTCTCCTATAAATACCAGGTTTGAATGTCTAATTGAGGATTCACTATATTGTTTTTCAGCAACATCTTTAGATGTTCTCCTCTTATATCACCAGTCCCTGACTTGAGCGTCGGAAGAGTTACGCCGAGACACCCTCCCGGTCTTCTTCTAACGGTCTTCTTCGTGATTTCAGACTTAGAGCTTATTCGAAGCCTGCGCTGGACTAGCGTCATATGCTGAAATCGAACCCTAAATTTTCAGTGAGTATCTTTGTTATTTGTTACCTAGCTCATTCGATCATCTATAAAAAGTTGAGATTATTTTGTGTAACATCAAATTGTTCTCTCTCTGGGACAATATCCTTCTCATTCACTTTGCTAAAACTCGACACCGTGGAAGAAATTTCGCAACAACAGGTTAACCCGAACAGGCAGAATATCATACGATGCATGCCATAAATGGATCTTCATTTTATTTGGAAGACTCATATTTCACAGCTTCCTTGTGCCCCTACCTAGACCCGAACTATGTCCATTACTGCCCTCTTCCTCACCCTCAACAGCAAGTCATACCCGGATTTCACAGTATATTTCCCTTTTAGTGTCATAGTGCCATACATGAACATCCTCACCATCCACTATTTATATTATTGTTAGGCAGTTTAGTTAGAAAGCTCATGAATTCGCTAAGCTAACGAGTCAAACTGGACAAAAATTGCAAAGATTTTATGAGCTTAATGCTTGAGCTTGCTCATGAACTTTTGAGTTGAAGAGTTTGAGGAGAGGTCAGGCTCATGTAAATTAATAGATTTCTTATGAGACGATCTGATATATCTTTATTCGTTAAATGAGTCATCTATACCTATATTTCCAATGATAAGTAATATTTTGACATAAAAAATAATATATTTTTTTCCATGAATGGCCTAACTAAGAGATCTGATTCATGAAAATGACTCGTATAATTTAGGAGTTCCAACCTGTCCTCGATTTATTCAAACCTGTTAAAGAACACGAGAACGTGTCTCTCAATCTTGCAATTGCTACACATTATCCTAGTTATTATCGAATATTCCATTCCTATTTTCTGGTAAATTCACATTTTAGCAGCTCCACATAAGGTTAAGTGTATAAGATACTAAAAGTAGCCATGAATTCTCACGGGCAGATTGATTTTAGCTAAGTGAACGATACTCCAAAACAGGGGCGTAGGGCCAGGGAAGGCTTTATGTGTTAGTCATGGACTTCTTCTTTCATCTTCACTTGGCATGATTTATTATCATATTGGCTACTTCATAAAGCATATTTTTGGGTTTTCTGCTTTGATTGATTTTGAAGCACAATCCTTTTGGAAACGAATACCACCACCACGGAATTGGGATGATGCATCAATCATCCACTGATTGAATTCGGGAGTAAGATAAGCCTAAAGCAGTACCTCAGCCATTCATTCATATGTCAGAGAACTCGTGATTTGGCTTCCTACCTTATCATCATCTTGGTATATTGCTTAAATTAATTTTCATACGTAACGATAAGGTTATTTTTTAAAAAAAGAAAAAAATCTTAATTATCTTCATATCACAACATCATATACCTATTTCTGTTCGATTTTAAACTAAACCCACTATAAAAATTCGATGAGCAAGAGCATGCAACTCGAACTCCACCATTAATTCGTGATCCTAAAATTTTTACAATGTTAACTTACAAATTGAACATGTACATCATCAATATTCCATCAGATTGTGCATATGGCATTCTGATCGAATCCGAACTGCTGAAAGAACCTGATCATCACCAAGTTCGAATCGAGTTATTAACCGAACAGGTCTGCATATATCCTAGGGGTCTCTTAGTTTACATCACCATGGACGATCCTCCTCGCTTTGTTAAAATGTGGATTAAACTAGATATGCAGTTGACAAATGTGTGACACGAGTGCGTTTTGTAGAATAGGTGTGGGAATTAAGTTACTTAATTTAGTTAGAGATAGGATGAGAATGAAAGCCACTGAAGCCAGTTTTATAATTTTTAAACACATAATTTTCATCTTTTTCGATTGCCATCATAAAATATAAGTACTAGATATGTGATTTTAAATAGGTTGACTTTAATTTTAGATTAAAATAGAACGACCACTAAGTTATTAATGCCCAATGTCGACCAATCCAATGTCGTTTTGACTTTGAGAGTTCACAAAAACTTTCGTGAAACATATCTTCCTTATTCCGGTCATACATAAAAATCAAATATATTATTTATTATGTTAAATATAGGTATAGTTCACCCGTCTCAGAAGAGACCTAACATTAAGAGTTTCGGGTGAAAATACACATATGATTGGAAGAGATATTGATAATTTTAAACAAATTCGGGTGAATAATGTAGGACCGAGTGCTTGTCGCTTTACCAAAAGCTGTAGCTGGTGGTAATTGTGCAACTCAAATCTTTTAATCCGCACAGCAGCTCAAGCATCACGTTTCGATCGCTCTATCAAACAAAGACAATTATTGCACCCAACAAATCATAATGGTGTTATTAATTTATTCACCTTTGGGTTAGCTATTATTATCCTGATAATGTCGATGTATAAATATTATTTCTGCACACAATATTCTTCACTCGAATATCTTAGAATATAATATTTATTGCCTAGTGGTTTGTGGGTTGATGGCGCTATCTGTGTGCCGCCCAAAGGATCGAATTGCCTCACTTTGTGGAATCATCTGTTTGACCTTTTCTGGTAAAATAATTTGTATTCTTGACTGTGGGAACATGATCAGCGGCGGCATGTGGCAATCACTACTAATATAATTGTGTGCGAGAAAAAAATTAAAAAACTCTAATTATTGCCTTGCCGCACCCGTTAATGCATGGCATTGTTAGAATAAAATTAAATATACATATCAGTAAAATTTTAGAATCTGTCATCTGAAAGAGCAAATTAAAAGACATACCTCTATAAAATAATAATCTTTTATGTCCTAGTTTATTTTAAACGTAACGGGGATAACTCGCTTTCCAAAAGCCTAGAAAAAGTCAACTCGTAATGTTATATTTTTACGATTTGATTTTGGTGACACGATCTCACATATTTATATTTATAAGATTGGTCAATCTAATCTATATTTTTCATGAAAAAATATTTTTAATGAAATGAGTTGGGTCGAAGATCTATATCCCCAAATTGACATGTTAAGTTTTTGTTATTACTAATATGTTTCTGAAAGAAAGTCTAATAAATTTATTTATGAGTTGAACGATTATATTTAAAATAAAAATAATATTTTTGATATAAAAATTAATATTTTTTATTAATAGAATAAAATAAAAAATTTGTTTGTCACAAAACAAAGATGCCGTGGCTTGTAAGAATATCTACGTTCGTGAAACCAGGGCCCCATTTTTGTAATAAAATCCCGGGTCCCAGGTTAACCCGTTTAGATCTCACGCAATGCGCCTCTTTAATTGCTGAATTTGACTTTTGACTTTCGTAAAACCTACCCCAGTTAATGCCTTCCCAAATTTCCAATGGCCCCATCAAAAATTTCACCACTGTTTGATTTGAATAACTTTTTAAATATAATTCGTACGTTATATTTTAATAAATATTATAAAACTTACTAAAGTATTTTTTACGATAAGATCTATTTCTTTTCAAACTTTCAAATGATTCACAGATTATTCATGAAATTGAAAACTTTTGATCATGTATATTATAGTGAATGTGACATTAAATCTAAGGAAGGGAATACGACAGATCTATATTTGTGAGATGAGTTGATCCAAATTATTTATAAAAAAAATAATATTTTTGATATAAAAATATATTTTTAATGAATAATATTAGATTATATATTCGTACCAGTGAAACGGTTTACAAGTGCATGGTTGATTTTATTTAGGATTCTTTAAAAGATTTTCAATCTTCCAATTTACTTTGTATTTTTGGGTATTATGATACAATAATAATATTGATAGTTGTGAAAGTAAGTTGTAGAAAATAAAACATAAAAAATTTGTTTTACCTTCCTAATTCAAAGTTTGGAAAAATACTTTAGACGCGGAGGCTGGAGGCAAACATATGGCAAATCGTATTAATATTTTCACACACAAAATCAATTATCAAGATTTGTATTTACTTTTTGGACAGAAACTATACAAATTATTGAAGTTCTGATATTAATGGCAACTATGGTGTAATATATATTTTTGAAGTCGAGTTTCGAACATAATTTTTTCAAATTTAAGATTTTGATTTTAAATATTGTCTCTCAAAGATGCTGCATGAGAATTCAGGAGGAGGAGGAGGTTGGGCCAAGAAGTCAATGGGAGCTGCAAACCATTGTGTTGGTTGGTCTGATACATGAGTTCTGTCATTTTTGGAAGGTGAGAGCCGTTAACCATTGGGAGATCGATAAGCTGTGGAAAAGAACAGGTGGGATTCATTCTTCAAAATGTCTCAGATGATAGACACAATAAAGGAGAGCAATCCAGAAGGCAGAAAGGATATAGAGATTACGAGAGACACAAGCACAAGAGTCTTGAAGAGATCAAGGAGATTAGTCTTGGTTGTAAATTCTTGAGTGTGATTCATTTCTATGTAACTGTAAAAACTTTTTGGTGGTTTTAATACAAGAGTTGGTCATTCTTCCCATGGACGTAAGTCATTCAAGACCGAACAACGTAATTTGTTTGTCTCTCAATTTTCTTTCTTGTCGATAACGAGTGTTATGTACAAGAATTGTTGGATAAATGAATTAAGAAGAGTGTTGAAAAGAAAAGGGAGTGAGACTTGTCCCACGTCAGAAAATGAGACAAGTTGGGTTTTCCTTATAATCTCCAAGTTTGAGTTAGGAGTTTGGGCCTCAAGGGGTACCAGAAGTTTTTAGAAGAGGGAAGACGTTAATAGACTGTGTCTCGGTGAAACATTCACACACGCTCGGCCGGGTTCGGTGTGGTGCGGTCTTTGATAAATACTAATCTTTTTGGACCAAATTTATTGGAAAATGTTGTCAAGATGATGCATTGGACAGAGCTCGGCGCGCTGGTGCGCCACATCTCGTGCGGATGCGCGCTTGTTGCTGGATTTGGAGCCGTCGAACGGAACAAGGCACGTGGCCGCGCGTGTTGTTCACTGGTTTCGAGATTTTGAAGTACTGCAAACTCTCGATTTGAAGTCGTTGTATCTTGGGGACGATTGTCTGCAACGTATAGCACTTTATACGGACAATTTCGTCTTGCGAAGAGAGGAAAATCCTTGCCTCGACTAGCTGTTATTTGTTGCTACGTTTTTGTACTAGTTCAAGACATCCAGATTATTCACAAATCACAAGAAGTTCATAACATTGCGTTGGTTTTTCTTCCTTGTTTGATTGCTGGTACACCAGATTATGGGCTGGAAAGTGGTTCGTTAGTCGTCATCTGATGATTTGGGTTTAAACACCACAGATACCAATAAAGTGGATGATTTATATGAAATACAGAGAAAATATATTGGCAAAGAAAGCTTGCTAATGCCACTCTACCTATCCAAATGCATTCCCCCAAATTCCCAATCTCGTACGCAACAATGGTGTGGCTTGCCCAACGCGCAAAAAATGCACGGATATCCCAAATAATAATTCAATAACAATTAATTTGTTTTCACCATATTTAGGGAGTAAAAATTTGTAATTTAATAGTTAAAAAAAAGTGTTGATGTCTGTGAACATAAAGTTCAATGTATATGAGCAAATAACTCAGAGATCCTTGTGGGCATGTACATTGTACATACTCTTCGAGATGTGACCATATCCCTATAAATTTAATATTGTTTGCATTTCCCGATAATGTTTGAGTAAGTATCTTATAAGACAGTCGTACGGATTTTTATTTGTAAGACGAACCAATCATACACATATTTACTATAAAAAATAATATTTTTCATATATGAACAAAAATAATATTCAACTCATAAATTGATTCGTGAAACCGTCTTACATACTTTTTTTTGATAATATTTGTATATTTTTTGTTTTGCTTTTTGTTGGTATTTCTAAAAGGAGTTGCCTACTATTATTGTATTTTAAGAAACAAAAGTTGAAAATAAAATAATGTCATGATGAAGAATCAACGAAGATCGTGGTTTTAGAAAATAATTTATGAACATCAGGCAAAGTTTGAAGTTATATATAATTAATCTCTCTATAATTTATGTTATCACCGATCACATCACGTATATACTTTGTCATATTATTTATTCATGAACTAATTATTTATCTCACATCAATCAAATCATTAATTATTTATCTTATTTCAATCAAATAATTGAATATAAAAATTAATATTTTATTAATTATTAAAAACAAAATTAATCAATCAAAACAAATTATATTAGATTATTTATCTTGGTATATTTTTATCCTTTCTTATAGTGCCTTAGTATATATAAGTAAAATTAGGCATGGTCGGTTGCCGGATAAGTCATTTAACCCGAGCTCAACAGTGTATCGAAAGCTTATTAGTTCGCTTTACTATTTGACGATTACGTTTTCTAAGCAGTCAAATTGTAAATTTGCTTTTTCGCCTAGTTAGTTCTATTTAACTAGATTGTTGATGTATTCCTGAAAATCAAAACCTGATCATTTAAAATAATGAATTAAAAAATAGGTTATATTTATTTATTACTCAAGATATCATGTAATGTATACTGGATAGTGGAAAATTGATAATAGTAGATAATACACAGACGTTCAAGATGTTCAAATTTATGCAACGGGAATCATAAATTGCCCCGGAAAAAAAAATATATATTAATCTAGATAGATTAGGCCATGGCGACGAAAAGATGGGGATTAGGTGTTGATGAGATTCAATTTCCACATATATAAAAAAAGGGTGGGACCTCATTTTTGACGAGCCAACGAAGCTTCTGGATAGCCACGAAGATTTCCCAAATCTAGCTTTTAAGAGTTTTTTTTTTTTTTTTTTTAAAAAAAAACAAACATTTATGTTACAATAAGCGATAAATGAAATTAATAAAGTGGATATAATAATTGTAATTATGGTTATTCATGTTATTGGGCACGGGAATGCAACCAAAATCGATTTTGATAATAATAAAACATTTTAACGTGTTTTTAATATATCTATTACGTGTGTAGTTGATAGATGTTAAGTTGAAAGTTTTTAGAAGTTGAAACTCGAATTTAATCAAAAAGAAAATATGGTGTAACTGATTTTTTGAACATGTCTGTCTCATTACTCAATGATCCAAAAGATCACTGCCAAGACGGTTGAACATCCAACTCGAATAGCATTTTATGTTAGATTGGCTCGACGAATTCGAATATTATCTAGGCAAACCAGTAACCGCAATATCAAGCTGGACAACTGTATCAAAAATCGGTTTGATATTACTAGTTTTGATATTTTTGTGATTTGTCTAAGCACGGCTATCCAAATGGAATAGTTTAGCATGCGTTATGAAGCTAAAACAAATATCTACAAATCATCTTCTCAAGTAAAAGTCTGAATATGAGCTTAAAAACTGATAAATCGCATTCAAGTTTTTAGTTCTACACATGATGAAGAAAATAGTTTCAGCTTGTATGTAGTGTTGTAAAAGTAGCTCTCTCATGCGAACTTGAAACCGAGTGATTCTTGAATACATAGACAGCCAAGACAAACGACTACAACTTTTATGTTTATCGTTTTGCCTGTAAATCGAAAAATCATGAAATACAACTAAGTAAAATTACTAGCATGCTTGAAGTAGAGGTGGCACCAGCTGAGCTACATCCAGTCGGACCAGATCCAGTTGAACCGGACCTATCATATATCTAGTCGGACCGGACCAAACATCAACTGCCTAGTAACGCGAATATGACCGTATCAATGTCAGAAATTGCATATAATCTTTTCAAACTATTATATTCTTGTATCTAATGTCGATAGCACTCTTGAAGTTATAAATGCAACAATTCAAATATCAAAAAACAAATTTTGATGAGGACTAAAAACATTACTCAGATGAATGTGAGCAAACCCCAAAAAGTGAGGTTTGAAGAACAAAAAGAAAGATAGCTTTTAAAGATGAATCCTCCACACCAAATCAAGTTTGTTGGACACTATTTCATGTTCAAGAATAGAAGAAAACATCATTTCAAGATAGCTCAATCACACAAAAAACATACGTGTTTCGTACAATAATTGAGTGAGAGTCTTTGCACAAAGATATTACATAATGTGTTCTATTTTGTATTTTGTATCTTTGTACAATAATTCTGTATAGTGACGCCATAATGCATCACATGTTCAAAGCTATAAATCAACAAGGAAGCTTTTGGATTGAAGATGATTTTTATTTTTTTTTACACGTGCGTTATTTTTATACACAACTCGAGTAAAGATTTTTTTAAAATCTAAACTATTTAGACTACCCACATCGATAATTCATCTTTCATAAATATTTATATAAAATAATATATTCTAAAACATTTTACGTTTAATATTATAATATAATTGACATAAAAATATCTCGATCGAAACTCATCGGAAGAAGTATTTTTTCAGCTAAAAACATCATATATATTATCACAATTAGACGTACAAAAACAGTACAGTATTCATACTAATATTGACCGAATATACCACAAGTCAAAGATATTGTCTACCGAATGAGCACGCGCCACCTTGTCTATCAATCGACAACTTCCAGTATTAGATTTTATCAATCTTTACGTGTCAATACATTATTGGCCTTACCTTGAAAAAACACGCGTTATTGGCCGTCATCAACAAGTAGCCCATGTCTTAAGTGTGAATTTAGAGGATAACTTCAAATTATTTTATTCTAATTGATATATATTATAATATAAATTTGTTCATAAAAAGATCGAGTTAATAGAAAAGTTATCTATATAATTATCTACATTTATAATAAGTAAGATTGATACAAAATTTATATAGTTTTATATAAAAATATTTTATTTTGAATATGAAGATTAACCTCGTAAAACTGAATCATGAGAAACAATGAGTTTTTTTTATGAACATTTATATTATCGAATTAAATTAGACAAAAATTTGTGTGAGACGGTCTCACATGTCGTATTTTTTGAGACATATCTCTTATTTTGGTCATTCATAAAAAAATATTACTTTTATGTTAAATATTACTTTTTATTGTAAATATCGATAGGTTGATCCGTCTCATAGATAAAGATTCGTGAGATCGTCTCATAAAAAATCTACTTATTGAATTATTTTAAAAAAGGTAATCTATAGAGACAAGGCCAGGACTTGGCCTTTATATATTGAGCGGAGTCCGCACCATTCCCGTAGAGTGAAAAATACAGTGAGAGGCCACCGGCAAAAAAAATCCAAGAGCGCTGCGTTAACATTTTCGTCTTATTTTTCTTCCCCTTTTATGAAAACCCCGCTTCTTGGATCCCTTTCTGTCATCGTCTGTCTTTCGAAAATTTAAATCGATTTTCCTGGGTTTGGTTTTCTTCTATTGGGAGGTTTAATTTGGTCATTTTCATACCTGAAAAAGGAAAAACGTAACCGGATAACGTTTTGTATTTTTTGAAAGCCAGGTGATTCAGAACAGAGATCACTTGTTTGTGTAAATTTATTTTTTCTTGCTGAGTTTTTGTTTTTCTTGGATCTAAACTGCCAACAGGGTTTGTTTTTATACCCGGCAAGGTGTAGTTTTGGATCTTGAAAAAGGTTCTAAGAAAAGGTTGCTTATTAGAAAACCGATTCGACCCTTTGTCTGTTTAGAAATTTCGAACTTTTGCAGATCTGATAATTACCTGTTCTTTGGTTTTGGTATAAGAATCAGGTTAATTTTCTCGACCTTTTAGATTTTATTAATTGTCCTTTGTGTGTGAATCTTCAATTTTTCTTGACATAAGACACCATGGCTGCAGCTTTAGATGCATACAGTACTTGCAGTGGTCAAGGTTTCTCCACAGATCCCCTGAGAGAAGAGCTTATGCAAGCACTTGAACCTTTTATGAAAAGTGCTTCCTCTTCTAAAAATATTTCTTCTGTTTCCCCTTTTGATTCAGTTTCTTCTTCTTGCTCTTCTCTCTTCCTGGATCTTCCAACATGTACCCTGCTTTGGGCTCGATCTCATCAAAAACCCATGAAAAATTATTTTCTCCTGTTTTTTATTGTGTTAGTCAACCAGGAGATGAGCCAACTGTTAGTTATAGTTCCATAGGGCTCAATCAGCCTACCCCATCTCAGATCCTGCAAATCCAGGCGCAGTTTCAGCAGATCAACGCTCAATTTCAGATCCAGCAACATGAAATCCGAAGGGGTCTCAATCAGAACTCATTTTCAAGATTTCTTGCTCCGACACCTGTCCCTATGAAGCAGCGTGGAAATCTCCCGAAGCCCACAAAGCTCTACAGGGGAGTGAGGCAGAGGCATTGGGGGAAATGGGTGGCTGAGATTAGACTCCCGAAAAACAGGACCAGACTATGGCTTGGAACCTTCGACACCGCGGAGGAGGCGGCGTTGGCTTACGATAAGGCTGCGTATAAACTGAGGGGGGACTTTGCGAGACTCAATTTCCCCCATTTAAAGCATCAATTGTGCCAAGGATTCAGTGGCGTCAAACCCCTCCATTCCTCTGTTGATGCAAAACTTGAGGCCATTTGTCAGAACTTGGCCATTTCTCAGAGTCAGGGGAATTCAGGGAAGCCCTCTACTGTAACTGATAAGAAGATTAAACCTTCGGCACAAAATGATGAATCAAAGCTCGATACTTTAACCAACGAGACATCAAATGAAACATCGAGTTACCCAGGAGCAATTGGTGCTGTCAAAGTTGAGACCTCGTTATCATCCGATTCCCCATCTGATGAAACATCGTCACCTTCGTCATCACCATCAGCCGGTTCAGGTTTGGGATCCGGATATCCTGAACAGGATGATATCTTCTTCAATTTCACGGAGTTTTCCTTCGATGCATTCGATAATCCGATGTTGCAGAAGTTCCCTTCGGTGGAGATTGATTGGGCATCTTTGTATTAAGTTATCGATTTAATTTTTCTAGCAAGTCCTAGGTGTAATATGAAGTTTTAGCTATCTATCTATGGCTTCTGCATATGGACTTTTTGACATTTGCAGTGCCGAATAAGTAGTTTTAGTTGTATGGTAATGTAAGGGAAACTTCATCTTTGTCTGCTGGTAGTTTTTTTCCATGTACGACAGATGAAGCTCAATCGTTTTACCTGAATTATTAGCAGTCTGTGAATCTACTTTGTAATTTCAATCTACTTGTATAAATTATTATGTTGTAAAATTTCTATCTTTATTTTTACGAGTTCTTGAAAAACGATCATTTGTTTTTCTTGTATTATATATATAATATAACTTTTTGATAACTTGGATGATGAGTATCGAAATATGATCAAAGAGCATGCGTAAACATTTGTTTTTCTTCATGCAAGTTGGACAATTTTTTGGGTGATCGCATCATGTCATTAATTAAAAAATTGATGTGCGCCAAAAAGTAAACCCAAAAAATTGTCTGATTATAATCGTTCGTTGCATATGCGAGAGCGACAAGACCGATCGATTTTCGAAGAGCAGCCAGCCAGCTTTTGGTGGGGGCAGATCTCATATCATGATTATTTTTTTAAATTCCTAATATGAATATTTTTAAATATCAAACTTGTAGTTTTCGCATGCCTTCGTTGTCTTCTCGAATTCTCTTTTCATTAACAAATATTAGTAAACACTAGCTATATTAGTAACCACGAAAACGAAGCACAGTCTGAGGTTGTATATATGAATTTGGAATTTTTTTGAGTTAAGTAAAATTTCAATCTTGACAATTTATGTGAAACAGAATATGTAATATCATATCATAACATTTTAATCATGTATAATTTCTACTGTGAAAAGAAATGTGTACACTCTATTTGTTTCTCGAGATAGTAAACAAAACATATAGGTACATATATATTTTGAAAAGAAGATGCGATTGCTTAGTTTTAACTCATGCGCCCACCATCGAAAGCATCGCGTAAATTATCTTGTCAATACGACTAAAGCTGCATTATTTGATTGAAAATGGAGGCAAACATGATCCACGATTCAAGGATTTTATTTTATATATTTTTTTTCTTATATGGTTTTCATTGCATTGTAAACCAATTTATAGGCCACAAAATTAATCACGAACTAGCTTCGTGTGTATATCACATATGAAATACTCAAGAGCCAGTTTGTTGGTTGCTCAATGTTCTTATTAGCAATCATTATTTCTATACGAATGAATGAATAAAAGTAGGTCAAGAGAAACATCGCGTCATTGTTACAAACATTTATCACATGAGACGATTTCACGAATATATATATTTCTGTAAGACGTATAAATTTTAATACCTACAATACAAACTAATATTTTTACAAGCATATATCATATGATATGAGACAGTTTCACGAATATATACTTATTTTAAATCGTGCCAACTTGCACATCTTATTTCACTATATATATATATAATCCTTTCGATTTCAAATGGTTCTCAATCTTTATTCTCAGCGCATGCAAAGACAAATTCACACTGCCAAAAGATGAATCTAAAAAGTCCTCTTTTGAGCATGAAGAATCCTTCGAAGATGAGCAATGTAAGATTAACCTTTTACCTTCTTTTATGATCATACCAGTTGAAGATAACAATAAAAGATCAGCAGCCCAATGTGCACATGAGGGAGTTTGATTTAATTTGTCATCTTGTAATATAGTTAGGATAGTTTCAACTGTGTAACAAACTTATTCCAGGTGTCATTAGTTCATTTGTTCTTTTGTGTATATATACTTGTAACTGTACTCATCGGTGAGTCAATGAAAACAATCATCTTCCTTACTCCAAAACTTAATCTTTCTTGGTATCAGAGCTCGTAATGGCGGAAGCCCTCTCTCATATTGATTCCAGTAACAACACCTCTTCCAGCACCAATTTCATTTTAGTTAATCCTGCCAACCAGATCAGCTCGGTCAAACTCACCGATGAGAATTACTTAATCTGGCACCTTCAAGTTTTCTCCGCAATTCGTGGTTTGGGGTTAGAGATCTTCATTCTCGAAACCCCACCCATTCCTTCGAAGATGTTAACTACTGAAGAAACGGTAGATTTTATAAATCCGAGCTATGTCTCCTGGTGCCGTCAGGATCAACTTTTGTTTTCCTTTCTTTTAGCTTCTATGACCGAAGGCGTCCAAAGCCAAATGATTGGCTGTGAAACCTCGTCGCAGATCTGGTTGCGAGTCTCA
Organism: Primulina tabacum; assembly: GCF_025594145.1. NCBI lineage: Eukaryota > Viridiplantae > Streptophyta > Magnoliopsida > Lamiales > Gesneriaceae > Primulina > Primulina tabacum. The sequence goes on along the minus strand of NC_134552.1, from coordinate 7,421,799 downwards.
CGACTCTTTGCGTCTCGTTCTAAAGCTCGAGTTATGCAATACAAATTGCAACTACAAACACTAAAGAAAGGAACCATGAATATGCGAGATTATCTCAGCAAGATGAAAGGGTACATCGATATTCTTGCTGCCTGTGGGCATTCTATTCCCGAGGAGGACCAAATTCTTCACATCCTAGGCGGTGTAGGCCTTGAGTTTGATTCGGTTGTTGTCCATGTGACATCTCGTGTGGAAGCTCTTTCGGTCTCAGAGGTTGGAGCTCTCTTATTAGCCCATGAAGGAAGGATTGAATCCTTCAATCTTACGTTGGACAACACACCACCTGCTGTGAATGCTGCTGTTCTCTCCTCACACAAAAAAAAAGATCACTCTTATTTTCGCTCGGATTCCTTACCTCGTGGTCGTGGCCGTGGCAAAAGTACTCGTGGTGGAAGACGAGGATGAACAACAATAGTGGTCGTCCCGTGTGTCAAATCTGTGGGATTGATGGTCATGTTGCACATAAGTGTTACTATCGATTTGACAAAGATTTTGTTCCCAAATCCATGAGAGCTCAGTCTACTAATCAGAATTTCTATAACAAATCTTTCAATACTTCACCAGTAGCAGCCATGGCCACTACAGGTTCTGAAAATATGAATGATGAATGGTGGTTTCCTGACTCAGGAGCTTCGCACCATGTGACCAATGAGCTTTCAAACTTAACTCTTGGATCAGAATACTCAGGCGTTGGTAAGGTTCACATGGGTAATGGATCAGGTCTGTCAATATCACATGTTGGTCTTTCTAAATATCGTCCACTTTCATCATCTCGCACCTTGTTTCTGAATAATTTGCTTCGAGTTCCTCTTATTACCAAAAATTTACTTAGTGTAAGTAAGTTTGCGTCAGATAATAATGTCTTTTTTGAATTCCATCCTCAGTTTTGTGTCGTGAAGGACCTAGCAACTCAAGCACCTCTTCTACGAGGGACTTTGCATGAAGGAATTTATAGATTCAATCTGGGAATGCCAATTCATCCTCCTCCTCAACCAGCTGCTTATCTCCACACTTCAGGTCCTGAATTTAGCCCAAAGCATCCTCAACCTTTGCTTCAGTCTCCACAAGAAATGTCGCACACTTTAGATCAATGGCACTTTAGATTAGGTCATCCTTCCTTAGATGTTGTTAAGCAAGTTTTGACCAATTGTAATATTCCTCTTTCAAGAAATGATAACTTACGTTTTTGTTCTGCTTGTGCATTGGGAAAACATCATCAGCTGCCTTTCTCATCCTCACAAACTGTTTATTCTGAACCACTTGAACTAGTTTATTCCGATGTTTGGGGACAAGCGCACACGATTTCCACCAATGGATATAGATATTATGTGAGTTTTGTGGATGCTTACAGTAGATACACTTGGATTTTCTTTCTCAAATTTAAGTCTGAAGTTTTTCGAGTGTTCACAGATTTTAAAACCCAAGTTGAGGTTCAATTCAATGCCAAAATAAAAATTCTACAAACAGATTGGGGAGGTGAGTTTAGAGCTTTAACTTCATTCCTTAAGCTTCATGGTATTCTTCATAGATTGTCTTGTCCTCATACTTCACAGCAAAACGGGGTGGTTGAGCGAAAACATACACATAGTTGATATGGGGTTGTCCCTTCTTGCTCAAGCATCCATGCCTCTTGATTTTTGGGATAATGCCTTCTTCACAGCAGTATATCTCATTAACATGCTCCCAACACCTGTTCTTCAAAATGATACACCTACTTACTATTTGTTCAAAAAACAACCAAATTATTCATTGCTTCGAGTGTTTGGGTGTAGATGCTTTCCTTGTCTTCGTCCTTATAACATACATAAATTAAATTTTCGTTCTACTCCGTGTACATTCATTGGTTACAGTGAAAAGCACAAGGGGTACAAGTGCTTAAGTTCGGATGGTCGGATTTACATTTCCCGGAATGTTACATTTGATGAGTCTTTCTTTCCTTTTGCTCATAAATCTGTTGATAAGGTTCAACCTGATCAATCCATCGAGTCATCGTCCTTATATCTTCCTTCACTCACTTCTCCATCCTCTATTCTCCCTTCTCCATGTACAAGTTCTCAAGAGCATGAATATACACCCGATCCTTTTATTTCTCATGCATCTGATTCCAGCCCAGTTCACTCTCCTTCTTCTAATTCTGATGATAGATCCTCCATTCCCTGTGTGAATACTCACCCAATGACTACTCGATCCAAGGTAGGAGTTTTTAAGCCTAGAGTGTTTTTAACTAATCATTATGCTTCTTGTGAACCTTCCACTGTACAGGAGGCGAAATATCATCCTGAATGGGTTAATGCCATGACCTCCGAGTATAATGCATTGCTGAAAAACAACACTTGGACTTTGGTCGAACAACCTTCTAATGTTCCTATCGTAGGCTGCCGCTGGGTCTTTAAGGTCAAGACCAACACTGATGGATCTGTTGCTCGCTACAAAGCAAGATTAGTGGCCAAGGGTTACTCCCAAACTGCTGGCCTTGATTACAATGAAACTTTCAGCCCTGTGGTAAAGCCCACTACCATTCGAATCATTCTTACTCTTGCTGTGTCCAAAGGATGGTCTGTTCAGCAGTTAGATGTTCACAATGCTTTTCTTCATGGAAATCTAGAAGAAGATATATATATGCAACAACCGCCGGAGTTTGAAATTCAAAATGCTAAGCAACCACTTGTGTGTAAACTGCACAAAGCAATTTATGGCCTTAAGCAGGCCCCACGAGCATGGTTTGATAGACTTCGAACTACTCTTCAAGCCATGGGTTTTCTTGCTTCTAAGGCGGATGCTTCCCTTTTTCTTAAGATCATCAATAACTCTGCGATTTACATCCTTATTTATGTTGATGATATACTTATTACTGGAAGTGGTCTCTGTCAAGTTAAAACAGTGATTCAGAAATTGAATAATCAATTTGAGCTGCGAGATTTGGGTTCTCTATCTTATTTCTTGGGGATTGAGGTGTCTCAGCCTTCTACAAATGCCTTTTTTCTTAAACAGACAAAATATATTAAAGAGCTGCTGGTGAAAACAAGAATGGATCATGCTAAGCCATTACCAACTCCAATGACTTCGGGTCTCAAACTATCTTCTCATGGTGATGATTTCTTTGAAGATGCTACACTTTATAGAAGCACAGTGGGTGCCTTACAATATTTAACCATTACACGACCCGACATTGCTTACAGCGTCAATAAGGTGTGTCAGTTCATGCACACTCCTTTACACTCACATTGGAAGGCAGTTAAACGTATCTTGAGGTATTTAAATGGTACACTTGAATATGGTATTAAGTTGTCTGCTCCTTCTCGTCTTGGCTTGCATGGTTATTGCGACGCATATTGGGGTAGTGATCCCGATGATCGGCGTTCCACATCCGGTTTTTGTTGGTTTCTAGGTAATTCTCCCATTTGTTGGAGTTCAAAGAAGCAACATGTTGTTGCTAGATCTAGTACAGAAGCAGAATTTCGAAGCATGGCAAATGCAACTTCTGAGTTGATTTGGATTCAGTCACTTCTCAAGGAGTTATGTGTTCCTCTATCCAGTACCCCAATCCTATGGTGTGATAACATTAGTGCAATTGCACTAAGTGCCAATCCTATTCTACATTCTCGTACCAAACTTGTGGAACTTGATCTTTATTTTGTCCGTGAAAAAGTTTTGTCCAAAGTCTTGTCTGTGCAACATGTTCCATCTTTGGATCATGCAGCTGATGTATTGACTAAACCATTGTCTGCTCTTTCATTTCATCGTTACAGAACCAAGCTTCGCGTTGAACTTCTTCCCACGCTGTGCTTGCAGGGGAAAGTTAAGATAACAATAAAAGATCAGCAGCCCAATGTGCACATGAGGGAGTTTGATTTAATTTGTCATCTTGTAATATAGTTAGGATAGTTTCAACTGTGTAACAAACTTATTCCAGGTGTCATTAGTTCATTTGTTCTTTTGTGTATATATACTTGTAACTGTACTCATCGGTGAGTCAATGAAAACAATCATCTTCCTCACTCCAAAACTTAATCTTTCTATACCCCATTGAAGAATATATAATAAAATAACATTTTAAAATTCTGATAACAGGTCCCCTGAGGAATAAATGTTCGATTTTATGATATAAAGGAGTGTGAATAGCTGTAAAATGTCGCTGCGTAAAGTTATTCCTCTACCAATTGATAATAAAGGCAAATGATCAACTTGACAAATTTCATGATCAGTGGGCTGTACTCGATCGGGTTTAAGCTTCTTTTGTAATCCAACAACAATATATATTCAATTTATTTTTATGATGGCGAAACATATAGTTGATAATATTTTGATGGCACATGATAAATCTTCGAATTAACGCTAACAGTCTGTTAATCATATTAGTTAGATAAACCAATCTATACAATTTTATTTTGGATGGAATGATGGATTTTAAATCAACGTCTCAAATTTTTTGTATCAATTTGTTTGAAAATTAAACGGAAGAAGTGAAATTTCTTGTGTTGTCCAATTTTTTTCTCTTTAATTTCAAAGCAATTCTCCAACCTAGTTATTTGAAATCATGATCACCAAAAATCCAATATTTCCATCCAAAGCATAACGTTACCTTTTAAATTATTCTAAATTACTCGTTCGAAAATCTCAGCAATGACACGTGAATATGTAAAAACGAAAACGATAAGAGGGGGGGAAAATGAGGCCTTTCTTAAATTTGATTCCGAGGGGCCCAAAGGTTTTAAAATAGAACTTTGAAAGTCTCAGGGCAACAACAACATGGACCTATGATTTGGGCTCTCTCCGGAACTCAATTCTTGTTTTTGACCCACAACCGTTCCATTTAGAATAATACCAAATCAAGGATTTAATAATAATAATAATAATAAATTTAAAAAATAGTGATCATCACAATTATATTTTGAATTGGTCAATCTCTATCATCCTTTTGAGCACGTGGTAATACTAACTATACCAAAACTCATACAAAGCTATCAACGTCTCAAACTTTGAGATGGATATCATACCGAACTCATAAAAAATATTATTTTTTATTACAGATATGGACCGGGTAAACCCGTATCACATATATATATTTGTTATACATCTCTCAAGTAAAAAGAAAAGGAAAAGAAAACAAAAGAAATGAGAAATTAGAGTATATTCGCATTTTAAATAATAAAAAGATGTAAATTTCAAAGTAAAGGAATAACTTTACCGCTAGAGTGACCGACCGAGGCATTAGTAATTTGGTAAAAACTTGTGTGAAATGGTCTCACGGTTCATATTTTGTAAGACAGATCTCTTATTTGAGTGATCCATGAAAAAATATTACTTTTAATGTTAATAGTATTACTTTTTATTGTAGATATCGTTAGAGTTGATCCGTCTCACAAATAAAGATTCGTGAGACCGTCTCACAACATACCTACTTTAGTAATTGAACTCCAAGAGCTGTCAACTTAGAATCCCTTGCTTGGCATCAATATTTAATTTAATTAAATAAATGAACAACTAAATAATCTACTCCGAGAGCTATTAGTTTTTCAACACACGCACATACACACACATATATGTATATAATTTTTTTGACTAAATTCATATTTAGAGGATGAAGTGGTTTTTTTCTTTGGAAAAAAAGACAATCAATGAACTAAAATAAAGTAATCGATTAAATCTTTCATTGTCGTGGCCAATCACTTCAGTTTGTAAAACCAGTTCATCTTCGTTACAAATTTTTTTTTTTTTGAAAATTCAGCCAAATTTATATTACAATCGTTCCACGCTACTGTTTTTTGGACCATATATGCTAATAAAGAATATTAAAAGCCCAACACAAACCACACGATTCTATAAAATTTTTGGATTTTAAGTATGACCAAAAGTTTCCGCCGCGATATATATGTTTAAAAAATAAGCATTTGAATGAAAATGGCGTGGTTCTATTTTCAAAAAAAATAAAAATAAAAAATCTGCTTTCTCACATTGTCTATCACAGGACCACAACTTTGGTTCTGAAGACAAGAAAAATTAGTTTTTGGAAAAAAATAGGCACCATGGGTATCGTTGATAATTCAAACCAACGACAGTGCGTGTGTGGACAATAACATACAAAGAACTCTCTTTTTCACCTTTTCTTTTTCTTTGTTCAAACCCGCCATTTTTGGAGTTGATAATTAACCAAGAATTGAGTTCATTATCGCCTCCATCACGAGACGAAACTTCCCTCGTCGTCTATCTCTTTATTCAATATCAAATATTGTATCTTCTGTTGCATCATCAAAAGAAATTGATAAGCAACAAAACCCACAGTCAATTTCGTCATTGTCGAATTAATTAACTACTTTTCGGATTTTGAAGAGGACCTGCAGTCTTTGCTTATTGAGTGCACGTACATTATGTAAACCCTTGGTGCCAGTTATTCAGCTTTTTCTTTTTTGTTGAGGTGGAATCCGCAACTAGTACCTATTAAGTATTTGGTAAACTCGCGAACTTAGCGAAATAGCGTACAAACCACGTCAGTAGAAAACCTTATTGGCTAGAAACCCCAATGTGATAAAATCGATCGAAAAATTATTGATAAAGAAAATCAAACTTGTGATCATTTGGTCATATGCTCACCCATTGTATATTCTCTTCCAACGATCTACAAGAGGAGAACCGATGGAGTCTGAGCTACCTGGAATTATATTCCTCCAAGTTATTTCAAATATATATAGTCCAATGTACAAAGTTAATGTAACAGTGTGCAATTCCAAATCACATCGATTGATCGGAACATATAATCGAAAATATAATACATGGATGAGATCATCGGATGATATAATATGTTTTCAAGATAAATTAAAATTAATATATTATAAGATATGTATTGTAATTCGAAGTTTATTTGAAAAATCTTCATTATTTGCTAGCTATTATGTTGGGCGAGACAGCACGCACATAAGATAATATTACACCTTTGGAGTAGTTTAGGATGAGCAAGCGACGTGGATATGTCTTGCCATGTTTAGCTAACTTCTTTCATTTCCATTAAATGGATAGGTATGGGTTAGAGATTTTTTATTTGGATCGATTAACAAAGTTCTGTAACAACACTATATTTTTTAAAATACTTTAGCCGCAAAAAAAAAATAAATAAATAAATAAATAAAATTGGTATTAATTTGTTGGTCTTAGTAATTTTTTAAAAAATACACTTCACTGTAATATAAATAATATGGCTAATTTTATATTTTCAATACAACTTTTCTTTAACTTTCTTTTAAAAAAATATTACTACTCTGTATGAGCTTACCCATTATATATGGAACTTAGATAGAAAATGATGATTAGAGTTTCTATTTGTGATTTTGGTCATGCATATTATATTTCAGTCATAGTTTTTTATTTTTTGTTTTGTTTGCAATTTTAACATTTTTTCGACATAACACTAACATGTGAAGTTGCACATCATCACTCTCACTGATAAAAGACTAATTGCTAAAATAAAAAAACGATACACAACGAAGACCAAAATTTAATAATACAAAGAACCAAAATCACAAGCATTCATACTTTCCAAGACTGATATTAGAATTATAGAAAGACACGTAAGTGTGTGAAAGAGTTGATCCACTTGTCACCTACCCTACACACAACCTTCTGGCTTGGTACTCGAATATAATTGAGATATATATATATATATAACTACATAAAATTTATTTAATTTGTTTCCAAAATTAATTGTGCATTTGAAAAGTAATTAAAAAAAAAGGAAATTTATATGATTTTAGTTGTTATGGTTGCAGCAAACTTAAGCGTGTTGTTGAACTGATCCATCCATCCTCCAAAAGTGTCATTTCGATCATTAAATATGAATTGTCCCAAAATAAACAAATAAATAAAGGGAATTTTATTATTATAGGTAGGAAAATGTATGATTTTCTTCCTAAAATCGGTGGATCGCATGCAGTTTCTGTATTGTGCCTGGATTTTTAATAATATAAAATGAATTATAATATAATTGATTATTTCCTTTTCCATGATTTATTCGTTAACCGAGCTACATTTTTTAAGCCAAAAATAAATTTGGGGTATAAAACATGAAGCTAGGGTGAAAATTGGCGATCGAAGTCCTTTTCAAAAATGATATATATTCTGTAAAATGTTTAAACACATAGTCGGTGGTGAAAAGGAATTTCATGATTCAATTGTGAAGTTGGCTAAAACGTAATAAATAAGTAAATAAATAGCATGGTGTAATTAATGTGTGAAAGTGATCAATTTATGGTTTCAAATCACCGAAACCCTACTGATTATGTTTTTAGTTTAACAAATTTAACTTCATGAGAATTCGAATATACTGATGTTTGATTTATTCTTCGAATACTGTTGGATACTAATAGTAACATGTTCATATAATAATAATATATTCAAAATTAAAATTTATTTATCGTTAGAAATCTAAGATCTACCGTTACTATTCGATACTTATTAGATAAACTTCATATTAAAATAATAAAACGCAAAATATTTTAATAAAGTAAATTATAATGAACAATTCATATTTGACAAGCTCGACCAAACTTCACACGAACTCAACTCAAAGACGCTGTTCTACTATTCTCTTGGTAAGCTAGATTGATGGCCTAATTTAATTAGGGACATTGAATATTCTCTTGCTACGTAAGACAGATGTCCTAATTTATTTAGTGATAGATTAAAAGTATGGACCAACATAAATTAAGTTCAATAATATGTTCATTAATTATAATACACGAGGTACATAAAAGTTTACATTTATAGGAAAATTATTAATTATAATAATCTATTATTCCACTATTTTTTTATTTAAAAAAAAAATAGAGGAGGCCCGTAAAAATGATAATTCACAGATTAGTTAATATCTATCTGCATGTGAGCTTTTCTTTACTTTTCTACCTTTCACACACTAAATCTTCTTATCCCAAAAGGAAACCAAACACACATTATTGGGTTGATATCTACACAACGTACAGAGCTAGCTCTCTCTCTAAACGCACTCTTTCATGGCTGCCCCACACTCTCGAGCTCTTTATTATGCAAAAGCATCTTTCATTCTCGATGAAAACCCTTGATTTCTACACACCCGATAATTAAAGGGCAGCTTAGCTTATCTTGCAAGAAACAGATCAGATCCTCGTGTGCCAATATCAATCCCATCATTTTTCTTTTGAGTTACGTTGTTTTCAAGGAAAAACCTTTTGATCAAGAGAAAGGGGAGGGAGGAAGGAGACAAATCGTCATCTCTTTTGCAGATCAGAGCTTTTAGTTCATGGGTATTTTCTGAAAACTCCGTTTTTGGTCGCACCTTCTTTTCTTCTCTCTTACGTTGGTTATTGGTTTATCTCTTTGTATAATTTCTCCACAGGATTCACTTTCTTGATCTAGAATAAGAAAATTATCCGATGGATTCTGGCCATAGTGATTCATCCAGCTGTGGTGAGGATCAGGAGTATGATTCACGCGCCGCCGCCGCCTACTCCTTCTCTTCTTTCGTGAATCACTCAGTACCGCCCCAGCCGACACAATTTGATCCATTTTCCAACTTTTTACAACTCCAAAATTCATCTCAGTTAAATCCTAATGTTTTCTGGCCAAGGAACGCTGATCTTAGTTCCGATCCCTGCCCTAATAACAACATCATCAACTTCCCCTTCACTGTTCCTCCCCAACCACCCACGGTGGTTGCTTCCGGCAACAATCTCATCGATGCACTGCCAGCATCCGCCGCAGAGAACGGGACTCAAAACCGGAACCCGCCGGCGCGTAACACGAAGAAAAGATCTAGAGCTTCAAGACGCGCGCCTACTACTGTTCTTACCACGGACGCATCAAATTTCAGGGCTATGGTGCAGGAATTCACCGGTATTCCTGCGCCGCCTTTCACCTCATCTTCAGCATTCCAAAGAAGCAGATTTGATCTTTACGGTGCATCCTCAAGCATGAGACTAAAACCCCAGGACGCCGCTCATCCACCGTATCTCCACCGACCATTTGCACCAGAAGCTCAACGGCCGTCTCCGCCGCTGCCATTTCTTACTTCTACGGCTTCCATTTCATCTTCAAGTACTACCAACAGTGTAGCTTCGACTTCAACTCCTCCGATGAACTACCATTCACTTTCAACTGAAAATTCAAATCTTTTCAATTTGATTTCAAACCCCAATCTCACCTCATTCCTTCCGACAGATCACAAGTTCCCATTTTCAAGTTCTATTCTCCCGTCAAAAGTTCCCGGTCTGCATTCAAATGTCAAAACGGTAGGGTTTGATGAATTTTCTTTACGCCGTGGTAACGTTTCTGCAGCCATTGGTAACCTCCCAAACCTCATTCCCTCTGATCAAATCCAACCCAGAAACGATCATAATAATGACAACAATAACGCCGATGAAATCGATCATGCGGTTCGAGCTGAAACAAGCACTTTGAATGGGATCCACAATTTTTCGAGGAATCCAAGAAATGACAAGATGAATTATTTACAGAATTCCTCGACGGATTTTCATGGCGAGAAGGGGCAGGGAAACATTGGCACGAGGAATTCGGAAGGTATGATGGAATCATGGATTTGTTCTTCCGAGTTGAAATGATTGTAGCGTAGAAAGTATGCAGTGGTAATTATGAGTTTTATGATTTTAAAGATTGAAAAAGCTTTTACTTGTGTGATCACCATGATTAATTCTTAGCAAGTGAACGTCGTTAAATCAAGTTAAATTTTACTATTTTTCTTGCTCTTAATTCCGTGAAAATAATTGTTTCTTTTTGGAATATAATATACATACATACATACATATATATATATATGTATGTATGTATAATCATTGAGCATTTCACATCATATACATCTTTCATGATGAACTTTTATAATGCTTTTTTATTTCTTCTTTTAAATAATTGTGAAGTATACATCCCTAGATAATTTTGTTCGGCTTATGTTATATATATATATAGAAAAAAAGTAGATAAATGTGAAATCGATCAGAGATTTTTATTATTGAACATGAACATATATCTAGCCAGGAGTAAGTCTTTTGTGAGACAGTCTCACGAATCTTTATATGTGAGATGAGTCAACAATATCGATATTCACAATAAAAAGTAATATTTTTTCATGGATGACCCAAATAAGAGATCTGTCTAATAAAATACGACTCTGAGACTGTCTCACATAAATTTTTGGTTCTAGATAGATAGATGATCAATTGCGGGTGGCGTCGTTTGAGTTTCACTTCGCCTCCAATTTTATTTTGTGACAATGATTGATCGAAATATTTTTCGTTAAATTTTATTATACATAAAATTTCCATTGATAATTTCAATTTTTTCTCACGATGCTTCATGCATTTTACTCTTTTATTTCGCACGTTGCATTTTTTTTAATATCACAATTATAAGTTATTTATCTGAACAAATACAAAAGAAATTAAAAAGCGAAAGTCTATCATGTGAATTTAGTGAACATTATTCGTTGGAGTTTCCACGTGTTACGATTTGTACTAAGATATGTTCCATTCTCAATTAGGGTGCACTAAAATTCAAAATTCTATATGTACAAAGTAGTACGAAAGTACATCTTTAGATTTTGATGCTCCATAAAATTTAATGCGTTCCGAATGTAAATACTCCATTTCTGGACCTAACGATTAATTTTTTTGAGCAAGGGGACCTAAATTATATATAGATAAATAAGTATTGGCAAAAATTTGTGTGAGACGGTCTCCTAACTCTTATTTGTGAGACAAATATCTTATTTGGGTTATCCATGAAAAATATTACTTTTTATGCAAAGATTTTTACTTTTTATTATAAATATCGGTAGGGTTAACACATCTCACAGATAAAGATTCGTGAGAATGTCTCACATGAGACCTACTCATAAGTATTAGTACAAGTTAATGAATTTTGAATTATCGAGACTTATATCTTCAGACGGTTACCCATGAAAAAATATTATTTCTATGTCCAATATAACCAGAGTTGACCGTCTCATGAAATAAAGATATGTGAGATTGTCCCACAAGAGACCTACTATTTGAATCATAAGGCCACAAAATCACATACATGAAACTTTAACTACACACAATTATCTGTTGTGATATCAATTAGTTTCCACAAGGGATGAAGTCAAATTGGAGGATGATTTCATGTCATAGTTGTGCACTGATCAATTAGCTCTACAAAGGATGAGATCGACTCAATTCGAGAAAGTTTTGTGATACCTCGTTGTAGCATCTGTTTCTTTCTTCTTTTTTCCGTGTTTGATCCAATGGTAGTCATTGAATCTACGATAGTGGTAATACTTGATGTAACATCTGATTAGTCATTGTAATATAAATATCGTTCAACTTTAAATTAAACTTTCACCGTTTTAAAAAAAATTACAGTGTTTTTTCATAACCATGTTAGGTTTTAAGTGGCATGCAGATTTTCCACTATCATTAACTACCTAATCAATGCCCTAATATACTTGAATGGATGGACAACTATCCTTTGCCTACTCATCTCATTTTCATTAATGAAGGCATTCACAATCTCCCGATATTGGAATGGATATATATATATATATATATATATATATATATATACCGAGAGAAAAGAACAAAAAGGCTTAAAAGAAGCAAGTAAATAAATGGGGGAAAGTGGTTCTTTACGGCGGTGTCCATTTTATTCTCGAAAGGAGTAATCTATTTCATGACATTAAGAACAAAAACTACATATGTATAAAAAAAATGTCTCTTTTCATTATACGTGTGAGTTGTGTTTCATACTATATAATATAACAAAATATAACTATTCATTCTTAAAATTATGGTATGAAACCTTGATAAAATATAAGAGATACGTATGATTCAATCATATTTATTTATTTATTTTTTTTTTTTAAAAAAAAAATTATATAATAATAGAGTAAGTCTCTTGTGAGACGGTCTCACGAATCTTTATCTGTAAGACGGGTAAACCCTACCGATATTCACAATAGAAAGTAATACTCTTAGCATAAAAATTAATAATTTTTCATGCATGACCCAAATAAGATATTCGTCTCACAAAATACGATATGTGAGACCGTCCCAAACAAATGTTTTCCATAATAATAGCATAAGATAATCCAAAATACATGTACTGCATGAATGAATAAAAGCTTTTTGGGGATTGTAAGCTACGGGAGGCATCGATTTTTGGAAACTAGGAGGAAAGGTGAAGACTTTTTTACGCGCACGTGCCCTTTAAAAGGTAATTTAATGTACCAAAAGTTATTTTTTTATTTTATTTTATTCTTAGTAATTAGGTGGGGAGTGGGTTGTCTACATAAATAATTTAGTAATTGTTGATTTTCAAGGGAATAATTAAGTTTGAGTTTTTCTTTGACTTGTGTCTTTTTGACTTATTGGCTTCGTATTTTTAATCCTCCCCATTTAATAAATATTATCATAATAATAATTATTATTATAATAATTAATGAGATGCTTATTTCAAAGTAAATACGAGACTTTTATCTCAAAAGAACTTTATTATGCTTTTAAAAGTAATTTATTTTAATTTTAAATTTAAAGAATATAATATATTGGTAAAAAAATTAAGATTAAATTTATGAAATTACAATTCAAGGCAAAACAATTGTTTATTCAGATACTAATCATACATGGGGCGAGTAATGACGTCATTTAAACGTCAGGTTTACCTCATGAAGTAGTAGTGAGGCCCATTAATTTTCAATTTAAATAACAAAAGCCCAATTATGAGGAAGCCCAATATGGACTGACTGGCCCAACAACTGATGTGATCAAACTGCAAAAGTCAATAACGACTTATTCTTTTCCATCGTTATCTGATTATTTTTAATTAAACTAGAATAAGAATTTTGGTGTGGAGATTGTAAAAGGAACCTATGGCGATGATTAACAAAAAAAAAACACACACACACGCACATTTTTCTTCAAAATAAAAAACTCATGTTTCACGAATTAATTGTGAGACACATTTCTGACTTAACCTAACTCGATTCATAAAAAATTACTAATCATTTTTCTTTGATTAATTTCAAAATTTTGAATATTAGTTAAATGGTTGATTTGAGGTTTATGTATATATTCCAGCATAATTTATATTATAAATTAAAGAAATTAGTATGGTTACAATCAAAGTTTTAATATCATTTGAGATTTTTAAAATTATCATAAATGTAATACATAATATTCACTTGATACGTAAATCCAAAGTCTAAGCCTCCTTGAATTTGATTGTGATGACTTGCATGTCAAGGTGTTGCCATATAATTGTGCGCTTTAAATTTTATGAAATTTATTTTCCTTAAACCCTATTTATTTTTATAATTGAGCATGAAAATTTGGCATTTTTGCATCCATACACTAACTTCAAAAATCTACAATGTTCGATACAAATTAGACCTATGGATGATATAGATTTTGGGAAAGCCAATTAAGCATCTCCATTCCATCCCCCAAACTTTTCCTATGCATGTTTCTATTTTTATGATAGAAATGAGTGGTCTCAAAGAAGGTTGAACTGAATAGAATTTCATTTTGTTTTGTTTTTATTACAACACTTGGCTGAGATTTTTTATTTTTATTTTACGTGAGTTTGAACTTACACCATTTCTACATAGAGCTCTCCTAGAGAAAATATGTTGAAGATATATATATGTATGATACCCTCGGATCGAGGATGGGCCCGGCCTAGTCTCGGTAGCCAAATAGTGGCCGAGTGTTCAAGAACTCCTGGCAGGCTATCTACGCGAGAAAGCCATGGCAGGAAGTCCTTTCACTTGCACGAAGCTAGCGGGAAGTCATCCAGGCCGACCTCCCAAAACACCTGTAATCATGGAAGAAAGGACATGGCCGACCTTCCATGCCGAGCTCCAAGGCCGACCTCCCACAAATTTCCGAGCCGACCTCCAAGAGGATGTCATCGCGTCGATTGGTAGTGTTTTGGCCGACATCCCAAACCGAGCTCCCGAGGGACCGAGATGATAGGCGGACTAATGCCTATGAGAACTCTTACCTAGACGACAACGGGTAGTCCACCGAGATCTAACCATATCTAGAAGATCTAACCAAAACTAGAAGATCTAGCCAAATCTACAAAATCTAACCAAATTTTTCACAAGATTCTAAGGATCTAAATCTACCAAATCAAGACTCTATTTCTGTCCTATAAATAACAGGTTTCGTTCATTATTTATTTATTCATATATTCACATTCTCTCAGCACACACAATACTCTCTCAGTTTTCTATTATCTGACTTGAGCGTCGGAGGGACTACGCCGGAACAACCTTACGGCCCCCTTCTAACGTTCTTGCTTGTGCTTCCAGATTTCGAGGGTCCGATATGAGCTCCTCAAGTGAAGATCCGACCTCCTAACTGACATCCCGGATTTTAGCAACATCAATGTGTGTGTGTGTATATAATCTCAATCCACTAATCTTAAATGTTTTCAATTGTAAATTTTTTTTATCGGAGTGCTGACGTGTCATTGAAAATTACCGGCACACATAGCGACGAGTATCGCTGACATGACAAATGATATTGCTGAAGCGTCCGATGTCATTTCAGTATTTCGGTAAAAAATTATTACAATTGAAAAAATAATGCATGTTATATATATCATATGGATTCTATTGACCCTCCAAATTGGACGGCAACTACAAATATTAATTCCCCACTAAGCTACACTTGTCTTCGTAGAATCTCTCAAGCAAAATATATCACAATGGATTCTAAGTTCATTCTTCCATAATATCAATAAAGCTAAAGACAGATATGAAATATTCATCGAAACGTATGATGCATGCCAGCTATATATTAATATTTGTGCAGGAAACAATCCAAGACAGCCATGAAATGGAAATCCCATCAGGGAGCAAGATACGACATATTCACCGGAAACTCGAATAGCTCGAAAAAGGAAAGAATCTAGGTACATACATGCATGAACCTAGAATGAGAAAAAGGGTTGCGATTATAGGGGGAAAAGGGACGTTTGCATGAGGATATATATATACTTTTAACTATTAAGCAACCTCAATTGCAAATAACAATGATTGATCGAAGGTGGGGAATGACTGTGGTTGCATTAGTGGAGAATGTGATGAAACTTTTTGTCGATTTGTCAGTATGCGCTTTAGAAGCATTCTAGATTTTGTTACATTCAATGAGGGGTCATAGAAAACAAAAAAAATGATAAAAACTTATGTGAGACAGTCTCACGGATCGTATTTTGTGAGACGAATATCTTATTTGGGTTTCTTCTCACCAACGAAAACAAAATTAATTCTAATATTTTTGCGTGTGTTAGGTTCACTGGTATATATTTATTTATGTTCATGCATCAAAATACAGAGAGATAAACTTCACAACTAAATAATATAATACTATTAAAAAAGAAAAAACGAAAAATAAATTAACTATTTCAAAACGACTCCGCTGGGGATCGAACCCAGAATCTCTGGTTCCGTAGACCAGCGCCTTATCCATTGGGCCACGGAGTCAACTTTTTCTCTCCGTTTGTTTAGTTAAATAATGTCTTTAATCTCTGGGCCTCCTTTGTTATTTCATAAATTACTAGTATTACACTAAATATTTTATTTACGTAGCAGTAATTATATTTTAGTAAAATGACTCTCAGTAAACACTCCCCGAAAAAAACAGGTTGAACAGACAAGACATCAGTATTATGTTTTCTTTTATTAATTTAAAAATAATTCAGTAGATACATGTAATACAATGAAATCTTATTACAAGATATTCGAACGGCGGTCATAGTATGTCGACGATGGATGCTGCTGTGCATGATCAAGAAACTCCTATAGTGTGGGGCTCCTGGGCAGCGACTCCACAGGTCATGTTTTATTTGCCCATGCCAAGTGTTTTCCGGCCGATTTGAGCCCCATTGTTTGAGGGGATGGTGCAAGCGATCAATCTTGGTTGGACTAATTGGATCATAGTATCGGACGCACCAGCCTGTTAACGCCCATCAAGAATCCAACTCCTTTCTCTATGGAGGGATCCTCTAGCTTCTGTCGTGAGACGCTGCTGCACTCAATTCTCGTCCGTTATCGTCCAGCACCGCAAGCGTAGCACAAGTCTTTTCAGAATTTTAGCCTCGTTTTTTCTGATGCGATCTCAAATCTATTGTAACTCAAGACTTGTTTCACTGTTAGTTGTACTACTGCTATGATTGTGCTTAAATATTTAAATTGTATCATATACTGAACTTCGGTACGATATCTATGCATGCTGAAGTAGAATTGCACGCCAAAATCAACTTAATATTTAAAATAAACTAAAGAGCAGAGATTCAGAGTAGTTTCGTAACACGTTTTTTAAATATAATTGAGCAAAATTGAATCTAACTGTACCACAAGCAATCTTGGCTAAACACAACACTACACTAGAGTGAAATGAAGAACCTACAATAAAAAATCAACAATAAACGCAGTCGAAGTTCTGCGTTATTTTACGGGCGGGCCGTTTGTGGCTGGGGCATCAGCAACTGCCTTCGTCTCCTCAAATGCAGCAACATGGACACCAAGGGCAGCTCGACCGGAGGGGTCAAGATTATTAGACCATGCCGCATCCCATTCTACAGCCTTAGCAGTGCTGCACGCCACACTTGGACCTCCGGGCACTGTTGATCTTGCAGGATTCTAAATACGAACCAAAATCAGGTTAGTTGAGTCGTTCACTAAAAGAATATGTGATTGTTTTGATTAGAAAAGTTTGGGAGAAGAATGATTTAAATCCGTAGTCGTATATGCAGATTTAAAAAGGGGTAGCGAGTGGATGCGGGTTACTATATTCGCCTTTAACCAAAGGAAATATAGAAATTTATCAACTACAAAGTTTGAATAAATTGAGCCGCTCCCTCACCCAGATTCGTGAATCTACTTCCTAGTCATGAATCATTTGCACTAGTTTGTGTACTACAATAAATTTCTGAACATGTGGGTTTTAACCATTCTCTCAATATCTTCCTCAGTTGGAATCAGTTGTGTATTATCCATCTCCAATTCCTCACTCACGGATTCAAATCCTTAAATCGCAGAACCACCACCTCCCACTACATTGTTCCTGTTTAATTCGTACGTGCTAAAAACATGAACATGCAGTAATTTACCTTGGGGAAAAACCGCTCAAAGATAGTTCGGTAGTGGTACCCTTCTTTCGTGGTTGGAGTATTCTCAGGGTAAACAAAATTTGCGTTGGCTAGCATTGCATCTGTAACCTGTCAATGTCAAAAATGAAAATCTGTAATACATATGCACCAAGCTACGTAAAATGTATAGATATAAGGATTTAAGAATGTGCAATATGTAGAGACTTAGGCCTACCTGTCGGTTAGCATGATCTTTCAAGCCATCAATCCAACTGTATCCAACTCCATCACTGAACTGCTCTTTCTGTCTGTATAAAATGTGCTAAACCAAGAAATACGAATGGCTCAAGAATTCGATGCCACATGCTAACGAATTGTCTTGTTGTTCTAATGGAAATTGATTAGAAAAGAAACAAAGATAAACTATGTTAAAGTAACGAGTACAATAGAAGAACAGCACAAACCTTGGGTAAATACGGGTGTTGCTCATCATCAAAGGCATTGCGCAAAATCCATTTTTCAATTCTTCCAAGGTCAGGTCTTACCTGTTATTTTCAGGCAAACAAAATCTTTACGGAAAATTTAACAGACTGCTAATCAATCAAAACATTATTGTTGGTAGATATCTTGTGAACTTATCTGTGACTAGAATTACAGGTTTGCCTGAGACGAGACAAACGTAAAATTAAGATCAAATAATGTGCAGTGGAATATTCAGAAATTTCTGTCAAATTCCCATCCCTCCAATTCAATGTAATAGGTGATGTTCTGTTCAATTCTCCTCCCTCCAATTCAATGTTATGGGTGATGTCAATTCAGAAATCCTAAATTATTAAGCAAAAAGTTCAAATTTTAAATCAACGTCAAGCTTCAATCTCAAGATCAGAATGTCATGATATATGTTTTGAAGACAAAACTAACACGAGATATGGTAAATAATATTTACTGAGCAAGTTTTTCCTCTTTTGTCAAATACGAACAACACTGGAGAAGGGAAATGGAGACAATGTTTCTAACTTCAATTTGTTGGCTTTTGAGCTGGTTTTTGGCTTAAATTTTCGGAAGAGATACATGTCTCACATTTGTGATCAACAAAAGCATTTTCTCGTTTTATACTGTAGGCTCAAGTAATTCATCGTGTTAGCATATAAAATGCACCGAAGTAAATTGCCAAGTTTTAAAGTAGTTCACACCCCATAAATCCATAGTTGATGCTCGAGCATGAAATTAATAAGCCTCTACTGAGACAGGTTAAGCAGTGAAAGTATCCAAAATTAATTTCCTGGATTTCTCTGAACCAATTTTAAATGAGCATATTAACGTGTCCTGTCAGGTAAAGGTTGAATAATGTCATGACTACTGTTGAAACAGTAAAGAGTGAGATATCACATAGTTCACCATTTTCCACTCTGGGTCAATACCCATGGCAATATTGATAAATTCCTTGTCTAAGAAGGGTACGCGAGCTTCAAGACCCCATGCCGAAGTTGATTTGTTGGCTCTCAAACAGTCGTATAGATGAAGCGCTTTGATCTGGCACCAAATTTTAAAATAAAACAGGCTTCATACTTGAAAATTCTTGCTATAAGTAATAAATAAAACCATATCAAGACAACCATATTACCTGTCATATTTGAAAATTCTTCCTAGGAGTAACGATTAAAACCTTATCAAGACAACCATATTATCTTTTTGGGTTTACTAAACATATGTTGTGGAAAAGTACCTTAGCACATGTTTCCTTGTGAAGCTCCTCCTTGTTGGGTGCCTTGTGAAAATACAAATAACCGCCAAAAATCTCATCAGAACCTTCACCAGATAGAACCATTTTTACTCCCAGAGATTTTATTTTTCTGGACATGAGAAACATTGGAGTACTGGCTCTGATAGTAGTCACATCATATGTTTCAGTATGATAGATAACCTCCTCTAGTGCATCTATTCCTTCCTGATTTTACAATAAAAAAAAGAGAAAATGATAAAAAAGCAACAGTGGTGTAAAATAAATTATTCAACATTCATATAATAAATATACCTGCACAGTAAAATGAAACTCATGATGACGAGTTCCCAGATAGTCTGCCACTTCTCTTGCTGCTCTCAGATCAGGAGAACCCTGAAACAGAGAAAAACAAGATTAATAGTGTAGAGGGACAAGTGACATAGAATTGTAACTTTAGCCGTTAAAGAATAGGAACAAAGGTTGAGAAATAGCATTGATTGGTTATACAGGGATTAAGTGAAGATCGACAAGATAGATTGCTTTCGCCATTGTTATACAAAGAAGTAAAGATTTGACAGAAAATAGTGCATCAATGTGACACCAAGATGCTAAGTTTTAACCGATACCAGTGCCTTGAACTAAAAAATAAGTCAGTAAAATATATGATTTTAGTTTTTGTATGTTTTTTTATAAAAAAGTTGGTATGCCGGCTACGTGCTCTTTTCATCCCCTTTGTCATACACAATGGAAGATTCTGCTGAGTAACGGTTTGCATTTGTTTATATACATCACGTATAAATTTAAACAGAATGCAGAAAATAAACTTCACAAAATTGCTTGGACAAAGGGCACAGTTGCGCTTAGAGGTTCCGAAGTTAATATCAAGAAGCTTGCGGAGAATTTTGTGGCAAGCACAGAAGTCTGAAGAGGAGATATTCCAATTATTCTTTTCATTCTTCATAAAAATTGTCAATTCTCCTTTGCACGAGAGAGTTACTAGGGAATCAAAACCACTGAGGTGCGGAACATACTTGGCAACAGAACTGCTACAACAACTGGAAGCAATGACTGTTGTTAAAGTTTATCACCTTTAAGCCAATGCAAAAGGTATGCAATTGTGATCCCCACTGGCAGGCTGCTTCGGAATCAACCAAATAGCGGGAAGCCACCGAAGCAACAAGCGATGAGTCCAATCCACCAGATAAAAGTACACCAAAGGGTACATCTGTCATGAGTCTCTTCACAACAGCCTGCAAAATAGTTAAAGAGCATAAGAAAATGTAATTTAAAAAAGCCACAATATGCACACAAAGATTTGATAGATGCACAATTTCAAGGCAAATCATTTCACAGGCTTAATTACAATAGCTGATGCTAAAAGAGTATGGATAAGAAACATTTTTAAAACAAAATTGTATGGTTTTGAAGGAGAAAAAACAAAACTTGAAATGATATGAATGTGACATACGTTACATCAAACATAATAAAGATGAGGCTATAACATGAATAAGACATGAGAATAACACAACATAAATAAGTAAGATTTACAATTGTAAGAGTTGAAAAAAAATATCGAACAGTAAACTGTAAAAAAGAGAAGGCATTTAGAGGACTATCAATGCAGAGTAGCTAGGAAGAAAGAAGTACTTGGGAAAGGAAAAGAAATGAGATCAGGAGGGACTGAAAGGAAGAGAAAGACCAATCTGATTCAAATACACACAAGAAAGATAAGACTCGAATACTCAGATATTTGAAGAAAGCAAAGAATAAATAAACAGAAGAGATGAAAATCACTGATTAATAATTTTTTAGATAAGCACAGACCACATCTAATGGTTAAGGCAAAATAATATATAGCACAACAGTCAATTGGAAACAGAATTGATCAAGATAACCTTCTCAAAGGCCTTGCGCAGTACTAGGGGCTCATAAGGAGCCAAAGGTATCTGTTCTGAAAACCATGGTGGGTTGTACCACCTTCTGAGCCCTCCTGTTGCCATTATCATATTAGCATATTGCAGCAGTAAATATATTTGCAAGTAGTTTACTGCAGAACAGAGAAAATTCGGGCATCCCAGAACATGTTTAGCAAGATGCTTCTTCAGCTAAGGAACAAGTTCCCATTTCTATCATAATCAACTTCAATCCCCAGATTCTTAGTTACAAATATATTTTACAGTTCCAGTATCATGCAGGACTTTATGTTTTGATAAACTAATTTCACATTACTAGTAAAAAGGATCACATAAAGATTAGCTAAACAAGTGGATTTAATGTCTTGCAAGCATGAAAATGCCTTATCAGCTAAACCCACCATACAACAGATCAATAGCTATACTCATTACTTCTGGATGAGCATGATTTAACAGTATAGAACTTAAACCTTCATGCATTTGTCAATAAAATAAATGACAACATCTGCAGGAAAAAGTTGGATGTTTAAGTTACATTGGCAAAAAGAACAGTTGCAGTCAGAATAGTTGAAGCAAATTAAATTGCCCTCTGGGGATTTCAAGTTCATCTAACATACCGCTTTTGCTTGAATAGATGTGTCCTGGAAGGAAAGACATGAATCGTTCACAATCATCACTTAAAGCTTTCATCTCCGAAGCAAACCATATTGATCCTGAGAGTGAACCATTTAGTTAAGCAAAAACCTTGTCACAAGATAACCGAAACAATTTTCATATGAAAGGGTTAGGCTTTAATCCAAAGGAGAGATCCACAAATGAAACTTCCTTTTTTAACAATGCATCTACAGTGCATCATAACATGCAGCATTCAAAACATAAGAAAAGAGAATGATGCCAGTACCCTGCTGCTGCATACCTAGTTACAGTGTACTATGGGATTACTGCACAGAATCACATCCAAAAGATTTAATGTAGGGAGAAAATGGTCACATACCATCAAGACCCCAGCCTATGTAAAGGGGAGTAATACCAATCGCATCTCGAGCAGCAATGAAACTATTGTCGCGAGTGTCGAGAAGAACAAATGAAAACATACCATCCAACATGTCAACAAAATCCTCACCGTGTTCTTCATACTGGAAAAAAAATTATTCAAATTGTATAAAAAACTGATGTAAGAGGCAACGAGCTTACCTCATATAATTCTGAAAATTTTTCAAGGAACTACTCGGGAACAACAGATAAAATTGTCAGATGTTATCATGCAGTGGCACACTTCTATCTCCAACTACTGTCAGTCAAGTACTAACCAGGTGAGCGATAACTTCACAATCACTTCCAGTTCTGAACTGATGAGACTGCAGCTTCTTCCTAAGTTCTTTATGGTTGTAAATTTCTCCATTAACCTGAAAGTAACAAGAGAGAGGATACAGGAAAAAAAAAAAGAAACATCACATGTCTTGTAAAAAATAATCAAGATTTTCCCAGGAATTGTAATGTAAAGCACACAAATATTGGAAACTAAAACACATGGAGAGAACTATGTTTCTGGTAAGCCTCTTTTCTTCGTTCAAGGAACATAAACTTTTGGCAAGATGATTTCTGATTGTGAGTGGTCAACGGAAATGATTTTTCTTCCAGATGCCACATAACTGGGAAAATCATACTTTCCATTTTAATAAAAATAGAAGTAAATTATAGTTTACATATTTACGGGGAAACAAAACTCCTCAAAAACATTGGAGCTGGATGAAAAGACACTATTACCCCATAAAAAGGTATTACATAATGAATCTCAGCCGCTTAAAAGACAATCAATGTGAGAAATTCTTTTTATGCAAAATTTTACCTACCGTGACAACAACTGTTTTGTCTTCATTATACAGTGGCTGATCCCCTGATGTAGGATCTACAATTGCCAAACGCTGATGAGCAAGATAACAGTCCTGATGATAGTGCAAGCCGCTCCAATCAGGACCTCTGTGCCGCAACCTATGGGCTCCAAATACAAGTAACAATGACTCAAAATAATATCTAGATTGTGCAACGCTTTATGTAATGATAATACAATCATGGACAGAGCCAGTAAGAACAGCTACCAGCCAAAACCGAGCTTAACAACCAGCATCACTAAATAATTTTCATGTGACTTTGATTAAACATGATTCAATTGTTGTTTAATATAAAGTCTTCATATTGAAATAAGAATATTGATCGAAAATCATCTTGAAACAATTGTTTTAGACATGACCAACATTATCGACAGATGACAGTTAAATAAGAAATTATTAAAATATTACAATATTGAAAAAATTAACACGGCAACAGAAAATAACAATAATAGAGAAATTCAATATTAAACGTCCCCCATCCCCACACTCAAAAAATTGTAATTTTTTTCTGATTTGCAGGAACAGCTTTCACTTCTTATAAGACATGATGGTCATTCAACCTTTCCCATAAAATGTCAATTCTTTCTGATTTGCTTCATATCACAGAGATAATTCCTGTATTGATTATAAAATTGTCCCATTAATCACTTATGCAACCAAAAATTCAACCACTATATTTCAAATAATGTATCACTCCAGGTTTTTGTCTCGCAAAAACAAATATAAAAGTACATTTTCCGAGGGAAAAAAACTAATAATCTTGCGACAATTAACTGATAACACGAGATCGATATATCATAAGTCTACGATTTTCATATATGAAAATCAAGAAAACGAAGATCAAAACACATTTTCCAAATCAAACAATAACACCAGAACCAATAGATAACGCACGGAAAAAAAAACCCACAATCATCGCAGATGAAGATAAATTAAACCTTCTGGAGAGCTCGATGATCCTGGACCGCTTCGCCTGAGAGTTTTCAGTGACACGGAGAACTGCGAGAATTCCACACATGGCTTCTTAACCCAATCCCACTTTCTGAAGAGAGAAGAGGGATAGACAGAGAAAGACAACGGCTACAAGTCAAGGTGAATGGTGGCTAACGAATCATCACAGCCGTTTATTTTGAAAGATTCCGTGATTTAATTAGGGTTTAAGCACTCTGGGTCCACATCTTCATAATCAGCCTATTTTTGGTCTTTTTATTTTGCCTTTTGTACTGATTTTTTACCCTTCACATTCTACCAAAAGTTAGGATTTTCGAAATATTACATTTATTACAAATTCATTTTTTTTATTTGAGTGATTTATATTATGACAAAAAACGATTTCACGACTCGTATTTTGTGAGACAGATCTCTTATTTGGGTCATCCATGAAAAACTATTACCTTTTATGCTAAGAGTATTACTTTTTATTGTGATATCGCTAGGGTTGACCCGTCTCACATATAAAGATTCGTGAGACCGTCTCACAAGAGAATTACTCTTGTATTATTCAGAAAATAGTTAGTCTTGTATTATTCAGAAAATAGTTTTATGTTGATGTAATTAATTAATAGATTATGCATATTCAGAAAATAGTTTTATGTTGATGTAATTAATTAATAGATTATGCATTTGCATACCTTGTTAAAATATTCCATTTGTTGGTATTATGTAGTGGACCATTGGCATTAATATCCTTGTTTGTTTGGGCCATGGAAAAAGACTCTAATCTAACTGGACCAAAGATCCAAATCAAGTTTCTCCTACTCTATTGAATTTGGCTCCATGGGCCCAAGTTGTACCTGTGGAATCTAATTATTAATTTGATTTTAAAATTGCAAGTTTTATGAATTATTGTAGTCACGTTTCAATGATTTAATTGTGATTGAATATTACTCTGGATGTCTTGAACAAGTACAAAAATCGCAGCAACAGTAATAGCAAGTTGAGGTAAGGAATTTCCTTTCTCCGCAAGACGAAATTGCCCGTAGTAAAGTGTTATACGTTGCAGGCAATCGTCCCTAAGATACAACGACTTCAATTTGAGAGTTTGCAGCACTTCAAATCTCGAAACTAGCGAACAAAATTATGCAGCAACTATCAAGTATGGAAGAGAGTAAAATGCAACAATATGATATCAGAATTTTCGAACCATGATAATGAAGTATGTGAGGACTATTTATAAATGACCACTGGGTGTGTAGAAGAGAGGCGTCTTTCCGGACCGAATGCGTAGAAGATTCACAACTTTAGACAAGGAACACATTGTTTGGTGCAAAATCAGCCAAGAACAGATGCTTTGAATGCCAAGGGACGCACATGTTTCCTGAATCAGCGCAGCGCGCGACAACATGCGCGGACGCGTGCAACATTCTGCCCGCGAGCAGCAAGGCGCGCGCGTCCGCCCGCGCTAGAAGCTGCGCGGCCGCGCGCCTTGCTCTGTTCGAAGGCTCTGAACCCAGCAACAAACGCGCATCCGCGCGGGATGTGCGCACCTGGGTCTGTTCCGTATGCAACATTTTGCTCACTGTAGTGATAACAAATTTATTTTTCAAATAAATTTGTTCTAAAAAAATAATATTGATCAAAGATCGCATCGCACCAAACCAAGCCGGGCGCGTTTTTCACCAAGATACAACTTATTAGCGTCTTCTCCTTTCTAAGAACTTCAGGTACCCCTTGGAACCCAAACCCTCAACTCAAATTTATAGTTTATAAGGAAGAACCAACTTGTCTCTTTTTCTGATGTGGGACAAGTCTCACTCCTTTTCTTTTCAACACTCTTCTTAATTCATTTATCCAACATTAATTTAAATAAGTCCGTTACGAAATTAATTGTTTTAAATGGGATAAATGTACCTAATTTTTATATTCCATATATAAGTCACACACATTTCATGAAATATATATTTAGTTTTTATTTATTTATCGATGATACTTTAATAAATTCGAGATACAAACGAGAGAAATAATTGGACAATAATATAGATTAGGTAATAACTATCTCTTTCTTTGAAATAATAATGTGTGTCGTGTTACACACATTTGATTAGACATTATATAATATATGCTCTATATAATTTTGAAAACTATATAAAATGTTACATTGCCTGGAGACATATATAATATACATGCTTCAATAATTACTACAGAATTTTTCCTGTATATGCACATTTATACATGCGGAGTATTAAAATAAAATTAAATAAAAAATAGTGTACGGGAAACTACAATATTAAATGATTGGTGGACGTGGACACGCTGCATGGAAATATATTGGCGCCTAGTTTACCAAGAAGACTATAGACTTTGCCGTGGAAATGTGATATATAAATATACGCAATATATTATATTTTAAAGTATTTTGATATAAATAATATTTTTGTGATTTGATTGAATGATTTGTATGTTATTAGTTGTTTTAATGAAAAATTATTTAATTTTTTTCATTGTTTTGATATATATTTATATTTTAACATTCCATACATTATATGTAATTTACATATATTGGGGTAATAATTTTATAAATAATATCCTCTAAAAGCATAATTAATCATACGCACTTTCATAAACTATAAGGAATATAATATTTAACGTAATATTTTTATTTTGCATAACAAAAAACCTAGAGATACGTTTCATTTAAAATTTAACTGTAAATTTTATAATTTATAAGAAGACTGAAGAATTTGAATGGGTTCGTGTGGTCCGAAGAACTTACACGTGGCATTAGTGAGGTGAGATATTCGGTAGAAACCTATTGCAGCAAGCAAATAAGCAGTTTAGCGGAGACTGAACCAATTATTAATTATTTATTTAGTTAATTAATTAATTAATTAATTAATTAATCAAACATTGAGCTTATGAAGTGTGACACATGACATCCAAATTAAACCTGTTCCTTTTTTATATTGTTCAGTTCCGACAATCAACTTTGCTTCCAAAGCAATCTATAAATTTCGATTTCTAGGGGGAAGTGGTTGCAATAGTGTCAATTTTCAAATATTAAATTTTATGATTATATTTAGTGAGAAAAATAAATTATTGAGTTTACCTTTTTATTTCAAAAATTTTACTATAATTTAATTAATGAAAAAACTTATGTGAGACGGTCTCACGGTTCATATTTTGTGATACAGATATCTTATTTGGATCATCCATGAAAAATATTACTTCTTATGCTATGAGTATTACTTTTTATTGTGAATATCGGTAGAGTTGACTCGTCTCACAGATAAAGATTCGTGAGACCGTTTCACAAGAGACATACTTTTTAATTAAATCGATCGACTGCATATATATTTTGAATATGTTATATTATATTATTTTATTTTTTTTTAAATGTTTCAAGTAGAAAAAAAGGTGTTTTAATGGTGTAAATTTTCTTAACTAACTTGTGACTTTTGTTAGACTTTGTGTCCGAGGTTCTAACATTGAATTCTCGCCTTTTTGATACAGACTAAAATATATCGTATGTACGTCGGAATCACTTAATTAGAAAGAGTTTTATATGATTAAAGACCCTAACTGTAAGGTAAAAATAAAATATAAATTGTTGATATATTAATTAAATTTCAATAAATTAATCGAAATGCATAATAATTATATTATTTGGTGGAAATAGTTTTCTGAGACGATCTTGATGGGAGACCATGTAAATTAATGTGTCGGTAAAACCCGTGAAAATTCTTGGGAAATGAATTAATTAATTAATTATAGATAATTTTTATCATGGTTAGTCTGACTTATCTTTGTTATTGACGTTTGATATCCAAAGAAAAAAGAATTATCCGTTTTTAAATAAATAAAATTTGAGGTCTAAATATATTTCAAATTTTTATTCTAACATAATATAACTCCCACGCCCCAATAAAACAGACTCAATTACTATAATTTATTTATTTTCTCGAATTTATCAAAGTCGAATATGAACTATATATATACATTCTCTAACTAATTAAGGCCAATTTTTTTTTTTCTAAAAAAAAAACAAAGCAAATCGAGAGTGCTATGCTTGTTAGAAAAAAATAATAATTAACAAAGACCATTTTATTTTTTTATAATTAAAAAAAGAAGAAGCAAATCAACTGTATATGGTAATCGATCGAGAAGATATAGTAGAAAGTTTGATAAACCAACTTCTTCTCTAACAATGTCTGAACAGTCACATTATTAGACTTGCTAAATATTAGAGGACGTCACTTGTATTTGTTTTTCTTCTCGCTTCCTTGATTAAGCAAAGCTTTTTTCGTTAATATCGGAGTCACTATACATACATCAATCTTATAGAATATACAAGAGAAAATTATTTTAATAATGTAAGTAAGTTTGTTTTAGATTTTAATCTTGTAACTTGTCGAACATTGATTTTCATATAGTAAATTAGTTTTTTTTGGTTTGGTCATTTTTTTGCCCGAAATCACTAAATCCAATTAATATTGCTTATTTACATTGACATCGATGATCTCCTACGTGGCTCATGCGACGATAATAAAACATACATTACATATATTAAAATCTAGCAAAACGAAAAGTTTTTCATCCAATTTTGAAATGTTGAGTATCATTAAAATTTATTCTTTACCTTAATTTAATGTTGCTTATATGAATTTTAACGTCTCTAACATTAGTGTTATATGTACCATATAAGTCATGTAAGAGAGAATAAGCATTATTCGTCGGATTTAATGATTTTGGGCAAAAAATAAATAAATTCAATTTACTAAATGAAAATCAAATTTTGAAAAGTTCCATGACGACTAAAATATATAAAGCACAACAATGAAGACGTCGGATGGGTGAAATCTTCGAATTCCATGGATAAATTCCAAGCCGATTGAAAAATCTATTTGTTTTCAAATTTCCTGATTTATTTGTACATACGATATTAATTTTGTTAGACAGCATCAGATTGGATTAATAAATATATTCGTTTTGCCAGTGGTCCATGCACGAGCGATACGTTCATGTGGGGAATTTCCAAAATCAAATCCGTCTTGGAATTCAGGAATTTTATAAAATTCCAAACCGATTGAAATCTCAACTATAAGAAACGATGTTAGATTACATAACATATGCATACGAATGCATGCATGTACAATTTTTGGATTAATTCTGGTTGAATTTTTCTTTATTTGATCAAAATACGTTCAACTTAAAAATATCATCGTATTTTCTATATAATAAATTAATTAAATGCCATGCAAAAAGATGCAACGAATGACGAAAGGGCTACCAACGTTGCGTGCATGGGATCTCATTTATTCAAATGTCCAAAGGGAAGCCAACACCTGTCTGGTCACTTTCTTTCTTTAGAAATTTTACGCAACCTGAAATTTCTAAAACACCCTTTTGATTTTTGTTATTCATAAATTAATCCTAGCAGATCTTCACGGCGTCGGCTATATATATATTTTAACCAAATAGTGTATAAATTTCTTAGTTCTCTGGGATAATTTTCTCCGACTTCTATCCGGAGAAATAACTTTTTGGGTTCATTAATCATCTTATTTTGGGTATGATTCATTAATTTTTCAAATTTTGGTTTTGATACACTAACTTTAATTCTTTTATTTTTTTTTTTGCTTTCAATCACATGCTAATTAAGCAATTATTCAAAAAGCTATCTAACACAGTGATTATACAACTAACATCTATATAACTATTTAAAAACTTTTGATTAAAAAAAGCTATTTAAATTTTTTTGATTCTTAGTTATAATTATAAAAAAGCTAAGTCAATTTCAATTTGTGCCGCTAATTGTTTAACTGATCAAATTTTTTTTAAACCATACAGTAGTCCAACCGTTACAGTTTAACTCAAATCTATTTAATAAGAGTACTGATATGACACCCAAAAATATTAACATAATATCGAAAATTACTAATTTGTCAAATTGTACGTCACCAATAAAATCAAGTAACTAAAAGTTAATTAAAAGCTAGTGGATCAAAAGTATATGTTATAAACTTAATTAATATATCAGAACCCAAAATTGGACTTATATTCCATAAAACACCACCCCAGAACATACGCCTTGAAAATTAACTACTTCAGACTGCATAAATTTGTTGGGTGTGGTGTAATAAATAATTGTCGAACCAGATATTTATCAAAAGAGTATAGGGCAATATTGTAATTTCAGCACCTAGAAATAATTAATGGAATGCACAGTGTCTCATTGACATACAGACGAGGACAAAGATATATGGTTATATATAATGTGGATGCTCTATTTATTTGGTAGGAGAGAAAGGAGGCAAGCCAAATCACAAGGAAACATTTCAGATAAATTAAAATTAAAAAATGGGTAGGTCTCCTTGTTGTGATGAGACTGGTTTGAAGAAAGGTCCTTGGACTCCTGAAGAAGACGATAAGCTCATCACTTATATCCAAAAACATGGCCATGGTAGCTGGAGAGCCCTCCCGAAACACGCCGGTACGAAACGATTATCGTTATTTTTAGTGTTGTTATATGTGCTGATCATGCTTCATCATGTCTCAAAATGATGTACAATGATTGTTGATTTTACTTTTTTCATCCTTTTGAAGGTCTGAATAGATGTGGAAAGAGTTGCAGGCTTCGTTGGACAAATTACTTGAGGCCCGATATCAAGAGAGGGAAGTTTAGCCAAGAAGAAGAACAAACCATTCTCAATCTTCATGCCATCCTTGGAAACAAGTATAAGAAATTATTCTTATTTATTGTTTTCTTGAGTGGTGTGATCGACCATGGCTTGAATAATTAAGTTTAAATTAATTTTGTATATTTTTGGATAAATTAAGGTGGTCCGCGATCGCAACACATTTACCAGGGAGAACAGATAACGAAATCAAAAATTTCTGGAACACGCATTTGAGAAAGAAGCTCATACAAATGGGGTTCGACCCTATGACCCATCGCCCCCGGACCGACATCCTTTCGAGCCTGCCTTCGCTCATAGCATTGGCTAATCTCAAAGAACTGATTGAAAACCCTACATGGGAAGAGCAAGCCATACGGCTCCAAGCCGAAGCCGTTCAGATGGCTCGGTTCAAGCAACACTTGCAACAATGCCTCCTTCAGCCGTCACCAATCCACACTTTTCAAAACATTAATAATCCCACTGTTCAGGATCTTGAAACTTTCAATATTCTCTCTGCTTTAAGCCAGCTAGAAACCGTGGAGCTGCCGCCATCTGTGGCCACCGGAAGTTTTCACGACTCGATACCCTTCGCCCATTTGCCGGATTTGCAAGTAGACGCCGCCTTGGTTCAAGGTCCTGATTATGAGGCGGTTCTGAGTCAAGGTGAGAATGACTCTCCGGCATCCACATGGAATATTCCGGTGAGTCTTTCACCATCTCCGCCACCTGAAGCTGTCGTACCGATGACGATGAGGGAAACTTCCTTTACCAATACTGGGGATGCTTGCAGCACATCTAGCTATGGAGGGGCTCACATTTGGTCTGAACTCCTTGACGACCCGCTGTTTCATGATATTGTTTAGTCCTGTTCAATGATTTTTAGATATTAATTAAATAAGGTTTTACATTATCGTTTGGAATTTTGCGGTTTGTTTTTGTTTTTGGTGGCTTTTTTTCAACTTTTTTGAGATCACCCAAAAAACATATATATGACATTGTAAATTATATTTTATACGTACATGCTTGTAATTTCATGATATAATTTTTCTCCAATTTCTTGTTAATTTGATCCTTTTTTTTCCAGAATATACATGTAAATACACTTCGGATAGTTCTTCCTATAAATTTCTTTTAATATACCAAAAACTCTTCGTGTAATATTATATAAAAATGCAGATAATATTATACTTTGAATACATACATATATACAATCACTGATAATTCATTAATTGAAAAAAAATACGTGTAAATACTAAATTGTTTTTCCATCATAATAAATATTAATTTTGAAATTATTTCATATATAAAATGCAAAAAATATCAATTTAAACAGTAACAAAGTATCATTAACTTACTATTACATCTTAAAAAATTACATTGTTTCTTAACTTTTATTATTTAATACCAACATATAATAAAACATTTCTATATGATATTTATTGAAAATACATATTTTGCATGTTATTATAAATCAATGAATCTCAACGATCCTTAGAGTTTCATATATTACAAGGACACGTTAGAGTAGATTCAATGAAATCTACAAAAATGATCTTTTTAAGATATATTAATATTTTAATATATAATATATTATCTAATTAGCAATATACACATAAAACTCAGCAATAAATAAATATATATACACAAATAAATATATATATGAAATGACGGGAATCTATGAAAAAAATTAATAATAAAACTAAAAACGCTAATGATCTATATTGTTAATCAAAATTAAAATCCTTTTTAATGATATTTTGGTGAATTTAAAAAAATTCCATGTTTCTCTTCAACCCCTATCGGTTTCTCTTCTCTCTAAAAAATTATCATGTAGTTTATTTATATGAACAAATCTCTTTTTTTTTTTTTTGTGGATGATTTTCTCACATATATAAAAATATAATATTTACATACCGTACATTACACAACAAAGGTAAAAATTTGTGTGAGACGGTCTTACGGTTCGCATTTTGTGAGACATATATCTTATTTGAATTATCCATGAAAAAGTATTAATTTTTATGCTAAAAGTATTAATTTTTATTGTGAATATCGATAGGGTTGACCCGTCTCACAGATAAAAATTTGTGAGACCGTCTCACAAGATACCTACTCTTACACAGATACCAAGCGTGTTTGTGAGATATTAATTTCCGATGTGTCTACATTTATTTACGTGTTAAATAAGTTTCTAGGCCTTTTCTTACTTTTCAACGTTTCCAAGAATATGAATTGTTTAAGATTTAAATGGTCTCGGATCAGATATTATGTAAGCAAAATCTTGCAATTAGGAACCAATGTCAATCATGGCACTAAATAATAGAAGGAATAATTAAGAGTATTTTGTCAATAGCCACTTTTAAAATTTCAATTAATTAATCTACCTCATTATTTTCAATATTCAACATATTATATTTGTGATTTTATATTATAACTCAAGTCCTTTCCAACTATCAAAAACTTTATGTATCCACTGCTCAATGAGTTTTTCTCATGCCAACCACTCCAAAACTTTTGTCAATATTGTTCGTAAATCACACACACACACACACAACACATAGAGTATGTCTCGTGTGAGACAGTCTCACGAATCTTTATATGTGAGACGGGTCAACCATACCGATATTCACAATAAAAAATAATACTCTTAGCATATAAAATAATATTTTTTCATGGATAACCCAAATAAGAGATCCGTCTCACAAAATACGAGCCGTGAGACCGACCGTCTTACACAAGTTTTTACCATATATATATATATATATATATATATATATATATATATGCACCCTAATATATATTTACATATTTCTAATTATTTTGTCTGATTTATTTTGAGTTAGTTGACTAATCGATCAATGTCAAATAAAAAGTGACGCATACGGATTCTCAATCATAGGAGAGGGGCCAAAGTAGTTAGGAACAAATAGGTATAAAAATTAATATATGTTTTTTAGTAGCAACAACATTGAAATTGATAGTTCGATATTGCCCATTTTCTACACGAATACTCCATGTATTATTTATATATTGCGACAATTGTATAAAGTGGATTCAATTAATTAACATTTGTGGCTGCTTTGCATCAAATTGACAATCATCACTCAATAATATATTTTTATAAATTGTGACACCGTAATAATTTAATTGTAGCCTTGTAGATGTGTGATTATATATATATATATATATATATATATATATATATATATATATAGACCCATTTTTTCCTCATAAACATGCATATATCGAGTTTAAATAGTTTACACTTTCGTAGCTTAATTACGAGTGCGCATCAAATGTAAATGATTTGTACGTAATTATACATACAATGTGCAAAATCATTACCGACCGAACGGAATTAGCGAAAATTCGTTAAATTTAATATATACCACATTGATGTCCAGTAGACTAACATAAGAAATTTAATTCCGAAAATATATTTCAACTGGTTCCGTTTTAAGTCTACTGGAATGAACCGAACTTCCAAATTAAGTCGTTCGTTTTGATTTAACTGGTAGTTTTGGTCACCCCTACGCATACTATATATATGTATGTACATGTATATATACACTCGTATTGACAGATTTATATATAATGTAGACGTAGAAGTCAATTTTGTAGATGGTTCATTTTTGACAATATCGTATCATTTTTATCTGGGAAAAAATGGGAACTTATCTATACCAGTTTAAGTACTGATCGTATATATCAAGATCATAAAATTCAAAAGGGCCGGTGCGGTGACCATCCTAGTTTTAATTGCTTGTTTGAATTGAAATTTAATTAGCTCAAAGTCTAACAAGAAACTTAGTTTAAACTTTCAAATAATTTTCTCTTTAGTCTAACAAGAAACTTAGTTTAAACTTTCAAATAACTTTCATATATATATATATATTATATGATCTAAGCAAAGACATATGGTTTATTTGTTCTTAATTAGCCATTATTTTAGTGACGACTAAACAAAGTAGGTTGGAACGAAGCTGCAAGTGGCAAGGATTTAGTTAACCTTACCCCAATTAATATATTAGACATCTTTACGTAACTAAATCTCTATTTTAGAGAGATTGACAGACCGTTTCAATTGTCTGCATTTCAGAAGCCATTTTAAACAAATTATGTTGCTCTTTTTTTCCACTGGTTTTATAGGCGTTTTTACGACCGATTACAGAATTCGTTTTACTAGCTGCTATTCATGTTGTAATAATTCCATTATGTTACCTGGCGATAATAAGAAAGGATCTAATTTCAAACAAAAATTAATTAATTAATGAATTTGATTCTTGAGTTTTAAAAGTCTATTTGAATTATTATATAGCTTAAACGAGCAAATAACATGTTCCTTGGATTGAATATGTATGCGTCAATGTCAATGAGCAGTTCATGCCGTGCATCGGTTAATTCTATCTAATGCAGTTTCATTCATCGTCTTATAAAATCAATAAACATATCATATAATTTCAGCAATTGGTTTAAATTCATATATTTACTAAATTGAAGAAAAATAAATATAGCCTTAAATTTTTCCAATATATATGGTGGACTGGACTATGAACTGATCGAATCAAAGAATCGAATGGACAAATGTTTTAAAATTATGAATTAGCTTCTTCAAGAAAGCTTGAAGAAAAAGGACATATATTCCTAAGTGAGTAGGTGGACTCTTTTTTCATTTTCTAACAAGAAATTGACTATGGAAACCTTTAATTCGTCACTAATTTAAAATTCAAGCATCAGGGTTTCTTGTAATGGCGTCGTTGATCCGTTGGTTCTTACAGGTAACCTAGATTTCCAGGGTTCGTGGGAAAATATATACAATAGATCAAAAGTCAAAACATTTCTTGCCAGATTGGTAAACATTTATATGTGTGTGTGTGAACGAATCATAGCTATATATGGATCGATATACAATATATAAGGTCCAAATATGGAATCATATATATGTGCAATATGCAATAATTCTCCCAAAAATAATTAAGATAATTTATATTCATTCAAATAAACCTTTATCCCAATTCAAAATTTTAGTAATAATAATAAATAGCCCCATTGATCTAAATAAAGTATTCGAGTAAAAATATATACATATATCCAATTGGTTATTTAGATGTTTAAAATTTCTTGATAAGTAGTTCTTCCTTGCAGCGAATTAAGTCTAAAAGTTTTGAAGAAGAACAGTGAGATGGAATTATTGAGATAGTTAATTAATTAAAGTAAGAAACCAATATTATACTACATAATTGGTGTGATACATTTGTCTCACATATTAAAAATTAAAGATTTAAAATGAGTTTATAATGAGCTTACAATGAACTTCTATAGCAACTTTGGTTAATCATTTTCGTAAAAACGAGGACGAATACGAAGTAGTTGCTATAGGGGCACATTGTGCAGTCACGCAGGCATGGGCCTAGGCTCGGGGCGTGACATAATGGTATTAGAGTCGGTCACGGCATGAAACACCGAGAAATAAGTGCTACGCGGGACAAAGTGCTACGTACATGGGAGCCATCTTTTGAACACTCGGGACAAAGTGCTACATGACGAGAGCCACCTCTTGAACCTGTAGGAGCCACTTCTAGATTCTCGGTGCTGGTGGATCGAGTGGTCAGGCCGCGACGAGGGCGTCACGTTCTGAAAGAAGGGTGATTGTGATATCCTTTATCCCACATCTTAATAATTAAATATTTAAAATGAGTTTAAAATAAGGTTACAATGAACTTCTATAACAACTTGGGTTAATCATTTTCGTAAAGCGAGGACGAATACGAAGTAGTTGTTATAAGGATCAATTGTGCAGTCACGCAGACGAAAGCCTGGATTTAGGGCGTGACAATTGGTATTAGGAGTTAAATATAAGTTTTGCGGGTCTGTATAAATACCATACAAAATTCTTATAAATATTTATTTTAGTTACTCCTTGAATTAAAATTCATGCACCAAATTTATAGTTGAAAAATGAAATTTAAATGGGTAGCTCTTGAATAATATTTGTTTGCATACGTACATGTAATTAAAATAAAAATTATACTCGTAAGTAGTATTTTTACAATTATGATTAATAATAAGTACTGAAGTTTAAATGTTGAAAGAGGATAGAAAACATAAATTTATTTACCAGTAAACCATCACTTTTCTCTATTTATACTATATATAATTTGTTATTTGAGTGCGTTTGGTATCACAAAGTTAGAGGAGAATTGCGCGCATACAATTCTACTTATTATTATGTAACAATAATTTCTGGTTCGATTAGTTGAGTTTGGGATTTTAAAAGGAGATTTCTGCACTGAAGGTTCATCTAAAATAATTATTCGACAATTTTTTTTCTTTGCAAAGAAACAATAATTCTTCTCTTTTTACGAAATTTTTGAAGTTAATATAATCATATAATATCGAGCTTAAGTATCTTTTACATTGCATTTTTTTTAAAAAAAGTTAAAAAAATAAAATGAGAAATGAGAGATTAGGTTAAAATCTCAACAGCACTAAAAAAGTCACGATTAATGTATGTAAGATAAACCTAATACATCAAATTTTATAAAAGCAAGAATTTGTTAGATCAATATTTCATAATTTATTTTGTTGTTGTAACGAACAAAGTTACTACTGCGAAAATTACGGGGATCGACCTGCCCAGTCAGGTCGTGGGAGCTTGGGGTAACGCAACTCTCAGAAAATCTTCATTGTATCATGAGGGAAATTTTTTGTATCCATGTGACTAAGTGAGTGAGAAAAAATTTATTAAAATAAAACGTTGCAAACGTGTCTTTGAGTTCATTCACATTTTTCGAAATAATCTCACAACGGTATTTGCCTAAATAAAGTGCCGAGAGTAGGAATTTGGAGACCCTTGGAGTGCAATGTGTTTGGATTGAGAATCGAATGCATGATTTCAGATAATTATAAGTTGCTCTCATATAATTTAGGCTCGTTTATTAATGATTATGACTGATCACACATAAAAACAATTG
Organism: Primulina tabacum; assembly: GCF_025594145.1. Classification (NCBI taxonomy): domain Eukaryota; kingdom Viridiplantae; phylum Streptophyta; class Magnoliopsida; order Lamiales; family Gesneriaceae; genus Primulina; species Primulina tabacum. Next base: position 7,383,531 of record NC_134552.1, on the reverse strand, counting down.
TCATTTAAATACATTATCAAATAAAATCCCTCGGTCCAAATGAAAACTTAATTAGAGATATGAGATTCAGAAACCAGAGCATTTGTCATTGATTTCCACTGCAGGTAAATGTGGTATAACGAAAGGCGAATAATAGATTAATCATCTGGACAGTTTGATGTAGCTCACGTGAAGAATTATGCGACTTCGCGACGACCGTCAAATATTCGAACAGGTTAGAGGATGCTTGAGCCAGCGGAGCCAAACAAATTTGAAAGGCCGAGACTAACTAGTGTAGGCCAACGGAAAGCAAGAGCTTGAAAGGCAATATCATAAATGGTATATATATACAGGGTGGTGCTTGCTAATGGGGGGAAATAACATCAAGATGAAATGATATATTAAATTTAATAACTACTACACGATGAGACGATATATATATGCTGAGATTACATTTTTCTTTTCATTAATCTTTCGACAGCTGTGGAAGAGAGTTCAGGAGATTAGGAAGCATTGGATCTCAAATTGTCATAAATCGCGGTTCTTGATCCAGAAACCGGTAGTGGATATAACAGGGTGATCGATTGTAGCCTCCATGAATCACAAAGTTTCATTAACCCTGTGAGAGAGTCAAGCCAACTGATCATGGCATGCACTTGTCAAATAATTCAATGATAATTCAATGACAGAAGATAAATCTTGAAATATGAGAGTGCATTTTACTCTGTAGAGAACCAGAAGAAGACGAGAAAGACATTCTGCAGGCAATGTATGTTTTTGTTTCGGAAATATTTCATTTCCCCAAAACAAAAGCAAACAGACCTACGGTATTTCGACTAAATGAATGTTTAAAAAATCAGTTCATCACATATGATTACCGTTTGTCATACCAAAATCTAGAGTACTTCGACTTATCCATAGATGTTGAGCGTGGTGATATAAAGATTGCTTGGATAAAACATTGCGAGTTTTTGTAGTTTCACGATCACAAAAACTCATTGAATCTTCTAATCACGACTCACGAGTATTCAAAATACGACAAAGTCATGCATCAACTTTCCATATTCATTTCCTTCCCCTTAAAAGTGATAGAGGATTTGAGTCGGGAGTTTGAAATCAAAAGAACCCAGATCAACGATCCAAATGAACTCTAGCAAACAAACAAGGATAAATGTAAATTAAGGGGTTTATGTACTACGCATGCGTGCATGGGTTTCATAGAAAGGTAAACAATGTAACACATATTACAGGACATATGTTCCAAGTTAAAAACAACAGAAATTTCGAAGAACTTAATTAGGCTATACAATTAGACTTGAGAATTTGGAAAAATGAGACGACAACTGAATTCCTGCTCCTAGTTGTTCTTCTCGTTTTCTTCAAACTGGGGCAGATGGCTTGGTTTCTGCACCATCTTCAATGTCTACTGCTACTGCTACCACTACCACTATAAGTTAGACTTAGATTTCACACCACCCTGGTTAAATGAACCGACGTCAGTTATATCCTCTTTAACTTGCACTCTGAGGCGATTCACTAATATTTCCAAAGCTTCGGTCATCCACCAATATTGACAAACTTTTCTGGCTTCTCGTACACTAATCTGTCATATTTAAGACAACATGAAATCAGAATTTAGTCGAGGGAGCAGAGGGCCCTATAAATGTTCATGAGAAAAGTCGTGGAGTATTACCCATGATCTTTGACGTGCATCTTTCTCGGGCCAAAATTCGAGTTGCTCTTTCACAAGTAATGGGAACATGTGACACTCGGAGCTGTTGTTCTTGTTCTTGATATTCCATTTACCCAATGTACACTGCATGACGACGACGCATAGATGGTATGAGGATAGGTTCGATTTCCAACTTACTAGTAAAATCTGCAATTCTCTATGCATTGTTTTAAATGTTCTTTAGCATGCCATACATGTCACAGTTATAAACTTGAAAGGCCGTGACTGAAGCCTCAAAATTACACGACTCCAGTACTCTCTCTTTAGATCACATTCATGTTGGAACTTTTCAATCATGTGTGACATACAAAAATATACATATGGGATCTTAAATACTAACCTCAACATCACCCACTACTCCGGCTTCCTCCACCGTTTCACGCAGTGCCGCACTCTCAATCAACTCGTCCGTCTCCCAACCTCCCTAAAGTTAAAATGTGTAGTACTTATATATTATAGTTTCTCTTCAAATTAACATTATAATTATCATTAAAAAATAACAATATCATGATACCTTTGGAAACAGCATCCCTTTACCCTTTCTCTGTGATGTAATAACGAGAACTTCAATATCTTCCTCGTCCACCTGAGATTTCCCATTGATGCCTTTGTATCTGTAAGGAATACATCTGTACATAACATTAAATTAAGTACATGGTGAGACCCAAGTAGACAAGTACAAACTTCGAGTTGCAATAATGGAATATGAGATAAACTTTCATACTTAATAAAACAGTGGACTCCACGTGAAACCCATACGTAAAATTATTATTATTATTATTGTTATTGGAACCAAAACCATCGATTCCAGAAACGAGACATAGTCGACATATAATTGCAGGCCATTGAAAATACGTGTTGTTTCGGACCACGTGAGTGGTGGGTGGGTCTAAGTCTAATTAACGGCATAATTAATCGATCAATTTCCACATATAATAATAATAAAATAATGATTGGTTATAGATTAAAAATGCATCCCAGAACCAACGGACTGAAATTTCTCAGAAGCTTCAATTACGATTGCCCCAAGATTCAGTCAAAGTAAACCGGAATTTCCCCGCAATTACACCCAATCAAACTGATTAAAGTACTCTGAAACATACACACACGCAAGAAAATTAATCACTTAGGTACAATCAAAAAAATTTAGTTCTATGTAAGATATTAAATACAAACAAAATAATTTACTCGGGTAACTATATATGAATGTATTATATATGGAAAGTATTATTCCAGATGCATAAAATTTTCTCACGAAAATTGATAAACTAGAATACAATAAAAGAAGAAGGAAAAAAAATACCCATTATGATTATTTTGGCATTGCTCGAAGTCGAATTGAAGCAGTTGGTTGAAAATAATAATGCAGATAAAGTTAAGTCTGCTACATGTTTTTAGATTGTATTTCAATTTAAATATATATTTATATAAATATGCGCATAAAACGATTAAAAAACGAGAACATTAATACGTTTCAGTGAATTATTTTATGCTCGAAAACACAAAATCTATTGAAGTGCGGTGTGTGAAGAGAGACGAACCCGACAACTTGGCGATGGCCATGAAAATTATAACGCTGCTTATTTCTTCCAGTACGAGAAACAAGACCAACTTCGTTCAATTCCATCAGGCGCAAAATCGAGAAAATATGAATGGCCGGAGGAATATGTCTTGAAGGTGATCCGGCGATAAATTTAATATTGTGGTTTCAGACACGAGAACGATGATATCTATCACATTTGTTAATTTTCCCACTGCGAAAAAGGTTGGGGAAATAATGACAGTTTATATACATAAATTTATGACAAGAGGGCTTCACGAGCTATAAGGGTATTTATGGGAATTTGATCGTGCTGATCTGAACATGTGATGTCTGACGGTGAGGATATTACATTTACTATAGGGTTGAATATTTTCCAGTATTTCTGCACATAAGGTTTGAGGAGGACAAAGTTAAGAATAGTCTATGGCTAAACTCTCATGTCGTAAGAAGAGAAATACTTTGGTGTAACATATAAAATGAAACACGGTTATAATATAGATTTATAGTTAGGAATTTTGGCAAAAATTTGTGTGAGACGGTCTTACGGGTCGTATTTTGTGAGACGGATCTCTTATTTGGGTCATCTATGAAAAAATATTACTTTTTATGCTAAGAGTATTACTTTTTATTGTGAATATTGATAGGGTTGACTCGTCTCACATATAAATATTCGTGAGACCGTCTCACAAAGAGACCTACTCTAGGATTTTTTCTATGATTAGTTTTATAATCACTTGTTAGAAATATATCAAGGAAATATATCAAAAGGATTAAGTATTTATTTGGTTTAATTTAGAAATTTCCCATTTCACAAGAAGGGCGTGAATTCTTTTTGTTTTTCTTTAATTATTATTATTAAAAATAATTATAACAACTCGAGATGTAATGTTTAGGTAATATCCCCATTTTTAATGATGCAATTGGGAGTAAAAGAGGTGAAACGACCGTTTTTATGATGTAATGAAATGTAATATCCCAAAAATAAGTGTTATATATATATATATATATGTGAAATGACATACAATCTCTCTTTTGAGGGAGAGACGTTAGTTCGAACTCACGTAAAATCAATCATTTCTATCTCAATGTTGTAATAAAAACATATTGACTCCTTATGTTTGTTCAATTATGTTTCACCGTAGTCTTCCACCGGTGAGAGATAACTTATTTAGCAAATTAGATGTGTTTATGTCCGAATTGAATACGATTAAGAGATTACTGAGACCAATTGTATTTAAATTTAGTTCGATTTGTACGTAGTTAAAGTATATCTCCAATATTTTGACACCAACGTTTGTCGGAGAAGTCATCCATTTTAAATTTGCACGTAAAATTTATTGTTTGGCTGAGACAATTCTGTCCAATAATCTATATATATATGTTGGGATGCAGATGGGTCAAGGAAGGCTTCACATGTTGTTTCATTAAAACGGGGTGGCATTTACTTAAATAATTCGGTTAATTATTATTCCTTGATAAACGGAGTTTTATTAATTTTTTTGAAAAATATTTATATATTTTCTTCCTTTTTGTTTTTTATTATTATTAACTTTATATATTGTCTTGTGGTAGAATTAAAGTGGTGGAGAGTACGTGGATTGCTTTTGTAGCTTGAATTTGTTACCAAATTGAACTAATATACACCTTTTGAATTCACCAAAATATTATTATTATTTAATTAATTTCGGTCGGCAATCAAATATTATAATAATTTTATATACGGCAATCCACCATCAGACTCCGAAAGGTATAAGACGGTATAAGACCTTTTATACATATTATAATAAAAAAATAATTTTTTTGGATAATTGAAAAGTGAATGGGTGACCATGCTCGCCAGTCCCAGTATATATCCTTGCTTATGTATTTAATCTATTTATATGATATTGACTAAGGTTGTATTTGAAATTATAGATTTCAAAATTGATGGATTTTAAATATATTTTTTTAGTTTTAGAAAAGCAAAATCATATTTATCAAATTCACAATTTTCAAGTTTATGAATTTCAAGTTCACCCAATAATAAAGATATTTGAAATCTATTATATTTTGTATAACTATGTGTAAATAAGTAAAATAAAGATTCAAGATTCAATCTATTATTCATCGTTAACAATAAAATTATACTCAAATGTATAGATTTCAAATATATCCAATCAAACACAACCTTCAAGAGTTTTTGAAGATATAGCCTCTGAAAGTTGAATGGCATTGACTATAGTCATAATTTGTCTATTGATGTTAAAGTTTTTTTTTACCCAAATTAAATATTATAAGTTTAGGACACAACGCATGTGATCTGATGCTAGTGTAATAAATATCGCATGGATTTTGAATAAGTGGCCGAGTCAGGTTTTCATTTCTATTCAGGTTAAAAAATTTTAAATCATGGTTGAACTAATATTGACAAATAAAACCCCGAGCTATTGAAAAATAAGACAAAATTTTATATATAAAAAATTTGGAAAAAAAAAAAATTCGTCCAGGCGGAGCAACACATGGCTCCGCCCGTGTTTTGCACTCTTGATCCTTGACTTAATCATCGATGCTATTCTTGGTTCCTAATTTGTTTGTATATGTGGAAAATATGCAGGTTGCATGTTGTGGATCCGATTGAATACATTAATAATATATATGTTTATTTCACAATTAATTAAATTAAAGTGCAATCGTTAGACGACACTGCATTAGACATACTACCAAAAAAAAATAAAAAAATGTTCTGGATAAAACATGGACGGACTTCTCGACAAGATGAGCCACAAGAAATAAATGTACACGAATGACTAGATACACCCAAACTTCATGACGAGTATATATTTCACAAGCATCAGATACACAAAATTGAATTTGAATTGTAGCGTCAAGTTATACTTATCGAATATTATAACAGATGATGATAATGATATATTTCAAATCTTTTAAGTCTTATTACAACGTTATAACACCGTATTTTCTGGAATCACTTTAATTTTGGTTTGATTTCTGTGTTTTGAACAGGTCCAATCCATACGACGACAATAGTCTGAAACCGCATACAAATCCGCCCACTATTGGAGAAAACTCGTGGCTTTCTTTTGGACTCTTGGGAGTCAGTCTTAATTTGTATTTTCCATCACAACTTAAAAGCAATTTGATACACACGCCATTTTATAAAAATGGATAAACATTGACATTGACTTGTGATATGATTAGTAGATAGAATACTTAATTACAAATAATGTCATTAACAGAAGGTATTAATGGAATATTATGGTATGGTACTCGATTTGTCTCCATTAACTATGATGAGATGTACAAGGATTGCCGGAGGTAAACATGATGATTACATAGGTTGGGTTTTAATTGTATTTATGAGAAAAATAATTATAATGGAAGGTTGCATAAAGTCTGTTTGATATAAGAATTTTTGAAGTAAAAATAATTATTAAGTTTTTATTTTAAAAGAAATCAATTGGCTAAAGAAAATGAGGGTTAGATGATTTATTTAATTTTAATTTTATATAAAAAAAAGTTAAGTATCATTTCCTCCTTAAGTGCAAGTTCCAAAAATGGGTAGTGGAAGGAAAAATAATTTTTGGGCTCTAAGTTATAATTTATTTTTTAAAATTATGTTTTTCTTGTTGACAAGGTTCTGTTAAATAATTGATTAAGAGTTTTGATTTTCTAAATTTTTATAGAGTTTAACTTTATATGTGATTTGATATGATTAAGAGTATTTATTTCTTTATAAAATATATCTTACAATGAAATGATTTGTAGGTATCTAATTAACGAAAAATTTTTAAGGAAAAACATGCTTATTAATACGATGATCATATTTTATGCACAAAAAAAGAGAGAAGAAAAAGAACGGAAAGATAGAGATGAATATTCTCAGAGATAAAATTAAGTAAGAGCACCACACGTTTGAAGATTACTATTTACAACTGTGTTGTCGTGGTTGTTAGAGACATCTGAATACAATACTTGCGAAAATGTTGATTGAAGATTTCGTTTAATTTATTGCTCTAGTTTTGGCACATAGTTTTTGCATTTTTTTTATTATTTTATTATTGTTTTTATAATGCAAATTGATTCTTTAACTTGTTAAGAAAGATAACTTTTCATAGAATTACTAGTTTGTTAACCATAATTGTTTTTCTAATGATATTTTGTCTTGAGATATTAGACAAATATTTATACTTGTACATAATTATCTCTAGATTATTTTTATTTAAGTTATTTATTTGTGTGTTTTATTATTCTGCTACGTGTTGTCACTAAATATTATAATATCTGAGACAACATTGATACTTGCTACACATAATATTTTTATCGATAATGTTAAACATAATTCATTTACATGTGGTGAGGGGTAAGCACTAAATAAATCAAATCTCAAACAACTTCTCAATTAAAAGTCCTACTTAATAAATCATTTCTTTAAGCATAGTTAATTAGCTCATACATAATAGATTACACGAATTTAACATGTGAACAACAATCTTTTGAACTTACTTACAGTTCATCCATCTGATATAAAGTCCTAAAAACCAAATACGAGACTCAATTATAACAAACATTTTTTTTAAAAAGAAAAACGGGTTTGTTGAAGTTAATTTTACTAAACACAATTTTTGAAAGATTTTGTAAGTATTCCGATCAGTGATTAAAATATCTGAAGAGAACCAAACGACAGCAATAATCTTACCCATTATAATCATATTATAAACATTAAATGTCACTTTTGAAAACGGCATCGTGCAATATTTTTTAATCATGTTTGTGGAAATTTGCTCTAATAATTTAGCATATCTTTCAAACATTATTTTGGACGATTAGCAAACGGGAGTACAGACAAAATGACTAAGATCTAATTATTTAATGATGACTAGATAGATCCATTTCTTGTTATTATGCTTCTTCTATCCTTTTCTTTTTTAAAGTTTTATTTTATTTATTATAAGGTAATAAGTTATTTGAGACGGTCTCACGGGTCGTATTTTGTGAGACATATATCTTATTTGGGTCATCTATGAAAATAGTAGAACTTTTTATGATAAGAGTATTACTTTTTATTGTGAATTTCGGTAGGGTTGACCCGTCTCCCAGATAAAGATTCGTGAGATCGTCTCACAAGAGACCTACTCTTGTTGTAAAATCGATTAGGGTTTGAGTACCGTTTTATACTTGTTTTGTTTGTTATACTTCAAAACTTTCAATTATTCTAAATAATAGCGGTAAGTTAATTAATGAGAACTGATTGAAATAATTGTTGTAAATTGTGAATAACAGTAGAAAACGTTAGGCCATGGACGTTAAAAGATTCTAAAGGCTTCGTGTGAATTAATAATATAGTTTAAAAATAATATGTTTTATGAGCTCAATAGATATTTAATGAGTAATTAATTAAATAATTTATAAAAACATCCATATTGGTGAGTGTTATAATATTTACTACCTCATCAAAAATCTTTGGTTCACACACATCAATTATATTAAGACATTTATTCTTCCACATTCATATTAATATTAATTTCACTATTTGTGGGTCTCGTTGACAACTCATCTATCTTTATTCTTATCTTATATTAAATAAATATATTTTCAATTTTATTTAAACAAATTAAATTATTATTACTTAAAATAAATAATAATATTATTTTTAAGTATATTTCTTACTTAAAAATATTTCATAGTGTAATTTATTTTAGATTAAAATATCTTTTCCAATTCTCTTGACATCCTTGATATAGATGTTCATGGAAGATAAATTGATCTTCTGTCATTTACAAAGTGTCATTCGAAAGGATTACGTATTCATCCAATTGAATTTTGGGTAAGCCATATTTTTTTCTTCATCTTTTCTACTTCAAGTTATTTTTATTTCACTTCAACTTCAGCTTTTTTAATGCTTGTATGATCAGTAAATTTTACAAACATATTGTCTAAATTTACATGTCACACCCTCCATGCCCCGATTTCACTTTGCAATTTTCTTTTATTTTTGGTGTCTTCTAACCCATTGGACGAATGTCTTCTTTGTTTAGATCTAAATCTAGACGTACATCTTGGTTGAATGATGTGTTGGTTGCCCCCAACCCCGAGATACCCATACACAAAAGATCAATGGGCTCGGTGTTGGGCCTTTAACCCTGACATTAAAGTAGGCTCAAGTGTGTTTTTATTTGTATTGACACACGAACTAATTGACATGACTTGCCCACAATATCTAATTGGGGTGGCTATTAATAAAACAATAATGTTTAGATGTTTGGAATTTGGTTATTATCATTTCCTCTCCACGGAGTTAGCTCTCCGAATAAATCTGCCGTTTACTGTCACTAATTATCCTCCCAAGAAAAATTATAGCGATCCAGGCAGATAAATTGAAGTTTTTCTAACCAAAGAAATCTCAGTTTCATAGTTAGTCCCTCGTTCTTTGGTCGTTATTTTAGTTACCAATATTTGTTTCAATTTCAAGTTCGTTGTTATATAAGCATATATTTTATGAACTGTTACTGTTTAAATCAAAGAAGCTAAATTGATTTTCTTTGCTTTTAAGGTAAAGATGAGAAAAGGATGTATATACACAGGAAACATTTGCATTTTCTTCTTTTATTCATCTTAGTATTTTTGTTAACGAGGGATTTATTTCGAGGAGAATCTAACATTTTTTGGAAATTAGACGGAAAAAAAATCAGATTTAATTGATTGATGTATTCTGTATTTATTAAATGGTTCATAGATTGTTGTTTCTTGTAGATTTGGGAAGTGGTTTTTGCTTGTGAATTGGTTTTACGATGAAAGCTCTGTTCTTGGCAAAAATGAGTCTCCTTTATTATTACGTGTTTCTTGAGTTGTTAATGAAAAATAAATTGTTTTCAGCTGTTTTGTTTTGTTAAACTTTATCATAGTTTGCATCGCAGAGAAATTTTATCTAGAGTAAAATTGGGTGTAAGATCACAACGCCTTCGCAACTAGCAATGATCCATGTATATTGTTTTCATTTCGCACGCGGTTCGTGTTTCTCCCTCTTGTTATGTCTTGAAAGGGCATCTCATAAAGCTAAAAGGTGTGGTTCATGGGTAGCTAAAATTGGAGCTGTACTTGTCACCCCCAAAACACTTTCTCAATCAGCATTCCTCAGATATGATGCGGGATACCTGTTTGAGGCTCTTTGGTTCATGTTGATAACTCTTCCCATTGTTGTTCGAAACTTAAGAGATCGAGGTATGGCTACTATGTTATATAAGGGAATGTAGAATCCAACTCCTTTCATTACAACCGAAGCACAGGGATGTCCAACATCCCAGAGTTGAGTCTATCATTCTGAAAGGTAGGGACTCTAAGGCTCGAAGGAGAGGATGGACCTCTGAGGCCCTAACATGGCTGAAGAGATACGAATGTACTTGCTGGTAGTGAGGAGATAGCCATACACATATTGGATGGATACAGGAGAAATACCATAGCAAAAGGTGGATTCACCTAATGACCTAATCTATCGTACGTAGCTACTGAGCTAATGTTAGAACTTTTCCTTTGGTAGGAAGAAGGAACAGACAGCATAGGGGTCAGGGTGTCTCGGGGATATGATGAGGTCCAGCACTGATTCCGAAAATTCCTTCTAATCTATATTTTGCTCTCCTAGAAAGCAAGAGAAACTGCTGCTCTCAGTATTTAACACTAATGTTTGGCTTTAACATTCAGATATTGAGCTTCTCTTGCATTAGCATGGTACAAATTGTGAGGTATGAAAAACCACATTTCACCCAAAATTTATTCTAATCTCCGTTTTGTTCTACCAGAAAGCTAGAAGAAATGCTGCTCTCAGCATCTCACCACTGATTATTTGGCTTCGATATTCAAATATTGAGCTAATATGTCAAGTGTCTTTGTATTCAGATGTACATTTAGTAATGCGCCTCGTGCATTAACATGCTACAAATTGTGAAATATGAAAAACCACTTGTCTCCCAAAATCCCCTTCTAATGTACTTTTTGCTCTCATAGAATGCAAGAGAAATGCTGCTCTCAGCATCTCACCACTAATATTTGGCTTCCATATTTATATTTGTGCTGATATGGTAAGGAAGTGTATTTGTATTTAAACGCACATAATAATGGAAGAAAATCTTCTACAACATTTCCTGTTACAACAATTATTGGTTGCACATGTATCGAATTTCAACTGATTTTTTAACTGTATCATAAATTACACCAATAAAAACTCTACACATAGCAATGTTACAGGAAATTTTGTAGAGGATTTTTTTCCATAATGTGCCTCTTGCATAGTTGCATTAACATGCTACAACTTGTGAAGTATGAAGAACCACGTTTCTCAATTCTTGAGTTAGAAACTGAGTGTTGTGCCATTGGTCCCATTTCCTTATTATTCTGATGAGTTTTTTCTGTCATGCCATTAACACCGGTTACCTTTGTCTCATGATGAAATAGTCATTTTGATTTGAAACAATGTATTGCAAACAGCTGTCTTTACTGCTGGTACTGAGGTGGTTTTTACGAAAACTTATTCAAGATACTGTAAATTTTTTATCACGATGTGTGTATATTGTCAAGTACATTTTGTATGCTTCCTGGTTGTTGATTTCTCTTGTTGCACCAAATAGATCAATTTCTAGTTGTTTCTTCTCTTTGGCCTTTAAATGTGTTTCTTCGGCTAGACATCTATCAATGCATTAGATTATTCAATTTGCAGCCATGTTTTTAAATTTAAACAGATGCAAAACTCTAAAATGGACTCTGAGAGGGCAATACACAAAGGCGGATGCCACTGCAAGAGAGTGAGATGGCAAGTACGAGCTCCAAAGAGTGTTGTGGCCTGGCAATGCAATTGCACAAATTGCTCGATGAGAGGGAACACTCACTTTATCGTCCCATCGCAGCAGTTTGAAATAGACGAAGATTCTAAACTGTTTCTAACAACTTATACTTTTGGCACACACACAGCGAAGCATACATTCTGCAGAGTCTGTGGCATAACTTCATTCTATATCCCAAGGTCGAACCCCGATGGTGTTGCAGTTACATTCAAATGTGTAGACCCTGGAACACTGACTCATGTCGAGATCAGGAAATTTGATGGAAGTAATTGGGAAGGATCATACAGTCAAACGGGCATTTCGACGTTTTCGAAAATGGATGCATAAATTATGTCGATTAATGTTATTAAGGACTAATATATAGTATAACATCTAAGTTTTGTCCCCCAGAAATAAATCGTGTTTGTATTGCTTATTTACTTGCTTGTATTACTGTTTTATCCACATATACTGTCTACGTGAAATTTGTTGGAGTTTGTACCAAATAAAAAAAATGACTGTTATATGTAAATTCCAGATTTGGGAAAAAATACATGTAAGAAAATTATCAAAGTAAGAAAATTATATTTTCAGTCCCGTAATTTTTGTTTCATTTTTGGTCTATATGTCGATTAGTTTATGATTTTATTTAATTATCTTGCATTTTTTAATCTTTTCTCAATCGTACTACTGATATTGCACTATCAAAAAATGATGAGATGTTATTGAAAAATGTCTACTTGACGACGAATACTAATTACATATATAATGTTAATTAACCGCTTTGGTGAAAAATTATCAAAATTAAAAAAATGTAAGTTACTGGACTAAAATTATGAATCGAACCATAACATAACCCAAAAAAAAAAAATGCAAGCTACGTGAAATGTAATTTTTTCTGTACATGTATGTATATTTTTTTCCAATATATAATCTAATATCTAGATCAAATGGGAAAAATCAATCATCATGCTATGTAATATTTGATTTTTTTTTCATAAGCACTTTTTTTAAATACATGCAAACCTTATCTCAGATTTTTTAAATTTTTTAGAATTTATTATTTCTTATATTTAAAACTTTTTTATTAGTGGTAATATATATATATATATATATATATAAATATAATATTTTGATTATATGTATGTTGTTTAGATTTTAAAACTTTGGTGAAATTTTTGTTATTTATATGTATTTAAGATTTTTAAAATTTAAAATATAGTTTTAACTATATTATATAATATAACAGTATTCAGGTCCGACCGTCCAGTTGAACTGAAAGGTTGAATCGCTATTTTAAAGTAGACTGATCTAGTTATGATTTATGAAAACATTTATTTATGATTTGTTTGGACAAATATTTTAAAAACGTTTTTAGTATTAGTGAAAATAACTTAAAATATGTGTTCTGATAATATTTTTATAAAATGTTTTGAAAAAATATTTTAAAAAAGTGCTATCTAAGTATACAATGTAGGGGCGTTTGTTGATGTTTTTAGAATAAAAAGCATGTTAAACTAGAATTAAAAGGTATTTTTTATATAGAATAGTTGTCCAAACATCTTTCATACATTTTTATAAAATAATTGTTCAAATACATATTTATATTTAAAGCAACTTTTAAAAAAAAAAATTATAAAAGTTTTGTAAATAGCATTATTATAAAAACTTTTTATAAATATTTATTCAAATAAATTCTCAATAGTTTCTTCACTCCATTCCATTTTTTTTTATGAATATTGTTAGCTATTTAATGCAACCAAATGTTTCGGGCCCTTCCACGTCAGCATCAGGTCGACTTCTAGTCGCCGCTTCCGACTCCATTGTTTATTTGGATAATTCTCATTCTAATAATTTTGTCCAATCTCTGGTTTACCACCAGCAATTCAACGGCCCCGATTCGTCTCGTAAACTCTGTAAGCTTGCCTCAACCTCCACTTGAAGATGACTAAACAATTTCTCTCTGCAAATAAATGGCCCATTTCGTGAAACGGGATCCTCTTCTAACCTCAAATCAACCGCGCAATGCAGTTAACCTCAACCGAAATTTTCAGAATTTGAGTTCTTTGCAAACAATTTGGACTACCCAGATCTTCTAAAACCTCAACCGTTCACCAAGATTTTGCATTTCTGAAAGATTTCGAGCTATTTTTCAGTTCGAAGCAATGAAATCCGAGTGAGAAAGGAAGACACTTTTCACGAGCTTAAACAATATAGCCTACATTTCTTGGTCTTCACACGAACACAAAGAATCCCAAAAAGTTTTATAGCTTTCACACGTTCGCGGAACCGGGCTGCCCCGTTTCTCTGAGCGGTGCCTTTCGCGATAACATCCGCCATTTTCTTCGAGAATCTGCGGCGCTCGAGGATTACGATGTGGAGGGAATGCCCGTTTGGTGTACGAGAGCAAGGGCGTTGTACTTCCTCTGTTTACGGTTGAAGAAAACGTGAAGCATTCTAACAGGCCCTTCTGCGATTACTGCCACTGCGCTGGTTAGTGAAAAAATGGAGTCCCTTTTGTTTATTCTATTTGTTGTGGACCAGGCTTCGCGTGAATTTGATGTGGGGTTTGTGTTTTATTTTTTATTTTTTGTTTGTGCAAGCAATGTTATGCTGTTTTTATCCTTTGTTAATTTTAATAACGCAGGCTGGAGCAACCATTTCGTGTCAAAAAGAAAGTACCATTTTATAATTCCAGTTGATGATGAGTGGAATAAGTCTCTTGATGAGGGTGCTTTTGATCTTCAATCTCATTTCTTACATGGTTTGATTCACTGCAACGGATTTGGGCATTTACTCTGCATAAATGGGATTGAAGGGGGTTCTAAGATGCATAACTATGAAAAGGCTATAAATATTCTCAGCTCCTTAGAGCTGGATCAAGTAATTGATGATCTCAGTTTCACAAATGAATTCACGTTTATTAAACAGATTATCCACCAGTACAGAAATCTTAGTGAGGCCAGTTTGGTTACAGTTCGAGATCTCTTCAGATTCATTCTTACTTTGAAGATGAAAACTCCTGTCGAAAATCGGACAACCATTTCTGCAGCAATTTCACAATGTTCTCGGAAAAACTCGCGCTTTTTTGCACCTGTCAAGGTTTGTTCCTGGAAAATTTCCACTGGAACTCCTATTAAGAACTGTCCATTTGCCAAAGAAAAATCCTTCAAATGCAGAAAATTTTCCAATCTTGCTGCTAATATGGCTAGTAGATGGCCGGTTAGGAGACTCGAGCATGCTGCAGGTGTCATTGTTGATGCCTTGAAAGAAAAGAGAGAAGAGAGCAAAGGCTGCCATAATGGGATGACCAGACAAGAGGTTCGTGATGCAGCCCGTCTGCATGTTGGTGATACAGGGTTGATAGATCATGTGCTGAAAGCCATGCACAATGTCATTGTTGGAAAGTACGTTATTCAACGAGCTGTGAACCGATCCACTAAAGTGCTGGAATATAGCGTTCAAGATCTCAACAGTGTCAAATTTGGGGCCTGTCCGGCAACAGTTTCAAAGACATTTCATACATTTGGTATTCTTCCTGGAAAAAACATTTATGGAGATCTGTACCTTTTCTATACCTATTTGTTCAGGGACTACCCGAAGTCTGAATCTGTTCAACTTGCTGTTCAAACCATTCTCTGTAGTAAAATTTTTGTGAAGGAGTGGCGTTTTAGAGATGAAGAGGACGACTTATTAAGGTTTGTCTGTAGATTAACGATAAGTTCACTTAACCTAAATACCGAACTTTTTCCGAATTTTCCTCTCCAGGAATTCTTTATAGTTCCACCCTACTCTACCATTGGTGATTTAAAACTGTCGGTGCAGAATGCGTTGAGGGACACTTACTTTGTCACTAAAAGACTTGTGGTGACTGATGTCGTGGAGTTGGAGGGAATGGAGGATGATGAGGTTCTTTTTGGGATTATTGAGTCGGGTAGTGAGCTTTCGGTGAGGGGTTTTGGGTTGGACAATGAATCGGATTTGAGATACGAAGGGGGAGCCGAGAACTCGACAGTAAGATGCAAGTGTGGAGCTGAAGATGATGATGGAGAAAGAATAGTGTCATGCGACATATGTGAGATATGGCAACATACCCGTTGCAATGGTGTTGAAGACACAGATACCGTGCCAAGGTTGTTTGTATGTGATGTTTGTTGCAGTAACCTTGCTCCGGTACAGACACCATGTGGGCTTGGGTTCGAGTGGGATCAATCGTACAAGGTTCCAATGGTGCTTCCCCATATGCCTGAGCTTATAACATGGGGTCACCGTATTGTAAGTAGTTTTGATAGTTGAGAAATTCTTCAATTTCTCAAAAATTATAATTAATTTTGTTGGTAAATTAAATTTTCCTAGCACCACTTCACCAAAAGATACGTTCCCTTGATCAAAGTTATATAATTATTATTTCATGCCCATCAATTATCATTATTATTTTTTTAAAAAAAATTGTAATTTAATTATATATAGAGAAAATATTTCATACCGTATTATTGACTTGTCAAATGTATGGGAAAGGACTGGTCGATCAAATTAATAGAATTTTCGACATTTAATTTCTTTAGTCAACATATATAATATAATATCGTGCATTTTTTTACGCATTAATTGGACCTATGAATTAATGATCCCAAAGCACATAATATATAACTCGTGCATGAAACCATAATATTAGTCAAAAATTAAAGTACGTACACGATGGCGTGATATGTTTGAATATATGATATATAAATTTGGTTGGCCACCTTTTATTAAAGAGGAACAAAATTAATTTCGTCAAATAAAACGTCCTAGCTTTAATTTGTTTGGGGCTTGAACAAATTACATTTTTTAAATTACTATAAATTTATATAGTACTACTAATTATTAATATTTAAAAATATGAGATTCATTGTATAATTATTAGTACATCTACTGGAATTAATAATGCGTACCTATATAAATTATTATTATTAATTAATAGTGTGATTAAAGTTGAGAAAAATGAAGGTGAATGCGTCGTCGGTTGAACTTGACGCCGCCAAACAAAGAATAACGGCTGCACACAATTAAAAAGATTTGAACAATATCCTTAAGACTTTTCAAACCTGATACATTAACCTCGTCAAAAAAGAAATTTTGTGGAAACATACTGTGAAGTTCACATGAAATGTGATCGAAACCCCCGAGCAACCCACCACCCCACCAAGGTCCCCATTTTGTCTATAAATATTTGTCACATAAAACATGCGCCGTAAGATATCTGGGGTGAAAAAGGAACAAAAACATGGAAAGAAAACAAAAGATTAACAAGTTAAATTACAAGAAACCAGGAAACTTCATCGGAAATCAGGCCTGCAAGAAGCACCCCAAACACAAGCAATCACCTGGGGTTTGCTCCATTTGTCTAGGAGAAAGGCTTTCCAAAGTATCTAATAGTACCAGAAGCTCTCATAGACTTGCGAGATCTTCGTCATCTTCTTCTAGTTCCTATCTCTCTTCTTTATCTTCATTGACTGATTCCTCATATATGTCTCCGTTTGTGAGTTATACTTGTCACTTAGACTTGGAACCTAGAAAATCCATCAGGGTTTTCAAGAATGTAGGCCAAACTGTGATCAAGAAGAGTAGGTCGATGAACTTTGGGTTGCGGAGAAGAAAAGAGGAGGCTTCCGTGGATGAAAACAAAGGTAAGAACATCGACATTAAACGAGGGTTCTGGTCGAAATTGCTGCCGAGAAAAAGTAGAGCATTGATGCAGTCTAACACCATGCGAGAAAGGGTGATTAAAGAAGTTCTTTAGCATAGATTTGTGTAGATTAAATATGATGGCCAAGGTTTCACTATCTAGATCAAAATATGTTTAGATGGGCGAGGAGCCGAAAGAAACCGGATACAAGTACAGGGATACACACCGTCCATTAACGTACGTGTTCATAAATCATTAATTATTTTTTCTATTCGATCGTTTGATATATTTATTGGTAAAAAAAATTGTGTTGGCTTTGTAATATGGATCAATGCCCGAAAATTTGATCAATGAAAGATTTCTCTTATTCTATTATTTTACAATACATTTTTTTTTATTCTTCTTTTTGGGTGCTAGAATATTATATGACCGACGCCGCAAGGAAACTTTGAATAAAAAGAAAAGGGAAAAAAATAAAAAGAAAATTACAAAGCATAAATTAGTCCTATGTTTAGACATGCATATGACATCATACCGAGTGAAATGATATTTTATTGTGAGCAGTTTATAAAAGCGTGATTCTTCAGACAAAAAGAATACAAAATGCATGATATTAAAATGTGTACGTAAGAATCTTCTTTCGAAAAAAATTGGAAAAGTTGTGTAGATTTTCAGTTACTTGTGGTGGTTCCTTTGGGTATTTATAAAATAAGGGTAAAAAGTTGATGGGATATTAATTCAGTTTTATCTTGGAATTTAATGTCCACTGTTTTGAGATGGTAGTTCTAGAATACTTATTATATTTTTAGGAAACACAAAAACTCTCGTAGATCATCTTAAAATTCAATTTTGAAAAACAAATCTCCAATCCGATTTGACTATGAAAAATATTAATCTTTTTGTATAGACCAGATAGACTGAAAAAGACTCTTTAGAAAAATAGTTTGATTGAAAACAAAAAAGGGATTTTAATCTTGAGTGTTTTGCGTACATAAGGATGGTCCATGGAAAGAAATTTGGCTTTATATTTCTCAACGCGTAAATAAATTTATGTGAACGCAAGCAACCGTGTGCCTTAAGGGTTGGTTGATATTTATCTTTTGATATCTTCACACATCTAAAAGGACAAAAGTTCAGGGAAGAACATGTAACAAGTACAACTTAATATCCAAGCACAAAACTCCACAAAGCTCATTTTTTTCCTCGCATTTTATACATAAAAAGATGAACCATCTCACCAGCAGTATTATTGGCACACGTACGATCAAGAACACTGCAATACGAAGAAAAATCATGCATGCACATCCATATCCACAAACATATTTTAGGGGTTAAGACCTTCAATCCGCTTTTTTGGATGCAGTTTGATTTGGGGCATGACGAGTATTAGAGTACGATGAAACTGCAGAACCCGTAATGTAGAAGAAGTGCTTTCCCAGGCCAAGGCTTTTCTTAGCTGCCACCCACAAGGCCCAAAAGAATCCAATCCAACCTGTTTATACAATGAAAAATGAGTATGAATCAACTCGTGGTAAAATTTTGGGAAGGAAAAAAGAGAAGAAAATAAAATCATAATGAAGATTGGATTAAATTAAAATGCAAGGGAAATTGCTGTAAGGCCTTAAATATGACTCAATCAGTATTAAGTCAAGTGTTGCCTAATGTAAGATCTGATATGTTCTGTGCGGTCCTACGATTGTATGCTCTACAGTGATCTAATATGTGGCTTTTAAGCAAATTTTTTTAGTTCATAAACCTGGTTGTATGCTCTACAATGCAAGAGGACTCGAGTACATAAATCTCATGAACATCTTCTCCTTCCTCCTACAATCAAAACAACATACTGTCTTGATCAATAATCCTTACTTCGTCATCCAAAATTATGTTCTCTCTTGGAGTATGAAACTAAATTGGTGGGAAACATTGTATCCCACACTTCAGGAATAAAGGAATAAAAATATAAATACAAAAACCTACTCAAATTACCAGTTAAAATACAAATCTGCAATCTGCAGAGGTCATGAAATCGAGTTGCTCATTTTCAGAATCTGAAGATACTTGATTCTTCGTGAACTTCATTGGACCGTCATAAAAAAAATAATAGATAGCGGTTCTAAACTCTCTCACATTATGTTTGCCATTTTTTGAAGATGGTTACTGTAGCAATATACCCTTTTATCCCGAATCAACATGAACAGTTAACATATCCATTTTCACTCAAAAAAGCAATATCTATCGCATGGAATAAAGAATGTAAGTGAAGGACCTAAAACCAGGTGACGAAATGTACTAAATACTTTTTCAACACAACCAGCTGTCCCCACCCCCAAGAATCCCAGTCACTCATTTCCTCTTCTTGAGGTTTATGCAAAAGCTAGAAAGGTCAGGTATGCATGTGTATTGTACAGCGGTCACACGATAACATGAATCATTGAACTGATACAGCGGTCACACGATAACATGAATCATTGAACTGATTTAAGGGTTTCTAAGTTGGCTGTGAGAAAGTAACACACTATTGACGCCATCAATGACAGGCAGAAAGGGCTAACTTAGCCTATTTCAAATTTATGCGATATTTCCTATCATAATCTACCCAGGAGTGAAGAGGATCACAATAGCTAATATCGTATGAATCAGCATTTGTAAAATTTCCATTCTCACTTTTCATAATGCTTAGTACATGTGTTCATGGTATTCAAGAGAGGACCTACTCATCTTCCCAAGTTTTCTTCATTCTATTTCTTAAGACGTGATGGAAAGAATATGAAACATGTCTAGCAAAGGCCAAAGATAGTAGCCGATCGATGCATATAAAAATGCAAACAAGACTTTCTTTCAGGTGTCATTAGCTTTGTTCAAAGTAATTTTAAAGATAACAAAAACAGAATTGTATCAGTACCTGTAGCAATAAAAACAGCAATAACCGCAGTAATTGTTGTAGTAAAAATAACAAACACAGCCACCACTAATGCCCCAACATAAATGGCTGCAACACAGGTAAAGAATAGAGCCAAGAATCCTCCAGCTGCTGCTAAAGACATAAGAAGAGAAATGACAACAGCATTGAAGGTTGCTCCTACAAAGAAAAGGAGAAAGACCGACAATCCTGTCAAGGCGAGAAGTGCAATTGTCCCAACCTGCGGTAATTCAGCATCCCAGAATGAAAACATCATACCAAGTAAAACAACAAATTTTAAAAGCAATGGAACCTTTTTTTTAACAATACGACCAAATTTAAGGGACTACAACGTTCATTTGTGTAGCCGAAACTCAGGTGCTTTGGGGGAAATTGAGCCTTTCCACTAAGAAAGTACAAATGTAATCAAACCACGGAAAGTCATGATGAAAAACAGAATCCAGAATAAAGCTTATCATAAGCTCACTTATTGAATGAAGCTATGACACAAAATTACCACATGAAGCAAAAACATATAAGCATTAGTCAGAAGCTCGGACAGGCTGATTTTATTATCTCATTTAAATATTAATGCACTTCTCGGTTCTGGTTTTGTAGCATTAGATAATAAAAGGATGTATAATACTGGGACAATAAATTGAAACATGTGTCTAAGAGAAGGATATTGTAGAACTCGAACCAATTACTGGGCGAAACAAGGGTGTGAAACAATAAAATCTTGGGTTGTTAAATGATAAGGTTTGTAAATCTACAGTATTAAATGCTTTAGATTAGTGAAGTAGTTATTTTTACTAAAAATGGAACAATAACAGCAAAACAGATTAGAGAGTAGTGGAGTAATTGAAGCGGCAATCTGTTACAATTAATAAAGCGATTGTCAAAAAAGCATCAGTCATGGTCTAAGGGAGTAAAATGCAACGAACCCATTTTCATTTTAGAAAGGAAAATCATGAGTCTTGATAGCTTCTTACTAGAAAATTGCAAGACAACCGGTGAATTAAGCTAGTTAAATAATAACAGTAGCAAGATCACTGATTTAGTACACAAATCCAGAAAACAGCAGACATAATGCTTAGGAAAAATATACTCACGGCGACTACGAAAAGTGCACGGAGGGGGCTGCCGCGGCGAGTCCAGGCGAGAATATTGCGAGCAGTGTTCCTCGACGCGTCGCGAAGCAGAGGAATATTATCGGAGAGCGAGGCTTTGATCCTTTGAAGCAGCGGTACCGAAGCGTACCCTGAATACGAATTGGGGAAGAAGATCGCAGCAATCAAACGGTTGACAATTGTGTAGAGGGTCAAATCTCGTGCTTCTTGTTCACTGTCTCTAGCATCTTCATCACCTATCAAGATCCCATTGGGCGTCTTAGCATCATCGTACTCCGTCATTTTTCTTTTCTCACACTCGCTGCTTGGATATCCGGAGACTAGTCAAGGGTGAGCAGTGTGAGATTGATTGCAAACAAGTTGAAATTTTGATCTGGCGATATCTAACAGATGAACTCCGAACACGTGGTTCAAGATCTGCCCCCCACACTTCCCAATTCCCAGCATGAAAATTTATTTCTCGTCCTTTTCTTCAATGTTCATCCTTCGAGTCTTCGTTTCTTGTCACTCTCACATGGAAATAGTTTTTATTATTTATTTTAATATTAAATTGAATAATATATATATATATATATCTATATCTATATAACAATTTCGAGTCGAATATATCAATAATTTATCCATTTCATATTAGTATACAACTCGGTTAGCAATTTTTGTAAGAGGAGTCGAATATATCAATAATTTATCGATTTTATATGAGTATTTTTTGGTGTCATGTCAATATTTTAACGAAATAAAATGAAAAATCTAAGTTAAGATTCGATTTGACAAATTAAACGACATAAATTGTAATTTGTTCTCTCAATTCGACTTGATTATTTCTTAAACACAACAAAAAGCTATTTGGTCAATTATATTTGAGTACAGTTGATCTACTAGCACATTTGTAAACAACATAAATATTACACTTTGAATTTGTCATATATGAAAATAGCATAAAGTAGTCAGAAATTATAAGTCTGGTTGACTTCTAATATTGCCAATCGAGAATTGAGTTGAAACAAAATATATTTAGAAAGGCATCATCCTCGATGTTAGTAGAGTAGATTTTTCGTGATACGGTCTCACGAATCTTTATCTGTGAGACAGGGTCAATCCTACCGATATTTACAATAAAAAATAATACTATTAGCATAAAAAGTAATATTTTTTCATGGATGACTCAAATAAAGATATATCTCAGAAAATATGATCTGTGAGACTGTGTCATACAAGTTTTTGTCTTGGCAGTAACATCAATATTAGTAATTTTCAAAATAAATTATTTTATTATTTTTAGAGTATATGAATGAAATATAAAAAATTTAAAATAAGCAACAGAGATCATTTCGTGGCAAAATCCTATATCAGAACACCATAATATATAGCATAATACAAATATTTAATTGATTAAATTGTAATATAATAGTGTATACCATCTTCTCTTTTGGTACATGATATTACTGAAACACCGCAATCTATATCTGTTAACTCGTCCATCAATCTCGGGTTTCTGTTGCAACCATGCATATATACCTGGCCAATTCTCTTTCGATTGCCAAATAACGCTCTATCCCCCTAAAGCGCACACATTTCTTCTTCAATGAAGGATTGATGGATCTGTTCTTCGTACCGAATAGAGGCAAACCCTTCTTCATCGAAGTGGGCTACTTCGATACAGTGCTGGAAATCAAGGAAAAGGTTGAAAATCATCAAGGGATTCCCGTATCCAGACAAACCCTAACTTTCAACGGTGACGTCCTACAAGATGAACTCAATGTGCACTACTCCGAAATCCTTGATCGATCCCGGATCGAGCTACAAATAGCTTCGGATCCAAATTTTAAGGACGAGGAAGATCTTTCGTCGTCCAAGATCCACCTCGTTCTGAAAATGCCTGCTTCCAAGGTCGGTATCACGGTTAGAATGAATGTTACCGAAACGGTTCGAGGGTTAAACAAGAAAATCCAGGAGATTGAAGGCATTCTGATAAGTAGACTTGTTATCCATGCGAACGGGGTGGAGTTGCATGATCGTCGATCCCTTCAAGATTGTGGGCTCGCTGATAATTCAGAACTCGACGTCCACGTCCAGGCATCTCCGGAAACCACTTCAACGGGGTCATCCGTGAATGCTGCTAATAGACCCCGGAAGTTGAAAATCGTCGTTTTCACTAAACATGGCACTAAGAGAGTCCCATTGGAATTTAATCCGTGGCAAGATGTTGGCGAGCTGAGGACGAAGTTGCAGAAGCTGGATAAAGAAATGCAGCTTGATCTTCCGAAGGACGGGTATTTCTTTATCTACAAACAAAACGTGATGGATGATGATAAGTCTTTCAGGTGGCATCATGTTGGGCAAGGGGATACAATCGAGACCTTTAGTGGGAGTGTTTCGGGTGGATCTTGATTTTGCAGAAATTTTTTTGGTTGGGTAATCACGATGATCTGTAATTTTCAGAGCTTATTGTTATTTTGCTATGTAAATGACACATTACTCATATGCTTGATAAAGAAAAAGAAGAGAACTCTTAGTATCGTTTCAATTTCTTTGAACTTATTATCATGATTAATTATTATCATTTTTAAAAATTATCTTATATGTTAGTACCCGCAAAGATTGAGACTTTGATATAATTCGATCCCGAAAGCTAATTCAAAGAGGTGATTGTCCATATACATATATATCCAACTCTTAAAAACTTAATCAAACCAATGTTGGACATTTATCGCACACACCTCACACGCATGAATGAACAACTGGAACATTAAATTTATAATAAATTATCAGATGACTAATAAGGCATCTCAACACATAACGGTGAGCCTGAATCGAGATCAGAACATGTCTATCATATTGTTAAATTTGAGTTAGATCTAACTCAATCCCAAAGTTATCTCAAAAAGAATGCTTGTACAACTTCATACATATAAATTTATAGGACTTAATCCAAAATGATGTGAGATTTTAAAAATATTTTTTTAATTTGGTCCAAATTGATCAACGTTGCGCCCTCAAACATGTAAATCGATGGATCTAGGATAATAAAATTTATTATGCTTTTTATATGTTATAATTATAATATAAGTTGTTTTAGGGACATATAGAAGTCGATCGAGGTTTTGGGAAGTTTGAAATTTTTTTTTTATAAATTCGCGGAGGCTTTATTTTCATATTTAACAGTTTGAACAGGAAGTGTACACATAAGACATAAAATAATTTTAATATCAATCTATTTGTTCCGATTTACTCAAGCTCTTTGAAATTCAGTGGTCACTTCCGATGAAAAAATTCGAAGATTAGGCTAATTTGATTTTTGTTTTATTTTAAAACATGATTAGACTAATTTGTTGAAGTACGAAATCAATCAGACGTCCGAACAAATGATATAACACATGACATGATTTCATTTCAATTTTATTAGATAAATCTTTTGTTTAATTTAACTTATAAAAAATATTATATTTTTATTTTTGCGTATAGATCGAGTTAATCTATATCATCAATATTGATTTGTGGCATCATTAACAAAAAATCTATATAATTAATTTATTATTCTAACAGAAAGATCGCGGTAGAACATTCAATTTCGGATAATTAGAGATTATTGTTTAATTTCAAAAAAATGATTGTTCAATTCTCTCTCAAATAATTAACGAAGTGTATAAGATATTCGATGCCAGAAACCGACGAGACTTTTCGGTTCGAATCTTATATATTGATAGCGTAATTAATTCTGAAAATAACACTACATCATTGACATTTTTACTTGCCTTGCATATTCTCCTTTCCATTAAAAAATTAATAATTTTTTTTATATAATTCAAAAATCTTTACAACATTTCAAATTTACACTTTATTAATATTATTTGTACAAATTATAAATTTTAATGTTTTAATAATTATTTTGTTGAGAAAATTTATTTTTTTAGATTAAATAGAAATTTTTATTATTCGACAGATTTGATTTCAAATTACTATATCAAATTTGATTACACCTAAATTATTTGGATAGATATCTTGTTAGACGATCTCACGAATCTTTATATATGAAACGGGTCAGCCATATCGATATTCACAATAAAATGTAATACTCTTAGCATAAAAAGTAATACATTTTTACAGATGACCCAAATAATAGATACGTCTCACAAAATACGACTAGTGAGACCGTCTCACACAAGTTTTTGCCTTAATACATCAATTTTTTTATTTTTCAAATCATCTTCCACAAATAACTGTGTTAATCCATTTTTTGGGTGGAAGATTACGCAAAACATCCCAATTTTTTTATACACAAAATATTAAAATGGAACATTTAAATTCAATAATGAAAAAATGTATAACAAGAATATGTTAGCTTAATGAAGGTTACGAAGTCATAATCAGCTGCCTAATTCCGTTAATTAGTGTCCACTCCTCGTGGTTCGTACCCCTAACCACCCCCAAAGAGAAATACCTCTCTCATTAACCGTAGATCGAAATCTCGTCCGTCAGCTCGCTAGCTCAACATTGAGAATCCTGCGATCCCACACATTCCCCTTCGAATACGCTCGCGTGAAAATGGAGAGAGATGCTTGGTACGCCGTCGTTTTACTCCTGCTGTGCGCGGTGGTCACGGTGAGGTCCGATGCGTCGGATCACAAGTACAAACTCGGAGATCCAGTGCCGCTCTATGCTAATAAAGTCGGGCCCTTTCATAATCCTAGGTGAAACCCCTTCTTTCTGCTTGATTGGCTATTTGTCTATTTGTTCGGCTGCCTCGTTGGTTATCTGTATCGGGGTTGTGGGATCTGTTTTAGAATTTGGCGAATTGAAGGTTTTGTGACTGGTCTTCTTTTCGTGATTGGTATCGATGGAGTTTATGGGGTTTGTAGAGTTGGAGTGGAGTAGGATCTTGTTGGTGCTGATCGACATTTTTTTTTGTTAAGGAAGATATTCTATTGATTTTTCGTTGGTGGATTATTTTGCCACATCAATTTTCCGTTGATTGCATGGAATGTGCTTATTGTTTCTGCATTTATATCGAGTTGCGGAATCTGCTTCAAGATTTTATTTTGTGGGTTTCCTAACGGATTTTTCTCCTTTGGGTTTGGTTTCTATTTCACTGTATTGCCGAGGGATTGAGATGTATTTCTGGGTTGGTCATAAAAAGCAACTATCACTTTTCCTGAAGTATTACTAACTCCGTGGACTCGTTGTGAAGAAAGTCGATGAGTTCTATGGAATCTCTTAAATAGGAGAAAGCATAGTGTCTCCAATCGAAATCTAGGTGAAAACACTTTGGAAACTATGATTTGTGCAATGGTCCAATACATGAGCCATATTATTCATGTTGTTAGAGTTTTTAACAGAGTTTGATTTGATTGCGAATACTATGTAAATATAAAAACTCTCATTTATATGCAAGGAGAAAGCATTTTCTTACAATGCATCGATGACTGATATATTTGTTTCTTGTACCAGTGAAACGTACCGCTACTTTGATCTTCCTTTCTGTTCACCAGGTTTACTTCTTAATCATTTCATTTCTTTTTTTCTTTAATTATGATTTTTTAAGGTTAACTGGTTGGAAAAGTTTTATGTACTAATATCTATCTTGTCATTGGTGGAATCTCCTTGGCAGTTGATGTGCAAGAGAAGAAAGAAGCCCTTGGGGAAGTTTTGAATGGTGATAGACTTGTCAGTGCCCCATATAAGCTAGATTTTTTGCAGGATAGAGACTCCGAAGTTGTTTGCAAACAGAAGTTAACAAAGGAAGAAGTTTTGAAATTCCGAAGTGCGGTATCAAAAGATTACTATTTCCAAATGTACTATGATGACTTGCCCCTCTGGGGTTTCTTGGGGAAAGTTGATAAAGAAGGAAAATCTGATCCCAGCGAATTCAAATATCATCTATTTAAGCATCTTCATTTTGAAATATTTTACAATAAGGATCGCTGTGATCGAAATAAATGCACGAGCTGACCCTAATGCTCTTGTAGATGTAACCGAGGATAAGGAAGTTGATGTTGAGTTCATGCACTCTGTAAAATGGAAGGAAACAGAAATTCCTTTTGAAAAGAGAATGGAGAAGTATTCCCAGTCTTCTTCACAGCCTCGTCACTTGGAAATACATTGGTTTTCTATAATCAATTCATGTGTGACAGTTCTTCTTCTGACTGGTTTTCTGGCTACTATTCTCATGCGAGTTCTTAAGAATGATTTTGTCAAGTGAGCACATTCTTATAGTTATCTAATTCTCGGAGTTAGAATGGTTTCACATTGAATGTTGATTTTATTATTCTATCCTTGTGAAGGTATGCTCATGATGATGAGGCAGTTGATGATCAGGAGGAAACAGGTTGGAAGTACATACATGGTGATGTATTCAGGTATCCCAAGTACAAATCTTTATTTGCGGCATGCCTTGGTTCTGGCAGCCAGCTGTTTACTCTGTAAGTATATAAATTAGCTGCATTCTCCTCCCAGACTTAGAGATCATTTTCATGTTGCGTATCACAAACGTAAAAAGCTCGTCTTTGTGTATTTTCTCCGCAGTACGGTGTTCATTTTTATACTTGCATTGGTTGGTGTATTTTACCCTTACAATCGTGGAGCTCTGTTCACGGCTTTGGTTGTCATTTATGCGCTGACATCAGGGATCGCTGGCTATACGGCTGCCTCTTTCTATGGACAACTGGAAGGAACAAACTGGGTATGCTTGGGTTTACATATGTCCCTTTGTACTTTTGAACTTGACTTTAATTCATCTATACGATCAGTTTTAATGACATCATCACAGATTAAAAGGTGACTTGAATGTGTGTAGTAGTAAATATGTGTAACCAATTAAATATTAGGAGAAAAAACTTTATCTTTGGATTTTAAGGATTTATTGTTAGTATTGCACGCCTTACAATGTTGATTTGTTAGTCACTTATTAGATGTGAGTGTCTAGGCATCCAGTAAGGGTTTGCATCCAGTTATTGGCACATTGCTACTTTGTTGATCCATTCAACCTTCAGTTTGCTCACCTAATTAAAGGATATATAGTTGCTAAACTTGTTAATGGGAATTTACTTGAAACAAGATATAGTTGCTAAACTTTTCAATGGGAATGTTGGGCCTCTCATTGAGCTGTTTCTAAAAATGATTAATCAAAGCCTAGGTCCTTCAGTTTGTGCTGAGTCAACTTGTTCAGCCTTAGGAACTGGGCAGACTAGCAATTGTTCTTTTTTGCAATACTGAGCGCAATTTAACTTGCTCTTTCACGACTGAATGATGAAACTAGATGCTAGTTACTTTATTGGGATATACAGTTTCAGTTTTTTTGTGTAGTTGAATTTTCTTTCATTATGTTGACACCATTTGACTAGAACAATGGAGTAGCTTGTTTGGCTGATGAATCTATGTATTTGCATAATTTAAAAATCTGGTGGTGCTAGAGTGGGGTATTGGTTTGCCGGGGGGTGGGGTTGGGTTAGAAGAGAGGAGGTGTGGTTTGCTTGGGTGCGGGAGGTAGATCTGTATGGTAGGTCTGCTTTAGATATTTTTTTCTTGCCCTATCCAAATTATTTCCTTGTTATTCAGAGTCTAGTTTTTTGGCCATCACTGCTTTAATTTTGCCTGCTAGACTCCATTAGTGTCAAGAAACTACAGACTACAGAGTAATAAAGATTGTAAATGCCTACTAGTTATTTTGGGCTGATTTTAATCTTGTTTAATGGCAAATGCTACTTTAATTTGTTTACGATTATACAAAGAAAATGGAAAAAGGTTATGTTATAGACTACAAAAGATGATGGTCTGCTCCACTTTCATTCTATAGGTTCGGAATCTTTTGTTGACTGGAAGTCTATTTTGCGGACCGCTATTTCTTGCATTCTGCTTCCTTAATACCGTTGCAATTGCTTACAGTGCCACAGCGGCACTGCCATTTGGTACTATTGTTGTCATCTTTCTTATATGGGCCCTCGTGACATCTCCATTGTTAGTCTTGGGAGGGATTGCTGGAAAGAATAGCAAGGCAGAATTCCAAGCTCCGTGTCGCACCACGAAATATCCCAGAGAGATACCATCATTACCTTGGTACCGTGGAACTCTACCTCAGATGGCTATGGCTGGATTCTTGCCTTTCAGTGCCATATACATCGAACTCTATTACATATTTGCCAGCGTATGGGGCCATAGGATTTACACCATCTATAGCATTTTATTTATAGTCTTCATCATCCTTTTGATCGTCACAGCCTTTATTACCGTGGCATTGACTTACTTCCAGCTTGCTGCTGAGGATCATGAATGGTGGTGGAGGTATAACATGCTTTTTTTGTTTTCGGTTTTTTGTTATATTCATTGCTGGGATTTGTTATCCTTTGTTCTTATATGCATCAACTTCTAAAATCAGATTACCTAGTTAGCCGCAGCTAAATAGTGTTCATTGATATGAAATCACGTTATTTTTCTACAATAGTGCATCAGTTTAGATGTGATTCTGTGGTCAGAGTTCAATTCACTTGTAGGTTTATCCATATGAACCATATTTTTATACTATTAAGAAGATTTAAGTGCTTCACTATTAATCACTAACCTAATACACAGGGGTACAATAAACTCTTCTTGATGCAACCGATAATATGGAATGTGAGGAAACTTTGTACTATGTTTTGTGAATCTCCCATTTATCATTCATTTTTTCATCCATGTGATTGAGCGTCAAATTTTAGGGTTGATTTTGGTGATTTCTCCATATTGTTTTGTTTCATTGACAGTTTTTTGTGGTTGTATTCATACCCAAAACAACCTGGAAAGGATTTCTACTCGATTAACCTGAATTATTATTTTATATCAACCTATTTGTGCGTGAATTTTTTGATGAGAGGCTCTCACGAGAGCCTCATCTAAATAATCTTACTTTATTTTCTTACCTAGCGAGAAACTCACTGATTTGATTGATGGGATAATTTTACAGATCATTTCTGTGTGGTGGATCTACTGGGCTGTTCATATATGGATATTGCTTGTATTACTTTTACGCACGTTCAGACATGTCTGGCTTTATGCAAACTTCATTTTTCTTTGGGTACATGGCATGTGTTTGCTATGGCTTCTTCCTTATGCTGGGGACAGTTGGATTCCGTGCAGCACTGTTTTTTGTCAGACACATTTACCGCTCGATCAAATGCGAGTAGCTGTAAGTTGAGTCATCGGACTTTCTTGTTCTACATAATGTTTGATAACCATTGTAAGGCAATTTGCAATGAAAGAGTAACATCAAGGACGATTGGCCTTCTTAAACGGGAGATTTTAGTGTCTCACAGTCTCACTCTTCAAAAGTTACTTATTGTTCTTTGTTTATTTTAGGTTCATTTCGCAATAGCCAGTTTTGCTACTACTTTGAATGCGTTTCTTCTGATGGTCCTTGAAAGTTCTATGTTTGAGATTTGTCGGAGCCCAACAAGCTGGGATTTAAGGCTTGCCTTTTATCTTGTTGGGCTGGCTTGATTCTAGCTACAGCTTGAGCCTTCTGTGATTAGGGAACCCCAAGTTCCAATTCGGTGTCCATGTTCAATTGTTTTTCAAGTTCACTAGCTGCACCTGAGATTGGACTTGTTATAATCGGAGCTCGAACTCTTGAAACTCGTGTGCTAGGTTTAAATACATTCCCCACTGTTTTCATATCACGTTTATCTATGATAATTAGTTGAAAAAGTGTATTTACTGAATTTCTATTATACAAGTTTTCTTGCCGATATTATTTACTCCATAAAGCAGATGACGCATTTAACTCGTCAATCTATGCGCTGTAAGTCAAATATTTCTAGTACAAGAAAAGAAGTCCACCATCATGTTTCCCTAATACCGATTCCCTAATACCGGCTGGGTTCTGATGATAACATATGTAGTAAAATGAAATCAAACGATCTGTGGTCGATTCAGTTCCGATCGGCGATCTTTGCCGAGGATCAAATGTGGACGCCACCACTCACACGCACATGACACAAAACAGAATCATAAACGATACCAGACACTTCAAAAAATATGACGCTTGACAAATATATACTTAATATGTAAAGACAAAAGGCTTGCAAATTTGAAATCTTTTGATTCAAAAAATGAAATCTCATTGGCAATCAAGATTCCATGGTGGACCAAAATGCTCGGCACCGTAAAATGGAATGTTATTGTCCAAGGAAACCATCACCGCATAAATAATGTCCAGAACTTTCGAAACCACAAAATCACATCAGCTTAAAACAAATTTCAAACAGTGGTTCTCGCCCTTCCTAATATCAATGTCATGCAACAAAACAAAACAAAACAAAACAATCTTTGACATTCTCATCCAATTTTAATATATCCAAACGGATGTTAAAGTGTTCAAACATTGTACGACTAGAAATTTTGAACCTAGACATCCATCACAACAAGATTAACATTAACTAGCAGTGATTTATTTTGTAGGATCATTAATGAACTATTCCTTGGATTAAGACACATCTAATCCACGAGCAACAGCCATTTGGCAGGAGTAGCCAAGAAATACATAAAGTTCAACAGTACAAAACATCAGCAAACTAAGTCAACCCCATAAAATGCACTAGATCTCTCTCCTATTAAACCAACTACAACTAAACAAGAACGTCCACCGATGTACACTAACCATAGCCAAATACACAACACATAAACATGGAAATCTAAAGCCATCGTCCAATTAAAACAGCTATTGAAGTGTGCATAAACATCTATAGTTAAAGAACCAGAACAAGTCAACCACCAACACTACACCTGCAAATTAGCTCAAGCCTCTACACCATTCTGCATCAGCTCTGGATCCACCTTTCTCGGCCGCCCCCTTGGTTTTCCAGACTTGGAAAGGCTTGGTGGGCCTGGTGGAAGCTTTGGTTTCTTGAGGACAGGAGGTGCATTGGGATCTTTTCTTGGGCGGCCCCGTGGTCGAGGAGGAGCAGGGACAACACCCTCGGGTAAAGGATCTTTCGGCTTCGAAGGCCTGCCACGACCGCGTTTGGGCGGGGCATCAGGGCCCGCCTTGATGTAGTAGTTCTTGATCAGTAGAAGCTCCCCATTGTCTTTCATTCTGTTCAGGTGATCGGATAGCAAATTAGCATGCCCAGCTGGCAATTCTCCGTATTTTGACTCCATGAATTTCGTTATAGATGATTTGTTTGCTCCTCCTTGTTGCATCGCATCCAATGCTTCCGTAATCATCTGAGAAGATGAAAATCAAAATCCCTAAAGTTAGCAATATCTCCGTCTCTGAACAATTTTTTGGTTCCAAAAGAACAAAACCAAAATAGTAACCAACAGAAAGGTCAAAAACTTGAAATCGTCATAAACATGACTAAATAAAGAAACAATCAAAACACACAAAATGAGGGTTCCAAGAAAAACTGAAAAAAATGGCGTTCTCTACAAACATGAAAATCGCCAATATTCTTCCAAAAACAAAAATAAAAATAAACAAATTATTATAAGCAGGAAGGGAAAGGAAATTTAGAAAACTAAGAAGTAAAAGTCTGAGTACAAAACTCGATACTTTCACCTGGGGGTATGAAGGTAGCGACGGTGGTTTGCCGACCTCCTCGGTTGCCATTGAAGTTTGGATTAAGACAGAAAAAGCAAACAGACGAAAGGGGTCAGTCAGCTTTGCAGTGAGAAATCTGTCTGAAGAACTTATCGACAAAATTATTACGAGGGTTTTAATAATAATATGAATATCAATAAAATAAAGTTTTTTATTTTAAAATAATAATATTATAAAATTAAAGTTCACTTCCAGTTAAAAATTAAAATTTTAAAAAAAAATTGTGAGAGGGAATGGACGTTTGAGATTTGCGTACAGGCTGTGATGATCGACTGAGTTAAATGCGTCGAAATGGTGTCACGAGAATTGATGACATGGACTGTGATGTACATTTTATGTTCATGCTTTTAGTTATTTATTATTATTTATATTATATGTTTTCATATTTTAATTTTACTTTTTTTTCCAATATGTGTTTCATTTAGCACTCCCGTGACAAAAAACTACTAAATTGTTAATGAAAAAAATTCGTGTGAGACGAATCTCTTATTTGGGTTATTCATGAAAAATTATTATTTTTTTACTAAGAGTATTACTTTTTATTGTGAATATCGGTAAGGTTGAACCGTCTCACAGATAAAGATTCATGAGACCATCTCATAAGAGACCTACTCATTGTTAATTTACATGACCCCAACAATGAAATCAAAATTTCCAACTATTTTCATGGTTTACCAAGTGGCAATGGAAAAATATTACTACTACCCCTTTATTATTGTAATTATTCAAAATTATATAAATATTTGATATGCATTGTAGGTGATAAAGGAAACATGACATCCTTTAGGCCATCTTCAATCCAGTGCATTACATTCTGCACTAAATTGGTGTTACACTAAAATCATCTCCAACCACATTGCACTACATTTTATACTACAATAAAATATTCCAAGAATATTCTGTTTTTTTCAATATTAATATTTCTGTTTTATGTTAATTATTTATAATTTGATAATATAATGATAATTAAATATTATAATCTATATATTAAAATTTATATATTTAAATATTTTAATTTATATATTAAAATTTGAATTAATTATTTCATATTAACAAAATAATTATTTGATTTACGTACAATTATTTAATACAAACTATATTTTAATGTTTCGCTCCCTCAATTAATGTTTACCGCATTATTAAAAATCTTTTTTTGACGTAATTTTTTTTATGTTTCGTAATTTTATGGTTTGTTAGTTGTCGTAGTTTGTTTATTATTTCGTAATTTTTGTTTTTTTTGTTCGTAATTTGTACCATTTTAACGCATTATTAATTTAATCTGTGTTTTTTTTTTTACACTTAATTAATTTCTAATCAGAATATTAAAAATGTTATAATTAAAATTTCAAAAAAATATTAATTAATTAAATATTAAACACTTATATTAAATTAATCAAATTAAAAACTAAAAAAAATAAAAAAAAATTGCTGGGCCACATGTGGAGCAGCTCGAGCTGCTCCAATCCAGCGCCAGTTTTGGTGCTGGATTGGAGTGAAAAATCATGGCACCACATTGGTGCCATGATTGGAGATGGTCTTAGTGTTATATGAGTGTGATTGAATTGGATTGAGTCGAATAAGGAAAAAAAATAAGAAATTCAATTCAAATTAAATATATTTTAGCTCGAAATTAAATATATTTGAGTTTGAGTTCAATTGGAAGCTAAAAAATATTAATATTTTTTGCTCGAATTTGATTTGATCTCGAAATATATTTATTTATAATATGTAACTACATTATATTAATATAAATATATTAAAGTTTGTGAGAGACTTGTGAAATATAGATCAAAATAATTTGGATTCGAGCTCGGTTTGAAAAAAGTTCGAACATTCTTGAATTCGACGGACGCAAGTTCGATAATTTCGAATATAAATCAAATATTTTTCGAATCGACTCAAAAAATTCACAAATAAACTTGATTTGTT
Source organism: Primulina tabacum (assembly GCF_025594145.1). NCBI lineage: Eukaryota > Viridiplantae > Streptophyta > Magnoliopsida > Lamiales > Gesneriaceae > Primulina > Primulina tabacum. The sequence continues at coordinate 7,348,275 of NC_134552.1, read as the reverse complement.
ACACGCACCCAGTACTGAACACAACATCACATAAAATTGAGGTCAAGGTTGTTGCTCAATAACTTATTGATTTTATGGGATAGTATCGTTTGGCTAGAACATTCTGTCCCGCGATTGTTGTTGATTTAATCTTATAATTTTATTTCAGTTGACATATTTTTGTTATTGACGAAAAATATTTAGAACATGTCTATTGTGATATTGTATCACATATCTATATTTTTTTATATATGTTGATACGATTCATATTTTTAGTGAAAAATAATAATTTTGACATTAAAAAATAATATTTTTTCATGAGTTAGGTCGAGTCAAACTTTCGGAATAAACACTTCTTTACAAAAATTCTTAATAACGAGACTTAGTTGTTTATTGAAAGTTTACTAATTGTATAATTTGCAGAGGCATGCATATGCCACGTTCCGGCGCGGCGGAGGCGCACCATGTACAATTCATCATCCATGCATTAAATCGATTTCAATGACACCTCTAACATATATTAATATTTTAGTGATTGATTTTCTTTTGGAAATCCCAATTATGTAAATTTCCTAATGATCAATATCACATTTGTAAGAACGGGTCAAAAGTTTAGTCGATTACAATAATAAATTCAGATTTCCTAATGATTCAATGCATTCATTAATTTTCTTTTACCCTTTTTCTCATGCATATAAAATTTCATCCTTTCCCCTTCGGAATAAAATGAAAATTCAAACCAATTCTGCGCACCACTCTCGTGTTACTACAGATCTTCAACTAAACTCCTCTCTTTCATTTCTCTATTTAAAAGGTACCTTTTTCATAATTTCTTTTTAATGTTTTCTTAAACAGAATATCGATTTCTCGAGCAAAACCAATTTTTTTTTTGACAAAGATTTCATGGGATATTCATATCATTTTTTTTTCAATATTACAAAAAGTTCTGCTTATTCTGCTAACATTTTCATGACAATCTGCAGACTGAAACAAAAGAAATGGAAGGGCTCTCGGCGAGGGATCCAAAGTTTATAACACAGTAGTTGTTTATACTTAATTAGTGCCGTTCAAATTTTTTACGGGTAAGAACGCAACAAACGCTTCTGTTTTTGAATCATTTAGAGCTTTCACATACGATTTTTATTTCAATTTCATAAAAGTGATAAATGGAGATGGAACTCGTGATGGTTTAATCATTGAAAACTGGATTAAAAAAAAGTAAATGTTTATGATCAATTTTATTAAGAATATTTCTTGAAAGGTGGTAACATGAAATTCTGTGATTTTATTAATATACGTCACAATCATCTCATAATTGTATAAAGTTCATAATTGTATAAAGCAATTAATTATATGTATTTTCTATTTATGTAATCAAAAGGTTGTAAAGTTTTAATAAGTAATAAAAATTAATTATAAATTATTTTGAATGAATAGACATCTCAAAGATGGTAATAATTAAATTAAGAATTAATTTAAAATTTATTAAATTTCAAAATAGTTAATTCAAGTATACTTTCGAAAAATCATTTATGACACGATATTTCACAAATACAGAATTCTTAGATATAACTTCTACATAATATTTTTCCAAAAGCATAAAAAAAGTCGTTATTCACACGAATATACATACATAATCACATATATATACATAAAAAAAAGTTGGAAATTTTTATCATTTTACCAAAATGTTTTCGTAATCCCAATATGTATATATATTGATTACAACCTTTTGATTACATAAATAGAAAATACATATGTATCACCAACTTAATAAATTCTTACATAAGATGCATGATATCAACAGTAAAAAAATTATTTAATAAACAACATAAATAAATCACAATTTTCAATATGATATCCCAAAATATATCTTCTCAAAATATTAAAAAACTCTACCAACCATTACCAACATTTTTAATAAATTAAGAAGTTTTAATCTGCTTTCTACCTATTATTATTGATTAAACCACTTGACCCTCCCACTTAATCGTTACCTGATTCTGGTTCATTAATGATGATAGTTAGGAACACACACATATGGCTTTGTGTGTGTGTGTGTATATATATATATATATATATATATATAACCATGCTATTTGACTCTCCACAATGTCCAGGAAGCTAGCTAATACACAAGAATGGGAACATTACAGCGCTGGAAATCAATTTTCACGTGGATCGGAATATTTTCAGTACTGCTATTATTTACATTTACCGATTCCCAAAACGTGACCAGGTGCGAACTTCGATTAGTTGTATGAATGTATCGATAGATCGCAAGTTTGATTTGGTGCACGTATATACCATATAGATGATGGACTCGATTTGTTTTCACAGAATTTGACAAAAATAAATGAATACATATAAATTTTTAATTTTCTAAATTTCTTGAATCTCTATACGTGTTCCGATGATTGCGCACTAAACGTGGTTAATCTCAATGGCAGACTATCAATAACAGAAGGTGGCACTGAAGATGTTTCGCAATCTCAGGGAGTGCATTTGTTTCCACAGGGTCAACAAGTACGTATAAATTTATTAGCATTACTTCAAAAATAATATATTTTTTCTTACATAAAAATATAATGTTATCCAAATTCTAATTTGATGAACAATAAATAATGTATAATATAAAGTTTAATATACGTGACAGGTGGTACTGAATAATGGCATCGTTAATGTTACATTTTCCATGGTTGGCCATGTGACCAGCATAACGTATAAAGAGAGTGACAATTTGCTTGAAGCCCAAAATGAAGAATATGATCGGGGGTACGTACTCGCGAATTTATTCGGTTTAATTTCACTTCATGATATCAAATTAATGTTTATTTATCTCTCTTATATTATTATACGAGGTCTTAAATTTGTGAAAATTTAAATTGATAGCTATTGGAGTGTCGTATGGAACAAACCAGGAGAAAAAACTTCAATGGAGAGGTACGTATCCAATTATACCTTAATAACTTCCTCTGATAATGCAAATTGAATCGGAAAGTTCAGGTTGAGTCAGATCGATCGAGAACCCCATATGTTATAGGAGAGAAGATTTGATTTTATCATACGATGTTATAAAAATGATCGGGTTTTAGATTAAATTTGTAACGGCATACCGCGGCCCATAGGTCAGCTTCTCCAGGCCTGATGTTCATTTTCTCTAACAATAAGGTTACAAGGAAACTATAGAGTAATAGTGCAAAATCCAGAGAAAACGGAGATTTCGTTCGCAACAACATGGACAGTTGGTAGTGCGAAAGTTCCTTTAAATGTTGATAAAAGGTAACAAATATTCTAAGTTCTACCAATTGTTGGAATCTAAATTCTACTAATTATTACAACTTTCTGATAAGTATCGAATATATAGGTTTGTAATGTTGCGAGGCGCCCCTGGATTCTACACTTACACTGTGCTCGAGAAGCACAAAGGGTGGCCAGCGTTGGACATCCAAATAGCTAGAGTTGTGTTCAAGCTTCAAGAAAATAAGTACGTACAAAGATTGCATTTATTTCCCACCTTTTCTTTTCATAATTGATCACATTAAATTGGTCAAAGTTTTCATTCAACATAATTAAGCCATATAAGCATGAATGAACTTGTATATAACGTTGGGTATAGATCAAACTACCATTGGGATACGACATCATCCAACAATTCACACTTATTTTTATGCTCGGGGTCAAATAAATTTTAATGCACCCCATATGTTAGAATAAATAAAGATCATTTGATGCAACCCTAGGGTTATATCGAGACTAGCATCTCATGCATTAAGCATCATTTTGATTGTTTTGTTGGAGATTTCTGTAGCTTTAATATGAAGTTTACTATATTTCATGTTTGGTTGAAGTGAAACTATATATAATCGATCGAGTCCGTGTATGTATAGGTTTCACTACATGTCTATGTCGGATGAGAGGCAAAGGTTCATGCCAATGCCAATAGACCGCAGAAATGGCCAAGTTCTTGGGTATAAAGAAGCTGTTCTCTTGACAAATCCAACCAATCCAGAATTTAAAGGAGAGGTAGTATTTTTTCTAGGGTTGTTTCTCCAACATAGGTGTAAATAACATTACCGTGAGAGATCATATCCACATTAATTTTTTTTCATAATATTGGTTTTTTTAAAACTATCATTTTAATCATGTATACTCCTTTCATATTGCTAGGAATTTTTTTAAAATTAAATCGTCCAATTGATGATTAATAATATATTTTTATAGAGTGAACTTGCATACAAACTAGTGATTAATGAAGTTTATCGTACTACTTCGAGACACTTAAGGAACATTCTATGACATATATTGATTATTACATTTTTTATAGCCTTCAATCATTAAATGTCACGCGAACCCCATATAATTATATGAATTCACTCGTAATCAGTCTCCTAAATTTACGTATCTTATGGAACCTTGCATGGATTATGCGTCGTCGTTACGGTCGTCATATTTAGGTGGACGACAAGTATCTGTACTCATGTGATAACAAAGATAACAAGGTTCATGGATGGATAAGAGATGATTTAGGTGTGGGAATGTGGATGATAACGCCCAGCATCGAGTTCAAAACTGGTGGCCCTTTAAAACAAGATCTCACCTCTCATGTTGGCCCTACTATGCTCTCTGTAAGTACTTTGTCTACTTTGATAACTCATATATATAGATAGATAGATATAGTTTTTATATATATTAATGTTTGTTATTCTTAATGTTTCAAGAGTGTGGCCAAGGAGACCAATTATTCTCGTACATGTAGGTATTTATAAGCCCACATTATGCTGGGGAAGATCTTGCTCTCAAATTTGAGGCAGAAGAATATTGGAAAAAAGTTCTAGGTCCCGTTTTTGTTTACCTCAACTCCGACATTTCAGCCAAGACCAACCCGTCGGTACTTTGGGACGACGCCAAGCAGAGGGTACGTACACAAGTGTATTTCCCTTAATCCACATTTAAGTGCGCGGCTAAAACGATGATTATATTTATATAGAAGAAAACATGAAATATTATTTTGGTGGTGTTACACAGATGTCGAAGGAGGTCGCTAGCTGGCCTTATGATTTTCCTGTTTCGAACGACTTTCTTAAATCCAACCAAAGAGGTTCAGTAAGCGGCCAACTACTTGTTAATGACAGGTAAGTTCAACTGGAAAAAAGACAATTTTTATCTTGTAAATTGGAGTCTAGTCCTCTAATTAATTAAAATTAAATCATAGAAAATCCAATTTAAGCCAACTTATATATGGTACTGATTTTACCATTTTCCGCTAATTTGGCTACCTAACTTAATATAAGAACATCGATCATGACTATTGCACGATGAATTATCATTGTAAATTCAATATTCTTGAGCCCAAATAAACATTTTAATAAAAGGTATGAATATATTCGTGTAGATACATAAATAAAGAACCTGTGCCAGCCACATCGGCTTATGTTGGATTGGCAGCCGTAGGGGATCCAGGCTCATGGCAAAATGAAAGCAAGGTTAATTAATTATATCTCACTTTCCTCCATCGAGATTATTCATAAAATTTTTTTAAAAAATGGAACTATTTTGAAATATGTACTTTTGCTTTAGGGTTATCAATTCTGGACACAAACGGACAGTGATGGAAATTTCTTGATCAAGAATGTGATCCCCGGAACATACAGCTTGTTTGCATGGGTCACTGGAACAGTTGGAGATTACAAACACCCTACGGACATCATCGTCGAGCCAGGTTATTTTGAATGCTCTCTATATTTTTCTTGTCAAATCCTACATATATTTTGGTTAAATAAATCATGTCCAATATTGAATTCTAGGCTCAAATATTAAGCTGAAGAATGCCGTTTTTGAGGCTCCAAGGATCGGTCCTACGCTGTGGGAGATCGGAATCCCTGATCGAACGGCTGCTGAGTTTTTTATCCCCGATCCAGTATATAAGATGCATCCATATAAAATTTACACAGAAAGGTTTTTATCAAATTAAAACAATACAATATTTATCGTTGAAGCCCTCATAAATAGCCACTGGGACATCATTATTCTCTTCATGATTTTCAGGTTCAGACAATACGGGTTATGGGCTCGTTATACAGACTTGTATCCCACATCTGATCTAGTGTATACTATTGGAAAAAGCAATTACAGGAAAGACTGGTTTTTTTCGCACGTCACAAGGTATGAGAAAACTATATAATATTTAATAAATAGGGAAATTGTCCAAATCGATCCTCTAGGTTGGTCTAATCTTGTTTTTGGTCCTCTGATATTCTCATTGCAGTCTTGGTGCAAAAACTTTATTTCTAAAGTGGCACCGATCGTTGCTAATCTTGAGCCTGATATTGACGAAATGTCTGGAACCATATCATCTCTTCGGTAAAACCGAACAAAATTATAAAAGAAACGAAGTTATTACATTGAGATCGAAAAGAGACTAATTAAAGGATCTAAATCAAAATTAGGTCAACTTATAGTTCCAACTATTTTTCCTTAATGATACAAACTTGATAAATTGTTTTTCGAAATGTGTTGGATTGTGTAAAAAACGAAATTCAGGAAAATAGGAGACAAACAATATGAAACAACTACATGGAGAATTTTGTTCGACCTCGAAAATGTTGACAAAGAAGCAAACTACACTCTCCAGCTAGCCCTTGCATCAGCTAATGGAGCCGAATTACAAGTACGAAAACATACATATCAACATGATTGAGATATTAATCTATAACAATTAAACCATATATATTAAATTATTTATGATTTGGATTACTGTATTTTTTTTTCAAGGTACGTATCAACGATGAAAAATCGCCTCCGCATTTTACAACCACATTGATAGGCAATGATAATGCACTCGCGAGGCATGGCATCCATGGCTTGTACCATTTTTACAGTATCGACATTGCAGGGAAGTCGACTAGTTGATGGCATGAATACAATTTTCTTGACTCAAGCAGTAAACTTGGGGCCATTTAGAGAGGTTATGTACGATTATATCCGTCTAGAAGGACCAGCAGCTTAGGATGGCTAATAACACAAACCATTTTGTTATAAATAAGCTGCGTATGGTATGATTTGCAAATAATGATCACAGAAATATATATATGATCTATTAAATTAACATTTGGTGTATTATTTTTTGAAGAGTTAATTTTTGTTAAAGGAGTTTGATGTACAATTCTAGAGTGATGCTATATGTAAATCGATATTTGTACATCAATTTTTACAACACACAAAATTCAATACAAAAATTCAATTTATCAAAATCTCACTATATATTGAATATAGAATCTTGCGATATAACAATAAAATCTCGCGATATAATGATTGTAAATATCGTTGTAACGATATAATGGTTGTACATTTAGCATTATTTTTGATATTCTAATATATTTTATGCTAAAGCATGTACTTTTTTTCTCAAAAAAAAAAAAAATCATCCCCGGAGAGTGGGAATTAGACAGATCTCCACCTGTGTATAAATCAAAAGACCGGAATGGGACTAATCCTAACCTCCGCAGCCTGATTCCCTTCCCTATAGAAGTGTGTGAAGAGGCATGGAATTCCTCGTAGCAAGACTTTAATTGCAGTAACTATATGCTCCAACTCCCAAGCTACTTGCATCGAATAAATGACATAACAGCAACTTGCGAGTCTGTCTCAATCAAAACTGGAATTTTTTTTAAAAATCTTTGCAAAAACAAATCTCCTTCCCAAACGCGCAAACTCATTAAATGACCACAATAAGTTCCCATAAGAATATATCAAAGCCTTCCAATTGTGATTAGTCTGTTAACTTTTCTTCTTCATTTTTTATTTTTTTTAACAATTTTATTATTTTTTTCTACGTGGCGTGATGTGTCTAGTGTCACATACTTAAATCTAAAAAGAGCAAAATTGACAAAAAAATACAAAAATTACCATAAAAATGAAAGAAAAATCAATTTGATAATATAACTGAACAAAATCACAAAGCGTCTCCCTATGTTGTATGATGTGAATTCATCCCGATGGCTGGTTAAGGTTACGACATGGTAAAAAATGAACTTGCCATCTATTGATATTTTGTAAAATTAACGTTAGTTTACGAATCTTTAGGATTGTCAAGTGTACATATATAATTTTTAACAAAAATTAATTTACAGAATGCTAGCCTATCGTGAAGTAAAATCGATCAAATTCATGGTGTTCAACAACTAATTATTTTGTGATTACGAACCACGTACATAAAATCTTATTCCAATTAATGAATTGTATTTCATGATCATTATTTTAAGTTTGACCATATGGCTGTCTATTATGAGCGAACGAAAAGTTTTCTTTTCTATCAATGCCTTTTCATTGTGACATAAAAAATAATTTAAAAATAATCATACGCCTCCAACGATAAATTCATGCAATGGATTGAAGACACACACATATATTAAGAGGATTTATACTTTTTGATTATTATATATAAAAAAATTAGTGGTGCATGTAACCATTAATTATTTTTTCGCATTTGTATTATTCAAAATTGTTGCTAGAATCTGGAAAATAGTCAAGGATATTAATTTTAGATTTCCATTTATGCATGACGGATGATGGATGAATCTATTCTGAATCGGATGAAAGATTACAAAATCACTTAATTTAATACCGTACGAATAAATTATATTTCCCATTTTATCATGACTAGATATCTAGCATTTCTGCTTCAAAATAATATAGAAAATTCAAATCTAATTTGAATAACCTCTCGATCTTGTTTATATAGAGTACAAGCCCTTCGTAAATTCTTCATTTCTATGCACTTCTTTTAGGTACCCTTTCTTTTCTTCTACATCTCCTATCAATGAATTCGTGGGTGAAATCAGTTAAAATTTCTTTACGAAAGGTCTAAACAAATTGAGAACGTCATGTAATATATTCAAAGTAAAGAAAATCAAGAACTGAAAAGAAGAATGATTTGCCTTGTGCAACACCGGCCAGAATGATCGCTACGACATCTTTTTACCTGGCTAATCTGGTGATATTTGTTAAAATGGGAACGTGGCGGATCGAGAGGCGGCTCAATTTCACTTTTTGGTGGATGAGAGTTGTAACACAACTATTCTTTGTACTTGGTGACATTCGAGGGTGAGTACTTGAAAAATATACTCTTGATCTCTTTCTTTAGCTAGGGTTTTCGCTCGCGGTTCATGTTTCTCTATAATTGTCCACTTAGGTTATAATTGTACATCAATATATATTTTTTATGAAATTAGATTAATGCATATATATACCATTAATTAGCTAGTTATTTGTGACTTAATAAAACGTGAGACGACTCGACAAATTTTCTATTATTTTTCCATGTCATGCATAAATTCGATTTGTACGTACGTAGTGCAATCTTTAATTTTTTGTTTTAAAATTTCAGACAAGCAAGGCAGGAGACTTATGGAGTGCGATTACTTCAACAAGATCAACAAGTAAAAATAATTAGACTAGCTCTTTCCCTTATAAAATCATATTTACTGGTCGATTGAATACATGCGATACCCGAGATTAGCCCAGTGTATTTTCCGAATCGAGTTTCTCGATCAATATATATACATACGATTGAAATTGTGTGGCAGGTGCTATTGTATAATGGCATTATTAGCATCACGTTGACAGCACCCGCTGGAGTGCTGACCAGCGTCACGTATAATGGGAGTCATAATTTGCTTGAAACTCGAAATTCAGACGATAATAGAGGGTACGTCTACAATTTTATTTATTATATATATATATATATATATATATAACTTTATTTTCTAAGAAAAAATATTAAATCGGCTCCGTTAAATTGATAGGTATTGGGATGTTATCTGGAACATACCAGGCGACCATGGTCGGATGGACAAGTAAATACGCTCTATCATGTCCTAATATACAAATTTATATTTACAAAGTTTAATGTATAAATTCTTTTTTTTCCTTGGTTCGAAAATTTTAGGTTGTTCAACCCAGTGAACATCGAATCATATGTTTTTTTTTTTTTGAATTTGTCGAAATTCATAAATGACGATGTTTACTTTGAACAAATCAAAAGTACGTGACACATAAAGTTGAAGAAATGTAAGCATAAATGGAAAATCCCTTATTTTGTAGGTTTCTTGGGACAAGCTACAACGTAATACTACAAGATGAAAATCAAACCGAAATTTCGTTCACCAGGACATGGGCAGTTGGTAGTGAAAAAGTCCCTTTAAATATCGACAAAAGGTACGTAATTAAGATATATTTTTATAATCTCTAATTAAAATTTATATGAAAATGAAACCTTAATTAAATTCGATTTCTTAAGTTTGATCACTTTCTTGTTTCTATGCAGATTTGTAATGTTCCGTGACTCCCCTGGATTCTATACGTATGCTGTGCTTGAGAAGCTCGAAGGATGGCCAGCTTTCGACATCCAAGAAGGGCGATTTTTGTTGAAGCTTCAAGAAAACATGTAACTACCATTTTGTTTTTATGTGTGATCCTATATACGAACTTTCCTACTCCTTACCCAAAAAATAGTCTTAGTAATTTAGTAGGAAATGTAGTTTTATAATATATATATTTGATGGTGTGTGATTTTTAAAAATATAATAAGATGTCTCTTTTATATTCCATATTATTTCGGATATTGAAAATTTTAATTGATTTATGCTGTACACCTACTTGCATATACGAATAGGTTCCACTACATGGCCATGTCGGATGTAAGGCAAAGGGTTATGCCAATGCCAATAGATCGCGTTACAGGAACGGTACTCGATTATCCCGAAGCTGTTCTACTCACTAATCCAACCAATCCGGAGCTCAAAGGAGAGGTTAGAAATAATCCTCTCGATGATTAGCAAATAAATTGATGGAGATCAATTTCAAATTTGGTCTTGCTGAAATAAACTGACATCCATTTAATTTTATTCAATTTTTTGGACAAATTGTTGGTTTGGCGCCAGACGTGTCTTGTCAGCAATTTTAGGTGCCCTGTCATCAATATCACATGTCGAGTTAGTATTTAGATGAATTTTTTTTACAAAATGAATAAAATAAATCAAATCTTGCACCAAGACCAAATTTTAATTGATCAAGTGAACAAATTTTGCTTCCCCACCACCCCCCTACTAATATAATAATATTCATTATTTGTTCTATGGAATCTAACATGGACCATACATACATTGGTGTTACGATTATGTCGTAGGTGGACGATAAATATCTGTACTCATGTGATAACAAAGATAACAAGGTTCATGGATGGATAAGAGATGATTTAGGTGTGGGAATGTGGATGATAACGCCCAGCATCGAGTTCAAAACTGGTGGCCCTTTAAAACAAGATCTCACCTCTCATGTTGGCCCTACTATGCTCTCCGTAAGTTGTTTGTCACACATCAATTCTTAAAAATCATACGACTGTGACCATATTTTTAGTTTTTTAGTTTGTTCTTCGCGCGTGGCGTATATGTAGTTTGTGATGGAAATTAAAAAGATTTTATTCATCGTGTAGATGTTTATTAGCACGCACTATGCGGGGGAAGATCTAGCTCTCAAATTCAAGGCTGAAGAGTACTGGAAAAAGGTGTTCGGTCCTTTTCTGGTTTATTTCAACTCTGATGCTTTAGCCAAGGTGAATGCTTCGATACTTTGGGAGGATGCCAAAAAAAAGGTGCGTAAAAATGTGGTTTTTGAAGTACTTTCAAAGTTGAGGACGTTGTTTATATAATTTTGGAATACATATCAGGCGTCGGAGGAGGTTGGTAGTTGGCCATACGGTTCCCCTCTTTCAAAAGATTTCCTTAAATCCGATCAAAGGGGTGAGATAAGCGGCCAATTACATGTTTATGACAGGTATTTTGTGATGTGAGATGCTAATTAACTTGGCACACCAATGAAACAATAATTTAAATATAAAGTTAAGTACGGGTACATGTTAAGTAACGCAAAAACTTGTGTGAGACGGTTATGTTAAGTAACGGAAAAATTTGTGTGAGACGGTCTCACAGGTCGTTTTTTGTGAGACATATATATTTTATTTGGGTCATCCATAAAAAAGTATTACTTTTTATGTTAAGAGTATTACTTTTTATTATGAATATCGGTATGGTTGATCCGTCTCATGGATAAATATTCGTGAGACCGTCTCACAAGAGACCTACTCGTTAAGTAAATCATATCTAAGTAAAGAAAAACATAGATTATTAATTTATATAGGAATTTTTTTGGTTTAGTTGGGAGAGGAGACTGTTAAAATTCAGTCTCAAACTCGAGACAATGTCACAAACTTGGGACCTTGTTGCTAAATAATATACAAGTCATCGGGATTTAGAACGAATTAAATTTCATACAAAAATTACATTTTTTAGGTACGTAAATAAAGATACACCCGGAGCTGGAGCTGGAGCTTATGTTGGATTAGCAACCCCAGGAGAACCGGGGTCGTGGCAAAAAGAAAGCAAGGTTAATTAACTATATAATTTAACTTTTTTTTAAAATCACAAATCATTAAATATCATTTATTTTTCTAGATTTAATATGTATTTGGGTATCAGGGCTATCAATTTTGGACACAAGCAGACACTGATGGAAATTTCTCGATTAAGAATGTGGTGCCTGGAACATATTCCCTCTTTGCATGGGTTCCAGGAATTATCGGAGACTACAAATATACTCCTAACATAACCATTTTTCCAGGTTTTTTCCCTGTATTTTTTTTACAAGTTTTTTCTAGGAAATGAAAATATATCGTTTTTGGTCCATCTTCTCGGATAATCTGTAATTTGTTTTCAGTAAAGAGAACGTTAAACAGGTTTTAAAGAGTGATTCTATATACACCAGGTGTATTTTTTGTTTAATATAATAATTCGCACAAACATCTCATCAATTAAAAAAAATATCTGGGATCTATCAATACTTTTTTTTTCCAGAGTGAGATGTTCGTGGGAATATATTATACAAATACAAAAACCCGGTTTTAAAAGGTACAGAAGTTGAATATGGATCAGTTAACAAATTTTGTTCTACGATTTTAATGCAGGATCTGATATCAAGCTAGAAAATGTGGTTTTTGAGCCACCAAGGAAAGGTCCTACACTATGGGAGATTGGAATCCCGGATCGTACGGCTTCTGAATTTTTCATCCCAGATCCAACTAACTATAAGAAACATTTGTACAAAAATGACACGGAAAAGCAAGTCCTCTCCGCATACAGAAATTTAATACGTTGTTAAATATGTTTAACATTATTCACATTTCACAATTTACAGGTTTAGACAATATGGATTATGGTATTGCTACAAGGATTTATACCCCGACGCTGATTTAAATTTCACCGTTGGAGAAAGTAACTACGAGAAAGATTGGTTTTTCGCTCACGTTACAAGGTATATTCGTCATTTTTTAGCATTTTAATCTCAATTTTTGATAATATATTGTAACACACTTAGTGTAGTTATCTTGCCAATAGTCTTCTTAATATGAAGTTTTTCTAAAGTAGAATCCGTAAATGTTTGTGCTAAAATATGGAGTTTTTTACAGGTTTGAACAAAATTTGGCCTGGATTTCATAACTTAGTTATTTATATATTTTTCTTGTATTTTTACTCATTTTCCGCCAGAACGATGACGTAAAGCCATCATTGTTGACAAGACACTGGATATTATTGAAATGTTATCGACAATTTCGTAAAAAAGATTAAAAGAACAAAATAAGTCAAATTACTGTACTAAGATAAAATTATGACTAATTAAATGACCCCCTACATGAAAAAATTTATTTTCCCCATTTTTGAAATAAGATAGATTTTATTAACAATGTGTATCAACTATTCATGAGTTAAAATTGTGCTGCAACTCAGGAAACTGGGATATCGTCAATACGAAGCAACAACATGGAGAATTTTGTTCGACCTTGAAAATGTCAAGAATGGAGCAAACTACACTCTGCAATTGGCCCTTGCATCGGCCAACGGTGCAGAATTACAAGTGCAAAAACACTCTTTTTTTAAACTACACTCTGCGATATATATTTATTTTCTTCTATCCATACTGATGACATCCTACTATATATTTTTCAAGGTACGTTTCAATGATCCAGAATTGCCTCCAGATTTTACAACAAACTTGATTGGCCAAGACAATGCAGTTGCGAGACATAGTATTCATGGATTATACCATCTCTATAGTATCGACATCGCAGGCTGTCGACTCGTTGATGGCAAGAACACCATATTCTTAACACAGGCAATGAACATGGGTCCGTTCAAAGAAGTCATGTACGATTATATCCGTTTCGAAGGACCTGCGGAGGCCCCATATACAGGAGTAACCAGTGGCGGAGCCAGAAATATAGCTCTGCCTGGGCTAGAATTTTAAACTCTACAATCTTTTAATATTTTAAATTGATATTGATAGGCTCATAATAGTTAGTATTTTTATTTTTATATTTCTCATTATTCCAACCTCCGATATGTTTAATTGATACATTTTTGTGTAATTTTATTGTAGGAGGAACTTTCGCGGTCTTGGAGAAGATTTGAGTTAAAAAAAGTGATGTTTATCACATTTGAAGTTTCCAAGATAGAGTTTGAAAGTGAATGACCAAACCAGAAGAAGTCCTGAAATAAGGCGTGGTCACGTCTTATGACGATACTTCAGCTACCAGAAAATTGCAAGAAGGGAAAATCTAAATAAAATATTATCTATTATTTTATATTTTATGGTTAGGGTTAATTAAGAGGTAATTAAGAGGTTAGTGGGCTTTTTAGCAAAAAAAGATTTAGACCCAAATGAGCACACTATTCACGTAACAAAAGGGAGGAGGCGGCAGGAAGAATTTTTCTCCAATTTTCATTCCAACATCTCACGAGAAGGGAAGAAGAAAAAGGGCGCATAAATTTTCTCTCCAACTCTCTCCCTATTTGGTTAAGTTTTATTTCTGATTTAAGAGCTATTTTTACTGTTTAATTTATCACTGTGTGGCATTTGTTCTTATAGTTAATATTCTTTTTATTCCAAGTACTTGTTGATTTATGATTTAATAATATGAATATTGTATATCGTTTAATCTGACAATTTAATTCGATGTATGATTTTCCACTGCTAACCATAAATTCATTGATCCGTAATTGTCATGAATGATTGGTATATGAGTAGCATAGATTAGATGTATTGTGCTATCATAATATATTTAATCTAAATAAATCGACGGAACTTAATCTTCCAATTGCAGCTATCTCGGTTGTTAGATTTTAGAATTAACTGTTTTCACGAAACGAAAATGCTATTTTTAATTAATATGGAACGCTATCGTGCCCAGTTAGTTATTGATAAGTTTTGACGGATGCTAGGTTCAGTCAATTAATTTAGAAAAACACAAGAATTTTAGCGGCTATCCCTATAATTCTAAGGTTAATTGCTTGGAACAACTTGAATAAATTATTTGTTTGCTGATGACCAGTGATATAATTAAATAGTAGAATCCCCTTGAATCAGATCTGTCTCATATTAAATTCTTTACTTTATCCTAGTTGATTAATTGTCATTTAAATTTATTGTTTTTCCATTCTTGAAGTATTTTAGTTTAGCATTTTATTTAAATTAATATCCCAAAATTCCCCCCTTTTTATTTGCATTTTTTACTCGAAAGAAATAATCTCCCGTTCCCTGTGGATTCGACCCTACTCACCATTATACTCATTTTTATTTAAAAGAGTAGGAATTAATTTAGTGGTCAACGACAGCACACCAAATTTTGGCGCCGTTGCCGGGGAACGGTGCAAGGTTATTTATTTTCGAGTTTTTTTTTTATTTTTTTTTTTGTGTGTCTCATTCTTCTTGTACAGGTGATTCATCAAGAAAAGAAGAATTTGAGAATTTTTTGTTGTGAAATACTCCGAGATGTTTCATCGACAAGTATTCACAAGTTTTGCCCAACAAAACGGAGAGCCATTTTATGCAGCATGGGAGAGATTCAATAATTTAGTAATTAAATTCAGGAATCATGATTTTTCTAACTATGTTCTTATTCGACTTTTTCTTAAAGGTTTGGATACAGTTACACGAAGATGGGTATTTAATGGAGCACTAACAACTGGTAGTCCACTACTTTGTCGACGTGAAGACAGTGTGATATATTTGCTAAATGATATGGCCGATTTTGACTACCATCAGTATTGGGATCCTTCGCTGCAGAGTTGGAGCCACCAATACACTCCAGAAATTAGCCAATCTGATTTTACAGACCAACCTTTCGAGCATCAAGAAGGTGAGGGATATAGTCTTGAAATAATCATAGGTCGATTGAATGACATGGTAAACAAGCGCGTGGCATTGAATGGGAAAACTGTTGAGCCTCAGTCTGAAGAAGTTTTGGAAGAAATATCACACGAAGATGAGGCACCAATGAAGTTGAGAGATGAACAAGCTCCTGAGACTATCGATTTGAGCTCGTCGATAATATTATCATACATACATCTAGGAGATCCTTGCCTTTCTCCATTGCCGATTTCAACAGATTTTGTTCTTCAAGAGCCAACGATGATACTCTCATCTCAGGCCTACTATTTAAAGTCACGTTTTGTTGAGGATACGAGCTTATATTGTATATATCAAGCCAAACTTGAGGGCACATGGAACCAAGACCCATTTATGGTGTCATATGACACTTACTTTGGGCGTCAGCCGCTCTTTGAATGATTGCTTTTGAGGGTCAAGCTGACGACTAAAAATCAAGCGCTATTGGGAGGCAACCCAAATTTTTTTGTTCTTATATTTTTATTTTTTTCAATTATTACAATTTTTGTTACCTTTGTGCAGAAGATGTCTTCTAACAAGGCGTGATCACGCCTTAAAAGAATATCACTTCTGCACCAAAAAAAAAAAATTAATTTTTTGCCCTAAACACAGTAGATGTCTTTTGACAAGGCGTGGTCACGCCCTGTCCGAAAACATCTTCTGAAAAAAAAATTTTTACTTTTCTTTTATTTAATCATATTTGTTCTCACCCCTTTCATATCTTCTCTCAACAGTTTCCATCATCGATCAACAATTTCTCCCGCCACAACAATAGAAAGCTTTGTTCTACGATGCCCAACATATTTCAGGGGAGTTCTCTAACTTTTCCTACTATTTTATCATTTTAGTTGAGCATCTATTTTTTGTCATTGAGGACAATGTCAAGTTTAGGTGTGAGAGTTTTTGATTTGATTGTGAGAAGTTTGACTTGACTCTGGGATTTTGATTTTTTTTAATTTATTTGATTTTTAGTATTTTGAATTATTTTTTTTCTGCATTTTAGTTTTAAAAAAAAAAAATCAAAGAGATAGTGACGTTGTTAGTTCCAAGCACCTAGTTCATTTGTTATCTCTTTCTTCTGAATCCTGATTGTCTCCGATGCGAAAAAAAAATGATGTTTTCTTTGCGTGCAAATGTTTTTGCATTCTCACTTTTGCATTATGAATAAGTTGCTCTTGATGATTGTTAGAGAGGACAAGTGTGTGGGATTTAACACAATTGTTATAATTTTTTTCTTGGTGAGCTTTGAGCCTATGAAACGAAAATGCTATTTTTAATAAATATGGAACGCTATCGTGCCCAGTTAGTTATTGATAAATTTTGACGGGATGCTGGGTTCAGTCAATTAATTTAGGAAAACACAAGAATTTTAGCGGCTATCCCTATAATTCTAAGGTTAATTGCTTGGAACAACTTGAATAAATTATTTGTTTGCTGATGACCAGTGATATAATTAAATAGTAGAATCCCCTTGAATCAGATCTGTCTCATATTAAATTCTTTACTTTATCCTAGTTGATTAATTGTCATTTAAATTTATTGTTTTTCCATTCTTGACGTATTTTAGTTTAGCATTTTATTTAAATTAATATCCCAAAATTCCCCCCTTTTTATTTGCATTTTTTACTCGAAAGAAATAATCTCCCGTTCCCTGTGGATTCGACCCTACTCACCATTATACTCATTTTTATTTAAAAGAGTAGGAATTAATTTGGTGGTCAACGACAGCACACCAGATATATCTACCCGGGCTAATATCATATTATTCCAAAATTATACAAAATTTATATATAAATTTTTTAAAAAAATTGGGTCACCATGGCTAAAGCCCGGGTATACAAGAGTGTGCCTCCGCCCTTGGGAGTAACCCCATAGATGGTCCATCAAATGATCAACTGATCATCTCGTATAAAAAGTAGAAAACATCAGGAGATGTGTTTTCAACTACAACAGATGATCCAAATCAGTTTGCATTAGGTAGATTTTTAGGCCTAATTTCACAAGAATCATTTTAAGGAATGATGGCAATGGATCGGGCAGACTCGACATTCCATCTGTTTAAATTTTGAAAGACTCTTACATTTCCTAGCTTGTTTAAATCTAAACGGGTACCCACCCCGATCCATACCTGAAGTTTAAACGTGTTAACCCGTCGACCATATGATCAGACCTGTCACAAGTTCAATTCTTTTGACATCTTTAATTATTAACTAATAAATATACATCAAAAGCAATAAATCCATTAAAAGAAAGAAAGGTTATTAAAAAAAAAATGTGGTTGAATACTGGAAACTGAAAATGAAAAGGCAAGGCATGACAAAGAAGAGACTGACATAGATGGTAACCCTTGACCAACTTACCCACACAGTGTTTGTCGCCTCCAAGGACTTCACCGTGCAAAGTACGCCCAACTAATCAATTTGTTCCTGTCTCCTACTTCTGCATGCTACTTTTTATATACTCAGTAAATTAATTATGTGCTATCAATTATTTATTCAAAAACCAATATTTTCACCCAAAAAATAAAATTTTATTTGAGTAGATTTTGCTTTCTGATCTAGTAAAAGTTGTTTAATAGATTTATTATTTATATAGTCGATCGCTGATAATGATCATAAACTCGTAAAAAAAATTATCGTATTCGATTAGTATGCCGGTAAAAAAAAAATCACAAATTTAATATAATATAAATATATATTAAATTGTCTATAAAAATTGAAAAATATAGAATATAAAATAATATATTATTCACATCAAATAAAAAAGCTTCATTAAAATGAGAGGAGAGCATGCCTGACAAGTTACATTGATTCATGCATGCAAAATTAACCAACTCCGCCCCCGCGAATGACTACGAGGCAAGAAAATATGGCTCAGGTAAAATACGTATCCATGTTTTCTTAGACTTAAAAGATAAAATATCATATTTTTTTTACGATTTTTTCAAAATTTGTATTATATTTAAAGGCTTAATGGGTTTCACTGTGCGTAAAAATCTAAGTGGTAAAAAATGAATAAAAATAATTAATGTAGGGGACCTTTAATCACATGCGGATTTGTAATGCATCTATCTTATCCTGCATGCAAAAATAAAGAAAGAAGAAATTTTGCACCAAATTTGTTACCATTGTGGTCCTTCATTTCATTTGCAGGGTGGCTCTCATTAATTATTCTTCATTATTTACCCTTTCCCGTCCTTTTCATTTTCTCTCTTTGTCTTTCAAGGCCATCACCTAGTAAATTTATATATATTTAAATTTTTTTATTCAACTTTTCGATTATATATACAAAAAATGATTGATTTAATACATTTCATTTTTTTTTTCAATGATATAAATTTCACACACGAGAAATTGGGGTTATCTGAGAGATTAAGGAAATTTTATAAAAGTAATCATGTGAATGTGTTTGTTTTGGAGTTTAGTTCAAGTTTGGTATTATAAATCTAATAAGTTGAATTTTTCATTTCTATTTTTCATTGGCATATTAATGTGGTGTTAAACACGTCTGCTATGGGTGTGAACATAAACCAAACAAAACCGAATCGAACTAAAACCAGAAAACCAAATCAAACAGCTGGTGTTGATTGATTTTTCGTTGATCATGATTTAGATTGGTTTTAAAATAATCACGTACACTGAAAAAATTGATTTAGTTCAAAGTTTCAATTAAAAAATCTAAATTGAACCGAACCGAAAAAGAGTCCATTACAGCCAGCGAGCTAGTTTAAGAGTGCATAAATATATAATTTTTAATTATAAATATATTTTAAATGATATTTAGTTTATATTATATCATTATTAGTACGATAACTTTATATTGGATATTGATTTTATAAATTTTAGGATTACAATTATTTAATTGGACCCATTTTATAGGCCCAAAAATATGTCCAATTTAAGCTAAGCCACAAAGTTTTAACTTTTACTTTTAACATTAAACTAAACTTACAAATTTGTACTTTCATTTTTGATATTTTTTTTTATGAGAAATCTGTAAGGTCATTATCATAGTATTACATTGTTAGTAGTTTAATATTTGTATGCATATTGCTATTTTTCAATTTATAAAAGCTAGTTTAGAAAATTTAAATTATGTTTATAATCGAAATATTTTATTTGGAAAAAAAAAAATCAAAGTTGAAAATCGATAATTCAAACCAATCCAAAGCGGTTTAGGTTAGGTTTTTAATTATTAATGATTTGGTTTAGTTTGTCATTTTGTAAAACCGATAAAATCTTAGCAATATCCGACGTTATGTCACCTATGCGTAATATTTTTTATATAATATATTTTATGTATTATTATTAGACTCAACAAACTTTATGAGCCCCACTCACTCGATCTACATACATGACTTACATATAGATATACCTAGTTTCTGTTCTCTTGGATGATGCTCTCAGAGTTTCACACAAAACACCATCACAAAAATCAGAGCTACATCCAAGCTAACCTCCAAAAAATCCTATTTATATCTTTTTACTTCTTGAAGAAGATCACAAGACCCCGTCGATCTTTCAATCCCATGCATGAAATCAATTACCTCATCCGCATGTTTATCTTTGCCTCTGCCATAGGAAACTGGACAAGACCAAGCTAGAAACTAGCATAAATGCATCCACAACTCAATTTCCTTGTTTCTTCACCTGTTTTTTTGGAACAATTTTTACAATTATATATTTTCTACCGTCGTATGGTTTAAATATATAGTTGCTTCCATGATGTCGCATGATGATAAAATCCTCGCCGGAAAAGATGAGAGCCATGGATCCACCAGCCGGAGAAGTGCTGCCGCCAAGCCGCAAGAGGCGTCCGCGGCCGCCCTCAAGTGCCCAAGGTGCGATTCAACAAACACCAAGTTTTGTTACTACAATAACTACAACCTTACACAGCCAAGGCATTTCTGCAAGACATGTAGAAGGTACTGGACTAAAGGTGGTGCTTTACGCAACGTGCCGATTGGAGGAGGTTGCAGGAAGAACAAGAAAATCAAGTCCTTTCAAAGGATTCCTGGGGATCCGAAGGAGGAAAATGGGCCATCTGATATTGGAGGGTTCCGATTCTTTCAGGGTATTTCACCAGCCATGGATTTTCAGCTTGGAGGGCTGAATTTCCAGAGGCTCCAGCCTTCAAATACGACCCATCTATTCAACCAGTTTCCATCTTACGGAAATCTAGCTAACATTTGTGGCACAACTTCTCCAGGCCCACATCTTATCCTGGATCCTTCACCAACTTCCTCACCTCATTTGGGATTGATCAGTACTACTCAAGGTTTTCAAGAAATGGGATCTTCCAATCTCCGCAGCAATCTTGCATCTTCCATTGAGTCTTTGAGTTCTATAAACCAAGACCTTCACTTGAAGTTGCAGCAACAAAGATTATCCATGATGTACGTAGGAAATAATCAGAAAGAGAACAGTACAAATATTCCATCAGTATCAGATCATATTATCGAACCACTTGTTCAAAAACCCCAGCCCATTTTGTTTCAGAATCTAGATATTTCAAAGCAAGATTACTCGAATCCAATTGGGATTTCAAGGAAAGAGGGTGCAGATGAAAATTTATCTACTGAGTGGTTTTTTGAGAATTCTTATGCAATAATGACTCCAAATGCTCCAGCAACAAGTAGAAGCTATGCAAATGAGAACTGGAGTGGGAGTCAGGCATGGAGTTCTGACTTGAGTCACTACAATTCACTGCCGTAAATCAAGATCATATATACCATGACGTCATTTCCTGAATCATCGATCTGTTCTTAATTATTTTATTAGTTTGGCGAAGATGGAGACTAAGAGGGAAAGGGTTAGTTAACAACATGCAAGAGTAGTTTTTACAGGTTCTTGATTGCTATTTAGTTTTGTGCATTTGTGAAACGCTAGTTGATTAATTAATCAACTCTTTTTCATTATAATCAATTTTAATATTATGTAATCTTTTTATCAGAGTAGTTTCTTGAGTTTCTTGATATTACTTTTCAAATTAAATGAAGCAAACATCTTTAATAAAGTACAATAAATAGCCAAAATGATCATTCAACATCATAACAAAGTAATAGGCCATTTAATAGCGCAAATTACAAATCTTGTTTACTTTTATTTTGTTCCCTGTTTCACATAATTTTTCTGTCTGTATTTTTTTTCCCATTCTATTGCAAAATTGAACATTTCCCCTTCTCATTTCCTCTATCACTTTGGGATTCGTGATAGGTTTGGACCATTATTAATTAAGTGTATTAATGGCATATCTTTGAATTGTTTCATGTTGAGTCGTCAGTTTTCTGAACACTGCTCATTGTCTCAGTGTCTCTATCCGTCAGGCAACCAATCTCTGAATTGTATCACCTGTTAACACTAAATAATAATTTCTACATCATATAAAATCGTTTGACTATTGAGAAGATGCAATGAAAATATATGATCAAGGAAACTAATGATGTTATAACTCTAATCATTTGTAAAATTTGAGTCAAATATTAAATAAAACAAACTAAGATTTCGTCATCGCACCAAATAGTACCTAAATGTCAAACTGACTCATGCTTCGCAATTACGTATCGCCTTACGGCATACAGTCCTTGCATTAATATGCAAAAATGATTGTATCCATTACATATACCAGTGAATTTGTGGATTATACAGTTATATTAATTTTATTTAACTAAAAACACATGAATATACACGGACAAACAGTACATATATTTATATGAACACAAAGAAATATGAGATTTCACGCCTTAAACTTTGTTCAATTCGTTTAGTACACATATTGTCTAGAATATGATAAATTAGATATATTATTATTTCATGACTTGGGGGTACTGTCCGAAAAAGTGGTGACTTGAAAGAGTGTGTGGCATGAAGGCTGTCAAACTTAACGTTTGGCTGAATATAAAAGAGACATGAGAAGAGAGCAACAAGAGCAGCGTAGGGTTTGTCCTTTGGCATTGCAAGATTGTCACGTTTTAAGCTTTTGTGTTGGCCTTGGATTGTGAGCCTTAACCACTCCTCCCACTCTTTACATGCATGAACCCATAATTATTTTATTTTATAGTATACAATTGAGTTGAATGTGACACTTCTTTTAGCATTGAATTATGAAATAAATCCATGTAAAAATTTTAAATGGTTCCTATAATTGACCTATACAGATGAAAGTATGGTCATAGTGTAATAACATACTATTTTGTTTTACACATGCATATAGTCTAATAATACCATCATCAATATTTAATGGATATATATCATTTATTTGAATATATAGATTAATTAAAATATAATTTCGTATTTTTTTAAAAAAAATTAATGGGTTTTATATGGTAGGTGGATAGGAGAAGAAGACAGAGATGTGCGGTTCATGATTAACGTGAGTAACGGGAATTGAACCTAATTGCCGTTGGAATATTGTGAATGGGCTTCCAACTGTCGATTTATATCCTGCGAGAATTTCATGACCCCTCACAACTAACATGCCAAGTCATTGCTGCAACTCAAGAAACCGTGGCCCCGTAATTTTCTGCTTTTTTTATATAGGATATTGTAATATTTTATCTTTTAGTGGTGAAAATTCTAAATAATAATGCATGAGATTATAGGCCAAAATAATCATTACCCTTCAAATATTATAAATCATAATTAATAAATTATTCCTATATTAAGTCTCGGGGATTTTCCATCTGTTTTTATGCTTTCTCTTGAAAAACAAAACAAATAAATATTTATAAAGAGTTTTTGAAAAAATAATAATGAGATACCACAAAAACTACAACTTCAAAATTAAGAACTATATATATATATATATATATATCTGTGTGTGTGTGTGTGAGTTATTTCTCAAAATTTGAAATTAAAATAAGTCAATGTGATGGATGAAATAATGGGAAAGTTATGAAAATAAATTGAAATTACCAAATTGCATGACGAATCTAATTTTTTATTTATTGGTGTGGTTATTTTTTGAAGTTAATTTAAAAATACTAAAAGTAGTTACTACATCACCCTCAATTGCTTTATGAAACAGTAATAGATAAAAAAAATTATCAAAATAAGGTCAAAGAACAAATAAAACAGTTATAAAAAAATAGTAATAAGTTACACAAAACTTACATCACATCTCACAGATTAATTTTGTAATATGGATTTTCAACCCGACTCGATTCATGAAAAAATATTGTCCTTTTTTAAAATATAAATTGAGTCAACTCACCTAACATTATAAATTTATGATAATGTCTCTCACACTAGACTTATTCAATAAGTTATATTATTGAAATAATTAAAATAATAAATAAATTTAAGAGCTTATCTACTAATTGTTTCTCAGAAATCGGGCAAAAACTTGTGTGAGACGATCTCACGGGTCGTATTTTGTTAGACGGATCTCTTATTTGGGTCATCCATGAATAATTATTACTTTTTATGCTAAGAGTATTACTTTTTATTGTGAATGTCGGTAGGGTTGACTCGTCTCACAGATAAAGATTCGTGAGACGTCTCACATATAAAGATTCGTGAGACCGTCGCACAAGAGACCTACTCCAGAAATCGTGGGATATTAACTTTAAAAGTAACCTCAATTACGCCTCATAAATTTGCAGATAATGGCTGTTAGTAACAGCCGTTATTTTCTTCAATTCGTTTCGGTGGGCTTGGGCCTGAATTATGGATTTGGGCTGCCTTTTGAGCTAAGTCGTCAAATAAGGGTAAAAGCTGCTTCTTTTTAAGACAAATAAATCAATCAATTTTTGACTGTTCTTTCATGGTAACAATTCTTTCTATTTATATATTTTTTTACTTTCAAGCAAACACAGGATATTTATTTATGAAGGAAAAAAGGTTCATTTCTGATATATGCAGGAAAAAAAACATCGGAAATGGATGGACAATCCAATAGTTTTACTAAATAAATAGGTGATAGTTAAGACTTAAGAGACACTTGGTTACTTCACTTCTTTTAGCCTCATATTTCTTCCATTTGAACCTCAGTAATCTCAGTACTGATCCTCTGATTTCCATTATTCGACTCTCGTTCGGAGGATACTCCAGGACTCAAAATCGAATCCCGGGGATTTATGTTGGGTATTTCTTTCTTAAGTGTCAAGTATACTAAAAGGGCAATGTAAAGTATAGCCACTGGAATTATCAACATTCCGGCACCGACTGCTGCTGCCTTGGGCATCTGATGACTGGTAATCCATCCTATGACAGTTGAACCTAAGAAATACATGTTGATTGCGATTGAGCAGAACCCAAGAAGCCACAGGACAATATTTACCTGCAAGCGAAAACGTTTGTCGATTCATGAAGCTAGGCTAGCACACCCTGCCAACTAAGATTTGTCAAGATACATAAGATGAATAATTTACCATAATGGAATTCTTGTGCTCTCCCATCTTGGCCGCACTGCTTGTAAACTTGAGTAGCGGTACCAATGCAAATGGCAGTTCGAAGGATAATATCATCTAAATCAACAGAGAGAGGGGAAAAGAATGAATAAATGTCAATAAAATTTAACTTCTTAATTGATTGATAAGACCATATGAATAATAATGTGGGGATCGATGGATTTGAGTCATTTTCATTGTTCAAGTTTGCCACAAGACGAGGGACTGAATCTGAATCTCCATTTTCGAGTTCAAATTCAAGTCTTTCGTATTAAATCTTAATCTATCGACGAAAACATACACCGATTAAAGAATTAGGAGAGTAGCACAAGAATCATGTACCGAGGCGATGATGATCAATCTAGCTGCTCCAGAAGCACCACCAATGATACCGACCATCAAGCTTGGAAGGATGACAATACATCTTGTCACCAGGTTCCGTAACCAAAGCTCCATTTTCAAATCTAAAAATCCCTGCATAACTTAATTGTTATAGACTTGATTTGATTTACGAAATTATCTAGCTTGCTATCTAGGCTCCACCTGCATGATATATTGACCGGCATAAGTCCCCGTTACAGTCGAACTCTGGCCAGAGGCGAGCAAGGACACCGCGTACAGCTTCGAGCTCCACTTTCCGAGAGCGTTCTATGAATATATTTTCATTGATGGGTACGTAGACTCAGAGATATATACAACCAAGACAAAAAATAAAATTGAAACCGAATTGTTTTTTGAATTACGCGGGATACGACTGCTCTGTTCCGCTCATCTCCTGACCTTGAGTAGAAAAGAGGCGGAGTCGAGGGTGATATTGTTGCAATGGTTCTTGTTCTCCAAAGTGATGTTAGGATTGGAACAGACACTACCAGTCACAGAGATAACAGCCACATTGATGAGAAATGCAATGAACAAGGCTAGCCCACTTTCTAGTAAAAAGTACTTGCTTGCACTCTGCATCATGAAATTAATTCCATGCAATGAAAGTTCATCAACCATGAGTTACTTAATATATCTTTCATTATATATACGTCAAAGAATCAAGAATTTCTTGCCCTTATGCTATCCGATGTACGCGATATCTTTCTTGAGATCACCAACGCTGAATGAAGGAACAAATTATGCCTGCACACAGTTCATAATTTACCATAACTAGGTAGCTAGAATAAATCTACTGACCATGAAATTGATTAGTTATATGCATGGGTGAGAATATACGGCATAATGAGAGCTCCCAAAAGGGCAATGGCATCTCTTGTTGCACTAGAAGTTCTCAATTCGGGGATGAACATTCCTTTCATAATCTCTTTTGGATTAGGCTTCGCATATGCCATCACTGAACAGAAGCATCCTCCCACAACCAACACCAGTATTCCAATTGTAATTTCCAACTTTCTTATCTACCAAACTCAACCCATATTAATAATTAGTAGTCATCCTATATATATACATGGATCTTCTGTGAATCATGTTACAACTCGTCAGCTTTGATATTTTTTTGAACCGATGAAACTTAATTATACCTTAGGAAAATACTACATATGTGTGTGTGATTTAATATAGAGAGATTTCGAAATATATATATATTATATATATATATATATATATACGGGATATAATATTCCTTACGCCGTATCTTTGCAAGCCAAGAAGGAGAAGTGTATTAAGCCCAGCCAGTAGGATCCCAGACCAAATGGGTACACCCAGGAGAATGTTGAAAGCAAAGGCTGTACCTATCACTGGTTAAAACCCCCAAATTCCAGTTTTTAAAATTATTAGTATTAATATGAATATATAAAGCTGCATTTTTGCTGGAAAATCCGACAATTTTAATTTATTAAAATTTTAAAACGACAAACCTTGAGGTATGTCGGCTGCTATAACTGCAATTTCGGCCAATATCCAGAGGCAATATTTTATCGGATTCGGGTAGTCCGTTTTACAGTGTTCGGCCAGATGTTTTCCTGTTTACGACCAAAGCAAAAAATATTAATAAATCAAATATCGTTGGGTCTAAAAATATAATTAATCTTGATTTTGATTATAACAAAACTTGTTAGTGTGTTTCTAATATATTTATTCAAGTTTGCATTTGATAGATGTCAAGTTGGAAGTTTTGAGAAGATGAAACTTCGAATTTAGTAGTACTGGAAATCTGACGCAACTAATTTTTTTGAGTATATCTCATCACTCGTTGATCCAAATAACCAGCTGCCAAGACTGTTGAATCGCCAACTCAAATATCTACAAATCATAATGCAGATCGGCTCGACGAGTTCGGATGTTATCTAGGGAAACCGGTGGTTGCAAAATCCAGCTTAATGAAACGGGAACAACAACCACATTAATATGACCAATTCTGGCATTTTGGCTGTTTCCCCCAGCTAGGTTATCCAAAAATAATGATTCAATATAAAGAGCCAATACAAATAACTACAACTTTCGTGTTCGTCATTTTGCCTATAAATCGACGAATCAAGTGATACAATTAAGTAAAGTGACAAAGCAAGCTTGAAGTAGAGTTGGAACCATCTGAGGTGCATCCGGATCAGACCGGACTACACACCAATTGGATAACGACGCGAATATGACTGTTTTAATATCGAAAATTGTAAAAACATTTCCAAATGGTCATATTATTGTATCTAACGTCTGTATCATTTTTGGAGACCATAAATACAACACTTTGAAAATCAAACAAAGACTTTTGATGGAGATTAAAAACATGGACAAATTATAAAAGAAATATAAGCTAAAATGAAAGCAAGTCCAAGAATATGACGTGTAAGGAACAAGAAGAGATATGGGCTTTCAAAGATGAATCATCCACATCAATTCAAGTTTGTGTAACACTTTTATATGTTCAATAATAGAAGAAAACATCATTTGAAGATATACCACTCACACAAAAGAGGCATGTATTTCATAGAATAGTTGAGTGAGAGATTTTACAAAAATACATTACAATATATATCTTTTGTATTTGGTTGTAAGACTTGTCATCTCTAACGGAAGTTAAAAGTGTACTAATAGTTTTGATTAGGCAAGACATAATTCATAAGTCGAAGTAGGTTGTTAGAAAGATTTGTAAAATCAAAGTCTTCTAGTAAAATCCTTCCAAAAACAAAAAAAAGGAGGAATATAAAAAGATTTGACACTCGAACCTCCGTAAACAAACTTGTGTTGATTTAATTTATCGTATTTACTTCTTGTTGTTTTGATAAGCACTGTGAAGCATTTTGAATTCTATAAAATACAAAAATGTTGCATGCAAAACGTTTGATAAATTTTTTCAATCAAACTGTTTTTATTATTTCAACTTTCATTATTTTCAAATGATTTTCAAAATGTCATGTAAGTTTTTAGAGGGTTACGTTTAGTGTCTTTCGCTCAGTTCAGTCAGTCCATTGAGATTTATAATTAATTAATTACATTGACGACATTAATTGCCACATCTTGGTCTTATATATACAAAATTCATTTAGTTAATGTCATAGGATTTAGTACTGTGATTGCTTCTATTAAATTAATTATGAATAGTTCAATTTATTATTATTATTGTTGTTGTTATTATTTTAATAGAGTTGTACATTTTTTTTCTCTCGAAGGACAGTTCAATAATTTAAATAACAAATAATAGACTCGTACTATATTTTCATTAAAAATGGGTGGGTCTAGTATCAAGTGCGAAGAGACAAGACAAGGACATAAATCAACAAGACAAAAATGTTCAGATCCACGTATTTATTACCTTTATGCGATTGATCAATTAAAGTACTCTTCCTCGACAACTTTCTTTTTTATTTAAAAAAATATAAGATTAGAGTTACCAAACTTTTTTTTAAAAAAAATATCATTTATATATAAAATCATAAATAAATTTATTTTTATTTCATTTTAAAATCAACTTCTCATAGAATATATATTTATTTAAAAATTTTGAGTTGTTATAAAAAAATTCCAAAAAAATATATATTTATTTGATTATATTAATTATAAAATAATTTGTTAAAACAGACAACTTTTACAAACTCAACTATTTCAGAATCATCGTAATTACATATTCAAAAATACTGAATTCTCTTCTTTATGTTTTCAATTTTTATTCAGCTTGAGTTTACCCCGATCAGAGGTAGGAGCATTTAAAAAAAAAAAAACAAGAACTGAAAACGATAAAAGCGTAAAATTAAGTAATAGTATATTAAAAATAGCAGATGTTTTGTGACACAATGTCACGTATACCAGATGTTTTGTGACACAATGTCACGTATTTTTATTCTTGAGAAGAGTCAACTCTACTCATATATTTAGAATAAAAAGTAATATTTTCAACATAAAAATAATGCTTTTCATGGTTAATCCAAATAGAATATACATCTCACAAAATTGACTTATAGATCATCCCACAAAAATTCATGTTTATCAAGAATGAATGACCTGTAGCCACCCCAAGTTTTGCAGAACGAGATTGAATGATGAGCGCGAAGCTGAGCCCGGCAAACACAATCCATAGCAACTGTACAAAAAAATATAAGCTTAATACATATTCGCCAATTGAAGTTCAAAAAATTAAAAACCATGAGATCGAGGAATATATATGACTTCATATTTGTGGTCTGCCCCGGCTTGTAAATCTGTTTCCACTGCAAATCAAAATAATTAGAGTTCACATGCAATAAAGTACAAAAATTACTCGAAACGAGACTTTAAGTACTGTTGCATGAAAGAAGAAACCAAAACAGTTTAGTCTATATATATATATATATATATATATATATTATGTGTGAATTGATCAGATTTAAGGACGGGAGGAGGTATTTTACTTACAGTTTCCAGGATCAAGATAGGCGACAGAGACTAAGAATCCAGGGCCGATGAACCCAAGTGTCTTCTTCCATTGAGGGGTGTCTTGGATTTGCACCAATGTCATGCCCTTTAGCTTCGAGAGAGCCTGATCAGAAGTGGATCGATATATTGGAAATTTATTACATACTCTAGGATCGAGTCACATCTATTTATGCTTTTTTTAAGGAAGATGAATGTAAAAATTTTGTCAGTCGTCAGTCGGGGTTAAAATTTATTTCACTATGTAATATTGATTTAAATTTAAAATAAAGACAAGGAAAATTAAATTTAATATATATATATATATCGGCCCCACGAAATTTGCTTCTCCATATATATATATATTTAATGAAAATGATATTCATTAATAATATAAAAAATAGTTATACAAGTACACTGGATATCTCCGGAATATAGAACAACTCACATATCAAACAACTAAAACGAAATCATAGATACATCAATTGAACTAGGAAATCAACTTAAAATGAATATCTTGATATTCTTAATTGTTAAATCGACATCTGGCTTCTCATTTTCGAACACGACTCTATTTCTTACGTTCCACACCTGGTAAATCGTAGCTGCAAAGGCCGAGAAGCGCATCTTAGTTAGCATGGAATTCCCTGGGTACACTCCTCTAAACGCTCGTAGAACCGCAGCTTTGGGGCTCATTAGTTTCTTCATTCCAAGCCAATGTTTAATTCCCACCCAAACCATCTATGTAACCGGACAGAAGAAGACTATGTATGCTAAATTTTCGGCTACACCATTTTGTGGGCCATCACTTACTTCGTGAGCAAACGTCAGAAACGTCGTCGAGAGTTACCTTATTACGTGCCTTGATCTAATTTATTACAAATCACATAAATAATAAAGATTAAGCCCAATATCCCAATGTCATTTCATAGGTGGGGTAAATAAATAGTGAAATTGGGGTATAATCCATCGAAAACTTTAATTATTAATTGTAATAATTTTAATTTTAAGATATATAACAATCCCGGCTTAATTTCTAGAATGATTTATTTAATATATTGAATTGCATTCACAGGAAAAAGAAAAATGATATATGTTGATCTAATTATTTGTAAAATATTTAATTCAGAAATAGCTAATATCAACCACATTAATTTGAGAAAGATAATCAGACATTAATCATAATTAGCCACTTTATCTTATAACTTTTTCAGTTATCTTTCGCACCCAACTCAACTTAAGGGTACGTAAAATTTTCATTTATAAGGTATGTGTTTTTTTTAAAAAAAAAAAAATTGACTGAAAAATAATTAACATTGATGATTGTTCCAATCAGGGAGGGAGTGGGTAGCTATGTTTTCTTCCTTCTTGAAATTAATGAATTTTATATATATTAATCATGGAGTGGGTAGCTATGTTTTCTTCCTTCTTGAAATTAATGAATTTTACGTCAATTATAGGTCAGAGTGAAAGTAGAGTATATAGTCATATTTTGATGCATGAAACGTGAAATGACCAGTAGTAGTATGATCACTTTAAAGGGAATTTTATGGAAACTAATATATTATTCAATAAATTTCATATGAAGTTTGTATAACTTGTACTAGAACTATAAATGAATCGAGTCTGTTCATGAATTTTTTGAGTCAACTCGATAAATATTTTATTTTTATTCGAATTTATTGAATTCGAGCCGAAATTAAACTTTTTTTGAACCGAAATAAGTGTCGGAATATTTTCACAAGACATCACAAATGCACAAATTATCGAGTATTAATCGGTCACCTGAACCCACCTCGCTCCCATTCGGTGGTCGTCTAAGGCTGAGCAAGATATGGGTAAGATATGTCGACCGGTTTTAATTCTGTCTTGTTTATATCCTCCATTAATGATGTATATCCCACGGCAATTTAGTTCTGATCCACGATCTGTCAAAAACATTTTGGACGATATAATGAATGAACTGTATCCAACAAGAAAACTGCACCGTGATGCTACATTTCATGTGTGAAAGAAATCATTTAATTAGTCCGTATATAATATCTTAATTATTATATACGAATTGTCTATTAATTTTGCTTTTTTAAAATGAACTGTATTTGGATTGACAAGAATATAATCAATCAATTTTTTAAAAAATAATTTTTTTTTAAAAAAAAACTGATATTTGGAATTTTTTTTTTACAAAAAGTTAGCATTAGTTAATTCGTTTTATTTATTCATATTGATTTTCGAGATATATCAAACAAATGTCTCAAAATTTGTCAAAATACATATATTTATTTTTTATATAGATTTTGTTTAAGTGCTGGTCTATTTGTTAGGGCTAATGACTAACTTTCACCATGCAATAATGTATTTCGGTTCAAATGTGTCAAACACATGTCATGTCACAAAATTATTTGTGATTGTGGATTTAGACGAAATTACTGAATTTTTAAAAAAGTATTTCTCATTAATTTTATTAAATGTGATTTAAAAATATTTTTTTATCACATGTTAAAAAATAATAATATATAGCTTTTCGAAAGTTAAAGAATTAAATATGTATTAAGGTTGGTGGTCGACATCAATACACTAAACATGATAAGCATCATGTTATTGCATTAGGCTAACACAATATAAATTTTGATATATGAGAGTGATTATTAGCCAAAAAAATTAATCGACATGCGTTGTATTTAAGAAAGTTTTTTAAAATTAGCGAAAAATAGTTTTTATAATTATATTAATTTTTTTCAATTTAAATATCTATTCATTTTTCACTAATTTTTAATAATATCATCCAGTGCATAGCACAGCTTAAATACTCTAGTTGAATATAATGAGAATGAAAATAGATACATTTATTGCACGTAACTGCCTAGTCATTTTCCCAATTAAGTGCTCAATAAACCATTATATATATATATATATATATATATATATATATAAACACACACATCCCACTCGCAATCCCCATCTTATAAGTTATAGAGACATCTCTAGAGACCCATTCTATGAGAGCTATTGCACAGGCTACTGGACAAGGATGTTAGAGCTTCCATTATATCATGATAAGGGCATTCCTGGATTGTGGCCATGTACCTCACGTATCAATCCATAATGGTCAGTTTAGAACAGTAGTACTAGTTAAATAGTTAATATACTACTCTTGAGGTTCCAGATCGAACAAGGATCGAAAAACAATCGAACAAAGGCGATTTCGAATATCATATAAGGAAAGCTGAAATGGAGTGAGCTTTCGCGGCTATTGAGAAATACAAAACAAGTCCTAATGGAGCTCATATATATATAAACTCGATTTTGACAGAAGATCAAATTTTAAAATAAATCAATATAAATAACAAAAATTGTAATTTTTTCAAATAATTACTTTTTTTGTAAGCAGCTGTGTAGTGAACTACTGTATTATTATTTAAAAGATAACTGATACTGTAATTTTTAAATTAATCAGACAATAGGGGACATTATTTGATATTTACATTTATTACCGACATTTATTTTATTTCTTTGTCCGGACATCATTAATGCAAATTTTTTTCCCATAAAACTAAGAAAACAAAACAAAACCAAATCAAACCAAACCAAAAAAAACCATAATGTTTATGGGAAACTCTAGGGATGATAATTTTTTTCACGGGTTTAGAGCTCCGCGGGGAAAACCCAAAACGGGGATGGAGATCTCCGATTTTTTCAGATTCGGGTTCGGGTTCAGATATTTTTTTTAAATCTCCGATGTAGTTCGGGACGGGTATGTGATTATTATCCTCATCCCCGAACCCGTCCCGAAAATAATATCAATAATAAAATAATAATATTATTAGTATTAATAATATTATTTTTAAAAATATTAATAATATTATTATTATTAATATTAATATTATAAATAATAATAATAGATAATAATAAGTTTTGGTTTGAGAAAATTTCCGAATCCGTCATCGTCTTATCATATTAATATTTTTGAAACGGAGATGAGGGCGGGTGTTCCCCGAAGTTTCGGGTTTGGGGCTTCCCGGAACCTGAAAAAGCGGAGATCGGGGCGGGTATGAGTGTGGGGATGGAATTTGGAGACTAGGATGGGGACGGCAAACCCGCTCCCGTCTTGTCCCGTCTCGTCCCATTGCATCCCTAGGAAACATTTTACTATATTAATCAACTACGGTAAAAAATATTTTGATAAAAAAAAAGATTAGTTTTATATCAGTTGATGTCAGATTTCGTAAATCATCGGAAGTACTGAGTAATTCATTGCGATAAAGTCTAAATTTGTTTGGTATAGAAAATATTATTTATTTACTAAAATCTTAATTTCGTGATCTTAAGTTAGACCAAACAAATAAATGGAAAGATAGGTTTTAAATTCAAACAAACTGACAATTACATGCTATTTTTAAGGTAATGTAGGAAAGGATTCAAACAATTCATCAAGGAATTACAAGATCATATTGTAATGCAACTTATGCTTATCATGCACATCCCTTGCTTCTGTGATTCTCGAGGAACTAAATAAATTTCTCCAGATAAACAGAATTTTGTTCTTTATCCCTGAATAATCCACTTACTTTTCTCGCATTGTCCTTTAACATCTCCCCTTCATTTTCAACCATCTTCGTATTTTATGTCTGATGTGGCTTCTGCGGTCTCGTGAAGTTGAGAAATTTTGGGCAGTGGAATTTTGATAAATGTAATTGAAGAAGCTAGATCTGGTGGCAATTCTGGTAGTCGATCGATGTTCCTTGGAGTGAAAATAATTGAGATTTGGCGGCCTTTTCTTGCGAGAGTTCAAGGTATGGAATCATGTGTCCGAAAGCTAGCCACGGGAACATAACTATGTGCAGATTTCTCTGTTTCGCCATGAGTAAAGATCAGGAGAAGAAATGGCGATTGATGAATGTGAATTTGCTTTCAGAAGTAGCTAGAGACCTGTGCGA
This sequence comes from Primulina tabacum, assembly GCF_025594145.1. Classification (NCBI taxonomy): domain Eukaryota; kingdom Viridiplantae; phylum Streptophyta; class Magnoliopsida; order Lamiales; family Gesneriaceae; genus Primulina; species Primulina tabacum. Next base: position 7,312,869 of record NC_134552.1, on the reverse strand, counting down.
GCTTGATGAATATTTGCTCTCTGAATAGTTAATTTATATAGTAATATAATGTAAGTCATGAGATCAGAAAACATAATAAAAGCTCCCTTTCTCCAGTTTCTTGTCAAAATATTTGGTTTCTGTACAACATGATTTCATTCTCCAGATCAAACGGCCCCCATGCATTTGGGGTTTTCGGACTTCAGTTACTTTCGAAAATATAACTGATTTTGGAAATACATTAATTCTAAAAATATGAGGGTGACAAAATCTACACCTGTGTAAGAATTTTGCAAGTGGAAATATGGAGTTACACTCAC